>NW_028227265.1:13440000-14040000 GCF_978045245.1 Mus caroli
CTCAGGTGCTGAGGATCTGAACTCATATTTATAGACTTGCACAGGAAGTACTTATCTGGTTGAGATATCTTCCTAGCCCCTGTGTGGCTCACCTTAAAGGCATAATGCTTAGGAAAGTCTTTTTCTGATCATATATATCGGCCTTCCCCTGATCTGTATTTGGCATTGTCTGCTTCCTCCTTAGCATCTCCCACCATTCACAACATTCTTCCTTTCCTGTTTCAAATCCTTTCCCTACTGTAATGACTTCTCTATGGCAGCAATGACAGAATCAGAAGTTAAATCCCTCCATCCTGTTCAATGTCCTTTTCTGACATAAATTACCTTCTCTGTAAATATTTGTTGAAGCAATGGTTTTTTTAACTGAATGCATGAATGGATGCACCTCTAATTCTTTTGGCCTCCTTTGGAGAACATGCCAAACAATCAGGACAGACAGTAAATTAGTGGGGTTCAAGAAAAATGGGGCGCTGGTGATAAAGATTCTGTATGAAAACAAGGTGTGTTATTACCCATCCTCACGGATCTTTGTGTTATTATGAGCCCAGTATAAGGTCATCCAAGTGACAGCAAAAACGCCACCTGGAAATGTCATTGCATGGAGTATTGAGGTGTGGAATTGCTCATTAAGTGGATATGGGAGGCTGAATGACCAAGGACAAGGTCAGCAGATGAGCTGCCTGCCCACCTGACTGCTTTGTGTGAGTAGGAGCATGTGAGTTTTACAGAAACTCTATGACCAGTGATTGTCCTTCCCCAGTGGGTGGACCTTCCATTTCCATATAGAAGGACATACAAAAAGAAAACAATTAAAAATTCATTGCCCAAGTTGAAGTGACTGGAAATTACATGGCAACTCAGAAAGAGCAGAAGGAGCAAAGGCATATGAATGACAGAAGAATGATGTCACTCCCAAAGGAGAATCTTGGGATTGCCATGACATCCCAGTAGTGTTCATGTGCCACGTGAGAATGTTAGAAAATAGCCAGACCACAGAATTTTTACAGAGTGATGACCTGCCAAAGAACTCTTGACTGATGTTCAAATTGATGCTGCTAGCAGTAATGGTAATGCTGCCTGTTACAACATGAGGAGGAGGTACAGGGAGGTGGGGGCTGCCGATGGTGGTTACACGATCAGTATAAGAGCTAGAAGAGGAGAGTGGTGGTCATAAGAGATTGATGTCCTAGTAGGAGTTACAGAAGAAGTATATAGCAAAGAAATCAGAGAACAATCTCCAAGGAGGTCAAGGAATCTGATACAAATGAGCACCTGAAAATACTGCCAATAGGCCCAGGGAGATGAAGACTGGGAACTGCTCATGGCTTTGCAACACAGAGGCCACTGACAGAATGGCAGTGTAGTACAGTAGTCAGCACAAGGAGGAAGTGGGAGGGCATATCAGCCTTGTGTATGATGGTGGTGCCAGTCAGAGTGAACATCGGAAGACAGGTAGTGGCCACAGTGGGTGGGGCATGCAGACAGACGAGTGACACTGGATCTCTGAACTTGGATTTGGGTCTCAGCAAACAACATCCTTCAATATGAGAGTCACTGCATTAACTTTTAAAGAATAAAATAAGAGTCATAACCCAAGAGGCTTTCCAAATACATTGCTGAAGACATTTGGTAAGCTGGGAAACTCTCCTCTAGGCCTCACATGTGGACTGTTGACATTCTTAATTTGGAGGCTTGGAGAAGTGGTCTGTTATTACTCTCAATGGATCTCCTTGGTACTCAAAAGGGTATTATGTCAGTGTCAGAGATGGGCAATGGATGACTGTTAAGGGGACTACAGTTAGCCCATGACCATTGAAATCTTCTTCTGTAACATTCTAACTCTCTGGAAGTTTGAAGTTCTAATCTTTACCATAGATTTTCTTCTCTGCTCTCCCATCCCCAGCCATTTCAGTTCACACAGTTATTGTAGCAGGTGAAGAGTAAGTTTTAATTGTAATTGGGTGGCTGTGGCAATAGCTCCTAAAAGAGGAGGAGGAGGAAGAAGAAGGAGAGGAGGAGGAAAAGGAGGGAGAGGAGGAGGAGGAATAGGAGGAGGAGGGAGAGGAGGAGGACAAATAATTGTGGGAGAGGGAAGAGGATTAAAAATGAGCAAAAGCCTGGGAATAATTGTGAGAAGGAGGAGGAAGAGGAGTAGGAGGAGTCAGGGCAGGACAAAAGTTATAAATTGGTGACGGTTATAGTGGTAATTTTAGTATTGGTAGAAATAGAAATACTAATTAACAGCTTTAGAAACTGGATGTAAATCGTAAACTAGAGCTAACAATGATTGAGAGGCAAGGAAGTTCCAAAGATTCTGGATGAAGCAAGCAGCGTACAGACAGCAGTAAGATTAAAAAGTGTGACTTCCAACAAAAATGAGGTCCATACTTGGCTTGTGTGTCTGTGTGTCTGTGTATATGTAGCTATGTGGGCACACATGTGTGCACCTGTCTGTGAAGCCAAAGGGCCACCTTCAGGAGTTGTAATTCAGGTGCCATCCACCTTGTTTTCTGAGGCAGGATTGCAAGTGACTTGGAGATCATCACCTCATTAGGCAAATTGGCCAAGGAGCCCTGGGAATTTGCTTGTCTCTGCCTCCCCAGGGCTGGGATTACAAGTGTGCACCACTTGGACTGGCTTTTATACCTGGGCTCTGGGGACAAGCTCAAATCCTCACACACACGCACAGCAAGAGCTTCACTCATCTATTTTTGGTTTTCCTTTGTCATTGTCACTGCAGGTTGGTCTGTCCCTGGGATTATGGTTATGCCCCACCCAGCCAAGCACCAGCAGTAATAATGCCTCCAGGAGCAGAGATGGAGTGGGCGAGGCAGTCACTCTTGTTGGCTTGTCTGCATCTGGAATGACCACAGTCAACTTCTAACAGAGGCAGTATTTTAGCATGTGTGTTGGACTTTACTCTCTGGGTTTTTTTTTTTCCTGTGCACACTATGTACTGAGTTGTCAGATTTTTAGGGTAAGATTATGTCTCTGAGTAAGCTGATTAGTGTTAGACTGATTGTTTTAAAATAACTCATGCGGCATCTGAATTTATTTACATACATGATATTGCCTTCTATAAACACAGCTGTATGAGCAAGAAAATTCAACGGTATTTTGGGAAGTTAAGCCAACAGTTTAGCTGTCACAGAGGCTGCCTTCTCATTCTGCCTTCTCTCTAGTTCCTTTTCTTCCTAGACTGTTTTTCAAGAAGGTTTAAGCTTGAAAACTTTGTCCCAAAGGGTCTCAAGAAGTGAGAGAAATACCGACCGCTCTTTGAGAGGAGGTGAAGAGAAGCCTCTAAAGAAAAACTGGTCCCAGGCTCAGTGTCAGGAAGGCGTGTGGACTTTCCTGCAGCATGGATGCTATCAGGGATACTAGGGCTGTCCTCAGCTGCTGGGTAGTAGAATACTTGTCTGAGTTTATGCGTTCCATATGATTTTGCTGAACATGATTCTGTATTATACAGCTACGGGTCAGACTCTGAGTATTCGAAGATGAGCAATAATAATCCAGTCTTGGTGAACTTTACAGTATCCTAGTAGAGACATATGTGACTCTACAAGTATGTGTCCATACATGTGTTTTGTGTGTGTGTGTGTGTGTGTGTGTGTGTGTGTGTGTGTGTGTGCAGTCTGACTAAGGACTATGGAGCTGTTTAAGACTTGGTATCAAGAACCTGCATCTTGGCCCCTTGATCTCCAGTTTTCCCTCTTGCTCATCTGTTGACCATTGATCATAGCATTACTCTTTCCTTGCTTCATTCTTCCCCCTTTTCTTTAATTTGTTCTTCTAATTTACTAAGATAGATCAATGACTTCATGCTGTCTTATTTAGCATTTTAACTTTTTTTTTTTTTTAGAGTTTCATACAATACATTTTATCACCTTCACTCCCCATTCCTCCCCCTTACTCTCTGCAGATCCAGCCTTCCACCTCCCTCTCTCCAGGACCGCATGTGCACTATTTTTTCTATAACCCACTGCACACAATTTGCCTGCTTATACCTACTAGGTGTGATACCATCTGTTGGAGGCAGTCAGCTCCCTGAGGCTGTGCCCTCAAAGGAAACTGGTGCTCCCTTTCCCAGAAGCCACCACCTCTCCACGGATCCTCAGTCAATGGTAAGGGATCATGAATCCCTTCCCACTTTTATGCTTTCTACAAAAATCTTTTTCCCCTTTCATTTGGTAATAAAATTTATATATAATTTCCCCTCCGAGTATGGTTTAAGCTTAATCTCACAGATTCTGATATGTTTTTACTTCAAAATCTTATCTTTTTACTTGACTAATGGATTTTTGATGATTGTAGTTCAACTTTAGAATGTCCAGGAATTTTCTGCTTATTCATCTGTTATTGATTGCTTATCAAATTCGCTGTGGTTAGTGAATTTGTTTTATGTGACTTCAATTGTCCTATATATAGTAAACCCTTTATCTAACGGAACATAATTTTTGGTGTTTAGCATGTTTTAGGCATCGAATAAACAACGCGTGGCCTGCTCTCAGTGGTGGGAGCAGTTCCTACGTGTAGGATTGGTTGACTGTATTGAAGGATCTAAATTCTTGCAGGTTCTCTGTCAGTCCTTCCTGAGGTATTGATCTAGAAGTCTCTAAATAGGATTGTGGACATTTTTCCATTTCAGTGCTGTGGTGCTCAGGCTCATGAAGTCAGAATCTCCTAGGTTCATGCACACTTAGCATTGTTACATCTTCTTAAGAGACACTTGGTCAAAATCATGCGCATATGTTAGTTAGATGAAGCATTGGGTTTCAAACGTGTGTACCATGGATTTTCCCAGCGTGAAGCCCCATTGCTCTCTCATCTCCCCTCTCAATGACTTCCTTTCTCTCCCCCTTGTACTTGTCCCTGCATGTGTGTGTATGCGTGTGTGTGCTTCTCTCTCTGTATGTGTATGTGTGGATGAACACTCTCTAATCATATGAAATGCCCTGTATTTTTAATCTCTAGTAGTACTCCATTTTACACTCATGCAACAATCATTGTTCTGTTAAATGTATTCTCCTGATGTAACTGTTATCTCAGAGGTTTACTGCCTCAGTCTGCTAACTTATGCCTAGTCCTGGAAGCTTCTAGCCTCCATACAATCTTATCTAGGCCTAGAATGTTTTCAGCCTCTGAGACAGTGCTGAATAAGCTCACCCTTTGTAGTTCTTTCTGCTCTCTAGCTGGCTGGTTCAACTCTGGCTCTTCTGACTTAAACTCCTCTCCAATCTGGCTTCTTTTGGCTTCTGAATTGCTCTTCACGACTTCAAGCTACCTCTGCCAATCTGTTTTGATCTTCTGGCTCCTTCTCATCATCTGGCTTCTGAATCTGTCTTCACCTGTACCTAGCTTATTCTCTCCTTGAAACCTGCCTCTGTAAAAGTGCCTCTTTTCTTTTTCCCTCTCTGCACTCCTCTCTTAAGTAGCTTTCTTTTCCTCTCTCTTCTCCTGTGAGTTTGGCATATCCGATTCTGTAAAATCTTTCTCTGAGTTGCAACTTTCTCTGCCCCTCAACTAGACATCACTTTCAAACATGGGTGCTTCATTCAACAAACTAACTTTACCTTCATTGTTTGGTATTAAAGGTGTGTGTACTCTGAATGTGTCTGTATTCTAGCCAGAGAGATTAACGGTGCATGCTAAAGGCTGAGCCACACCACAACTAGAAACAATTTTTTTCCAGTAAGTAACACAATCTTGGGGTTCACAGTGTGATCAAATATCCCGAAACACGGTACCATCTCCTTAACTCTCAGAGCTCCTTAAGGAATGACCGTGAGCCAATGCCAGAAAGAACGTATTCACTTACATTCTTATACATTCATTTATCCCCGGGAGAACCCAAGCAATAGGCAGTAGTGTTGACACAGTTGCTGTTTTACAGATGGAGTCTTTGAGCCTCGGCGAGTTTGCATGCATTTCTGAGAGACACAAAGCTGGTAGCAGGAGAGACGGGGCATCGACCGAGCCTGGATTGGTGTCCCCAGTGCTCTTCACTGAGTAACTTTGTTTCTATCCCCTCTCCTCACACTGAACAGCACGCACTGATCAAGCAGTTTTCTCCTGACTGGCAAGTAAGTTGTGTGGTTGCAGAAAGCTCCGTGTGGGCGCGTACACCGACTGGTACACAGACATCCCATAACTATTTGTTGAATTAGCAAAGCCCTGCATGTTTGTTCAGCACCTCTAAGTGCCTCTAGCCTTTTTATGTATGATAAGGGAGTATATCCAAGTACATAATTTCATTCTCAAACGTATATAAATTATACGAGGCACAGGTGTATGTCTAAAATATATTTTGGCACTGCACGAAGGAAAGCTTTTTAGAGCCGGAAGGCGAGCCCCGTGGCACAGATCTGGATCTGCCCGTTTCTTCCTGCCTGCCGAGAGACTTGGTGTACTTTTGAAAAGAGGCAAAAGTGAATGTATGTCCGACTTGGAATTAACTATCCCATTAAGTTGTGAGCCTATGGTAACTTCCTCCTCCTCCTCCTCCTCTTCCTCTTCCTCCTCCTCCTCCTTCTCCTCCTCACACCCTCCCCTGCCTTCCCTCCCCACCCCACCCTAGCTTAGCCTATCATTAGCGGCTATCTGGAATTGACAGTAGAGTAATTTGAACTCTGACTCCCCAGGGCCTATTCTTTTACTTCCTGCTGTAGGAATACGGTGCGTATTGATTAGATATCAGACTGTAATGGGCTTCCAATCTCTCTGCCTTAAGATATATGATGGAGATGACAGGAAGCAGATAGCCGGTTACTACTTGTAAATAGTCCTGCTCGAGCAAAATGTTTCGTAACTGCTTCGATGCCGTGTGTGTGTGCTCCCCAAAGCTGCTTCGTGACATGGGGAAAGTCAGACACGGAGGAGGTGACTTGTCCAGTACAGCTACCGTCCAAGATGGCCTTCTCTTGGAGCACTGTGCATCTGCATCATGACAGTCAGACCTACCTGGAGAAGTGCTATACTCATTGCTCAGAGACTAAACCAATGTCCTCTCCAGCCTGCTTCCACTTCGTGACTGAGGGAAAGGAGGGGAGGGCTAGACATTGAGTAGAGAGGCTCCTCACCCCTGAGTGAGATTTGAAGCTATTCGTTCACCAAGCTCTGAAATCCACATCTGTGAAATGGGAAATGTAATACCACTTGGTGTTCCTGAAAGGAGTATGTGAAAGAGCTAACAGTGGTCTCTGCCTGGTTGTTCCTGTTGCTTCTCCAAATTTCTTCATCTTCCCAAATGCACACTTTCTTTTGGATGAAGTCAGTTCTGGGAAGATGTACACTCTCAACCACATCTCTTTGGGCAGCCCTGTACTGCCCTTTGTGAGTATGTGGTCCTGGTACTCACTGGTAGGTGGACTGAATTGAAGGTCCCAGTTGACATGGACTTCCTTGAGCCCTGGAGTCCATGTAAGCTCAAGGCTGATTAATTATCCCATGTGAAGTCCGCCAGAGTTTATTTTCTATCTCCTGTCTGCTTGTTTGAGAAGGGAGAACCCTGAATTAAACTCTGAGCTTGACATCTGCAGAAGGAAATCCCAAGTGGACTGGGCTACCTTTCCCTTCTTGGTGGCCCTGGGGAAACTATGTGAACCTGCTGTCCCCTCTCCTGTGTGGATTTTATTTTGCCTACCAGGAATTACTTTCCATTGCATCTTTATTTTCTTTGTCTTAGAACGACAATGACTGAAAAGCAAGCTGAACATGGTTCAAAGGAGGAATCCAAGGGAAGACTGTGAACTTTGAAGGGGGCTGAAATGCAAGGTTATACATTTTTAATTACACTGGACTTAAAGCTCATATTCATTTATTACCAGCGATATCAGCCACTTATCTACCACTTCTCTCATCTTTGCCCTGCAAACAGACATGACCCTGGTCAAGTAAGATAAATGGAGAATTAAAAATGGCTACCATCTGGGAATTGATTGGAAAACAGAAGAAGCAAGCCAGGGCTGCAGGTTAATCCTGGGCTTCTTCCTAATCTTTCAGCTGCTCCCATGTCTGTGAGGATAGACAAGACCCGGCAGCCCCCACTTCCCACTTTGCTAATGTTTCCTTGTTGCTCC
This sequence comes from Mus caroli, assembly GCF_978045245.1. Taxonomy (NCBI): domain Eukaryota; kingdom Metazoa; phylum Chordata; class Mammalia; order Rodentia; family Muridae; genus Mus; species Mus caroli. The sequence goes on from NW_028227265.1 coordinate 13,448,079, forward strand.
TTCCTCTCCTGCTCCGGTTAGGATGAGGGGATCAATAAAGTCAGCTCTGAGAGAGGAAGGAGCAGCCTTCAGGCTGGTATCAGATGCCTCATCCTTGTAGCACGAGGAGAGGGGCCAGCATTGGGTAAGTGACCTGATTGCACGTCTCCAAAACACTGAATTCATCTTATTGACTCCATCAGCATTGTCATCCTGGAGGTTGCTCTCAATTACCTCAAGAGAGGGCTGAGGAAGGGAACTGTGACCACCGTCACCTTCAGTCCAGCGAGATCTGCTCAGGGAGGACATCCAGACGCCACTCATTGAGTGCCTTACATGCATCAGAGCCCCTGCTACCTTTGAGATGGTCCATACCTCACAGCATCCTCATGCCATCCTGAGAGGGTCTGGTTATTGCTGTCCTGCAGATGAAGACCTCTGAGACATGGGGAAGCTTGGAAGCTTGACATCATCTGTGAGGTGGATGATTGCAGAAGATTTCACACACTGGTTTTTGTGGTGTCCCGGGAAGCCCAGCTCTGACTCCCCACCAGCCCTGGCTACCAGCTAGTAACAGAGAACAGGGAGAGAGGAGGGGAAGGCCCTTTAATATCATCCTTCAGTTTTCAAGTTCAGAAACAAATCCAGAGGAGAGTGACTTTGAGAACCTCACACAGCAGAGTTGTCGTTAGGCCCCATTGACCCAAGACTGTCATTCCCATTCCTTTGGACAAAGGACGCTCTTCTTTACCCTGGACTCTTCCCTCCAATCTCGGCAGGAAATGCTCCTCTGCACCGTGCCTGGACCAATCTGGGTTTGAAAAATGAAGAGATGGATGGTTGACATTCTAGATCTCATGGGTTACTTTATTTATTCAACAAACCTTTATTAAACACTTACTGTATACAAACAAGATTAAGCTAAGTACAGAGTACAGAGATTGCAAGCACTAGCAGGTGTGTGTGTGTGTGTGTGTGTGTGTGTGCACCTATGCAGGCATATGTGGAGGCCAGACACTGACCTTGGATATTCTCTCTCTCTCTCTCTCTCTCTCTCTCTCTCTCTCTCTCTCTCTCTCTCCACACACACACACACACACACACACACACACACACACACACACACACAGAGGCTTTCTAAAGCAAAAATCCAAAAATTCAAACAAAATAAAACAAACAAACAAAAATTCCCTGGGGATAATTTTCTCTTGCTGGCCAGTGAGCTCTATGGATCCTTCTGCCAATAGTCTCCAGGCTTGGGGTGAGAAGTTTACACCAGCACAACTTACTGTCACATGGATGCTGGGGATTTGAACTCAGGGCCCCATGCTTGCGTAGCACTTTAATCCAGGGAGCCGTCTCCTCTGCCCTGTGTGTTCCTTTTCTTTCTCTCCACTAGCTGCCACCTCGCTCCCCCCCCCACCAAATGTTTGAGCTGAAAAATGAAACAAGATAAATAAGATATTTTGTAAACTACTGACACTGTAACCATGTGTAGACACTCAATGCAAATTGAAACAGCAAAACATCTACTTCAGAAGTCACCTTAATCACCCGATACATTTTGTGCAATATTGAAGTAATCATGCTTTTTCAAATTTCACAAGTACTAAAAATAAAGATGAAAACAAACTAAAGTGAAAACACCTCTGGATGGGAATGCTCTTCTTGCTTTGCAGCAAAGTGCTGTGAGTTTTAGAGAGGAGGGGCTAGAGGGAGCTCACATTTAAAGAGTGCTGACTCCTCGCCTGGCATTCCATAGACATGACTTCATTTAATCCCCTCAAAACTCCTGCAAGGTGTGTTATTATCTCCATTTTACAGATGGGGAAGCTAAAAGTGTAATGACTTGTCGTTAAGACTCGTAGCCAGACAGAAGGCATGGTCCAATTTACTGCAGAGCCGACAATCTGAAAGTAACCTCTCCACATACAAGAGGCAGTTATGGGTCTTCTCATGATGATGAAACCATAGAAATGGAAATGCTGATTCCCATGCACTGAGCACTCACAGTGTCATGCACTATGTGGGACAAACGAGAGGTATAATCCTATTTGGCCTTCACTAAAACCTGATGGACAGAGAACTTTGTGTTCTTTATCTTCAGGTGAATAAAAAGGGGGAACCCAAAACTATTCTGGGATTCCAGATCCAGATTCTGGTCCTATAACATCAATCCTTGACTCTGGAGCCTCACAATCCCATCTGTGTGTGTGTGTGTGTGTGCATTTGTATATATCTCTGTGTGTGTATGTGGTATCCCTGTATTTGTTTACAGTGTGTGTGGGCACATAAGCATGTGTGCATATGTGTATATAGAGAGAGCCAAGGTTGATGTAAAAAAAAAGTCATGCATTTTCACCCTTAACCTTATTAAGTCAGGAATCTAACCCAAAACTTCTGATGTGTTTGGTCTTGCCAGCTGGCTTGCTCTGAGCAGGACTCACAGGTGATGTGATGTAACTCACTCACTGTGATGGCCTATTATTTAAATAATTCTGGGAATCAAAACTCTGGATCTCAAGGTTCTGTCTCCCCAGCACCACTCTTGATGAGGACCCCACATGGCCTTTCATAAAAGGGAAAGCAGCTATCCTGCAGGGATAAAGATGTTCTCCCTCAAATACAGTTTTATGTACTAGGTCAAAATAGAACCAGAAGGATTGAGAGTTTGGGAACGTAAATATGCAAAATAGCGAAATGGAAGAGTTTCCATATCTCAAAATGGTATCTCCTCCATTGCAAGTGACACATGTGGCTTAGGTAGGGAGGAACTTGTCATGCTGGTGTTTTCTCTGTCAAGCTGATGAATTTCCTCTTGAGTGTTCATGGTGGGCTCCTTCTCTTAAAACGCTTGTCTGTAGAGAAGTCTGAACAGAGCTCCTGTGTTCACATTCTGGTGAGGACACTAAGGTCACTCCTCAGGGCATTCCTTGCCCATCAAGGCTGTTTCAAAGTGTGGCGGACTCTTGCTCCAAGAACACTAGCTCCAATTTCCAGTTTGAGTTATGAAATACCAGCTCCCGATCTGTCTGCTCATGTGGCTCTCCTGAGCTTCCAGGGGGTTCTGTGAATATCCTTTCCCTCTTCCCCTGTGCTTTTAAGACCTCTGAGTTCTTGGCTGCAGGGATGGTGGAACTCTTCCTTTCTTGTTTTTATCTTACTTATAAATAACCCACCCCCAGGTCGCTCGTGAGCAGGATGGTCCCCTTTCTTCATGTAAGCCAACAGGCAGTTCACAAATAACAGTTCTAGTCCCATGAAGGCTAGACTCAATGAGGATATTGCATCTATGATATCATCCTTTCCTCCGTTTTATAAATGGAGAAACTGAGGCTTCTAGTATAGTAAAGATTATGAAATTAGCTTAATGGTAATCATTATTGCTAGCGATGATTAGTAATCCAGGCGTCTCTACTGGGAACATCCTTTCATTAATTCCACAACAGTCCCCGAAGGGCAGCCAGCCATCACTGTGACGGTTCTCTTACAGATGAGAAAACTCAGCATGCGCACACTAAGAAAGTCAAACTGCCATGCAATCGTTTGAGACCAGAATACACGATTTTTGAACTTGCCCTCTTACAACAAAATAATCACCAGTATTCCTAAGAAATCAAATAGTAGGTTTCAAGGAGTGACATTTTTTTAAGATGCCAGCAGATGGAATCAAGTTGAGGCCGCTGCTTGTCTTGTGATTTAGGGTCAAATGTGTGACCTGGGGAGTTGGGTCGGCTGCTGCCCGCAGTGTGTACTTAGCTGTGACACCTCTGGGCACAATCACTGCCTCCTGGGCAAAGCCAATGGACAACGAGAGTGAAGGAAAAGGTACCTTGGGAATCTGGTCTATACTTAGGAGAGCCATGGAAAACCTAAGAGGGATCCTCCTCCAAAGGGAAGCCTGGCTCCCCACTTCTGGGTGCATCTTAAAGTGAGCATGCTCCATAGTTAAGACACTGCAAGCTCCTTTGAGTCAGGCTAAACAAGGAAACAGAACCCGAACAGGAACAAAAATGGAGAAGAGACTGAAGGAAAGGAGGTCCAATGACTGGCCCATCTTGGGATCCATCTCATTGGGATGGTGGGGGGGCAGGGGGCAAGGCTTGACACTATTGCTGATGCTATGATGTGTTTACAGATGGGAGCCTGGCATGTCTGTACTGAGAGAGGTCCCACCAACAACTGACTCAGACAAAAGCAGATGCTTACACCTAACCATTGAACTGAAGTCGGGGACACCTATGGCTGAATTAGGGCAAAGACTGAAGAAGCTGAAAGGGAGAGTGACAGCGACCCCATAGGAAGACCAGCAGTCTCAACTAACCCAGACCCCCAGGGAGCTCCCAGAGACTGAGCCACCAACCAGGAGCGTTCACAGGTTGGTCAGAGGCCCCTGGCACATATGTAGCAGAAGTCTACCTGGTCTGGCCTCAGTGGGAGAAGATACACTTAATCTTCGAGAGCTTTGAGACCCCAGGGAAGGGGGCAGGGGTGACCCTCTCAGAGGCAAAGGGGGAGGAGGAATGGGATGAGGAACTGTGGGAGGGAGGAACTGAAAAGGTGGCAAAGACTGGAATGTAAATAAATACGATAATTTAAATAAATAAATAAATAAATATTTTTTAAAAATTGTATTTTCTTTCTTTTCACTTTTATTTACTTAATTGATTTTAAAAATTTCAGTACAATCCAGGTGTGGGTCAAATGAGAGATCGTCCTGCCTCTCACTGCAGGAAGAGATATTATAAATGACTACATACTGATATGCACAGATAGACCTACTTCACCATTCTCCAGCTTTCCTTCTCATGTCTCCTTTCTTGAAACATTCGTTTCCACTTAGGATTCAGGAATCCACCTCTTTTGTTTGCAATGGTTTTTGAAAGCAGTATTTTAAATTTATGCTTTGAAAATGCTGTTAAGTATATACACCATAGGCCGATGGCGTCCAATCTCCTCTAAGCCCTTGAACTCTCCCATGAGCCCCACCCTATCACATCTCTCTCTTTCTCCTCACCTCGTTTATTTGGTATTAAGATGTCACCGCCTCATGGTCCCAGCTGGCCTCAAAATTCTTGAATCTCCCAACTTCTTAATCTCAAGTGTTGCAATTGTAGGTGTGTACTACCAGGCCAGGCCCAGATTTAATTAATTAACTAAGTATTCCATGCATTTGTTATTGTGTACATGCAGGTGTAAGTATGCAAAAGAGTGAGTGCTTGTGAAGGTCAGAGGTCAACCTTGGATGCTGTCCCACCAGAGCCATATATAAATACACTGTTTTTTAATTTTTTTAGGTAGGGTCTGTCTCTCATTAGGACCTGGGATCATTGAATGGCTAAATTCTCTGTCCAGTAAACTCTGGGCATGTGTCTCTTTTCAGTTTCCTGGTGTTTGGATTATAAGTATGTGCTACCACAGGTAGGTTTTTTTTTGTTTTTTGTTTTTGTTTTTTGTTTTTTGTTTTTTTTTGGTGGGTGCTAGGTATTAAACTCAGGTCAACACAGTTGTGAAGTAAGCCCGAGTTACCACAGCTACCTCACTGCCAACCCTGTGATCCGTTTTTTTGTTTTAGTGACCACAGAAATCCTGTTCTGTGGGACAGTGGGTCTACCGTTTGCTGTTCGTTTTCCAACCTCCTGTTGATAATCCAACAGCTTATTTTGTGTGCTTTTTAATTATTGCAGTTGGTATAAAAACATTTAGGGAGCCAGTGACACAGATCAGTGGGAAAAGGTGCTTGGTGCTGATGTTGATGTTGATGCTGGTGCTGATGCTGATGCTGATGCTGGTGTTGATGCTGATGCTCTGAACTTAATCCCTAGGACCCAAATGATGGAAGGAGAAAAATCAATGAATCAGCTCCTTCATGTCACCCATCCTCTGACCTACACAGACAGGCTAGATTATGTGGGACACACACATTCATGAAAGAAAGAAAGAAAGAAAGAAAGAAAGAAAGAAAGAAAGAAAGAAAGAAAGAAAGAAGAAATGTGATCAAAACTTTAAAACTCATTTACATTATAATTGCATATATATTCTTGAATAATTACTTTTGATTTCAACTAGATATAATTTGAATTATTTGTAAAGTAAGCGAGGGATTTTGATGGGGTATAATTTGCTTAAATGTTCAGAAATAAGTCAGGCTATCTAGTCAGTTCCTGGAGATCACTGCTAGGAGAGGGATTCCAACCATACTCCCCATGCTTTCAGCTCCTCCCCTGTTCCCTCTCTATTTCACCACCCAAAGAATTCCACATCTTCTCTAAACCACTAAGAGAAGGGGCAGGTCTTTATTCATGTTTGCTCACTGTATGGAGGCTTTGATATTCTTCATAGTGAAAACTGATCCTTTCTTTTTAAAAAATAAGCATTCTTTACCGACTTATTTTGCTGTGGGTGTCACAGCAAGGAGTCTATGACAGTGGCTGCATATGTAGGGCAGACACGTACCATTTTAATATAATAAGGGAACATGAATTAGAGTGACATTCACTTGGCAAAAATATCTTTCATTGGCATCAACAAAGCTGAAAGATGCTTAGAAATGAATGTCTCTTTTTGGAATTTGGATAGTTCATTGGGTAGAGTGCTTGCCTATTCTGTAGCAAGCCCTAAGCTCCCTTCCCAGCATCATATATATGTGTGTCCATCTGTAGTCCCAGCATGCAGGAGGTTAGAAGCAGGAGGATCAGAAGTTCAAGGCTGTTCTCAGCTCTGTGAGTTCAAGGCTATCTTGAATCAATTGAGGCTATCTCAAATAGGAACACCAGCAAGAAGAGATTCTATCTCCTCTATACAAAATACAGATCTGTCTCAAGTATGCCAAAGAATTCGATTCTGTGTCCTACTGTTATACAGAATAATTAGAACGTTTGTCCATGTCCTAACACCTGCCATTAGACACTGAAGCTCATCTCAGGGTGAGCAGGGCTGAGAGTGAACCTCCTAAATCAATCCTTTCTATTTCTGGAGAAAAGCCTCCATTTGTCAGCTTGCCTGTGACTCTAGGGTGTTCCAGCATCAATATAAGGACAGATCTCTGCTGCTAGAGCATCCCAACATTCACAGTAGGAATCCCCATACCGGATTCTTGTCAAGACCTTCCCTGCCTTGACAGCCAACCTCCTAGCTGAAAACTAAGAGTTCTTTCCGAAGAAGCCGAAAGAATCTTCCCATACAGCTCTCAAGCTTGTAACAATGTGTTTGGCCGTTACAGCTAAAGCCCTGTCAGGCCTCCTGTGCGCCCTTCCACTTCTTGAGCTCAGCACACCAAGCAGAATATCCATTTTGCACATGAAATTGCCTATGTTCTACATGGGAATCTGCCTCTTAGCTCCCCCTATGCTGAGTGGGAGGCATTTGGTTCCTCCTCGAGCTTGGAAATTGGGTCTTGCACACTAGGCTTCTTACAAGATGCTGGGAAAGCCATCCACCAAGGAAACAGAATGCAGAGTGAGAAGTGTCAATTCCCACTTAGAATGTTTCTCAGTGGGACAAATATATATATATATATATATATATATATATATATATATATATATATATCTTTTTCCCTTAAGGAGGATTACTATCAAATGGCAGTAGCATCAAATATTCACATTTATCCAGGAGTCCAGAAAACACAATTTCTCAGAGCTTTGATCTTGGGGACTTATTTTGCACAAACAAATACTCAAACCAGCAGGAAGATCGGTGATGGAAGCTGTCCTTTAATCCATTTTTCAGCCTTGATTCCAACAAAGTCAATTTGGACTCTCTCACCTTTTTGGTTCCATATAGAGGCAGCTACCAAAGCATTACTGAAAAGGAGTGGACAAAGCCCGGAGAAAACCACATGCAGTGCTGGATAAGCAGTGGTCCATCCTGCACCTATTGGGTTGAACTCACAAGAGGAAGGAATTCACACACACACACACACACACACACACACACACACACACACATACACACAAATGCTAGGGCAATTCTTTTTAAGGGACTTTTTGTGGAAGTGCAGCAAATACACAGAAAAGTACAGAAGACACAAAAATGGCTCATTGAAATTCCATAAACTCTTGACACCATACCTGGGTGAAAAAAAATATTCAAAAGAAACATTCCCAGCACAATGGGGTAGAGTTCTCCATTGCTTCCTCACAGCGGAAACCATGTCTCATACTTTGGTTCAACTTGTCTGTTTTTGAAGTTTATAAACAGACTGGTAGCCAAGATATGCTCTTGTCTCCAGCTTCTTTTGGGAATTATGACTTGATGATCATCTTGGTCACTGTGAAGAGACACCATGACCAAGACTACTTATAAAAGAAAGTTTGTAACTGGGGGCTTGTTTACAGTTTCAGATGGTCAGTACATTTCCATCACGGCAGGAAGTACAGCAGCCAGCAGGCAAGCATGGTGCTGGAGTAGTAGCTGAGAGCTTATATCTGATCTATGACTGCAGAGAAAGAGACTGGACATGGCATGTGCTTTTGAAATCTCAAAGTCCTCCCCTAGTGACAATCTACACAAGGCCACCCCTTCTAACCCTTCTTAATTGACCCATCAGCTAGGAACCAAGCATTCAACTATATGAGCCTTTGGGTGCCAGTCTCATTCAAGTTACCATGATGGCGATGCTCTGCTGTCCATCATCTATCCATCTACTACTTACCTTTTCCTCTGTTACTGTGGTTACTATATACTTAATTAACTCACTCATTAAAAAAAAGAATATATGACTCCTATAGATCTAGACTGTACAAAACAGGGAACCTGCACCCATGGGTCCTCAGAGACAAATGCACATATGGGTGTGCAACCATGCATATGTGTGCACTATGTGTATCTTTGTGTGTGTGTGCATGCCATTATGTATGCTAAGACAGACAGAGAGAGAGAGAGAGAGAGAGAGAGAGAGAGAGAGAGAGAGAGAGAGAGAGATCTCAAAAGCATCTGCTAAGAATAATGTATCCTTCCATCCTGTTCTGGGCTTATACTTCCATCGTACCCACAATGGAACAGTTGACATAGATAGGAACATAGGCTTCAATTTGAGAAATATTTTACTATCCCATTGTGAGAGAGGAACCATTCAGATGAACAGATAAACAGGCACTGGAAACACGAGTCAGAAAGGAAGGAGGGAAGGCCAATTTGTCTTTAAGGAATTTTGAGAACAGAGGCACACAGGCCACATGTTGTCCCCAGAAGAAAAATGCCTTTCCAAGTCCCTCCATTCTGCAGGTACCTCATTCAAAACTACATCTAGCACAGGCCTAATTCCCCTGCTCAATAGCAGCAGCATCATTAAATAAGCACACATCACCGGTAACATGTTTATCATTTTAACATTTCTTCCAAGATTACATTTGAGTTATGGATTGTAAAGACATAGATCCTGCTGCTAAGCTGGGAAGGGGAGCCTATCACTGTTCTACAAAATGAGTGTTTAAAATCCTTTGAATAAACGATGACAAATGCTCAGAGGCTTAAAACTTCTTTTCCTGATTTTCTTTTTTGTTTGTTTGTTTGTTTGTTTTGGAGAGACTGCCTCTGTGCTTGTCCTGACTCCCCCTGCCTCATCCCCATGGGACCAAGATTACAAGTGTAGCTACCACACCTGCTTCAGTCCCTTAGTTCTTAACAGCGGTTCTCAATGCCTAAAACCTGTATTCCAACTGGGTACCCAAGGGTCTTTTGTGATGCCAGAGACCTAGGGAGAGAAACCCCAATTCTCCTAGGGACAGACAGTGGCAATTACTTCATTGTGAATCTCTATCCAGACCCAGCAGGCCATGATGGGAGCCTAGAATGTTCTATCAGAGGGAAATGGAGATGAGATTAAATCTGGCTTACTACCTTTCTCTAGAGCCCTTTAATTTGGTCCAAGTTGCTTCATATTTTCTGAGCCTTGGCCATCTGGGCAGTCATAAGACCTAATTGCTGGGTTATAGAAAAATATTAAATTAAAATAATGTATATGAGGTGCCAGATACATGATAACAATTGTTTTAATGGAGGTAGAAATAGCCACAACAGTACTTGGCCTCTGTCCCAGGAAGCAGAATTAGGGAGGAGTGGGCCAAAGCATGAGAGTTTTCAAGGACACTGGGAATCCATTCATACCCAAGCCTGGGTGAACTGTCTTTTCCACCTCCAAAGGACTCTGTGTAAAAAGACACTGGAAAAATGCGCACCAGATCTGGCTATAAAAGCAGAGGTTTTCCAATTAGGCGAGAAGGTGTTATGAACTGGAGAGAGAGAGGGGACCATGATGTAGATATACTGTTTGCACCCATTGGCACGGTGACTGTTGGCACCGTCCCAGCATGCATCAGGCAACATGGAAAGCACAGCTAAGAGTCACCTCTGACTTCTCATTGCTAGTTCTGTTCTGCTGCACTATGAGGTTTTAAACCTTCTTGCCTTTAGCACTGGGGAGAGGGGAGGGCCGGAACATCCATGGGGACCATCCTGAGTGAAGTGTCAGAGGGATTCGTGACTTGACCTCATGGATGCTGGTAGCATCCATTTCCTCAACCCCACTGTGATAGCAATTATATTTCCAGATGTTGTCAGATGTTCCCTGTTTGTAGCAAAAACTCAAAACCATTGGGCACTGAGGAGACAAAAAGTAGACTTTTCAGTAACTTTCAGAGTTCGTCTTCAGAAATGTGTTGGAGCCAGGATTAGAAGCCCATCACTAGGATGATCCGCTCTTAAGTCTTGAAGCTGTACTGCCCACTATGGTGGAGCCTTCATGGTATCATAGTTGCTAGGGTGTGAGCTATGGAGCTGTCAGCCTCATTATTCCCTCTATGCCCTTCCCTTGCGCAGGCACCAGGAAACAGCCAGCTCTGAAGGAGCTTGATCCCTGTCCCTAGCAAGATGGTTTTTCCCTTCCCTTCTCCCCTATCCCAGGCCATCTGCCACCCGCCCTCCAGCAGAACAGCCCGCTCTGTCTCCACTCCCCAGCATTTTCTAAATATTCGAATTCTCTGCATGCCATCTCCTTCCTTATTTTCTCAATTCTACATTTGTTTATCCTCAAAAGGTCCTTTGTGATAGCCCACAAGGATCTGGGAAACTGTGGAGGCAGTCTCGCTTCCCCCACTGGGGAGGGAGGGGGAGGAGGGAGGACTGACAGGAGGCCTTTGGGCCAGTGGAAGACCTGTCAAGCTCCATTCTCCATTCTTCACTTTAGGTGCTTTCTTGGGAACAGAAGCATTTGTGAAGAGGTCTGTAGGCCTGTCCTCTCAACGGATATGACTCCAGGTGGGGCAGGTCTCTGACCCCAGGGATATGGGTCAACTCAACTCCATTTGTCAGGACTGGCTCTTCAGTTTATCAGAGTTTGTTCAGGCAGGCCTTGGAGCTCAGGGATATGCAAATCAATGAGAGCTTCATGATTGGGTACATCAGCGCGACACACAGCCATGCATGGGTAATACTGTGTTACTGTGTTTGCCTATAGATGGGAAATTCACTAAAAGCTTACACCCTCCTTGCCCACCTTGGGCCAACACAGGGCTTGGTATCACTGAGAACGTGGGTAGAGGGTAGACATCGCAAGCTGAGCTGTCCTTAGAAACTTCTCTTTTGAGGGAGAATGAAGGGAAGAAGGAAGAGGAGAAGAGGAGGGGTAGAGGGGAGAGAAGAGGAAGAGGAAGAGTAAGAGGAAGAGGAAGAGAAGAGCAGGAAGGGAGAAGGGAAGAGAAAGTAATGAGAAGAATGGAAGAGGGGGACAAAGGGAGAGGAAGAAGAGGAAGTGATACTCATCTCTCAATAGGAAAGGTTTCTCTCTGCCTAGACCTGCTGTGGTTCTAGAAGGTTACATTCTTGGACAAGGAATGAGCCTCTTGTCTGCATCCTGTTCTCTAGCATCTCCCATCACCCCTAGGGCACTCACCCTGCTCTGCAGAACTCTGGGCTTCTGCTTCCTCCACATCCACACCCCCCCCATCCCCGTTGTCCAAGACGACCACTAGTGTGTTACTCTCAGCTGCTTATGCCTGCCAGCCTCTGGGGCAGTTATGAGAAGGGTCTCTCCTACCTTCTTCCTTCCATCTGTAAGGTTTTAATCTATCCATCCAACTTTAGCATGGCTGTCTCTTCTCCATCTCTGGTGGGGCTCCATTCAACATTCTTACAGTGCAGTGTGCAAACTCGCAGGCTTTCCCAGGGCATGGTGGGTGATCTGTTGGTACCATGCCTCTCCCAATCACATTCACACTCAACTCGTCACTTCTCTGGAGCACCCTGTGAAATGGGTAATTGAAAACGCAATTTATAGATCAAGTAACAGAGTCCAGAGAGCGAAACCTTGCCTGTATCTACAGGGTGTTAAGAGGCAGAGGTGGGATTTGCCTGGATACAACCCAGCTCTGGTGTTGAGAGATTGAGCTCGGGAGTAAGCCAGGAGGGAATTCCATTCCCACCCAGGACTCTCCCCAGCTATGTGACCTTGGATGCGTTACTGTTAACTCTGATCTTCAGCTGCTGAAGAGAACATGCACTCAGGACGAAGGTGGCCATGAGTGTTGAAATATGCCCTCACTGTGTAGTAAATACTAACAGTATTTGTCCTGATAATAATTAGTATTCTCACATCTCTGATGATTAGACCTAATGACAGTCTATCCCACAAAGGGCAGGGACTCTGTTGTTGTAACCACAGGGCTGTGTACAGAGCTTAGCAGATGTGTGGGAGTTAGTAATGGAGAAAGAAGGAATAAACTGAACACTTGTACTCTAACACACACTGTGTGTCCAATGAATATTGATTTCAACTACTATTATCAGTAATTCCCAGGAGCAGTATGACGTAGATTCATTTCCAACAAGGTGAGATGGTGAGGTCGCAGTGCATCGGTTATGTTTAATGAAGGGCAGCTAGACTACCATAGGGATTCTAGAGACGCATTGTGAAATTGACCACCAGGGCCACTGAGCTTCTGAAGTGTTTTCAGAAGTGTTTTCCCTGCCATACCACACAGAGGGCTCCTGTATGTCAGAGTTCAGAACAGGGGTTTAGACCCAGGAAGAGTCAAATGGGGGCGAAAGGCAGCACAGACCAATCATTTACCTTGCCATGAGAATCACTAACCACGGGGCCAGGTTCAATATTAGGGCAAGTTACATATCAATTGGGGAGTCATTAGTTCCCGTCCTTCCTCGTTCTGGGACAGCAGTTGGCACTGAGCCTGCCCACGTGAGTGTGAGCTGGGAGCTGGCAACATGGCCTCTGACTGAGAAAAACAAGACACCAGAAGGGTTTATGCTTTTGAGGCTAAAGGTCAGCCACGATGTGATCACCCTGTCTGGAGGGCTTTCAGATCTGTCCACAGAGATGAGCAAAGTCCCGGGAACACTAAAGGCCTAAGGGGCCCTGAGCTATACTGACCACAGGGACATCAGGTGCTTTTTCCTGGGTTTTCAACAGGGCACTGGGAAGGGCATAGCCTTCTGTTCTGAGGCCCAGGGGCACATGGACTCTGAGGAAGCATGTTGTCACTCCTGCTAACCCAAGTGCAGGGTCCTCAGAGACACTTGCCTCACTTGCCCTGTGTCTGACGGTGCTGGGGAATCCATGTGTGATGTCACGGAACCCTCACAAATGTCCCTAGAGGCATCAGGAAGGACTGCTGCTAAGGTTGTGTGAACAGGAGCATCCAGAAAGCCCGAGCAGGCAAGCCAAGCCACTGCTAAATGGCCAAGAGGATTTGCAATGGAATCCAATCCAGAGTGGCTCCCAACACAGCTACTGGGTGGATGTGGACACCCCCTGGAAACAAACCTACTCTCTTGTTTCTTATTCATGTTTTAATTTTGTTCACATCAGTCCCTGGGTCCATGCTGGCTCACTCAGATTCACTTGTGACTGTGGTAATTAACAGACACAACTGCCAATGAGATAGAAAGGACATGCTTCTATTAGAGGGAGTGTCCTCTAAGAAATGGGTTCATTTTCCTAGAAGAAAATGGAGCAGATCCAGCCCATCTGTCCATCCCCTTATGCCTGAAATGGCTAGCATGACAGTAGCCTTCTTATGCCTATGAGAGAGCAAAGCTGGAGTCTCAGAGCACACAGAACTGGGATCCTTGCAAGCCTGATGTAACACTTCTTCAGGATTTCTCACAATCCAACAAAACCCAGTAAATCAAAACCAGGCAGCACTGTCTGTCCTCTTCACCCATCAAATCTCCAGTTCGTTATACTGTGCTCAAAGGGACCATCTACATAGGGCATATCTACAAGGTGTCAGTCTGTGCCTTCAGGGAGAATGGAGAAATAAAGACAGCAAACACTGTAGGTAGACTATAGCTACAGCTGAGACTTGAGTGCTGCAAACAAGCTTTTCAGGACTGGCTGCTTCCAGGTTACTCTCTTTTGAGTTGGGAAACTGGTTTTGCTCCCCTGCTGGGCAGGTGTTAGCAGTCATCTCTGACCTTCTAATTGTACTTATCCTGTCCTAATGAGCATTTAATAAGCAGCGACTGGGCATCTAGTTCTGAGACAATCAAGCGACCTCATCCCCCACTTCATAGACAAAGATAACTCAGTTTAGGATGCTCACAGCAAAGAGGGAAAAGAGATTCATGTATCCTGTTGGAGTTAAGGGCACAATTAGAATACAGAACCTCCCAATCCGGTATCTGGTTGCAGGCAAGGAGGCTTCCTAATATGCTATTTGGTCTTACTTGAGTCACTTCTGTGTTGGAATAATTAGTGCAGATAGAAGACCTTTTAACTGACGCCAAGTCCCAGATATCTAGATGTACATTACAAAGCCACTGACTATTTCTGTGGCCATGTGTGTCTCCAAGAGCTGCAAAAGTCTACATAGAACTGGGTCGGGTTCCCCAGCCTGGCCAAGGAATAGCTGATAGGAGGGAGATAGTTAGTGGGGAGGGTGCTGACCACGCTTTGTGCTCCAGGCCAGTGCCAAAGGTTTCCTTGCCACCAGGACACATTTGTCTGTTAATCCTATCTTTATTAGACATTTTCAGCAAGGACTTGAAGTCTTTCTCTGTGAACAAGAAAGCCAGGGATCCTGCCATGGGGTTCTCCAGATGAGATCTGCGGTGTTGCCCAGAAACACGTTCAAAATGCAGTTGATACACACCGCACCCCACTCACCCTGCCCTCTGTGTACTCTCTGAATGAGAAAGCTGAGATGAAGACTGGGGGGATGGGGAGGCAGAGAAAGGTGGATCCCTGGGGCCTGGTGGACAGCCAGCGTAGTCTACAAGGCATGTTCCAGGCTAATGAGTGACCATGCCAGGTGGATGACATTTAAAGGACAGCTGAGGCTGTCCTCTGGCTTCAACATACATGTGTGTATTCACACAAAAGAAACTAGGGACAAGGCCAGCAAAGCTGAGTTTTTATAAGTCTACAGGGGCCTCTGAGTGTCACAGAGGTGACTGGGAAGCCTTTGCTCGGTATAAGGAAGACTAAAGAGGAGCACCGAGACCTTCAGATCCTCTCAGATCTGTATATTCACAGCAGACAGTTCCTCTGATTGCTACCTCACAGAGTTGCTCTAGTGTGGACCTTCTCCTAAAGAGTGACTTTCTCATCTGGACCCGCCATCTTCTCCCTTCTTTCTTCTCAGCTAAGTCTCTGTAGGGCACCCTTCCTCTCCCTGAGTGCCCCTCAAACTGTCTGCTCTGCTGCCCAGCACCTAAGACACCATGCAGAGGTGAACCGCATGTTGAGATTATTTGGCTTATGTCTTTCCATCCCTAAACCCTGGATATTCACTGTGCAGTCCCCAGACTTTAAAGCATTCACATAGTCTATACCTTCCATGGTGTTTGGCGGTAATGTCTCAGGTGCTGATGGAAATTCGACAAGTATTTCTGATGTTGATCCAAAGGAGAACTTGTCCAATGCCATGTTGCTTTTTACAAATCCTTTACCTTTATTTGCTTGCATATGTGTGAGCGTGTGTGTACGGAAACTTGATCTTACCATTTAAAAAGGCTCAAGTGTATCTTTGCCTCAGCTTATTCCCCTTTAACCTGGGAGGAAGTCAATGATTATTAACCACTGTGCTGGACTTTATGCATCATGTGGTTTCAGCTTCATTTTCTCCCAGGTTAACATTTAGCTCCAGTGCTGATGGCAAAAAAAGAAAAAAAATATTAATTAACAAACTACAAATTAGGGGCTGGAGAGGTAGCTCAGTGGGTAGACAGATCGCTACACAAACATGAGTACCTGAGTTTGGATCCCCAGCACCTGTGCAAAGAGCTGGGTGAGGTTGCACCCAGTGGCACCAGTGGCCTCTGCTGTTAGGGCAAAGGCATGTAGCATCAGGGGTTCATTGGCCAGCCAATCTAGAGGAAACAATGAGCTCCAGGTATACTGTGAGAGCCTGTCTTTAAAAGTAAGGCAGGAAGTGATGGGATAAACATTTTCAGAACCTGAGGTTTGTTTCCCTGCCTTGGATGCTTGCATGTATTGAGCTGAGTCAGATCACTGAGCACTCTGACAGAGCCCTCAGCATTGATCACCCCTAATATCCTCTTCTACACCGCTCTGCCACCACAGGTAAGAACCTGTTCTTAACAATACCTGCCATCTGGAAATAATCCTTGGGTCACTTCCTCACCACTCAGAGAGAAAGACATTCTGGGAGTTTATTTGATGGACAGGTGAGAGATAGTTTTGTGCATCAAGGGTGGATCCTGCGTGAATGGCTCTCAGCTTGCATGTACCTGGCTGCAAGAGACAAGATGGGCAGTCCAGACTCTAGGGAAAGCTTCTCAAGACTCAGCAGGAGAGAGGAAGGGCTAAGCAAAGTCTAGCCATGACCCTTTCATTTGGAAATGGAGAATCCCGACTTCTTGGTGTGAATTAGGATATTATAAACATTCTACAAACTTTGCCCAGTGTTGGAGGTCTCTTGAACACTTCTACTTAATGATATCTAATGATGGGTGTATGGGATTCACTAGGTACCTGCAAGCCAGTGTGTGTGTGTGTGTGTGTGTGTGTGTGTGTATCCACATGCCAGGTTTAGTTAGCTAAACGATTCTCCAAAGTCCACATTTTACCACTTTTAAATTTATTGTTCCTACCAATGGACCTTAATTCATGAACAAAACGTTGCAAATGATTTTTAAATGTGGATTAAGTTTTTAAGTTCTTTTTTTTTTATTATGAAAACATGTAAACCTATTACATTTTTTTCTTTTACATGGAGAAGTATAGATGAAATAGGTGTCTACCATCTTTTCCCAAATCCTTCCAGAGACAATGGTAACTATCCCTTATTAGTGGGCATTGGCTCATACAATTTTTTTATGGATATGCACAGTTCATTATTTCCTTTCATAAACAAAGGGGATCGTATTGTGTATGCCTTTTCCCAGTTTGTTGCAGTCACTATGTAATGTTGGCCTCGATGTTGCAAGGAGTTGCCATCAGATTTAGGTTGCAAGGAAGTCCGCATGAGCTTTCAAAAAAGATGGAAAACTAGAGCAGTGGTCAGTGCTGATGCTGGGAATAAATCAGTAGATCAGAATCCAAAGTGTGGAGTAAAATGAGCTTGGGTTGTCTCAGGTCTCAGTGAAATGAGCTGAGGTGATAAATCTCTGCAGAATGGTGGCATAGGTGTCAGCCAGTGGTAGAAGTTGTTTTACTCACCTTCAAGGGTGGGACATTGGACCACATGCCCCAGTGTTCATGTATGTAATCCTTCCCCATGCATACTCTCACTTACCTGAACTACATAGCACAGTGATATGAACTCAGTGTTGTTCTTGTGAACGTTGCTGCTTCTGTTTCTCTGGTCTTCAACTTTTCAAACCTGGACCTCTGTGCCGCCATATGAAGAGTCCAACTACTGTGCTGGAGAGATGTGGTGGAGAAGCTCTAAGGAAAGAAAATCTTGCTACAGGTTTCAGAAGGAGAAGGCACATAAGGACCCTGCCTTCTTATTGATAGTATCCTTTTGAGAGACTAAACCAGTGCACTAGGCAAGTCCCCCTCACTATGGTAAAAGGTCTGACACAAATAGCCCCAGGGAGGAAGGATTGATCTTGGCTCAACTTTTCAAGAGATACATGGTAGGAACATCATGGTGTCAGGCAACTTCATGGAAGTGGAAGTGCACAGCTAGGATTACTTTCTCCTCATTGCTCACACAGAACAGGAAGTAGGGTGGGACAGGAAGTAGCTGTAAATGGGAAGAGCCCACTTCCCCTTTTTAGGTCTTGTCCCAACAGGTTCGACAACTACCCAAAACAATGCCACTAGTTGGTATTAAGTGGTTGAACCCAAGACCCTTTGTGGGGACATTCCATAGCCAAACCATCATAGTATCCTATCTGAACCATCCAGCTGAACCCAGTGTCCAGCAACTGAAGGAGGAGGAGGAGGAGGAGGGGGGGGGAGAAGGAGACGGAGAGGGAGAGGGAGAGGGAGAGGGAGAGGGAGAGGGAGAGGGAGAGGGAGAGGGAGAGGGAAAAGAAGAAGAAGAAGAAGAAGAAGAAGAAGAAGAAGAAGAAGAAGAAGAAGAAGAAGAAGAAGAAGAAGAAGAAGAAGAAGAAGAAGAAGCTGTTGAAAGCTGTTGTTTGAGCATGTTCTGCAGACATTGATGCATATTTGTTAAAGGGCAATGGGGAACTACATATATGTGATGGCTGAAATGTCTGAAACAGTGGGCTTCTAACAAGCCTGGTATCTTCTCAGGGAATGTGGACAGTTGTGAGACGGTCATTTTACTTAAAGGCTGTTGCACAAAGCTCTCTGTGATCACCTCTATGATCAGTATGTTACCTTGTCTGTTCCAATCTAGGTTTAGATAGACTTTCAGTGAATAGGTAGCGAGAGAAAGGCTCCAGTAAAAATGCTGGCCAGTATTCATTCAAGCAGGATTGATCACAGGACTTTTTAGATAGATCTATTGGGAGGAGTGTGAATGAACAGGCTACCATTTAAGACCGAGTATTAATCATTTACCAATAAACATGAAGAGGTAAAAGAAAGAGTTATCTAGACAATTTGGAAGTGTTGTATAGTCAAAGGATTACAGTGGTTTATAAGCAAACTCCTTGTTTAGCCATGACCATACAAGTTAGTTCCTGGAAAGGCCAATGTGTACATATTCCTTATTAATTGATGTTTCTCTTTAACAGGAAACATAAGGGCCAGGAAAAAATTGTCATTATCAGAGAGTGATGGGTTTTCTTTTGTGAAGCGTGCATGTTTAACGAGGACAGCATCTTTCTTCCTGCAGCATTCCAAAGGTATTTAGAAACTTTATGGGGCTTGAAATGGAGCCACCTCTGGCATGAAACCAGGAACACCTCTCCCCATTTGAGGACAGGATGTTCAGAATGCCAACCGAAACCACCCAGAGCACGTAATTACCAGTTGGAATTATCAATTACCAACTGGAATGGGTCCAGGCCCCAGGCTCAGCTCCTGTGACAATCATAAAAAGGCTATTTAAAGACCACACATAGTCTGACACCTTTGCTTTGGCCTCGTCACCATCTGGGACCCCAGAGCAGAGAGCATTTAAGTAGATTAAGTCTCCCTTGATGGCTCTTACCAAGCTCTGACTCATAAAGCTGACTTAGGCCCATGAACTGCATCTGATCCTGTTGACCACCTGGTCTGGGAAGCAGCCATAGCTCTCAAGTGTGAAGAGTCCCCAAACCTCTTATATGACCTTTCCTATTAGCCTCAGACTGAGGAAACATAGTGGAGAGTGATTAAGTGTAGGGAATTCTACCATAAAGATATGCAAAGATGTAGGGGTGCTGAGGAATGGATGGCGAAGGAGCGAGAGGGGTGTGAGGCAAACTGGACAGACATGATGTGTGCCTCTGTTGTGTCTCATGTGTCCTTCTGCATATAAACAGGAAAGCCAATGGGCTTCAGGTTCCACATGAGTCTATAATCTGGCAGTGCATGTCTAGATTTGAGTTTGGATTTTTCTTTGTTCTCTTGAACAAATCTGTCACCAGACAACAGCCCAAAACAGAGCAAAATCAACATGGGTCAGTCCTCCAAAGATCATAGTCAAGGAATGGGGCTAGCCAGTTGCACTGTGTGTAATAGAGGTTAGTGCGGAGAGTAACTGACCCCGGCCATCCAAATGTAGATAAAATTCACAGCTATTGGAATGTAGTATTGTCAAGTGACTGAGGGACAGTATGGACACTCTCAAAATTGAGAAAGCAGAAGCCAGGAATGAACCCTTTATACTGTATGTGGGAATCAAAAGGTAGAGACCCCCAACAGGAAATCCAAAACCCCAAATCCACCCCACTGCCATAGTTACTCCCCATCTTCTCTGGCGTGGCTTGTAAATTTCACATCCAAAGCACAGCGGATGCCATGTTTATTCTTGGTAGTGAGGTCTTGGCACAAAAGGGGGTCAAGAGTCAGAAGTGTGTATTGTCATTTGCTTCTCTCTGAAAAGCTTTTGGTGGTTAAAGATTTCAGTAGTTGTTTGCTAGATTGATGTGGTCCACCCTCATCTTGGAAACTCTTCTATCAACCCAGGCACTAAACGGAATGATTTTACATGTTTCTACTTGTACCTATAAACCTGCCCAGAAGACAGCATGATCTCCACTGATAGCTGGAGAAACAGAGGTTTAGTTTAGATAACTCAGATCCAGGACATTTGTGAATGTCCGCTATCTTTCTCTATATTCCTTAGACCCAGGTCTCATTATCCGGAGTTCTTGAATAATCTCTCCAGCTCAGAGTTTCCTTCCCTGATGCTATTCACTTAAGTCATGGAGTGCAGAAAATGCTCTGAGGAGCTGTTTCCACCACCCTTGCAAGAGTGGCATGGGGCTGGGACCACTCTTAAATGCAGAAGGGAGGAGCCAATTTATCTAAATACCTGGAGTCACTCTGGAATCAATAATAGGAGGTTAGTGTAGTGACGACAGGCGAAAGGAAGTAATTCATCCAAAGAGATGGAACCATTCTAGAGTCAGAACAGGGAGCTTCCCAGTCAGCCGTGTGACCCCGTAGGCTCAGAGAGAACGGACCGCATTTGACCTTGACAAGCATCCTAGGTTCTCAAGTAGGACACCCACGTAAGAACTCTCTGGGTCTGGATGCAGAAGAGAGACATTCTTCCATTTCGTGTGATAGCTATTCAGAGCACAGTTCTCCGAATAATCTCCAACTCCTCCAGAGATGGTGGAAAGATGTTTCTGGAACATAAATCAGCAGGCACCCCACCCATCCTCTTCAGAAAAGTCTGAGTCTCACCATGGTCCAACCTTAGCCCTCTCCATATCTTTCCTTGGGATCCCTTCCCATGCTTTCTCATTAGAGACACCTTCTTAAAGGAGATCTTGTTAGCCCCATTGCTCTCTAGGCTGCTGTTATATCCTTCCCAATAAGTAATAGAAATAACATTTGAAGTATTTGCATATTTGTTTGTTTATTACATTGTCTATCTTCTTTAGGGTAACAGGAACTTGTCTTCTTGTTCAGCTCTAGATTGCCAGTTACTGGTGGCCAGTAAGTTCTCAATAAATATGGGTGGGGTTGATGAATTACCCATAAATACTAGAATTTGCCATGTACCTATTGGGACTTTGCATATATAATATAAGAGTTACTTATAACCCCATCATACATGTGCATGCATGCATACGTGTATACACAGCCCATAAACATTCTTCTACTTTTTTTCCCTGTATTTTTTTTTCAGTAACTTCCTAAACTTGGCACACTCTGAATTTGCTCTTCTTCCCAAACAGGCAGCATCATGAAGTGTTCAAGCCAGAATATCTTTGCTTGCTTGCTAAGATCATGTTACCCTGAGGCCCCACACAGCTTTCGGGAAGAGCACAGTTCCCCCAAAGAATGGCAGGAAGCCCACCACTTGGGGCGGAAGCTGTGGAGAAGGAGGGAGAGGAAAAGGAAGCAGTCCAGTTCCCTCACTGAAAGAGTGATGGTATATCTCCCAGATATCAACAACATCTGCTTGGCTAATAAAGTCAACAGAGTTTGTCACAATCAGTCTGTGGCCCCAGCAGGAGGGGTGGATGAAGCAGTAGGGGAGGAAGAAACACACTCTGTCAGTTAAGCAGGGAACAGGCTGTAGGGACAGGGTGACTTTCCAAGGTAGATGGGTCTGCCCAGACACGCAGCTTCTCCACCACATTTAGGCATGCACATGTAACAGCCTGGATATGATGAGATTGGAATCTCTGAGTCCCACAGAATCAGAGAAGGTCTCCATGGTCCCCTTACTACAAGTTGATCAGATTTCACCTCTCTTTTTTAAATGATGTTGCTTTGATTTCAATACATGTTAAAATGAATGATATTACCCCAACCCTTCTTGGTTACCTAAACAAAATAAAACAAACAAACAAATCCAAATAAAAGTATCTGTAGAATGTATGCATAGATATCTACAAATTTCCTGTTCTAGTTCAAGCTACTGGGACATCTTGACAACAGTTAATACCTCTGAAAGCTGTGCTGGATACCCTGGGAAACGACTTGTAGAATAGAGTGGTCAACAAGCAAAACTATAGACCAATGTTGAGTTACATGTTTGTGCTGAATATTCCAGGAGATGTGCCTACTTCTAAAGCCTCCTGAAACTTATCTGAAATTTAAATTTACCTTGGCATCTTTTGCTTCATCTGGCAATCCCATTCAGGAAAATTAGCTTCCTAAGGTTGCCCTGAAACAATACCCACAAACAACATGGCTGAGCGCACCACCTGGAAGAAGTTGATCTTCAGAGTTCTGGAGGCTGTGAGTGGGAGGTCCAGGATTCAGCAGGATGGCACCTCTCTGAGACTCGGGGCAAAGCCCTTCCTCACCTCTTGCCAGTGTCTGCTGTTGGCTAGATGCCCGTTGTAACTTACAGAGCTAATTCTCCATCCACACTGTTGACTTCAACACCATTTTCCCTGTGTGACTCTGCTCCAATCTTTTACAAGGGCACTAATCAATTCTCAAGAAGGGCTTGCCCCCATGTCAGCGTGATTGCATTTTACCTAATTATACCAGAAGCAAGTTTAGTTTCCAATAAAGTTGCAGTCTGAGACACTTTCTAGAGACTGGAACTTCAACCCATCTTTCACCCAATTCAATTTGTCCTGGGACATGGTGGTTCCCACTCTATTCTAGTTCTCACTAACTTGATTCAGACTGGTTCCTGCTTCCCCTGCTTGAGGTAATACCAGGGTAGCCCATTCTCTATGAAGAGACTTCATTTTTTTCTGGCTATGAGTTGATCTCAGAACTAACCTTAAAAGGTAGACTTGGAGAGTGATTGAGTCTGGGAAGATAAAACATACTGCAGTATTTCTTAAAGTGGAGAGTTTGAAAGAGTGGCTATTGCAGAAGTTGAACTTGGCCATGTGCCAGTTAGGAACACCTCCACCATTTCCCACTTAATGTGCTTCATGGGACCTAAATTGAAAAGCCTCCCTTCAAAGTCCACCAGGCCTGAAAGAGGTTAAGAATCCATAGTCACCATCTGACAATGAAAAGCTGACAGAAGGGACCGAGCTGGGGAAAAGCCTCCATGAGTAAGGGCACTCGCTGGGCAAACATGAGGACCCGAGTTTAGATCCCCATAGAAGTTCATCCAAGTTTGAGTTTATTGAAGTTTGGCAAACAAATGCACATATCTGTAAGTTCAGCAACAGACAGGTCAAAGGCCTGCAGATTCCTGGAGGTGTGTTGGCCAGCTAATCTAGCTGAAAATGCAATCTCCTATTTAGTGAGAGACCCTATCTAAAAAGCTATTGTACCGAGCAATAGAATATCCATTATCAACCTAAGGCCTTCATACCTTCATGCAAGGGGGAGAGAGTGCCTGTGTATCTGTGCACATGCACAAATACATATGCATGCACAAATACATGCATACACACACAATGAGAGAGAGAGAGAGGGAGGGAGGGAGGGAGGGAGGGAGAGAGAGAGAGAGAGAGAGAGAGAGAGAGAGAGAGAGAGAGAGAGAGAGAGAGAGAGAGAGAGAGAGAGAGAGATACAAGGAGAACCCGATCTTGGCAATGCCAATGTGAATTGATTTCTGGTTTGAAGTCTTTGTTAGCTTTGATCATGTTTTTTCTTAGTAAAAAGCATCATCCAAAACTCACGTGAAAACCAGCACTGAGCTATGGTGGAAGGACCATAGGTTTCTGAGTTATGACTCTTAATAGGACTTCATCCCCATTTCTCTTATGATTCTTTGTGACTATGAAGTTAATCCCATGATCCCTCTGGGACTCTGGTCATGTAAATGTGTATGAATATATATTGTATCTAGATATATGTATATACCCATATATGTGTTATTTTATTATGCTTTATTATGAGAGACAGTCTCAGTACATAGTTCAAGCTGATCTTCATCTTACTATGTGGCTCAGACTGTCCTTAGATTCATGCCTCAGACTCCCAAGTATTGGGATTACAGCTCTATGGAACAGGTTCCACCCACAATTTACACTTTGTTGTAGATGTGTGTCTAGTCATTTGTAGAGGACATCTCCAGGAGGCTAGCATCTGGTAGGTCTCTTGTAATTGTAGGACTCACTCATGAGATTGCTTGCCTTGTGAGTACAATAGGGAGAGTCTTCTGCCTGGGTAGATGGCTCAGTGGATGAAAACACTTCCCATCCATGTGTGAGGATCAGAGTTCAGACAAATAGGACTCCCATAAAAGTAACCAAGAAGGTGGCTATGTGTCGTAGTAAGGCTTGGAAGGGGTCAAAGAGAATCTCTGGGCAAACTTGCTAGAGACAGGCTGAATGAGCTCAGAGGTAGCAAGAAACTTTTTTTTTGAGACAGGGTTTCTCTGTGTAGCCCTGGCTGTTCTGGAACTCACTCTGTAAACCAGGCTAGTCTCAAACTCAGAAATCCTCCTGCCTCTGCCTCCCAAGTGCTGGGGTTAAAGGCCTGAATCACCAATGCCTGGCTACAAGAAACATTCTTAATAGATGAAGGTCACTGTACCCAGAGAAATTCCTGGCACCAACCACTGAGGACAACCATGGGTGCCATCCATCAGGTGATATACACTATTTTGTTTCTTTGAGACAGGATCTCACCAGCCTGGAATTCACCAAGTAGTCTAGACTATCTTTCTAGGGACCCTAAGACTCCACCTGTCTTTGCTCTGACATCCAGCATTGCCTCCTTTAAAAAGTGGCTTCTGGGGATTGAAATCCTTGCCAGGCCAACAGTTTACCAACTGAGTTATTCTTTTAGCTTATTATTTTCTCTTATACCCTTATCTTTTTAGGGTGAGCAAAAGTTCCTGCTCACTCGGGATTGGAGGACTTCCCAAGACTAAGACCTACCAGTTTTCAACCTGGGATAGTGCTGGGAAGACATTAACAAGTTAGTCACTCTGTCTGTCCCGGTCCAGTGCATTCCAGTTTCTAGTCAAGATTTGTCCAAGTCTTGTAGCAGTAGACACTTAAACATGATTAGGCCTTTGCGCCGAGATGATGCTTGACAGGTTCGGGTCAATTCAATTCTTCTGGGCTGATTCTTCATTGTTGTGTATGGGCACTTGGACTATTGGCTTCCCAGAAGTGGGTGTGGCTAAAATGGGAGGAGACTGAAGGGGAAGGTGACCATGGAGTTGCAACAGTGACTCAGAACTGAGTGTAGGGGTTCTGTCACAACAAGCTCCCATTTCTCCTGATCACCATGGTGTGTCCCACCCAAGGCTGAGTCAGGCCATCACCAATGAAGGGGCTGCAGGTCTAGGTATTGTTTTCTCCCTGGGGACTTCCAATAGGAGAAGGTGGGACTGCAGCTAAGGTGAGGATTTGCATCCAGGAGCTCCTGGCCAGGTCCTGGGAGAAGCCATAGTTAAACCTGATTCCCCTTGGTCATTCTATGAGGAAGCCATCAGTTGAGTCATCAGAACACTGAGCCAAGGAAGTTACCCCTATGCATAGTTCTTGGGGTGAACCTCCTCATGCATGTTAAAAATCATCTGGGCTTAGCTTCCACAACCAAATAGTAAAGAAATGGTAGTTTAAATGGTTTTTGTTAAGGCCACCCACTGCACATGAAGGTTTTTATATACTTTGAACCAATTGGAAAGTTCTAGAACATGAAGAGTCAGAAGCAGCACTAGAATTGATTAACTCTGAACACTAGGCTTTTATCACCTCTATCTAAAGATATTTCTTTTCTCTTTCTGGACCCAACCACACTAACACACTTGAAAGATTGATCCAGTGTCCTCTGTGTTGTTTAGAAGAAACAGTGGGAGCAGGGTAGGAGACACGGGATGAACAGACTGGGTCTTAAAAGTACACATACTAAATTGGATTGATGACTCAGGTATTAGAAGCACACACTGCTCTTACAGAGGACCAGAGTTCAGTTTCCAGCACCTATGTGGGCAGTTCACAACCACCTGTAGCTCAGTCCCAGGGCATCTGACCCTAAGGACTCCTGCTCTTACATGCACACATTTCCCCTCTCACGTATACAGAATTCAAAGTAAATCTTTAAAACAAACTGAATTTTCAAGTTGACACTTTCTCTCCTGATTTAGGCTTCATCTTCTTCCTGTTTCTGGAACTGTTGGTTTTGTTGGCATTTGGATCTGTCTGCTGTGGAGAATCCTTATACCTCCAGGTGGCTGCCAAACCATTCGTCACTCAGGCTTTATTTACAATGTCCACTCTCTGAAGGGGCCATCGGTGGCTCCCCCTGACCCTGACTGTAGCTGTCACAGGAATTCAATAACCAAAAGCCTGCTACCTGCACTTGCCTTCACTGGGTTCCAAACAGTAACATCAAGTAGTTATCTGAGATACTTCCTAGAAACGATCCAGGACTTTCCTTATGCTATGTGAGTCTGTGAATCTGGGCTAGGCTGAGAGATCTGCATTTGAACACTTGCCTTGGGTGCTTTTGGAGGTCATAGGACATGTCTCTGCTCCCCTTTACCACCACCTTCAAGGTCAAGCACACTCTGGAACAAAAAGGACAAATCTCTGTGTCTGGCTCAGGTCCTGGTACACTACAGTTGTTCAGCAAACAAGTAATAATGGAACCCTTTTCATGGTTTATATTATAATAATTTGTTAAGCATCCACTACATTCATAAAAATGTTCTGGATACCAGGGAGAAGGAACAAAGCCAAAAAATGACAATGCCTGGCCTCTGGGTGGAACAACAGGTACAAAAGGCTGGATTGATTGCAAGTTTTTGAGTTTTCATGGTCAGATATTGAGAGCTATTGTGGGCTGATAACCTCATGGATACTATAAAATATTACTAACTTTTGCTCTCATCATTTTAGCAATGTAGAAAGTAAAGATTGTTAACTAGGTCATATCTGGCTGCATGCTACTTGGCTACCCTAAATTTTCTCAGAGTCTGGTTTCAAAAGAAGCTCATGGTGTATGTGTGTGTGTGTGTGTGTGTGTGTGTGTGTGTGTGTGTGTGCATGTGTGTGTGATGGGATGTGGGGTTTTTTTTTTTTTTTGGTATGTGGTATGTACATGTTCCGGGGGAAATATGCATATGTGCATGTGTGTGAACAAGTATGTAGAAAATAGAGTGGACACCAAGTGTCATCCTCTCTACTGTTCTCCGTCTCTCTGTTCTCTCTGTTGAGACAGGGTCTCTCACTGAACCCAGAGGTCACAGATTAAAGTAGGCCAGTGAGCTCCGAGTCTCCCCATCCAGGTCTGGGACTGGAGCATGCTTCCTTCTCTTTGGGTTTTTACCTGGGTGCCCTTGATCAAAACGCAGGTCATCATACTTACTCAGCAAGCATAGTAAAATGGGACACTCTCTGGAGCCCTGCACTGAGCTTTTGGTCGCCTCTCCTGACTTCACCTGGCACAAGTGACTTTCTCAGTCAGAGGCCTGAGTAGATCAGGAGCTGAGTGAATGGTTTACCTGAGTGGTATGCTCACTTCCAAACCCACAAACCCATAAAGCCACCTGTGGAATTACCTGGGCACTGTGGTTTCATTGAGCAGTTGTGCTGGGTACATGGTGCTTCCGGGGAGGATGCCCTTAGATTTTTTTCTCTTTCTCTCTCTCTTTCTTTCTTTCTTTCTTTCTTTCTTTCTTTCTTTCTTTCTTTCTTTCTTTCTCTCTCTCTCTCTCTCTCTCTCTCTCTCTCTCTCTCTCTCTCTCTCTTTCTTCTTTCAAGCAGGAGAAGTTGAAATGGCTTCATGTTGGTACACACAGGAATAAAAAAAAAAAACCAGATTAATATAAACCTTAAAAATAGAGAAGCATGTGATTTGTGCTTTTCCATCAACAAACCCAATAACATGGAGGAAACGATTAACATACAAATAGACAGGCTTCCCATTAAAACAGCAGTAGCAAAGAGTTCTGAGAAGATCTCCTCACGCAGAAGTAATTATGATGGGAAATAGGATCTGATTCAAGCCCATTTGCAGCAACTTTGGAAAATCAAAACATAACCACTCAGAATCAGGAAGACAACCTGTGATGGGGGAAGGGCGGGCCAGTTACATATTATTGATACTGCTATTGTACTCTCGAAGAGTCCAACTGGATGAGTGGTAGGGTTTAGCTGGCAGTGCCTGCTCAGTGGAAGACAGCAACATGCAGACACCACTCAGAGACAAAGGAAACCAAGCACAAACAGTCAGCATATAAATAACCAGACCTTGGAGTTAGTTTTCTGAAAGTTAATAATGTTTCTAGCTGAGACGTCACTCAAAACAAGAACTTCTGGATAAGTAAACATCCACACTGAACACGTGTACCCTCTGAGAGTGCATCTGTCACCATGGGTCCTTTGTTAATTTAACAAATCCAGAATGGGTGTGGCCAGATTGAGTTGGGCTATCTAGAGAGGAGAGGTGGGGCCTAAATGAGATGAAGACAATAATTTTCAGAACACATCAGCTGTATATTGTGTGAAGAGCTATGGAAGAAAAGAAAGACAGTGATAGAGATGGGACTGGGTGTCCCCGGACAGCCTGGGGGGGAACTTGGACCTTCACTCTCAGTGTTGGGGTTCATGGCCTCGTGGGAGGTGTTTATGTGAGATGGACTTCAGTCCTATGAGGTTAATGCCAATTAGAAATATACTTGCGGCTGGGAAGATGGCTCAGTGTACCATAAAGTATTTAAAACACTCCACAGAAACCTGGACTCCAACGTGGGGCTCTCCAGTATCCAGTCAAAATCTAAATGTGGTAGTACATGTCTCTTAATCCCAGGGCTCCTTTGCAGAGGTGGGAGTCAGAGGTGGGAAAATTCCTGAAAGCTCTCAGGCAGTCTGGGGTATTCTCTGGTGACGATCAGTATTCACAAGCCATGCACGTGGTACCCACAGTCTCCTGCCACACATACACCTCAACAAACACACATAGTTAAAAAAAAAAACAAAGTGGGTACTGGAGAAATGGCCCAGTGGTTAAGAGCGCATAGGTCTTTTACAGAGGGCACAAGTTCATTTCCCAGTACATCCTGTAACTCCAGCTACTGGAGGTCCAACACCCTCTTAGTCTCTGCTCTCATGCGATGCACTCACGCACACTTACCTGGAATTGGGGCTCTGAGGTAAGATCCCTTGAGCCCTCTTACCCCATATGATCGCTTCCATTATGGCTTCGAAGTTAAAGAAATTAGAATATGAAGTTTTGTAATGCTGGGGATTGAGCCTAAGACATGATACATAATAGACAAGAGCACTACCCCTGAGCCAGGACCCCAGCTCTTCTTTGCTATCTATTACGTGGGGGTGGTTCTTAAAGTTCATTCATCTTTCCGAGAGGAGCCAATTACAGCAAAGCAGGAAGGGAAATGCTATTTCCCTCACAGGTTGAACAATTGCAGGAGCCACGTGAGTTTTATAAGACTTCATTGAGCTGGTATAAATAGATCAGCTAGCATCAGGGCCAATGCCTGTGAAAGGACTCCAACAACGATCATCATTGCCTCTAATGATAATTTCCCAAAGTTCCTCATGCCTGCATTTCGGAAGCTCCCTTCATTCCAAAGGACTGTCCTCATTGAACTCGATTCTGGAAGATAATGTGTTGAAATAAGTAAACATTCTGCCAATGTGGTCTGAGGAGTTCTGGCATTAGGATTACAATGTCAGAAGTGATGTTTAAGAACAGAAATTTCTAAGCCAATTACAGGTCTGAACTTTTCGTGTTATCTGGAACTCAGGGGATCTGCTGTGGGTAGATTGCTGAATGGGCGATTTGCAGTAGGAATGGAGTAGGGAGAAATGGAGTGTGCTTTTGTTGTAGTTTGTTTTGAGTGAAGCTCTTGCTATGTAGGTCAGCTGAACTTGAACTTGCTCTGCAGCCCAGGTTGGGCTCAAAATTGAAATCCTCCTGCCTGTCTTATTCCTGAGTACTGAGTCCACAGGCATGAACTAACACTCTCTAGTTGGAGTCTGCATTTCCTAAGGACTCGTCCTGGGTGAATTCTGCTGGTCTGAGAGCTCTGGAAAGTGCTGTAGAAGAAAGAAAACTGATCTTAGAAATGGAGGGTATGGTTGTTTCCTAACCAACAAGAGTTATCCCTTGTCATTGCCTCCTCCCCCTCCCCCTCCTCTTCCTCCTGCTATGGCTGCTGTTTCTTCTTCTTCTTCTTCTTCTTCTTCTTCTTCTTCTTCTTCTTCTTCTTCTTCTTCTTCTTCTTCTTCTAGTGCTAAGAAAACATAAACCTATCTTTTCTAGATCACCAGGAAGTTGTAAGGCTGGGCTGAGATAACAAACAGGTCAACTGACTACCTAGTGCACATTCAGCTTACAAAATGACTTTTCCTACTTTATCTTGAGAACACTAGGATGCTACAGTAAACTCAGCCTTCCTCCATTTTTGGCTAAGATGGGAACAGGGGTATCCCAGGTTCCCTTATATGTTAAGGCCACATCATACCTGAATTACTGCAGAGTAATGCCTCCTCTCTACAGATTTTTAGATTCACTCTTGCCCCCATCACATGAGGAAAATTCAGATCCTCTGCCAAAGCAGCATCTACACATATCACTTTATCTATAGCTCCAACCTTCCTGGTGCTATCTGACCCCCAAGGAAAGAAACTAACTGGCTGATTGTGGTCTAATTATCCAGACAGGTCACAATTACCCATGCAAAACATGCATAATTATCTTAAAATACAAACTATGAGGTCATTGCAAAGTGTATTTCTTAAGCAATGACATTAAGAAAAGTGTCCATCTTAATGCCTAAAATATTACTAATTCGTGCACCATTAAACTCACTTACCTTAAATTACAAACCTGATTAATTTTATTCACTTTTTCTGGGTCAGTGTTTTGTTTCTTCTTCACAGCTTAATTCAAAGGAGAAAATATTTGGAAAATTATTTTGTCCCTGTGACAGCTCTATGAATAGCTTACATTTCTGGTAATAAAATCAACTATCTCCTATCATATTATGTAAAATAACTGGATGAATTTTTACTGAGTTAGGTGGATATGTCTGGGATTGTTTAACTTAATATATATGGGATGATTTGGACAACGGGAACAATCCTATGAGTGTGCCAAAAGTCTATGCTACAAGGTAGTTACATACTATCCAGAGTAGCAGAACAAAGGAACAAGAAAAGGATTCCATGCCCAGGAAAGAAAATCCACATTTATCACACACATTGGGCAGACAGAACTTGGAGCTTTCAAACATGAGCACACAACATAGGCCCAGGAACAGCATGGAGATCCAGTCCTGATTTGAGAACCAGCTGTTGTTCTCTGGTGTTTCTGGGCGAAGAGTTCTTTGTGGGGTCCATAATTAACAAAAGTGTCCTTTGTTGGGTTTTCCTAAGAGTAGACCTGGAAACAAAGAATTGGGTGAGTAGTTTACTCAGTGGTTCTCTGTCTGAGGAGATTTCTTATGGAAATGGGTAAGTCTGGTGGGCAGACAAGGGAGCGATGTTAAAGTATAGACATGAGTTGTATAAGTGGTTGATATGGGTAACCAGGACCCTGTCTAACTGGGATGTCATAAAGCTGCTAAACACAGAGAACAAAGAAATTCACCACCTCCTACCCAGTAAGAGTAAGGTCCTGAGGGCTGGAGAGATGGCTCAGTGTGGATTTGATTCCCAGTACCCACATGACAGCTCACACCACCGGTAACCCCAGCCCCAAGTGATTCAATACCATCTCCTGGGCTCTGAGGGCACAGCTCGTATATGGTACACAAATATACATGTAGGCAAAAATACCCATACACATAAAATAAGAGGAAAAATAAACTGAATTGTGACCCTGGCTCTCTTACCTGCCTTGAAGTTCCAAGAGAAAGTCATCAGGCAGAGACCAGACAGACCCCTGTGGCAAATGTCTGATCACTGTAGCATTTCCTACAACACAAAGGCAGGTTGGCTTTGTGAGGCAGCTTGTTTAAGGTACCAGTGACAAAGACAATGATACTGCAATATGGCATCCACCCCTTTCTTAGTGCCTATCAACTGGCAGTGACAACAGAGGGTCTATTTGTATCTAATTTAACCCATAGGACCACCTTTTGTCACTGGCAGTTTGACTGGCAGGATGCAGAGGAAGAGGCAGAATTCCAAAGCCTCAGTCTAAGGTCATGCTCTCAGATAGGAACCCCAGATTCGGGTTCTAAATCTCTGACTGCAGAGCATCTCCTTCCCACAAAGCATGTAGCAAATACAGGTCCATGTGATGCAAGGAGTTGAAAATATGTAAAAGGTTCTTTTTCATGCTCAAAGCATCAATGTTGTATCTTTGTTGGCTTATGCCTAGCTTGACTACTTTCAAAAGCCTTGACCCTGTCCTGACTATCTCGCCCCCTGTGCAAGGCATGGATGCTCAGTACCAGATGCATGTGTTTGAATCGTCCATATATGAAAAAAGTTTATGTAAATTAACACTGGGGGTTCAGGGCAGGTTAAGGGGGTTCCTCTGACAGTCACTGGGAGGTGTCTTATCACTGGCGTGTACCCCTCACTCTCTACCCACTTCTCTTCAATCAGAGAATGTGCTTCACTTAAATTCATGCAGTATCTAGTAATTTTGTGGCCTAGTTTACACATACACACACCCATCAAAGCTGGAGAAAATATGGAGGGTTCCAATGAGATCTGAGCTCTGCAAATGTTGGCATGATGAAAATGATGAGGTAAAGCATTTCCTACCACAGCAAGTCTCTGCTACTCAAGGTGAGTTCCTGGGTGGAAGATAGATACGTTAAGAGAGGACAGAGACTTGCAGTGCTCAGAAACCTACATACATCAAGTTTAAACTAGGAAATCTGGATGTTGGAAGCTAAACTCCCTCTGGAATGATTTGGCTCTAAAGTCTTCTGGAGTTTCAGATGGCAGGATGATAAGTCCTCCAAACCATAAAATATATAGAATTTTAGAGGTTGGAGAGATGCTTACTTCTAGGTGTTACACAACTACTTGTAACTCCTGTAACTCTAACCCCAAGGTATCTAACACCTTCCTTCATGGCCCCTTGCACTGTGACACACACACACACAGACAGAGAGAGAGAGAGAGAGAGAGAGAGAGAGAGAGAGAGAGAGAGAAGAAGAAGAAGAAGAAAGATACTCATACACATAAGTAAATAAGATAATAAATCTTCAGAGAAAAAGAAAATTAGAATTTGAAATGCTTAATAGTTAATTGTACAACACTTGTGTGTCTAACACTTGTTATCTGTGATCACTCCCTCCCCAAAAGAAAACCAAGGCTGTTTCCCCCTCTCAAATGAATGTCTGAAATATTGGCTTCTATTCCTGAAGAACACACTTCCGAGTGTGTTGGCCCAACTGTGAAGTTCAAATTAATTTCACCCTTCGGGGATTTGTAGGCATGTTGACAGATTCAATGACAAAAAGTGGAGTCTTGTTGGAAAGAATGTTAGCTGGTGAAGCAGACGGCATGGGGAGAACTTGGTAATGGGCTACCGAGACTTTCTTTCCCAGTTCTTGGTTCAGATCTAGATCCTGTTTGGCAGTGACTGAAAATCCTTACTGTATGGCAGCTTCCTGACAGGTGGCCAGCAAAGTCACGTCTTAGTTTCTTATTTCTCCTGTCCTGTCTGGGCAGAACAGACCCAAAGAGGGACACAGAGACACACATGTAAACACTAGAAATGAATTTTCTCATTCTTTTGCAACAGCTTGAAGTTAATAATAATAATGCTTGCTTTTAATTGGTGTCTATGTGTATCACACATGTGTGTGGTACATGTGCTTGCAGGAGTGTGGGCTTGTGTGTGTCACCATGCAGGTATGCCTCTGGTATATGTCTGATCCTCGGATTCTGGCTTGTTTGAGATGGGGGTGGGTTTCATGTTCTCTGTAGTGTGGGCCAGGCTAGCTGACAGCTGACCTTCTGAGTATTCCCCTTCCCCCACCTCCCATCTTCCTGTTGAATGCTGGGATTCCACATTGATTTGCTAACACTTTCAGTTTTACTTGGGTCCTGCTGATCTAAACTTGGGTCTTCATGCTTGTATGACAAATTCTTTACTCACTGAGCCATCTCACAAGCTTGAACTCAACTAATTTTTAAATCAACTAAACGGGTGACAGGACACCAAGAGATCCTAGTTCCCATCTCTTCAGAGACTGAAATCTGATTCATTCCAGGCAATCAACAGAATGTAAAGAGAGGCAAAAGAGTAAAGTTACTTTGGACGTTTATGCAGACAAGCTCTTCATCCTTGAGCTAGAATATCAATATGATTATGTATAAAAGATCAAATAAAATGTTTAAAAGTCAGGAATGCCCTAGAAAACATGCCATGGACAGTCCCCAAGTAGAGAAAGCATGGAAAGGATTTGTCAGATTTGCTTCCAAAGGACCCTTAAGAGACTGGCAAGGCAAAGGAAGGACCCTTAAGAGACTGGCAAGGCAAAGGAAAGACCCTTAAGAGACTGGCAAGGCAAAGGAAGGACCCTTAAGAGACTGGCAAGGCAAAGGGCCACTGAGAGCCCAGTTATTGGAAGGTCAGTGGTGCCACGCTAATTTCAGCATGGGTACTCTCAGCTGGAATCCAATCAGAGATCAGATCTCCACAGAACTTCTTCCTTAATGCAAGCAAGGCCAAGATAATGAGGGCTTGATTCTAAGCAGGGGAATTCCCTATGTCGGTGGGCTTATGCCAAAAACCTTTAAAATTATTTTAATGTCATTTTTCTTTTTAATGGGACATGTAAGTACTAGAGAAATTAAAGCATTAAAGGGTTTCTAAGGAATGAATATATATATATATATATATATATATATATATAAGATATATGTATCTTAAAAGATATACATCATATAAATATATATATATATACATATATATAATTTAGAGAGTATAAGTTGTAATTCTCTCTAATCATCTAAATGTTTCATGCTGATATAACAAACTTGAGCCAGGCTTGGTCTGCTGAGGTAGGTTTCTTATAGTTTGCTCTAGGGAAATGCTGTCTAGCTATAGCTCAGCCTGAGTTGTCTCCTGTACCAGGGATGCCCAACTCTCTGGCTTCTCTGAGGCATGCTGACATCTGTGGCGTTCATGCTCAATAGCTGCTAAAGAAACTCATGTTTTTAAGTTGGCTCTCCGTTTCCTGACAGACAATTTTCATTAGTTATCATTGGCCATATGTAGCCCACAGGACTGAACGGCCTTGTTGGACTGTCAAGCCCAGGAATTCCAGATTGGTTGAGAACACGTATCTGTGGGATTGACCACACAGAAGCTCAGTGCTCCAGTGGCTGAGGCAGAAGAGTTGCCACCAGTTTGACACTGGCCTGAGCTACATGGTTAGTTCAAGGGCAGACTGGACTACAAGGTGAGCCTTTGCCTCAACAAATGTGGAGGGCATCCAGAGAAGGTAACTCAGTGGATAAAGGTCTTACTTCACAGGCACAAGGACCTGAGCTAGGATCTCCAGAACCTGCATAAGGAATGAACATCTTGTCAACTGTCTGTAATCCCAGCATTGATGAGGAGAGTCAGGAGATTCCCCGGTCAAACTGGCTAGCTGGATTAGCCAGCATGGGAGAACTCTGTGCTCAGCCAGAGACCTTGCCTCAATCAATACAAGCAGAGAGCAGCAGAGGAAGGCAGTGGACATAAACTTAGCAGACACATATAAACTGATACGTAAGTAGGCATGCCCCTTCATACACACATTCCTTCGCACACATGTAAAGATGCATGTACACATACCACACATACACATGCAAATATAGACAGATGTGCTAAATCCTACAACTGTTAAGGATTATATGTCACATGATGCCTCTGTGACAAGGTTCCAGCATTTGTCACTGCCACAAGTTTTGCAGGGATAGCATCATAAACTATTGTGAGTGGCTTATGGTAGTGTCAAATATGACCCTTGGCTCTGACTTTTTGGTCTTGTGGCTCCATCTCAGGTTCTGGTTAGGACCCAGGAAGCAGAGGAAACACCTGGCTAGGGCCTGTTCTCCCTCTTCCAGTGGATAAGAGTTCTGGAAAGATGGACAGGATCAGCTTCAACAGATACTTGATCAGATCTGATTGCGGTTAGCCAGCAGGAAGATCCAAGCAAGGCAGTGATTCAGGAGAGAGGGAATATTTGATGAATATCACTACCACAATCACATAACTTCAAACCCTCTGTTGTAAAGCAATGCCACAGGTGCATGAACTAATGGCAGTAATGCTAACAATTAGTGATACCTACTCATTACAAGAACCTGCTGAGCACCACAGGTTTGTTACGTCATGTTATCTATGGAGCCCTTCTCATGGGGAGGTACTTGTCCCCATTTTGCAGATGAGCAGATGGTTGACTTTGTGAAGTAGTCGTGGGCTTTGCTCCAAAACTCCCACAATCCTTTTGTGTGCCTGGTTCTGTACCAAAGAAGAGAACAGAGGGGATAGCAATCCCCACTTACGAGTATCTTCAAGCCAATGCAGGTGTCACTGTCACTCAAGAAGAAAGAATCTGGGTTGGAACCAATTGGACATTTGGTTAAGTCTGGGATCTGAGGTGTTCAGTCAGGTTTGGTGACACCGGTCGATATCCATATGAGATAGGACTGACTTTATGAAGCTGCCTTTGTGTGTCTTTTTACCTGGTGCAAGAGAAACAATTATGTAATATCCCTATGCAGTCAGGGTCCTTAGCCTGATTGCAGCTGGAGATGGCTTTATTATTGTGATCCCTGTTATTGTTAGAAGGAACAGAAGTCTGCTCTTCTAACCCAAGAATCACAAAGGGCTTCTCATTAATGCCCAGTGCCTACTGAGCAGCTTTTAAGTACTTACTACAGCAAATTAAAATGGTCTTTGACCTCGTGAGCTTATGCAGCTGTACTAGATAATCACACTAGTAGATGCGTAATGGCAAAGTAGGTACAAGCTTTTCAGCCCAAAGGAAAAGCTACAGGTCCATGGGATATGATAACAGTTAGGAAGATTTCCCAAGAAGCAGCAGACATCTCAACCAGAAGAGCTCCTGGAGAAACTGAATATCTATGCACTGTATGTGTGTATATGTACCGGCATATGTGCAAGTATGAGTAGTATGTATATCCATATATGTGGCTATACATGCATGTCATTGGAGTGAAAGGTGGGAAGTGCCACAGGATGAGGAAGCAGTATGCAAAGAGGGATAATGTTGTTCTGTGGGGTTCCTTGAAACCCTCTCCATGTAGCTATCTATGTCCGAAGGGGTTAAATTGCCTGTTACTTTCTTAGACTGACAGCCACGTTCAAAGGGACCAAAGAGCATCCTCAGGAATGTCTTTCATAGTGCCTATGACAGTCTCTAAGCTAGAAAGCAAAGCTTAGGTTTTTACCTAAAACATCCTCAACCATTATTACCTAAGCATTCCTGCAGTAGAGGGTACAGTCCCTGCTTACTGCAGTCTATGCATATATTGCTAGGTGCTCAGTGTGTTCCATGTAAAAAGGGAAAACAATGGTCTAACTATCTAAGGATTTTCATCTTATAGATAACACAGACCTTCCTTTCCATTTGAATGCAATGCACCACAGCATTGCTCTAACAACACCAAGGAGAGGCCCCTCAGGAAGATTACAGATGGAGATTCCAGATTCCCATAGGAGATAATGATTGAACAGTGCTTACACCTCCAGTGAGGAAGAGATACCAATCCCATCCCAGTCCTAACCAGGCTCATCAGGAACAAAGCATCCCAGTTGGGGACATGTTGTATTTTGGCCACTTGTCTGCTGGCAAAGAATCGTGCATGCACAGCTCATGTTTTTCCTTCTAAAATATGACTGCATAAAAAAAATTCATTGAGAATTCATGTGACCAGTGCCATGCTAGGTGCTCTCATAGGGTATAAAATCTATGATAAAAATTAAAAATTCAGGAAATAACTATATACCAGTTAAATATCCACAAAATACTACAAAAGAAAAGGCCATGATGTTAAGGGAGTGGATTTTCTAAAGGACTGGAAAATATTTTGTAACAATCTACTAATGGCACGAAATGCGCCAAAAGAATAATTTAATACAAACTATTTAATAAAAAATTTAAAAGAAAAGGGAATGACTGTATGTTTTCACTGTGTTTAAAACTCAGTCCTGCCAGGCATGGTGGCACATGCCTTTAATCCCAGCCCTCGGGAGGCAGAGGCAGGCAGATTTCTGAGTTCCAGGCCAGCCTCATCTACAGAGTGAGTTCTAGGACAGCCAGGGCTATACAGAGAAACCCTGTCTTGAAACAAACAAACAAACAAACAAACAACCCTCAGTCCTATAAAATATATGAATCTATATGTAATGTGATACACAAAAATTCTTAAGTGCTAGACTTGGCAAAATTAAACAATCATTTGTAACAATGGATGAGAAAAAATCATAACACAAATCATATATTTTTTAAAAAATCATGAATATAAAAGTGAGAAAACCCCAGCTCGTCATTCTTTCTTTTATAAGGTTTATTTTTTTTTCTTTCACCACATTTTGATTGTGTGTGGGTGTGAGTGAGTGTATCTGCATGTGGGTATTGCCCAAGGATATCATAGGATAGGGGCTAAAGGAGGGGTTCAAGAGGGCTTGCTCAAGTCCTGTGGAGGCAGCAGCCACTGATAGAGCCTGGGAAGTAAGAGCTCCCGGCCCTCAGTGGTGCAAACACTGGTGAGCCCACTGGGTTGTGTGGAAATCTGCAAAACTAATGTAGCACACCTGGCCCTGGTTAACCCACTGAGTCTCAACACAAAATAGAACCACACAGCTATGGGGAGGGACTCCTGTAAGAGAAGGGGTTAATAGTTGGGGGAGGGGAAGGAGAGGGATGAGGCAAGAGCAATCAGAAGGCACTGTACACATGTATATTGATGTCAAAGAACAGAATTAATATAATTAAAAAGTCAAACTCCTGGGAGCTTTAAAATGCAAACCTTAAAAAAAGTGTTCATTATGAAACCCTACCAACTTGCAAAGCATGTGTGTGTGCGTACGTGCTTGCGTGCGACTCTGTGTGTGTGTGTGTGTGTGTGTGTGTGAGAGAGAAAGAGAGAGAGAGAGAGAGAGAGAGAGAGAGAGAGAGAGAGAGAGTATTAAAACAATCATTAACTATTTAGAGATAAAAGATGGCAACCCAACTGGGGACGTTGGAAGGGCAAATGATAAGATGAGTTCAAAGAAGAGGCAAGGGAAACACTAACCATTATTATGCCTATCACTTTCCTCGAAGACTTGCCATGCCTTCTTGGTCATACCGCCATGATTAAGGGCCCATTACAGACTCCATTCTCTAGCCTGGCTTGCCCATTGGTTGTTCAGAATCATATGTAGCTATTTACATTTCAAGTAAAGAATGAATGCAGGTCCTCATCCCATTAGCCACATTTCAAGGGTTCAGAAAGCACATAGGGTCAGTCGCTCTCATACTGAGGAATACAGGCCTGGAATAGTTCCAACATTCTAGAAGGCTCTATTGGATAGACATCATCGTAGACATTTATAAGTCTTAGCATTATGATAATAAAGTCCGGCCTCTTTGTTTTCTACCTTATCTTAAAAGTTGCTTTGACAGTTTAAGTTTTGGAAATTGGAAATTTATCTTTCCAAATATACTCAACAATGAGAAATCTGGGGAATGTAAATTAAAGCAGTAATACATTGCTTTACAGCAACTAAAATAAATGCAGTATATTTTTAAATGGATGATGTAAATGAAACACACACACATACACACAGAGTTAGAGAGAGAGAGAGAGAGAGAGAGAGAGAGAGGGCACACTGTGTAGGTGTTGTTATAATATAGACAGGTCTTTAGAAAACATAAAAAATTACCCTATTTAGTGTTCATGAACCATAATAATAGCTTGTGTTTATTAAGCATTTATTTTTTTCCAGGGACTGTTTCTGTCAATTACGTGTCTTACATAGACCCGTTGCAGTTAAGGCTGATTTATTACTGTTTTCTTTATTTGACTGAGGCAGAGAAAGTTGAGCAACTTGCCGCAGGTGACCTGGCTAGTTAGTGCAGAGCTGGAGCTTCGAGCCAGGCTGTCTGGCTTCCAGGTCTGTGCTCATTGCTACTGTGCTCACGTGGACACAGGCCAAATGACAATAGCTATGTGTGGAAATGTTTCAGAGTCAGAGAAAGTAGAAATGGGATGTAGGGCTTTAGCTGCGGCTGTGTGATGGAGGGGATGAAGGAAATATGGGGGATTTAAAGGAAAATATTAACTGCATACTCTGGTAGTCTGATGAGTCTGGGTGGACACGTGGATAGTCCTTTCTGCATGGGCATGATAATTAAAATATTAAGATAAAAATGTACCTATTTAGAAGATGATGTAAAGCTGAGAAAGAGGGGGGATGCATATGTACCTATGTGTAGAGGTCAGAGGTGGACAATGGAAGACCTTTATCGCTTTCTTTTTTTTTTTTTTTTTTTTGGTTTTTCGAGGCAGGGTTTCTCTGTGTAGCCTTGGCTGTCCTGGAACTCACTTTGTAGACCAGGCTGGCCTCGAACTCAGAAATCTGCCTGCCTCTGCCTCCCGAGTGCTGGGATTAAAGGCGTGCGCCACCACGCCCGGCCCCTTTACCGCTTTCGACTTGAATTTTTGACACAGGCTTTCTCACTGATTCTGGAGCTTGCTGAGTCACTGGCCAGCAAACCCCAAGTATCTCCCTGCTCTTGCCTTCCCATGGCTGTAATCACTAGGTGCATGCCACCATGCCTAGATTTCTTTCCACACACACAGCCCGGGTCTTCAACACAGCTCCTTATGCTTTCATAGCATCTACTGCTCCACCAATAGAGCTGTGTCTCCAGCCGTGAGGACTTGCTTTTGACCTACAACATGCTAATAAGATTGTGTGCCTCCCATTGCTTTGCCAACCAAATTGTGACCTAAGAAGGGTAATAAGTTGAGAGGGACCCAAATTCAGGGGACAGGAGTTGTGTGGGGGCCGGCTGAAGGAAGGAAGAACTATGGGTGAAAAGTAAGAATGGTGGATGCTTTGGGGAGACACCAGATACTCTCTGGTGCTAAATGAGAACCTCAGGAAGGCCTCGGGAAGAGCAAAAGTTTTCTTCACTCCCATGGTTGTCATCTAATCCTTTTCTCTGAGCTCAGACAGGAGTGGGGCTGGTTTCCAAGGTACTATGACATGCATGGTGCATCATCGCTCTCCTGACTGCATGTGCCATTAGACCCACAGGAAGCATTTCTTCTTGAGACCTAGAAGGCATCTACCATAGAAGTCCTTTCTCATGAGACAACTCAGGTTTTGTGTTCGTTTCACCTTGCTCCAGAACTAAAGTTGTCTATGGCCTCCCCCACCCCTCTGCCTTGGGAGGGAGGCTGTTGGCTGTCTCCCTGGCGCCTACTCACATGTATGGCTCCTTACACAATCACTGTCCTGGAAACCAACACGGGTGTGCGGCAAGGTGGAGCCCACATGGGCACGTCTGAGACTGCTTAACCATGTGAATAGCAAACACTTGCCAAGCTACCAGCAGGGGATCTGGGCATCTCTAGGTTCATTGGCATAGCAGGGAAGTGAGTGAGAAAGAAAATCATGTGTCTGCTCAGTCCCTGATGTCTGACGCACGTGAGGAATTACAATCTTTAGGATGCAGGCACCCACAAACACACAGCATAACTCTGGCACAGGCTCTGGCTCTGCCACCTCCTGAAAAGGCATGCTAGGAGCTTCCATCCTCCTAGATGCAGCAAGCATGCACCTGTCCCTAAGCCTGCAGCAGGCCTGTGGCTGCTTCACTAACCATGTTGCAACTGTCCATTCCTTTTTCCAAAGATGCTGAGACACCTCTCAAGAGCCAAAAAAGCTTGGAAGGAAAATGACTAAGTACAAAAATTTAGGGTGTTTTGCAATTGAATTAAGCCCTGTGAACCTCACTGAGGAGTTCTGGGGAAGGTCTGATTTTTTACCTGGATAGGATCTTG
Organism: Mus caroli; assembly: GCF_978045245.1. NCBI lineage: Eukaryota > Metazoa > Chordata > Mammalia > Rodentia > Muridae > Mus > Mus caroli. Next base: position 13,490,451 of record NW_028227265.1, read on the forward strand.
GTTCGGCAGAGAAAATGAAGACATCTGTTATAACATTTCCTGAAAGAGCCATCAGCTCCCAAGCACCTCTGCATCCATACCAATAGTTTTGCTTGCTGTTTTGGAATCTGAGTTGAGAAGGAAGGTTGGCTAATGATATCTTGAGCTGTCCCTGGAAGGGTGGTGCAAGCTGGTCAGGGCTGGACCAGCTCAGGTCCTCGTGATGAAGCTTCGGTCTTTCAAAGAGTGAAAATGCCACCTGGATGTCTATGTGACTGGTCCCTTCTCACAGTGTCTTTTGAGGATCACACGTAGATTGTCTCCCAGTTCCTACCTTCTTCTTCATGCATGACCATGACTACATCAATAGGACTTGACCTAGCTCCTACTCCTATCATTCTCTGTAACATGTCCTGTCTTGATGACTTTGGATCTCTCTCCCTCTCCCTCTCCCTCTCCCTCTCCCTCTCCCTCTCCCTCTCCCTCTCCCTCTCCCTCTCCCTCTCCCTCTCCCTCTCCCTCTCCCTCTCCCTCTCCCTCTCCCTCTCCCTCTCCCTCTCCCTCTCCCTCTCCCTCTCCCTCTCCCTCTCCCTCTCTCTCCTTACTTATTTTGGAAGGTATTTTGTATAATGGTTTAGCACTTTGATACTACAAGTAGATATTTAGGTCTTAACCCATTACATATTTCCCTCGTGTCTCTGTTTCTCCAATGCTAACACGGAATGAGATTTGTGCCTACTTTACAAGGATTCTTTGGATCCCGAACTAACAGAAAATCTTATAATGCCAAAGTCTTTGGTAACGATCAAAATAAATAAAAAATATGGTGGTAGGAAGTAGGGTCCACCTTATGAGAGGGTTTCAGAGATAAGAGGAGACAGATATACAAAGTTCAGGGCTCAATACTTGACTTCTGAATCCTGGATAAGTGGCAGCTGTAACTGGTTGCTGGTGGTGGGGAAGTTAGGGCATACCAGGTCACAGTGAACACATCTGACTTACAGGGTTATGATGCCGGGCTCTAAGGCTATGGGGAGGGAGACAAGAGGGTGGGAAGGGAGTATGCCAAGTTAGGAGAGAACAGGGAAGGTGGGCTGGGCACAGACAGGAGCCACAGAGGCTGCAGACGCCACACCTTTGGGAGGATGTACTTCTGTTGCACTCTGGCCAGGACCATTCTGCTGATCTACATCTGACTGCCAAATGTTGCTCTAACCAGAGTGCTTTGATCCCCTGCCAGTCCTTGGGCAAGGGAGGCAAGGTGTGCCGATTGCTCTGCCTGCCCATCCTGACAGTGGTGCCAGCCTAGGGCTAGCAGAGGATGGCCCAGAGGGTAAGGACTGGGCTTGGTTGCTTGAACCTAGGAAGGCAAAAGATGCAGAACACAAGCAACAAAGACTAACCTGCTGCTTCAAGTGCTCATGCTCAGACCCTCTATGGAGATAATAATAATAATAATAATAATAATAATAATAATAATAATAAATAACAATGGCATCACAAGCATTGGCAATACCATTCCTAGTTGTGTCCTCATGACCTTCTAGAGCATTGGTTCTCAGTGTTGTGACCATTTAATGCATTTCCTCATGTGATGTTGGCCCCCAACCATAAATTACTTTGTTGCTACTTCATGACTATAATTTTGTACTGTAAATATACAATGTGCAGGATATCTGATACCTTACCCCCAAGTTGAAAATCGCTAATCTAGTGCAAATTCACACTAAGAAGTTTAGGAAGCTAAGGTTCAGAGAGTTCATGTTCTCCCAGACTGCACATCAAATGAAGACTGTTCTTTAAACACCTGACATTCTACACATCCTGGATACTGTTAAATCTCTGGGTCTAGATGAGTCCTTAGGCTTTGAACCACCTTCTGCAAGGGTTTGAACATTCAGCAGCACTTGGAGTTTCCACATGTTAGAAACCAAGGGCACTCCCTCTTTCAACTGTGACATCTAAAAATGTCACCAGGCATTGGTCAACATTGTGAGCAGTGAAGGCTGTCCTCAGAAGAACCTTGCTGCCTGCAAGGGTTGGGAGGGTGAAAACAAAGAGTCAGAGGCTAAGAGAAGAATGGGATGGAGAGAAGGGTTGGGAAAAAATACAGAAAAATACCTATATTGAGGACTCAGCTCTTGGAAATAAGATTGTGGCTTGTTTGCAAGCTGGTGAACCTCCCTTTGATCAGACCCCAAAAGACAGTCCAGGAGCCTCAGTAGCCTCTGCTCTTTCCAGAATCACTCAGGTTTGATGAATTAAAATTTTCTGTGTGCCCCACCTGGGGATCAATCCCATATACAGTTACCAAACCCAGACACTATTGTAGATGGCAACAAGTGCTTGCTGGTAGGAGCCTGATATAGCTGTATCCTGAGAGGCTCTGCCAGTGCCTGACAAATACAGAGGAGGATACTTGGCCAACCATTAGACTGAGCACAGGGTCCCCAATGGAGGACCTAGAGAAAGGACCCAAGGAGCTGGAGGGGTTTGCAGCCCCATAGGAGGAACAACAATATGAACTAACCAATACCCCCAGAGCTCCCAGGGACTAAACCACCAACCAAAGAGTACACATGGAGGGACCCATGGCTCTAGCTGCATATATAGCAGAGGATGACCTTGTTGGATATTGATGGGAGGAGGGGCCCTTGGTCCTGTGAAGGCTTGATGCCCTAGTGTAGGGGAATGCCAGGACAGGGAAGTGGGAGTAGGTGGGTTGGTGAGCAGGGGGAGGGGGGTAGGATAGGAGTTTTTGGAGGGGAAACAAGGAAAGGGAATAAAATTTGACATGTAAATAAAGAAATTGTCTAATAATTTTTTTAAAACAATTCTGTGTGGTCTTTAAGACAGCTCATCAAGTAAAGAGCCTTCCTACCAAGCATGATGACCTCACATGGTGGAAGAAAAGAACCTGCCTCTACAAGTTGTCCTCTTACCTCTGCATGTGCAAGCACACACACACACACACACACACACACACACACACACACACATACACACACATACACACACACACAGAGAGAGAGAGAGAGAGAGAGAGAGAGAGAGAGAGAGAGAGAGAGAGAGAGATGCCCACAAAGACACACAGACACAGAGACACATATAAACAAATGTTTTAAACATTTTAAAGTAAGTTAACTTGGCTGGTCTTCAGATTCCAATTCTGCTATGTCTCTCTGCTAGGAGGAGGTAAAAACCATCACTGAACCCTCCCTGGGAACCCTGGTATCTCAGTGACCAGATGCAAACATTCAGAGTAGATGGTACCAGACATATCCAGTGTCTTGGGCCTTCCCTCTTCTCAGAGTAACTGGTCACAGAGAACCATGCTCAGAACCCAGCACATAGGACAAATGCTGGGTCATACTTTGGAGAAGTCATGGTCATCAGACAAGCAGGCTGCAGTTTGCCCATTGTGCTAAGGGCAGTAAAATGTTTGTTTTCTGGGTTTTTGTTTGTTTTGGGTTTTTTTTTTGCTGTTTTGTTTTGTTTTGTTTTGTTTTGTTTGAGACAGAGACTCATATATTCCAGCCTGGCCTCAAACTTGCTATGTAGTCAAGGGTGTATCCTGAGATACCTTGAGCTCTCTGGTCCTTCTGCCTCCACTTCTTAGCTGGACTGACAGGTGAACACCACCATGCTCCGTTTCTGGCATTCCAGGAATCTAAGCCTGAACCCTGTGCATATACGAGGCAAGCCCCCTATCTACTAAGCTACATCCTAGCCTGGCAATGTAACTGTAATGCTAACAAGAAAGGGGAGCTTGCTTCAAGAGTTTTCATTGAGGCTGAACTACAGGCAAGGGTCCACGTTCAGTCACGTCACATTATTTAACATTCAACTACTTTTGGAATAAGATTTCTTTTTTAAAAATTCCAACCATGATGCTTCTCTTTATGCAAATACTGAAACAGGGACTATAGAAAAGCAAAGGTCTAGGCAGGGATACCTGTGACTTCCTATGGCAGAGCTAGACTCCATAGCAGCCAGAAGAGTGTGCCCTGCTTACAGGGGATTTGAATCCTTTCTTGGCTCTTTTGATACTTTCATATTCTTTAATATAGATCCCAAAGTCTGTGCCTGCTACCCAGGTCTGAGTCAGAGTAATAAGGGAATGTGGTGTCTCTACAGCAGGAGTCTTCTGACTGACTTACTCTGGAGAGACAGCCTGGCAGAGTCATGTCTGAGATTCCCATCCCAGAATTAGAATCCTAGTTCTGTCATTGCTTGTGTGACTTTGGGTAAGTTACATGTGATCATCTGAACTTCCAGTTCATTTGATAAATAATTGGGATAATCATGCACACACACCACAAGTTGTTAGGACTTAATGAGAGAACACAGGAGAAGAACTAGTGAGCTATTATCTACCTCAAAGGATTATTGGAGAAATATAAAAGGAACAGACAGTCAAGGAATGTAATGGGGGCCTCATAACCAGTAATTATTGTTATTGTGGCGAACATGCTTTGGAACCAGTCATTCATTTTCCCTAGAGCTGTTCAAAGGTTCTGCTACTGTAGCAGAAGAAATGGATAAATGATGTCTTGATAAACTTGTTTTATGCCGGGGGGGGGGGGTTAGGATCAAGCTAAAACTGCCCTGGTTAAAATGACTGAAAATCAATTTGATTTGACAGCTTTGGAAGAGATAAAACGTGTGCACTCATTGCACCTGGGTGGCAAAGACAAGATGTTCATAAAGTTGAGTCTGGGTTTGACTTACACACTGAGTCCAGTCCCTGTCTCAAAAAAACTAAAATTAGAAAGGACAAAAGTTCCTGCCATTTGTGAATGAGCTTGTTATTTGCAACACATCCAGGGACAACTGGTCAACCATCACAGCTGATAAGATGGTCTCTTCTCTCTACTTCCTTGCCTCTCTCTACCATTGTTGCCTTGGGTGATCCAAAAGCACAAACAAGAACCCAAATGTCAATGTCCTGCCCATTTCTCTGCCTCTTGGGTGGATCTTAGGACCCTACCTTGACCCGTGTAGCACAGTGAGTACTCAGAAGGCAGAGCTTACTGAGTTCTGAGAGCTGTGACCAATGAAGATTGAATAAGATACCTGTTGGAAATAGGAAGATAGCTGAATCATAAAAATGTTTGCTACACAAGCATGAGAACTGTAGTTCAGATTCCCAGAAACCCATTCAAAAGCTGGGTGTGCATAGCTGCCCTACTATGATTTTAGCCTGGAGTGTGGACACATGGGACTCCCTAAAGCAAGTTCTGGCTAGCAGGACTAGCCATGCTGATGAGCTCTGATTTTTGACTAAAAGACTGACTCAAAAAATAAGATAAAAGAATGGTGAAAGATTCAACATATACCTTGGTCCTCCACACGCAGGTAAACACAAGCAAAAATATGATTGTGTATACCGCACATGAAAAAGTGAACAGAGGGGGAAAAAAGTATTTATCTGTTCCTCGCTACACAACAGGTGAGTCTAGCATCGTTGCTGCCCAGGATCACCCCACCACACTCCTAATTCTGGGTTTTCCTGCCAATACTTTCAAATTGTCCTCTTGGGTGCATTTGCTCATCTTCTGAACTGATGCATTCATTTCCTGGCATAAGTCAGGACAGCTGAAGTTCCTTTTGGAACCTCAAGAGACATCCAAGATCTTTTCAGGCCTTGGTTTCCAAGTTTGTCAGCTGAATTAATCCTGCCTCCCTTTCCTGATGAAAGCAGAAGGACTTTGTAAATCTGGGTGTGCCCTTGAATAGGAGTCTGCCAATACTGGCCATGTTGTAGAATACTGTGTGTCCTCCCCGTGGGAGCAGAGATGTTACTGGTTGACCTCGTTATGAACACATAAATACCTCCATGATGTTTCCCTGCAGCCTGCCATGGGCAGTTGTCCTTGTAAGAAACATCTCAGATCACTAAGTGGCCTAAAGGCAGACACATTTGCTTTTAGGATTTTTATTTTGTTTAATTTGGGGGGGTTTCTTTAGTTTTTTGATGTATCATCTCTCACTCTCTTCTTCATATATCACGAGGGTAGTCCTTGGTCAGTGAGACCTGTGAGCCACATGCTTAATTTGACCTACTCAGCAAGATACATGCTTGCTTTTAAAAGCACAGCCTATATAGATTTCTATATTGTACCAGACCTATATTCAAGGCAGGTCATGATACCATCCTGGGGTGTGTGTGTGTGTGTGTGTGTGTGTGTGTGTGTGTGTATGTATGTGTGTGTGTGTATGTGTCTGTGTGTGTTTGTGTGTGTGTATGTGTCTGTGTGTGTTTGTATGTGTGTATGTGTCTGTGTCTGTGTGTGTCTGTGTGTCTGTGTGTACCTGTAGAGGCCAGAAGTCAACCTCCAGCATCTTCTTCAGTCACCCTCCACCTTGTTTTACGAGTCTTACTGGCTAGCAGATCATTAACTTGGCTAGGCCTGCTGGCTGGTAAACCCAGGGATCTGCCTGTCTCAGACTCTGTGACACTGGGATTATAAGTATGATCGTGACCTGCTGCACCTCCCTTTAAAACAAGTTTCTTGAAGTCAAAGTAGGTCTTAGTGCTTGTGCATCGAGCACTTTACCAACCGAGAGCCATCTTCCCAGCCCAAGCCAGAACAGCAGAGCATTTTCCCGAGCTTGGGGAAGATCAATTTATCCAGTTGTCTTCATAAAAAGAGGTTGGCTTTATTTATAGCAACCTTCACTGTAACTCTGTCTCTAGCCTAGAGAAGACAGTTCATGAGACAACCCAGGGCAAGCTGCTTCACAGTGGCCCAACTACTGCCTATTGACAGTATTGACAATAGCTTCTGTGTGGAGAAAAATGGAAGCGTATCTATCAAGCATTGTGTTAATATCTTACTTAATCCACAATATCTCCTCCCAGGGTTAGATGCTATAATTATCCCATTTTACAAAGAAGGAAATGAGACTGAAGGGATTATGTAGCTGCTCTGAGCTGAGAGCTTCTAGACATCGGGATTCAAATCCTGGTTTACACCGTGTCTGCTGATTAACCCACATCGCCTAGAAGTAGCACGCTGACTGCGTCACTTTACAGTAGAGGTCACACCTAGGCAGGCCCGTGGTGTGAGAGGCCTAGTGAAAGATGGGAGCCAGTCCTGCACTGCTTCCTGAGGAATGTGGCAGAGAGCACCTGTGATCCCGCACTAGGTTGCTGAAGAAAAGGCTGTATGTGACATTGTGTAAGATTAATTACATCGCTCACCTGTCACAATATTTGCCTCTATGAAGTGCCTTTCATCTCTGATCTCCAAAGCAGGTGTAAAAGCTGTAATTTATTGTAATGACTGTTGTGTTTTTAATAATTACCCGCTATGATGTCTTGTTTGACAGAGGCGATACTCAAGCTTTTCTCCAAGCATGATAACTGAAGCGTGGGGATCTAAGGTGTAAAGTAGCTGAGGCTCTTCTGCCTCCGGAGCCCTGTGGATAAAAATGTCACATGATTGTTGTGATCGTTTGGCTCTGAAATGCTCCCTCAGACTCAGCTTTGAATTACTTTCCCCCAGATAATGACACTATTTGGGGGAGGCTATGAAATCTTTGAGAGTTGAAGCCTAGCTAGTCAAAGCTGTCAACTGGGGTATGGCTTTGAAGCTCCCACCCAGCCCCTAATGGCTACCTCCCTCTTTGCTTCCTGGTTGATGCGATTTGGAGAGCATCACTCACAGGCTCTCACTGCCACAAATTCTCCCTTGATGGACAGTAATCCTGCTGAAACCAAGAGCCAAAACAAACCTCTTGTTCCCTATCTCTGCAATGTGCACCAGCTACAGATATGCTAAAGTCACCCACAAAATCATATTGCCAAAAGAAAACAAATACAGAGAACCAGAACATGGTAAATAGCCTTGTTTTCTATCACCAGAAGAAGAAAAATATGGAGACTATCTCTACACTGTAGGAAATAGGTATGAGCTGCTTACAAACATATGCACCCTGATGCATGCACTTGAGAATGTGAGGGAAAACTGAGTGTCCTTAGCTAAGGTAAAATACTGGCAAATTTTAACAAAGCTGAAACACTGGCCATACACACATGTGCACGTACACACACACACACACACACACACACACACACACACACAGAGAGAGAGAGAGAGAGAGAGAGAGAGAGAGAGAGAGAGAGAAAAGAGAGAGAGAAAGAGAGAGAGAGAGAGAGAGAGAGAGAGAGAGAGAGAGAGAGAGAGAGAGAGAGAGAGAGAGAGAGAGCGCCTAATTGAGGAAAACCAAGACAGGAAGGATAACTTTATAGAAAAACTGAGAATGCCAGTGTAGACTTCAAGGGGCCAGCTAGCTGCACCAGAAATAGGAGCCTGGATAAGGAAGATGCAGAGACACAGGCTGGGCACCCTTAAGCTGAGGTGCTGTTCAACAGGCACTTATATTCTTTTAAATACTCCCCCATAGTTGCATAGTTGTGTGTATTGTTTTTTAAGCTTCTAAATACATATTTGAAGAGAGCAGCCATTAAGACAGTAACATGGAGGCAAACTGTTTTGTTTGATGAAGATAGATCAATAAAGTGCAAAAGCTGAATAGTTAGTATTATATAACATGTGTAAGCATATATTGTATATGTATGTATATAGAGATAAAGTATTGTAGCAATGTCCAGATGGATTGTTCTCCTATTTAATTATATGTATTATATATTATACATAACACACACATATAGTCATATAGCTAAATTGGAGAACAATCCATCTGGAGTTTATAAAATTAGGAGGAGTACTGAGGGGCAAGAGCAAGGTCAGAAAGCAGAGGCAAGTTGGGGGAGGGGCTAGGCTCAAAGCAGGGAAGCTGTAAGAGCATCAGTAGGTTTGGGTTTTAGCTCTCTTCTCTCCAAGGAAAACTTGTATTTGATCACCATCCCTTCTTACCTCTCTAGGATGTTTTCAAGGTCTCATGAGCAGGGAGGAAAGCAAGACCTCAGTATCTCCAGAATAAAAGACTCAAGGGCTATGAGACTGGCAAATACATAAGCTGGGGGAGAACCATAATTCTGAGTCAGAAACCTCTGGTCTCATCTCTGAGAGTGTGGCCTGCTAGGGATACTCAGACCAGGGAATGATAGGGAAATCTCCATATAAAATTATAGGCAATGGAGCTGTTGAGCTATAAATTGCTATGTTTAACAAAGGTCATGGTGACCATTACCAATCCTGGAACCTAAGTTTGCTTGCCTTTGCTGATAGACTCTTGTGTCCAGTTGCTGAGCTGTTGTACATTTCATGGGAGGCACATCATGCTATGTTTGGGGGTGTCTTCTCAGAATATGGAAGAGATCTAGGAGCTCAGCTGGTAAATGCTTGAGTTCAATGTCTAGAATCCAACCTTTGCTTTTATTTTTGCTTTTAAGGCAAAGCAGCATATGCTTGTAAACTCAGGACTGGCAAGGCAGAGCCAGGCAGATAGAAGCTCACGTGCTTAGCCTCTTTCAGGCCAGTGAGAGACTGTCTCAAAGAAACATAATAAGCCACAAAGCTAGGTTGCCTGGGGATGCATGCAGACTAGTGGTGGAATGCTTAATGCTTGCCTAGCCTATCAGAGACTCTGAGTTCAATTCCCAGGACAGAGAGAAAAGAAAAAGACATGGGGATGATGTTTGAGCAGTCAAGGTTGTCTTTTTGGTCTACACACACCCGCGCGCACACACACACACACACACACACACACACACACACACACACACACACTCAGAGAGAGAGACAGACAGACAGACAGACAGACAAAGACAGAGACACACAGAGAGAAACAGAGAGAAACACACAGAGAGAAACACAAAGACAGAGTCAGAGAGACAAACAGGCACAGAGAGATAAAGATCAAAGAGAGAGAAAGGAAGGGAGGGAAGGAGGGAGGGAGGGAGGGAGGGAGAAGGGAGGAAAGAAGGACAGATATCAGGTAGATGTAGAAAGTGTTAATTAGGTGTTACAAAGATTTCCTATTGAAGAAGTAACATTTAACTTGTACAGTTCATATTATTTTGAATCTTATCTGAATTTGGAAGCCCAGCGAAGAACATTTTATATTAAACAACAATTAAAGAGGCTCTTGTAATACAAGAGTGGGCCATACACATTGAGGGGCTTCTAATACAGCACCCTATGTACTTTCAAGGTGTAGCTTGAGATCAATAGCACTACAGATTTACAATGGAGGTCAGAAACTCCAGGGAGCTGAATGATTCACTTGAAGACACTCAGTAGTTAGAAAGTGGCTGCTTTGGGGACTTCAACTCCAGATAGGAAGCAGTGAGTGAAGGCTCAGATGGATTCTCTTCCGTGGCTTGGCATTCAGGAAAATGAGCCAGTCAAGCTGAGACTAAACCAGCTTGGGAAAAGACACCTTCACCTACTCAGAGCCTGATTAGCTGAGGGAAGCGGCTGCCCTTTCCTCCTGCTCTGGGAAGAAACACTGCAGCCAGGGGCTCAGGTCTAACCAGTCTCCCCTTCAATTTCTTGCTCTCTGTTTGCACAGGTGTAGCGTGGAGGAATTGTCAAGGTCTCTGGGCTACAGACCAGGCATGGTGATGGGAGAGGATGGGAAGGGGGTCTTTGATTCCAGGCACATCCACTATGAACAGAAGCATCTCTGAAAGCCCCGAGACATATCACCCATTAGCCTCCCAGCTTCCTTGCCCACAGGGAGTAGAGACAGTGCCTGTGAAGGGTTAAGCGCTGTGTCTTCTCTCGCTGGCATGTCTCCCAGGCTAAGCAAAGGCTGTTTCATCGCGTATGGATATGAAAGACAAACTGTGCAGATTGAAAACATCTGTACCGTGAGTGAGCCCGGGCCACATGTCCACAGTGCCAAGCTGAGGCTTAGCTCCGTGTGTGCCCTTTTGTTTGACTTTGGGAGAGCAGCACAAACAGATACAGTAGGTTCTGCTTAAAGACAAGAGGCTGATCAATAGAGGTTTGTATAGCTTCTGACCTTCAACCATAAACAGAAATTTGAGGTAAAAATCCGCACATCCCAGATCAATTACCAGATTATTTACCCCTTTGCACGGCTAATGTTCCCGATGTGCCTTGCATACTAAAGAGCCACGGAGGAAGAGGATTTATGTCAAAAAAAAAGGGGGGGGGAGGGAGGCTGTGCGGATTTATTAGTTGTGGCAATCAAAGCGTGTGCCATACTTTTTTATATAAACAGGCCTGTGGTGATTGTGTAGATCAGCTAATACAAATTTTAAGATTCCAGAACTTTTCAGTCCATGTTACCAGTAGCTTTAAAGAACCCATTTCTATTTTTTTTTTAAAGAAGCTTTAGCCATGTGTCACAATAGGCCTTTTTTTTTTTCATTGTGGTTTGCTGTAAATGAAAGTACATATGTTTTGTGGGGCTCTTAGAAGGGGCACGGGTAGACAGGCCCTCCACCCTGCTTGTGGTCCTTCTTAGCTGTAAGTGCTGGGGAACAGGTCCTGTACTCCGTGTCTCTGGACTCCATTTCTCACTCAGTTTAGCACAGAGAGTTTGCATATAAGCTTTGAAGGTTTGATATTCTATCTAATTTACTTGTAACACTTGGTTCTTATAAGGAAAAAAAAAAGAAAAGACATTTCCCTAAGTTGCAAGAAACATCCCATAATATGTACTTTATAAATGCACAGCCTGTGGGGCTGGAGAGAGGGGGTGGTTAAGAGGATTTGCTATTCTTCCAGGGGACCTATGATGTATTCCCAATACCCACACACTTGCTCACAACCCTCTGTGATTCTAGGTCCAGGGCATCTGATGCCATCCTTGAGCCTCCACTAGCCCTGAGCATGCGTATGGTGCATAGAAATGCATGCAGGTGAAACCTCTGTATGTATAGTATGTCTACAATAAATGAATAAATGCATAGCTCATTCCCGGGGTAAAGAAAGAAGTCCTTGACAAGCATCAGCTCTCGTTGTTCTGTGTTTCTAGTCTTCCATGTCCTTAATTTCAACATTTCCATGGCAGCTTGGAATCAACTCAATGTGTTAAAGGGTCCGGGGCCTTGTGTGAACCAAAAGACTAAGGATTCTTAAGGAAAGGGTTATATCATCAGTCAGCAAGTAGAAAAACATTTTCCAAAGAGAACTGGTCTTCATATCAAGGAAAGATGGTGGGAGCCTAAAGACTACCTTATGCCCTTTCCTAGTACCTTTGGAGTCTTCAGGGTCGAATGTTTGTTTTTCAGAACATACATGCTTCCTGCAATGAGCATGACCTGTTTGCTCGACCCCTCATATCTCTACGTGGGATGCTGGTTTCAGCAAACACCATTCTCACCACATCCTATGCACAGAGACATGGTCATCTCATTCTCTTCCAGTCTCAGGCCTTCAGTTTCAAGAAGGGTCCAGGTTCCCATCATTTGGATAAACAGGTCCTGTGGACTTTCAAAGCTCATCTCATTTGTGGTCCTACAGTTGCTTCTCAAATCAATCCTAGCGAAAACTCCAAGACCCCTCCCACCCCCCCCATTTCCCTTCCTTTCACCTTTAGTAACAGGAATGAAAGAAAAAAGTAATCTATTCCTGGTAGTTGTTGAGAGCTTGACACATACAGACTCATAAAGTCCTTAGCAACACCATTTATCCACATTTTACAAACAGAGGGAGTGAGGGAAGAAAGTGACTCATGTGCTCCTCAGTGGCAGATGAGGAGCTGAACAAGGCCTGTCTGACCTGCAAATATTGGGTCATAAGGTCTCAAAACTGAACAAGCTACAGCTTCTCCGAGAAGGCTTATGAAAGCATCCTGGACCCTTCTCCATGATGTCTAAATGTCTAGGTATGAGTTGGGGCTTGAAAAAGTCTTCCAAAGGGATGACTGTTAGGGTTTGAATGTGTTTTGTGCCCCACAGCCTCCTCTACTTAGCACTTGGTCCCCAGCTTGTGGTGAAGTTATAGAAGGTTGTAACCCTTTTAAGTAGGTAGGACCTGGATGGCAGAAGTAGGTAGCTGGATGGTAGGCCTTAAGTATTATAGCTCAGCCTCACTGCACACCATCCATCTTGGTTACTGCCGTGTTAACAGGAAGCTGCCTCAGGCTCACACCACTATAAAACACCAAGATGCTACAGATGCCATGATTTCCCTGACATAAGAGATGAGTGCACACGCGAGCATGTGTGCATACACACACACACACACACACACACACACGTATTATCTTGCTTTCTAGTGTTATGATAAACACCACAACCAAAAGCACCTTGGGAATAAAAGGGTTTATTTGGCTACACTTCTACATCTCAGGCTATCACTAAGGGAAACCAAGGTAGAAACTGAATCTTCCTGGCTTGCTTCCTATGGCTTGGTCATCCTGCTTTCTTACAACCCAGGACCACATTCCCAAAAGTGGTGCTTTATAATAATAATAATAATAATAATAATAATAATAATAATAATAAGGTCTATGGCCTGTAGACATTCCTACAGGCCAGTATGATAGAGGCAACCTCTCAACTTAAGTTTTCACTCCCCAAATGACTGTAGTTTGTTTCAAGTTGACAGGAACTATCTAGTACAGTGTGTGTGTGTGTGTGTGTGCATCAAACAAATTTTCTCATTAACAAAATCTTGTGGAAGGGCATGGTTGGAAGCTATAGGATGTAGAAAAATTTTCCCAAATTAGCCAAGAAGTCCAATTACAACAGAAGTTAGCTGTTCCTTTAAAAGAAATGCAATTTTTTGTTTCTTAATTATTCCACATATTATAAAATGTGGAAAATCATGGGGGAGAGGATTAGAGACTCACATTCCTTAGTAATGAACTACATAAGTGGTAAAAGCCAAAGTTCGAGTATTTTTTTCCAAACTTCTACTCAATAAATATTCCATCTCCAAAGTATCACAGATTCCAAATTAGCAGCGTGTGGGCTCATGAAATCCATTCACTTCTCCATTCATGCATCGCACAGACATCTATTGAAGCCTCTGCTCTCTGCCAGGCATCTGCCAGATGCTTCATCAGGGAGAGAGATGAAGAGTAGGTTCTATGGGATATTGAGGTTAAGAGAAATGAGATACAGGGTTTGAGCTCAAGGAGCTTGTGGGACAGTGGGAAGAAGGGTTGGAGAGCAGGGGTGTATACCCGTGTAAATTGGTGGAGGGCTACTACAGGGATTCCTGATGAAGAGAACTTCGTATATTGGTAGAGCCTTTCATTATGAAAAGTCCAACCGTATTCCCCAGTCCTGTGTCTTGCTCTGCTTCTAGACCCAAACTAAAAAGAGGCATGGGGTTAGTTACATGGTTCAGTTCATAAAGTGCTTGGCATGAAACATGAGGACCAGACTCCAGCATCCATAACTGAGCATGGCAGTGAGTGATGTGGAGGAGGCAAGAATGAGCAGACTTCTAAGCCTCACTGGGAAGCCAGCTCAGCCGAGAGAGAGAGAGAGAGAGAGAGAGAGAGAGAGAGAGAGAGAGAGAGAGAGAGAGAGAGAGAGAGAGAGAGAGAGAGAGAGAATACCACTCCAGAGAAACAGTGCTTCTTATGATTGTCTCCTGGCCTCCACATGTATGTGTACAGAAGTCCCCCCTCATATAAGCATTGGCACACACATGTACATCATGGACATATGTGTGTGTGTGTGTGTATGAAAAAAATAAAAGAAAATAAAATTAAAGAAAGAAAGAAAAGAATGGAAGGAAGAAACAGAGAAGGAAGGAAAGAAAAGGTGCAGTGGCCAAGTGTAGGGTCTCTGGTGCCACAGGGCAGCATTCGATATATCCTGCTTCTGATCTTGACCACACCACTATGCGTGCGTTTAGAAATAAATAGTAAAAATTAACCAACTTATGCAGTGGAAAAAAAATGCATGACTCTGCCTGAGAAGGAGGGCAGCTTTCAGAGCCATCTGACTGAGTGGTCCAGGACATGGGTGTGATACCAGTGGAGATACAGACTTTCTTCCATGTTTCTGTTCGTCTATGGGACAGTTTTTGTATGGACTTACCTTAAGATGGAAGAACAGGGACCACTAAATACCATTCCTTGTTGTTGGCTAGTCCTTCCCTTCCATCTTTATGATCCTCTCAAGTCATGTGATCTGATGCTGGACCAGTAACAATAAAAGGGAAATGCATTCGATGCTCATATTCTCTTCTCCACCCTGACTTCCATCTGTCTGTGTTTGTCTCTGATTCTCTGTTTGTCTCTATCTGTGTCTATCTGTGTCTCTGTCTCTCTCTCTCACTCTCTCTCATTTTTGTTGTTATTTGAGTGTCTGAAGATAGACATATGTGTGTAGTTTCATGTGTAAACCAGAGAACAAATTTGGGTGTTGCTCCTCAGGTGACATCTGCATTTCTCTTGAGACAGGGTTTCTTTTTTTTTTTTTTTTTTAATTTTTTTATTTTTAATATTTTTTTTCCAATTTATTTTTTTTAATTAGGTATTTTCTTCATTTACATTTCAAATGCTATCCCCAAAGTCCCCCAGACCCCCCTCCCACTCCCCTACCCACCCACTCCCACTTCTTGGTCCTGGCATTCCCCTGGTTCTTTTTTTTTTTTTAATATTTTTATTACATATTTTCCTCAATTACGTTTCCAATGCTATCCCAAAAGTCCCCCATAGCGCCCCCCCACTTCCCTATCCACCCATTCCCATTCTTTTGGCCCTGGCATTCCCCTATATTGGGGCATATAAAGTTTGCAAGTCCAATGGGCCTCTCTTTCCATTGATGGCTGACTAGGCCATCTTTCGATACATATGCAGCTAGAGACAAGAGCTCCGGGGTTCTAGTTAGTACATCATGTTGTTCCAACAATAGGGTTGCAGATCCCTTTAGCTCCTTGGGTACTTTCTCTAGCTTCTCCATTGGGAGCCCTGTGATACATCCAATGAGACAGGGTTTCTTACTGGCCCGGAGCTCACCGAATAGCTCAGGCTAACTGTTGAGCAAGCCCTACGACTCCTCCTGCATCTGTCTCTCCAGCAGTGGGGGTTACCCATATGTACTACTATGCTCGACTGTTTTACACTGGTTTTGAAGCTAGACCCTAGGTCCTCAGGCTCCATTGAGCCATCTCCCCAGCCCTCTGATTATCTTATACAGGTGAAGACCCACCCCTGGGACTGAGAATAGACTGATGACAATTTAGTATACTCATTAGCAACCTGAACTGGGGATTCAGGTCACTGTTTACATCACTCGAGATGTCCCTGGGCCTCAGTTTCCTTACCTATACAATAGAGGTAGTAACGTGCCCATTCGGAGAGGGGGTTGTCTTATGAGAATTAAATAAACTCATTAATGCTCTCTCTACGCTAAACAGATATGTTGGTTCTTCCATATTGTTGTGTTTTGAGCAAGGTTGGGGGCTTTAGAAAAGACAAATGGGGTTCAGATCAGACAGGCAAAGACCATTTCACTCTCTCAGCTCTGTTGTCTCCGTATCTACATTCCAAGTCAAAACAACCTGGCCAGGCGGGTGCGTTTTAAAAACCACCATGTCTCTTGAGATGGTTCTTGGCATTCTGAGTACCTCCTCCAAGCACCTGGAAATTGTAGCTCTGAGCCTTGGGTTTGGTAATACCATCTTTCTCCTGAGCCCCACCTGAAGCCCATCATTAAATTTCTTCTGAACTTGGGTGGAGATGTCAGTCTCAGTAGACACTACCTCATAGCAGGAGGGCCTGTACTCACCGGTTCTCCAGTCTCCCAAGTCATACCTCCATGAAGAAGTGGTCCTGGGTGGATTGGTTTGGTTCCAGTATCAATGGACTGAGAAGAAGGACTGAGCTAATCACATATTACCATGCCAAAGGTTAAGGGCAGGCACCCTTTTTTCTCTGTGAATCTGGAAGGAAGTGAAAAATCAGTTCATGCTATATCCAGTGTAAAACAAAAACAACAGTAGCTGCTCTGAAGTCTCCCCAGTGTGGTTGCTGGTAGATGTTTTGGTTTAGTTTCTTGACTGTGCCATAAAGCCATGGGCTATAGACTGGCCACTTGAGTGGATTGGATATGTGTTCCCAGATATCCTTAGGAGTCTGGCAAGTTTTCATTACTGTGACAAAACACCAGCTATTAGCAACTTTAAAAAGAAGAAAGTTTTATTTTAGCTCACACTTTCAGATTCAGTCCACGGCTCTTAGGCTTTATTGATTGAGGGGGGCCTGGGGGTGGCAACGTAGTACATAATGGCAATATCTTGTGATGGTCAGGAGGCAAAGAAATAATGAGAGTGGAGAAAGGTAGAATCCACATATTGCCTTGAGAGACACAGTCAGGGACATGACTTCTAGCCATTGGACCTTGCTTACTAAAGGCTTGCTAGATTCCTCATCCTCTCATTGGAGGAAGACCAACCCCCTTAACCTACAAACCTTTGAGGAACAGTTCAGACTACAATCCATATGTTAATACACACGAAGTGTGCCTGGTCCTCTGGACTTTTCTAATAGGATAAGATTTTTCATATATTAGGAAGGACAGAAAATGTGGTCCCATGGCTCTGATCTCTCCACGTCATAGCCTTTACCACTCCACTTCCCTACCCATTCCCTGGGAGCTTCTTCCTTCCCGTAGATAACACCAGCAAGTAGGTCCAGTGATTTGAGACCTCGTGGACATTAAGTACCTCCAGTACTTGGTGTAGACAGGTTGTTGTAATTTCCATACCCTGTCTGCACCACCAGCTGGGAGTTCATTGCTGGACTCTTAGCTGGCCTGATGCTTACTCTCAAAGGTTTGGAATTCATTAGAGAAATGGCTGGACTATGCAGCCATGCAGACTCCATTTCTTAGTTGGCAAGGCTCAGAGATCTACCCTCAAGTCACCTGGGAAGCTATTCAAGCGAGACTTGGGAAGCCAATAGCTCCTGACTGGGTTTCAGCTAAATGAACACAGGAATGGAGAGAGAGTCTACGCTTAGACATTTGTCGATGAATTTGACACAGTGTTTTAAGACTGCTCAGTCTCCTTCTTTCTAAGTGGGGTCTGCATTTTGTTTCTCTCTAGGTTGCTAGTGATGTCTTTTAGTTGTGTTTTATCAAGCCATGACTATGGTGTTCATTTAGAGTCTGGGGAGCATTAATTAGCCCTGAGCTTTGGTTGCAAACCCGGAGAGGCTCTGCCTTGACACCTCTGGATTCCACATCTGCTGTTAAGTTGTGAGGATGGGGGACAGATGAGCCTACAGCAGAAACGCCAACATGAACTCTTGATTAAAGGCTCCTGTCACCAGAAAATTCATGAAATACCCACTTCATTCCATAATATAACCGCTCATATTAATATAGCAAGCAGCTTGCTGGGTCTCTCATTTGTTTTCTTTCAAGCCAGCAAAATGAAAAATTTTAACTCCAAGGAAATGCCTGGATTAGGCTTTTGCTGTTTGCTTGCTTGCTTTCCCCTTGGCTCTGCATGTGCAGTGTCATACATCCTCCCCCCCCCCCCCCGCACCCCCTCCGGGGAAATCACAGGCTTCGTCGTTTTGGAACTAGCTTTGTAGCAGATATCCAAGAGCATCCGAGTTTCAATTTTATGTTTAAAAGCAATTTGTAGTCTTAATAATATAGTAAGCAATGTTGTCTTAGTATGCATGATCAAATCCTTCCAGGGTTCACTACATGGTAGAGAACATCCCAGGCTCCTCTCAATAAATTCATACAATTTTCATAGTAATCCTTTGAGGCAGGCACTATATAGATTCTCTCAAGTGGAGACATACAATACCAGTGCACTGAGATGCTGAGTCACTTGTCCAAGGTCACACAGCTAGGGATAGGCATCAGAGCTCAGGTTTTCCCCTAGGTAACCTATTTTGTTTTTATATTCTGTCCTATGCCTTCCCACACCCTCCAAAATGGGGCAATCTCAGGCTGTGTCGACCCAATAAGCTTCCAGCTGTATGAGGAAAATGCATTTGCCCCAAGACCAAAGAATTATAGGGAAGCTAAAGTTAGACACAGTTTTACTTTGGACTCTGCTCAGATTAAATTGATTGGGTTATGAAAATGGTAAACAGATGAGGTTTGAAGCTGCAGTCCCTGCTTCCCAAGTGACAGTTTCAAGTTGGGTCCACGCAGAGAAGAACTGCCTTTGAGGCTGTCTCCGTTCAAGGCACCCTGGCCAGAGCAATTTGCTGGAAATTTGGGGGCAATTTTAAAACCACAAGGACGCCCCTTCAATTCCACTAAATCTTTGGCCATGTCTGATTTGGTCATGGCTGTGAAAAGTCAGCCTTTGCGAATTAGCCACAGCCAACCCACATCAGCATTTGATTGGGTGTTTCAAGCATCCCATTTGGTTTTGAAATTAGTTGAAGAGGATGCTATTTAGGGGGCAAGTGGAAAAAAAATACATAGTCTGTCCTGTGCTTACGGAAAACAAATTGCTGTGTTCTGATTAACTGCACGTGATGCTGAGCTATCTCTCTGAAAATGACCTCCGTTTGCAGCCTGATTTTGATTTGCAGGCTGTGGAATTAAATTCCACTTCATTTGGTTTTATGACCCTCCTGTCATTTGTCCATTCATTCACGAAACATTTACTGAACACCAACGATAGCCACCCAGTGCTAGGTGTTTGTGAGAAGGGAGAAGAGAATGGCCCAGCATGGCTAAACCCCACTCTCTGCCCCTGTGCCATTCATGGCTTTGATCTGGAGTCACAATGTCACAATGCAAGCATAGGATAGTGATGTCGGGCATCTATGTTCCTCTTCTGGTGCTGGGATAAAAGACCCTGACCAAAGCAACTCGAGGTTTATTCCACTTCACAGGTCGGGGGTCTTGCCCACTGTGGTGGGAAGGTCAAGCCTGCAGGAGCTGGTAGTGGTTTGTCCAGTCAAATCCACAGCTGACAGTAAAAGTGTCATAGGCGTGCTGCTGATCAGTTTGATTTCTCCATATGGTCCAGGATCTCAGCCTGGGGAATAGCCACCCCCTGCCCCAAAGTTGTGACAGGTCTTATATCAGTCCGCACAATCAAAATAATACCTCATGTTCAGAGACCCGTCTCCCAGGTGATCCTGGATTCTGTCAAATTGACAATACTGGCATCATACAAGAAAAGTGGAAGCCCAGGCCCCACCCACCACAGACTGCAGACCCATGCATTTCTTAATTTGTTTCTTTCTTTATAACACATGCTGGTTTGTCCTGTCCGAGTCAGTAACTGAGCCTTTTTGACCACCAATCTACAACCAGGGTTGAAATACACAGTCGGATACTAATGGAACTAACTCAGGATACAAGAACAGGGTAGCATTTGCTTCCTTGTTATACTTATAGCAGGAAACATTTCAACAAGGGAGCACCAGAAAGCAGTCACCAGACTCATACATAGTCCTTCATCCAGAAAGATCACCCCAGGTTTCATGAATCCTCTCCCACAGCTAACTACTTTGTGGCAACAACTCTGAAGATAGGCATTAGCTTCTGGGGTACAATTAAGTGACCTGGCCAAGACTGCTTGCCAGTTAAAGATACACAGGGGTCTCGAGATCTGGGCTTCACACTCAAGATGCTGCATTGTCTCCAGCTCAGCATGTTGTACAAATTGCTTGTTGAACACCATCAGGTTCACTGTCTTCTAAGATCTCTGTATCTGCATGCAATGTTTTCTGGGTCGCCTGGCTAGTTATAGTGCAGTGGTTGATGAATGGCCATCCAATAGCCAAGACAAAAAAAAGTGCCCTGTTATGGTAATATTTACAGTGGCCCCACTTAAGACAACAGAACTTTCCAGGAACAGATCTCTCTCTCTCTCCATAGGTAGTTCCTTTTGGCATTCTTGGCTGCACAATTGTGAGGCTAACTTCCACTCCTTATCCCCACCCAACTCTGGAATCATCTTCAAATCATCTTCAAGTTAGCCATTCTCTCTCTCTCTCTCTCTCTCTCTCTCTCTCTCTCTCTCTCTCTCTCTCATCCTCTCTCCCTCTCTCCCTCCCTCTCCCTCCCTCTCCCTTCCTCTCCCTCTCCTCCTCTCTCTCCCTCCACCTCTTCCCCTATCCCTCTCTCTCTCTCCCTGGCAAGGTCATATAGTTAAACACCGTCTCCAACCTGCTGAAGGGTTAAGGATGACTTTGAACTCACTCGTGATCCTCCTCCTTCCAACTCCTAAGTGCTGTGATTGTATCTGTGCACCACCATGCCTCGTCTTAGAGGCTGCTGAGAGTGGAACCCAGGATTCTCTGCATGCCAGCAAGCATCCTATCAACAAAGACATACCCCCAGCCCCTGGGATGGTCATTTGAAGAAAAAAAAATACATACATTTGTTTAAAAAGTAAACTTTTTTCTTTTTAATTCTCATTTCCACTTTGACTTAAAAGGGAAGCTCAACTCAGCTGTTTGAAAGTCAACGTGGCCTTTGTGTTGGGAAATTAAGTTTTTATAGCACCCGGGGGGTAGTTATTACTCATGGGATCCTTTTAGGAATTTAAATGTGATCAATTAATTGATGGTAAAAATTATATTATGTAAATGCAAATTCAGAATTGAGCTTGGTACTCACAAACCCCTGGGGGGGGGAATTTAAAAGGCCAGGTTAGGCCTGAGGAAATTGGAAGCTTTGGCCCCTGCTATTAAAAATAATAATAATAATAATAATAATAATAATAGAAGAAAAAGTGAGTTTGCAGCAAACTGAGTAATGAGGCTAGATTTTTTTCTTCCTTTTTTTTGATAATATTATCGAAATCTATCATTACCATCTAACCGTACAACAGAGACAATGCTGATGTAAAGGACCGCTGGCTGCTTTTGTGGGGCCTTCTTTCACAAGCTTTATCAGGCTGATAAAACTCATAAACACTGGGACCCCAAACAGCGTAGAAAGGAGGCAAGACAACTAAGGGTGGCAGTGCAGGGTCAGAGGGGAGGGTAATAGTGTGAAATTGAAGAGGCAACACAAAGGATTCTGCTGATTGTACAGCCGATGCAGCTACTAATACATTATAAGATTTAGAAATATGAATAAAAAACCCTCTAGCGTCTGTTCTTGTTTTCAGGGCATTGTTGGCTTAATATGAAGATAAGCCCTTCAGTAGAGCTTGGTTTTAGTAAAATGCCCGCCCTGGTCCCCCACCGGAAAACCTCTCTGGTGGGCTTATTTCAAGTCTGCATCCTTGTTTTCTTCCACGGCAGCTTTATTATATGTCTGTGGAAATTTCTGGACAGTTTTATAGACCATTTCCTCACATTATTGCTGTTTTAGTGTTGTTGTTGTCATCATTTTAGTGTTTTTAATGTTTTTTATAATTTCATACCTCTATGTAATATACTGTCATCTGGTCATTCTCTCTCTCTCTTTCTTTCTTTCTTTCTTTCTTTCTTTCTTTCTTTCTTTCTTTCTTTCTTTCTTTCTCTCTCTCTCTCTCTCTCTCTCTCTCTCTCTCTCTCTCTCTCACACACACACACACACACACACACACACACAGAGTTAGCCTTCTTCCTCTTTCATGTCTTCTTGTTGTCATGCTGGCCCTGTCCTGTTCTGGCCCATCTTGTTGACAAACCAGCATGAAGTGGAGGAGTGCAGAGTATCTGAATTTGATGTTGACATAAATTCCACAAGGATTCTTCTCCACCAGGAATTCACCATATAATTCTACTTGTAAGATGCTTATCTGTAGCTCTTTGTACCCCTCAAATCCTGCATGTCTAAAATGGAAGAGCTTTCTCCAAGAATCTTTTCTAAAACCTTCCACCTTTGAGTCCATAAGGGTGTGTTGAATGGCAAATCTTAATTCTGCTTAGCAAGTGCCAGGGCTCTCCTGAAGCTTCCAAGGATTCTGGTCACCTGTTTAGAATTAGTTATATAGCCTAAGACATGCAGGATATTTGCCTGGCACCAGGTATGGTTCTGATTCTGTTTTGATGATGTAACTTCTCTGTATCCCAGTTTGTGCATGTGTAAGCTGGGAATGCTAACAACATGCATGGCATGAATTAGAAACGTAGCTCCGCTCCCTTTTATGGATGTGAGGAAAGGTGCCTGCAAAAGTAAGGAATATACAATGTTTCCATACACACATGAGCACAATACTCTCAGACACAGAAACATGCACATGCGAATGCACACACACAAGTATATAAGCTAGGTGTACCATGTGAACTCACTTCAGGAATCAGTCAAAGGGGCAAACGTCATGTGTCATTTAATTTCTGGAGTCCTTATAACGAGACAATAATAGGACAGGGGATGGCTCAGGAGGTGGCTCAGCTCTTAAAACATGAAGTAACTTCAGATCCCCAGAACCCACATAACTGTCAGGCAGTTATGATGCCCTGTCTATAACTCCACCTTGAGAGGTAGAGATATGGCTCTGTGAAACAGGCTTCTATGAGGCTAGCTATGAGGTTAATTGCAAGACCCTTCCACAAAGAATGAGGTAGAGGAGGTATCAAGGAAGGCACCCAACTTCCACAATGGGCCCCTATCCTCAAGCCCCCTCTTATGTGTCTCTGCACACACATATTCAAAAAGAAGGTGGGGGAGGGGGAGGAGGAGGAGGAGGAGGAGGAGGAGGAGGAGGAGAAGGAGAAGAAGAAGAAGAAGAAGAAGAAGAAGAAGAAGAAGAAGAAGAAGAAGAAGAAGAAGAAGAAGAAGAAGAAGAAGAAGAGAGAACAGATGAGAAAAGGGAAAAGGTGAAGAAACAGATAAGGAAGGAAGGAAATAAGATAAAGAAAAGGGAAGAAAGAACAAAGAAAGTAGGAAAGGGAGCCAGGCATGGTTGTGCATGCCTTTAATACCAGCACTCTGGAAAGAAACAAGGAGAAAGAGAGAGAAGGAGGGAAGGATAAAGGGAGGGAGGGAGGGAGGGAGGGAGAAAGGGAGAGAGAGAGAGAGAGAGAGAGAGAGAGAGAGAGAGAGAGAGAGAGAGAGAGAGAAGAAAGAACAAGAGGCAGGGGATAAAGTCACAGTGGACAAAGACAACCACTGGATGAGGGTCTGGGATCAAAACCAAAAAGATCTCCAGAGAAATGTAGGTTTGCAAATATAAAGATCCCCTCCCTGCTTTGACAGCTGACTGAGAAAACAATCATTCTCACTTCACCCAGCGTAAATACTCAGTTTACAAATGGCTGCTGCTCAGAGTCATGTGCTGGGGACGCTTTGTGTTTATTTAAGTACTCGGTTTGAGGGTCTGTCTTCCAGACATGCGGTTCACCGCAATAGACAGCTGTTGATATTCGGAGCCCATGAGCATTCTAATATGTTTTAAAATTGCGACACTTTTAAAACCAGATGTTCTACATAAATTGCACACAAAGGGAGAAAAAGAGAGAAAAGGGAGAAAGGAAGGGGGGAAGGAGAGAGGACAGGCATATCTGTCACTTAGCATAACACTGGAGTTCTTCAAGCTCAGAAAATATACGACCAATTGAAATGAGCTCCAGAAAGCTTGTTCAGAGATTCTCCACCCCCCCCTTCTGCAGTAAAAATTAAAGGGAAGTAATTTTAACAGAAAGGAAAACTTGTTGCCTATAAAGATGAGTAAGGGAGCTGTAGCCAGCTAGGGAACCAGGGTCTACTACAGGGGCAGCTGTGGTCCTTGCTGTTATAGAACACACAAGGTATGCAGGGACACTGTGAATTCTCAGTAGTTTTAGGCAATCATTTTGGTTGTAAACCCAGCCCTTAATGATTGAGCTATCTCTTCAGCCCATGGGTTATGCCACGAAGCTCTCACGTCCCTCCCAATCATTTTATTTTGAGGGAATGGGGCTAGTGTGTTGTTGTAGGTAAATGTCTATGGACTGTGGTCACACAGCTCAGAATGGCTGCTTGCTGTTGACTGCCTGGGCTTGAAATCCAACTTCATTTTTTAATGTTAGTATGTGCCATGAGTGAGTCTCTGCCTACATTTAAATCACACATCACCCAATGTGGACTATGGATGGACTTAACAGACAGTATATGTGAGTTACTACCTAGGTTCAAACCCCAATGTGTCCATGTAGTGGGCACCATGGATACACTATTTAAACTGTGTTTCCATGGCACCTATGTAAAATGATGTTCTTGGTGATGCCTATCTAACAAATGGAGCTAAGTCATCTACCACTGTACTTGAAGCACCACAAACAGTCCACATTTTTGTATGCTTTGTATGTGAACTCTTTCTCTCTCCCAACCCCTGGCAACCTCCTTAAGACTAAGTTGCTTTAAAAGACATCTTTGTAATTCTGCCTTCTCTCCTGTGATAATTGGATGATTTGGGGTTTCTGAGAGTCAGTCCTGAAAATCACTAGTCCATACAACTGGAAACGACTGGTTGCAGGGGGGCGCAGAAGAGCAACATGCTGTAACACAATGGCAGCACAGCCAGGCAGACCTGGACCTACGCCCAGGCTCCTCACCCTGCCAGTTGTGTGGCCTCCTCCCTCATCCTTTAGGAACAGGCTTCCTTAGTACCAACTCTTCTAAGGGTAACATGTCATTCAGAAGAACCAGCCTGAGTCTAATATAGTATGCACTAAATTAATACAATTCTAATTTTTGCATTATCTGCATCTAATATCCTCTGCCACAGTTCAGAATTGATCAAACCCTTTACCTAGATACTTCCTCTGCTAAAAGTCCCAGAATCTCAGGGGTGTAAATCATTTTAATCATGATTGTGGCTTTTAATGTAAAATGCTTGGGAATATACTTTAGTTGTTATTTTTTCTTTTTAAATCCAACCAACTAGCCACTTGGTACCATAAGAAGACACACAGACAAGTGATCCAGTCAAAATACCTAAGTAAAATCTTCATAGTTATACACCTCAAAGCTCCTGCTTAGCTATTTTCTGCTCTTCTTCGAACCCATGGTCATCTCCCTCTCCTTATTTTTTGCTCCTTGCACCTCATGGCATATTTTGGCCCATATACTCTTCATTCTCTGACTCAGTGCAACCTGTTTCTGACTGTTCTCTATTTCTTTGAGCTCTGTTCATACCCAGTAGGTAAACACACCCATCCTGGCCCAGAGTTCCTGGGTTTTTCTTTCTTATTTGTACTACATATTTGTTTGTAAGCCTCTTGAAGGAAAGAATAGTGTTTTAGTCACTACAGTACCTCAGGATCTGGTACAAATCTTCCCTGAAGAATGATATAAACATTCAGTACATGTACACATGAAGAAATGCATGGGTAGGAGGAGAAAGGGTGGACAAGTGCAAGGTTAGATAAGATGGATGGATTGATGAATGGTTATACAGCTAGATGGATGAATGGGTGACTGGATGGATGGATGGATGGATGGATGGATGAATAAACTGATTTACTGGACACATAGGTGGGATGGGGAGATATATGAATGGAAGAATGGATAGGTGGCAGGGTAGATAGGTATGCAGATGGATAGATGGATGAATGGATAGATGGATGAATATACATATAGATGGATAATGGGTGCCTGGATGGATGGATGGATGGGAAGATGAATGACTGGGTGATGGATTGGTAGATGACTAGGTGAGTGGGTGGGTAAATAGGAAAATGAGGTGCACAGATATATTGATGGATGTTGAAGGAGTGGGTAAATGGTGGATAAAAGGGCATATTGGGGGATGGGTGGGATGGTTGGGTGGTGGAGGAATGAGTGACTAGTTCAACAGATGGGTAAATGTATAGATAAATCATCTGGGACTGGAAAAGTGTGTCTCTAAACATGGATATATCAGCTGTGAGGTCTGCCACCTAAATGTTGCCCACAGAATCAAGATAATGGATTAACCAAGAAATCAGAAGTTTTCTTGTTAGTTACTGGGCTTTATCTTTGGCAAATTCTCCTCCCTTCAGTATGGTCTACTTCTTGCTCCTCACACCAGCTACCTTTCCCTTCAAGCTTCTGACTTCCCATCGCTGTCTCTGCAATCCCTATCCCTGGCCCCCCTGCACCCCCCCTTTTAGGTCTCAGTGACCACTCTTGCTCTCCCCGGTACGTTTTTGCTCCCACCTTCAGTTGCCTGATTGCTATTCTTCACTTTGGCTGAGCTTCACTGTGGCTCTAGGAAGCTGCCCCTTAACTCAGAGTCTGTCAACTGGATCAGTCTTCTCTGTCATTTGTGCTTAAAGGCCCTTCTCATGTCAGCATGGTACTTACTGCAATTCTAATTATGTAGGAATTGGTGTGATTACTGCTTTCATGTCTGCCTCTCCAACCACAATCTAAACTAGAGGGACTCAGTTGGTAGTCTTTACTGCTGTAACAGCTGGGCATCATCAGGACCTGACCTAAAGTGTATACTTAAGCAATAATGCTTTGTATTGAAATTAATGTGTTGGGGGATAAGATCCATGAATCCTATAATATTGTTCATAAAATTCAGGATTGGTTTTCGGTTAGGACAAACTAGTAGCAGTTACCAATAGCAGTGCCTTCTGTTAATAGCATAAAAACAGTCTAATCACACCTCGATTGTTACTGTGACAGGCAATATCTGAGAATTAGCATTAAGATTTTTAACAGGGCCTGTCAGAGAGCCTCATCCCCCCCCCAATACAGTAAAGTTCCATTGTTCTGGAGTCTGCCAAGGCCTTGGCAAACCCACAAGAGCTTTGCCCACAGTCTCTGGCAATGCATGAGCCTGTGTTTTCCATCTGTGCCTTCCCTGGATGCTGTCCCTGACACAAGCATCTTTCACAGCTGTATGTTACACACAAAGAATATCCTGGGTTACTTGAAGTCATTGATGAATCATACTTATGGAATGAGTGGGTCACCAAAGACATACGTGGACCAGAAAAACATGCATAAAAGTTTCCTTTCTTTAAGGAAAAAGAAATGTGGGGGGGGGGGAGGAGATATCTCCAGGGTCCACATAGCAGATGCATGTCAGTCTCAGCCATAATCAGGGTGTCAGGCAGACAATGGAGGAGATGGTCAGCTAGAATTCTATTTCTACAGTGAGAGTATACAACCTCATCCCTAACTTAACCCCACCCCACCCCCATCACAGTGAGGAAGCAGGCACTGTTCATGATGGGCCAGGGGTAGGGCTGAATGCCGGCCAGGCATTCTCTATATTCTGTTTATTCAAATACTCTGGACCACCCAGCAAAAGCCTGTACTGTTCTTTTTCTCCTCATGTAGAATCAAACAGAGCCTTCTACTTTTAATAAGTAATCAATGGGCGGGGTTTGATGGCTCAGGATTACGATTCCAGCATTTGCAAAGACATCAAATTTAAGACCAGGACAGGATTTATAGCAAGACCACAAGATAAACACCAGGCCTGGGATGTGGGGCAAGAAAGAGGAGGAGAAAAGAGCCGAAAAAGAAGTAACATAGGAAAAAAGAGGGAGAGAAAGAGGAGGGAAGAAAAGAAGGAGGGGGAAGAGTGAAGAAGGAAAGGCTGGAAGGAGGAAAGGAAATATGACAAAATTAAGTCTTCCCAAAGATTCTATAGCTAGCAAGGAGCAGAAGGATTTGCACTAATTTTTGCACAGTACCAAATCAGGTGAGCTTTCTTATATCTGCTGCTGCCTTGACCAATACTAAGAGGGTTTAAATTACAAAGGACAGAAAAAAGCTTTCTGCCAACTCATCAAAGTCAAAGATGAACAAACCAAAACCTTGCTTGGTAAATATATATGTCTGAGTGGAGCAGACTGTGTGTCTGTTCTTGAAAAGAAGGGCCATGGAGTGTCTGTGACGACTACAGGATAGGTCTAGATTCAGGCCTCTTGGTAGCACATGTAGATCCTCTGACATATTATGATAAGCATTCTGGTGTAATACATGTCTATGGCAAGGGATTTGGAGAAAGGTTCCCAGCAGGACTCCAGCCAGAAGCTTTCTTGAGGAGTCCAACCCTCTACCATCTTACCACAGAGACTATATTGCCCAAGACAGTGATTCCACCTCCTCAGCAAGACATTCCCACCCATGCTTGATGCTATGTATCCTCCGTGTGATGTTCCTGCTTGAATATCCCAGGGAAAAGACACTGCCCAGTTTCTAAATTCTGGCATGACAGAAAAATATCTGTCTGCTACGTTTCAAGTTGAATGATCACGTGACTACTTGCAAGATGGATCATTTTCTTTCCCCTTGGCGTGTTTTCTAGGTTGCTGCAGTCTTCTAGCATGGAATCACTCCTGACATGATGTCTAGAACAAGTCTGATGTTGGTTTTTCCCTCTACAGATAACTAAGCTAATTGTTATGAGATGCACACCTATGCTGATAACTGGACAGCCACACACAAATGTGCATCTCAACATCGAATATCGTCTATCAGATTTTCCTGGGGTGCCCTAAGTTCTCAACTAATAGCTTTACCTGCCCTGCATGTTATTTACATTGCTCAGCCTTCCTTGTTTTAGACAGAACAATTATGGTATATGCATGCCTTTTGACTTGTTTCTAATCTGTTTTATCACCTTAAGAATATCAGTGGCCATATTACTTTAATTTAGGAGAATAGTCTTGAAGTATACCATTGACATAATTCTATAATTGATTCACATCTTTTCTTTTGCTCTAATACTTATATTCTTTGAGTTTTGATGTGTAAGTTTACACACACACACACACACACACACACACACACACAAACTGTTGTTTGACTTTGTTTTGTGGCTTCTACTTGAGTTACCCTGCATTCTTCTGGTCAGTTGTCTCAAACATATCATAATGCCTTAATTATCCTTATTTGCTGTCCATTGTTACAAAGCATACTCAAACATATTGATTTCTGGGGCCAAAGAGATGTGCACCCTTTAAAAATATATATTGTTCTTCTAGAGGATCCAAGTTCCATCCATAGACTTCTGACTCATACAGGTCATTCCTTGGTTCATCTCTTAAGGATAAGAGTTGGTTGAGCTTGTGCTAGCTTCCCTGACAGAACATTCTCAATGGCTTATGGCTACATAAGAATATTCTAGAATGGGAGACCATGGTCCTAATTTACTATCCAGGCAATAAGGAGTGTATTGGATTTGGGCAGGAGTTGTATTCTCAATGCCAGAGTCAGGCTTATTGCTGTTCACCTCACTGGACCCTCTCTGGAACCTCTCTGGAACCTTCATGACTAGCAATGGTGACATCACTGGGGAATGGCTGAAAACAGACTCTCAAGTCTCTCGAGACCTACTGCGAACAGATCTGCACTTTAACAAGATCACTAGATGACTCCTGGACACATTAAAGTTCTGAAGTCGTGTCCTAGGAGATCACCCCAGCAAAGCTGTTTTCAGCCTGAGAGAGCATCCACTCCCATTCCGGTGTCTTAAAATGCTGGCTTTTATTTACCCTCAATGACGGATGTCTTAGGAAGGCAGCTCTCAGCTTGAGAGAGAATGCCCAGGACTCTATTTGAAGCTCCGGAGTTTGCCGATATTTTTTCAAAGCACAAATCCTTGTCAGCTGAGATCTACTGCCTATTTGAAGAGGAGAATGGCCGCCTGAGTGAACATACTGATCAATAATTCAAATTAAGAAATCCCATTTTTAACACTCAGGCCATACCAAAATGATGGCAGGGCCCAAGTTGTAATTATTACAAACTTCAGCTATTAGACCTTCCACTCTGACTCTTGTAGCCAGGACAAGAGAAAGATGAGAAAAGCACTCTGGCTCTCTTAAGATACCATGCTTCTGGAGACATGACCAATGGTGTGTATTATCTCTGCAGGAATCGCTCATTCTGGGCTGTAGCCGCATTGAAGGCATACACACTGGGATCTGTTATAATGAAGATGGAGATACCAGGTTGAGAGTGGAATATGAACCTCACAAGCACAACAAATCGTTTCCTAAAAACCCAAATACATCTAGCATCCTAAATGGGAGTTTGAGGTGCTCCACTCTCTTGGGCTGTGATTTGTTTTCTGAAAGGAGAGTTCAAGAGAACACAGTCTTCCAGGGCACCAGGAGAAATGGGAGTTGCATAGAAGGAAGTCTTTCCTCATACCACAAGGCAGAAATAAATGAGCCCTTGACTGAGAGCACCTCAGTTCCAGGCTGTCTCTATATCCATAATGAATGACCAGCTGCTACCCAAAGATGTTTGCACCGGAGGCTAAAGGATGCCTTCAGAGACATTTGCCGATTTTTCTGTATCATGGCTCTGTGACAAAGCCAAAATATTTTGTAAATATAACAGCCTGGAAGCATAAATCTGTGGCTTGGTATTTGCAGTGCAAAATATAAATGTCAGTTCCACGGACTTCTGTGCCTTTTTCACCAGAAATGGAGAAATCCCACACAAAAGCCAAGTGCTCCCAAGTATCTTGAAGTTCTTTATTTATACCTATGGAGGAGCTCAATGATAAGGTCCCTCCCCTCCTCCCTCTGTCACCTCCCTTCCAAAAATGAGAGCTTTCAAGGATGGAGACCTTGGATCCTTTTGGTAGAGCTGGAGTCAGATGGCAATAACGTTGGACTTTACAATCTTGCCCTTTACAATCTCAGAGAAGATAGATCTTTTTCTCGAGAACACTCATCTCACATCTGGAAGTCAGAAATTCTAGCCCAGGAAGCTTGACTGGAAATTTAATATTCTTAACTACAGGTTACAAGAATCTGTTTCAGATAGTCGGGTAAGTGTCCTGTTGAGCAATAGACACTGTTGTAAGATTTACCCTGGATAAGAAAAGAATACAGAGGCTGAGAGAGGAAAACTCAGTTGATAAAACACTCACCCTGTAAACAAAACATTATTAGTTCAATGCCCTGAATCCATTTTAAATTACTAGATATGATGGCCCATGCTTGTAATCTGAGAACCAGGCAGGCAAAAACAGGAGAATCCCTGGATCTCACCGATTAACCAGTCTAACTTAATTTGTGAGTAACATGTCATTAAAGGACCCTGTCTCAAAGGAGGCAGATGATGTCCCTGGTGTTGACAGTTGAGACTGTTCTCTGGCTTTGACATGCACACACGTGCATGTACTTGAACATGAACAAACACAGACATCCATGGGAAGAGAAAATAGAGTACAAAGATAGTAGGAAGGTGCAGAGAGGTGGAACCTTGTGGGAGAATGTTCAGGGTGCCTTGGGGTCCTTTTGTGGAGGCAGGATGCTGCCTCTGCAGGGAGATTGGCCAGTTTGGGGTGGAAAGCACCAGTTAACACCCTGCTGTGTCAGTCGACCCTGTGCATATGCCAGCCATGTGTCTCCTGTACATTCACAAGGAATGCTTTCATCCACCAGTAACACAAAACACGATTCCTCAACTTCAAGCCAACAGACCTCTAATGTCCTCCTGCTGCATAAGACAGTGTAGGTCTCTTCCATGTGAGTCTAATTTGGTCATTTGTTGGGTGACGACACTCTCTCATTCAGTCCCAAGGGACATTTCGCAATGTCTGGGCATCTTTTTTTTTTTTTCTTGTCATAACTGTGAGACATATATTCAATTGTTGCTAAATACTACTGGCCCCTGGTGGGTCAAAGACAGGAGCACAGTTAAGCATGCCACTGAAAAAGAACCCCACGTTCTACAGTGATGAATTCTCTGGCCCCAAATATCATCATGTCAATGTTGAAAACCTGTGTCAAGGAGCCAGCGCTTTCTAGGCCAGTGTTCCTACATGTCTCTTGGCTTTTGCCTCATGGCCTCAAACAAGCTGTTGGATCTCCTCTCACTCAACACAATGAGATGAACTGTGGAAATAGGACTAGGCCTCGTCTCCCCTTCTCCATTGATCTTTAAAGAACTGTCTTCCCACAGTTCTTAGAAGTTGCTGCCTCCTCAGAATTAACTAACATGAACAGTGGTCATTATCAGGGATCTGGGGCTGATAGTGTCTGCCCTAAGACTGGGCATGTTCCTGCCCCCAAACAAATCAGTGTCTGTTAGCAAGAGTTAAGAGCACCAGCATCCCACAGTTAATGCAGACCCAATTATGATTGGTGTTATTGGCATCAGATCCCAGGCCCTTGTATTACTAATAGTCTAGTGTTAGGCACTGTTTCTCAATAAGTCAATTCACAGCAAAAAACAGAGAGAGTTAATGAATGTGAAAAGGGACCAAAGACCCAATGATATCACCTCCCAAGTCCATCTTCAGTGTCCTAAGATAATCAATGTAAATAGACATCAAGGGGACTGCATGGCTTAACAGTCCTGGCTTTAGTGTGGTTCTACCTCTCCCCATGTCATCAGCCTTCAGTTTCTTTGAGAGAGTGGCAAGTCAAGATGGGACATCTGTGTGACATCTCATTCCATGAGACAAGTTCTTCTGTTACCAAGTTCCCAGTATGAGATGCTCAGTGGAATTCCAGTTCTTCTAGGTCCATTGTTTTAATGGTCTGATAGCAAAAGGTAGGGCCAGGGCCCAGATGTCTCTTCAGACTAACTCCATTCCTGCCAGGATGGCTACCACACAGGCCAGAGTTAAACTGACATTCTTCATAGAGGCAGGTGATTGCTCTTCCCATCAGACCTACAGAATCCAGCAAAGTGCAGCCTGTATCATCTTTAATGGTGCTAAACCAAGAAGCCTCCTCTGTCTGCCAGTGCCTCAATGTAAAGGACTGCCCTATCTCCCCAAAGCAAATGTTTTAAAGCCTCTTTTCTCATTGATAAATCGTCTGGGCAGAGACAGATTGAATTATTTATTTGGATTCTGAAAATCAGAGCAGGCTAGTCTCGGTGCGGCTGTGGTCCAATTTTAGAAGACAGTATTTGTCGAGAGATAAATAACGATATTACTTCCAGCCTCCGTTTATTGCTCCTTGATTCATTCATTCAACAAATACATAATGGGTTCTGCTTAGGAGAGCTAGACTTAAAACATAGTCAATCTTCTAGAATAGAAGCATTTTGAGGGTAGAAAGCATGTCACCCTTGGTCACGATGATATCCCCAGAGGAAGTTTTCCTCTCCAATATTTACTTAGGAAATTAAACGTAGTAGCAAGGCTACTGTTGAATGGAAAGCGCACCTTCTTCACCATTGCTGCTGGACACACTGACACAGCCTTGGAGATAGCATTGTTGGAGAGGTTACTATTTAATTGAGATATTTTCTTAGTGGCTAATCAAGAAATGCTATAAAGTGTATAGCGTTTAATGTAGGACAGCACCTATCACTCTACAAGGCTAATTTATCATTGCCACTTGCATCTTCAGGGGAAGGGTGCTCACTGCTGAGCCAAAGGCTTTAATGAACACGAAGTTGACAATAGCTAAAGGAAATTAAGCAGTGTCATTTCAGCTGACTCCATTCCATTCATCACATTAATACAAGTGTTTTGTGGACAGAGTGTTCCAGGGTTGGTGAGTCTTTTGAAGCACATGGTGATGCAATAAAAATAACTGACAGTTTATAGAATTAGCCCCACACAAAACATTTCCTCAAAGTCCCTCCGCAAGGCATCCAGAAATTTGTCATGTTTTGGTTCCTGATATCAAACTCAAGCAGGCCTCACCAGAGGATTATCTGTAAAAAGGCTTCTGCTGCCACTTCCAAATAGTGATTCAAAATAATTTCAAAGTACTTTCCAGTGAAACTAAGAGGAGGAAGGGAAGAAGGAAGGAAGGAGTAAGAGAGGGAGGAATATATGTGTTTGTGTGTGTGTGTTATATATTTGATATATATTTAGATATTGATGGTATAGATATATAGATATATAAATAAATATAGATATAGGTATAGATAGATATAGATAGAATTCGCTGGTTTATTGATGCTAAGACTACTTGACTCCCTCTTATCAGTGTGGTAAAAGGATAAGATTTTCATCAAAACATTTCAACTCTATGATCTCAGTTTTGCCATCTAAGTTGTTGGCATTTTAGTTCAAAAGAGTGTGTTAAAGGTCTTAGGACTCACTTTACCTTGTATGGTTTTATTTCAGATGAAGGTACTGTCAAGACATTCAGTCATAAACTGAACAGTGCAGCTCCCATCTTTACGACCCCTCCATCTTCCACAAAGAAGCATGGATGAGAGCTTGACTTGTTACTTACGCCCAGCACCTCTTGTTTCTCACTGCACAAGAAATGGAGAGGAACAGGATGGAAGGAAAGAAAACCCTGGCTCCAGATCAAAAGCCATAGACTGGGGCTACACAGAAGCTCCTGTGTGTATTTCAGCTGCTTCTTCTATCACAGAAGAGACACTTACCTGGATCCTCTCTTCACTGACTTTGGAAGATGTTGGAGAGATCAAACCATACAATAAACCAGAAATGATTAACACTCCACAGGATAACTGTTTTTAATATTTTCTAACCTACAACTTCTAATAATAACGTATTCCAGAATTTATCACAGTGAGTTTTGCTTTTTGTACCTGAATAAAACATCAGATATGTTTATGCCTACAATGGGTTGTAACTGGGATAAAAAGGCTGTCAAATCCGGTGTTGAGATGAGTTCTCATAGGGGTGGTTTGGAGGGAAGATGGAGGTGCTGCACACGTCAATACCATTTGGAGGACTGAGCCCTTAGCTTCCTAAAAACCTCAATGCTTCTCAATTCAGCTGCTCCAAGTAGTGGCATTTTCTTCATGTCTGGTGTGTGTGTGTGTGTGTGTGTGTGTGTGTGTGTGTGTGTGTGTGTGAAGAACCTCAGTGTCATACCTCAAGCACTGTCGACTTTTCTTTCTGAAACGTGTTCTCATTATCCATGGGCTCAACAGTTAAGATGGCCTGACTGGTCAGCAAGCCCAGGGATCCACCCCAGCAGATTAAAAGATTAAAAGGGTATGTAATCAAGCCCCGCTTTGTTGTGGGTGCTGGGGTTAGAATGCAGGTCCCCATGCTTATACAGCAAGCACTTTACAGACTGAGCCATCTCCCCAGCTCTGGCCAATGGTTTTGAGTCTAGGGCATCACTTGGCTTTCCCCAGTGATCACTTGGATTTTACCTCAACTTTATGAAAGAGACAGACTTTCCTTGCAGATACTTCTTCCAGCTGTAGGTAGAACGGGGAAGAGATTTTTCTTTATACTTGTGAAAGATAGCAGCAAAACAAAGAAGAGGAAATGGACCTTGGTCCAGCGCATTGTGGGGTCCAAATAACATGTCTTCATTGTAAGTGCCACTTAATCCTAAGGCTAGCCTTTCATGACAACTTCACCCTTTTCAGATGGAATTTACTTTACCAACACAGACACCACACCATTCTGAGAGCATAAGAATTTTCTAGCAATCCTAGAGCAAAGACAAAAGTTGACCAGATCTACAGATAAGGAGAAGTCTTGTTTTGAACAAAGATTTTTCAGCTTCAGGACCACTGGTGTTTAATGTTAATTCTTGGGGATGTGGGCTGGGTTGTTTACTAGAGGAGATGCTGCAGAATTTTGGGCCAATCAAAGGTCCATATCCAACTGTGAGGAACAAGCTGCTAGTTGTCACTTTTACTGTAATTTCGTGTAAAACAAACTTCTTGGTAAAGCAGCCAAGCAAAAATTTAAAATCTATGAATCAAACAGTACATTTCTTTTGATAGAGGATTGAGTTTGAATTCTGTTGAAGTCATAGCATTAGATCCATAACCATTTTTTTAATAAAAAGAAAAAGATTAGAGCACATTTTTCTTAGAGTATTGAGTTCAGATTCTGTTGAAATTTTAAGCAATCACCATTGCATTAGATTCAAAACTGTTACTTTTCAAATTTAAAGCCAAAATTTTGCTTACTATAAGTCTCTCTCTACTAAAACATAAATGTTTAAAGATAAAGCTTTAACTGGGAGACAGTCCAGTTGGTAAAGTGTTTGCCACACTTGAAGATCCAAACTAAAAGCCCAAGCATGTTCAAATCCATGCCAATAGCCAGGCACAGCACTATCTGCAATCCCAGCACTAAGGGACAAGAGGTTCCCCAGAGCTCTGTAGCCAACCAGTCTAGACAAAGCAATGAACTTCCCCTAAAGTGAGGGAACCCTACCTCAAAGTGAGGAGTGGCTGAAGATGACATCAGTCTTATAACAAGTTCCTTGATACTGAAACATTACATTTCCTTAAGCAGGAAAATACACAACTCAAAATACCATTAAGAAGTTCCTAGAACTGACCAGCTCATAGGCTCCTCCTCACAAGAGTTAACAAGTCACACTACTAAGATTCACTCTCAGACACCAACCTACAAAGAAGACGAAGAGACCAGCTCACTTGCCTGAAAGAGGTCTAGACCAGAGTCACTTGGAAGAGACTCTCTCCAACCTGTTGGATTATAGCCACATACAAATAGTGCCCCCCCACCACCACTACTGTACCCCACACAAATAAATACTTAAAGAAAATACCAAAGTCTGGAATGATCATTTCCATCAAAATTCAAGAAATCATCCAGTCTGATTCTGCTGGGATAATTTTAATAATATATCTTCTAAAGTTCCAAGCATGAATTATTTGCAACAAGAGTTTGATGGTAATAGCATGCATCATGCATTAGTGCTCAACACTGAATAATGCAGGGCTTGTGTAGTATGGGTCGATACCATCTGGATTTCTCCAAATCATTTTCCTTTTGCTCTTTTACCAAGCAGTTGGTCCTTCTGTGAGACTGGTTCCCAGGGTCCCAGTGAGGCAGTGATCCCCTCTGTTACCATGTGATTAAAAGGCACAGCGATGCCTCTTCATCTCAGAATGATGGCCCTGTGTCCATGATACCTCCTCAAGCTCCAGACAGCAGTTCTTAATTAATTGATGAAGTTGGCTTTCCTAGCGCATTGGTAAAACCTGGGCTCTGAAGGCTGCATGGGTAGAAAAAAAATGAAGAGGAAAAGAAGCCATTGGGTAATGCAATCTCTGCCCAAACAGAAGCAAATCCAAAATAAAATGTGACAGAGTAGTAAGGCTAGAGTGTTACTTGTAGGTCACTTCTATAGCTCCTTTCCTTTCTTCCCTTAGCCTTCCCCTCCTTTTGTCCCATCCCTGGGCACCTTTTTACCTTCTTATTCTCCAGCTATACAAATAAACATCTCTCCCAGGGTCTCTGCATATCTTCCAAACACTAAACGCTGAGTGCCTAATAAAATACCTGGTACAGCCTGAGCCTTTAGGAAGTATTGGTAAATGACGGAGCGTACTTGGGATCAGACAGAAGCATCACAGTG
This sequence comes from Mus caroli, assembly GCF_978045245.1. Lineage (NCBI taxonomy): Eukaryota > Metazoa > Chordata > Mammalia > Rodentia > Muridae > Mus > Mus caroli. The sequence goes on from NW_028227265.1 coordinate 13,528,398, forward strand.
CCAATATGACTGCCTCTATTTCTGCATATCAGTTTCCTGGAAACATGATTGCATGGGATAAAATAAGCAATGATGTCTTTGCTGGCCTAAACTCCTTAAGCCACCGGGGTACCTTCAACTTGGTTTCCTTTGGACAAGAAACCTAACTATCATTTAATTATCAGAGTGACACATAACCTCAGACAGGAACTTCAGCCTAACCACCAGCTTTGGATGATATTCCCTGAGCCTCAAGCATCCAGGTGCCTTTGGTTCACCTATGGATACATAGGCATTATCCTTCTTGTGCTGAGCACTGTGGTCAGTGCTGATGCCCCATGGGCAGCGTGAATGATTAGAAGATGTCTCCTAGGCAAGAATAAGAGTCTACTAAGGGATGTGAGGACAGTTTGGGGAATGATGGGTATGTTCACAGTTTTGATTGTGGTCCATGTTTCTTGGGTAAGGGCAAATATAAAAACATATCAAGGCTGTATCCTTTTTTAAGTAGATAATTTAATTTTGTTTTTTAATTACTTTTTTTTATGAGGCAGGAGGGATGGCTTAGAAATTATGAACTACCCCCCCCACCCTTTTCTTCCAAAAGACTGAATTCATTTCTTCAGTTCCCAGTACTCATGCTGGTTCATGCTGGTTAGACATCTCACAACCACCTATAACTTGAGGTCCAGGGCATCTGATACTCTTTTCTGTATTCTAAGGACTGCACTTACACACACACACACACACACACACACACACACCAGAGAGAGAGGGTGGGGGGAAGAATTTTTAATTAATTATATTTTTAGGTTAGCATGTAAAGTAATGGGCTTCATTATGGTATCTTTATACATATGTGTTATTATACTCTGTTCTCAGTAATTCCCCTCCCTCATTGTACTTCTTGTACCCTCTGCTCCATTTAAATACTTGCAGTTGATTATATGTTGGTCATATCCCAATAAAGCTGTTGAAAAATTAAAGAACAAAATTATGTCTTCTGAAAGAGTCCTCGATTGCATCCAAGGCTTGGCCATTGATCAGAATTTATGCCCAGGATTAATATGTTTGTATGTGTCCCATTCTACTCTGTTAGAATGCTGAGTAAGAGAAAACTAAACCTGAAACCACTATGGGAAGGGGATGACCAAAATCAAACAAATGCTCTTTAATGGAGGAACAATGCAAAAAACAACAACAACAACAACAACAACAACAAAAACAAACCTTGCTATGTGACTCATAGGTCAATGAGAGAGCCAAGGGATGAGGACAAAATGCTATCACAGAAGAATAGATGAAGGAAACAGAGGGTCTCCTCTATGTTGACAGCAAGGACAGATATGCAAACTGGTTGGGAAAAAAGATTTGAAGATGAATTATCTGGGAAAAGAAAGGAGATTACTTTGCATTGCTGAGGCATGTCTCTAGATTGAGTATTCCAACTGTGTCTGGGAGGTCAGGCGCTATCAGGGATGTGTGGGTAGGACTTGTAAAGGAGGCAGTCCAGGATGGTAAGAACTAGCTAATGTCACTCCAAGGTAGCAGAAAGTACTGAGATGGTTGAGCATGTCCTCTGTGACTTTTAATTCCAAAGCAATGGCATGGGCTCTGCGCATCTGGTAAATATTCTCTTCCCTTTCCAAGACATGGCAGGATTCACTTCTTCAGGCAATGGCAAATGGATGTGGAAGCATATGATTTCTGAGTGGATGTACTGATGAATTACATTTGTCATCTGGCCACTTGCTGTGACCAGAAAGGTTTATTTTAGCTCACAGTTTGAAGGAGTCTAGTACATTGTCACTCGGCCCCATGGTCTTGAAGGTATGAGGGTATGAAGGGCTGTTAGAAGTAGAAGCTCTTAACTCATAGGGGAGAGAGGGGAAGGGAGGGAGGGAGAAAGAGAGAGGGGGGTTACCAGGGATAAGTCAATCACAAATGAGTGAGATAGGCAGGGATTTACTAAGAATAAGAGAACCCCAAAGACCTGCTCTAGGTAACTTTCTTAGCCAAGCTAGGCTCCCACATCAGAATGTTTCTAGAACAGTTCTCCAGAATTGCATCACCTGGGAATAAAGGTTTCAGAACATGAGTCTTTGGGGGGACACTTCACATTTCAGTCATTAAACCACTGCAAAGCATGGATTCACATTGAGTGTCCATCAATTAGGTGACCCAGTGAAGATAAGACAGTCCAGGGCTCCTTCTCGTCACACTAAAGAAGACATGGCTTGTTACCCTCAAGTGGAACCCCCACAGTCATTTGAAGCCACCGAGCTTTGGTTCTTTCCTGTTACTGCAACAAAACAAGCCTTATCCCGAAAGATACCGGGAACGATTTATCTCTTTATGCTGCCAACAAGCCAGTCTGTTGAATTAAATTCTCCATACAACCAAGCATATGGCTTTGAGAAAAATTCTGGTGAGGCCCTTCCCAACATATAGATATATATGGTTGATGGTTCTACACAGAGCATTTCAGTGGCGTGTGTCAGCCTCAGCTCAGAGGGAGAGGCAAAGCTATAGGTGTATGTGCATTGCAGACTGGACTTTAGCAAAGCTACTTCTACTCAAGTGTGTCCAAGATTTGACCTTGATTACCTTCCAAATGCTCTCCCTTCTCCCATTGTACATTCCTATAAGTCTCCTTCCTTATCCACCTTCCACATTCACATAATGTTTACATATGCATATATGATTAAATTTGTGCATATATATACACATGTATTATATGTAGAGCCCACCTATGAGTTAAAATCTGACTCCTTTCTGTCTGAGGTTCAACACAGTGGAGTTATTTTTCAACCATAAAGAAGAATGAAACTGTTACCAGATCTGAGGTCACAGTCCATGCCCCCAAGAAGGCAGGTTCAGCAAAGTAGTTCTCAAGAAGTTGATTAAAACAGCTAAATAAATAGGAAAAGCACAGAAAGGATATTTATTCAGTGTGGCCACATTGGGAAGAGGGACAGAGATCCATTGGCCCCTTCTGAAGTTCATCTGCTCTCTTACATGCGATCAAAGTTTAAACAGAGGTCCAGGGATATGTACTTCTACACAATCCTGGTTGAGGTACGGTTTTCCCAATGGCTGACCCTTCATTGTCTGGGTTTCAGTCTCATCCTGAAGAGTGATCTGATAAGTTATTACAACTGTGTGAAATCTTTCTGGAGACAAGTTCCCCCCTCAGGCTACTGTCAGATATTAGTATTTTCCTTCTCCCAGTATGAGAGTCCTGGCAGTGGGAGAGACACCCTTATTTCCGGGAATCAGTTGTATCAGGAGTCTACTAGATGGAGGGACACAGTATTTCCTCAGAATGAATTTTACTTTTTTGCTATGATTGCTGTAAAATGATGAAATTTGCAGAAAAATGGATGCAACTGAAGGTTGCCTAATAAGTGCAAGATGCCGGAGTTTTGTTCTACTTCAGCTACTATTACTCTGACATTGGAAAACACAAAGCTTGGGAAGTGCTTGTGTGCCCATCTCTGCATGTGTTAAGGCTGACTAACTACTCCTCTAATATGTACTGGTGAGAATTCAAGACCTTGGACCTTAAAGATATGTTAGCTCTCCTCCAAGCAGATGCCTTGGAAGTGGATGTTGATGCCCTGCATAGATTATGCCTCTTAAGTTGTAGATCCACCCTGAGGGCATCTCACCAACAGAGGCTGTTGAGTTTTGCAGAATGCTCAGTCAGAGTAAGGAAAAGACAGCCTCTCAGCAGCCTAGGTAACTAGTAAATTCAATCCATGATGATGTCCCATATGCCCTACCCAAGTTCAGAAGGACTGAGCTGAATCCTCAAATATTAATGGCAGGAAATGATTCGCCCACTCTGGATAGTAATGCACGGCTGTGGGTCAATCTTCTCAAAAGATCTTCCACCAACCAAGGGCATTTCCATCTTCCTATGATTTCCATGATTTCCCTCAACCCACCCCCAGGGCAGGTTGCTAAATGCGAATGTTTCCTTGTGACTAGCAATTCTCTCTGCATTTTAGAGTCTACTTTCCTTTGGAGGAGTGCTAAGATCTACATTACCCCAGCCTAAAACTCCCCGCCACATAAATCATAGAGCAAGGGGATTTTTATGCAAAATCAAGCACTTTCCATGCTTTTCCCTCTGCAATGATTACATGATTTTCCCCTGAATCCGAGCACTATGTGTTTCATAAATAGATCCCTCTCTCTGCAAGCAGACCTTGGAAATGGATTATCTGTTTGCTTTGCATTTTGTCTCCCAGCCTCGCAACTCCCAGAAACCATTTCTCAGAGACGTGTGTGCTGCAAACGTGAGGCATTAGAAAAGGCTGCCTGCCTTTTGCGTGGAGACTTGTCTGCCCTGAGTGGTGTGTTTCTTATTAGAATCTGAATCGAGAGGTGCTCAGGAAGCCTTGGAATAAGCTGGATTCTCATGTTAAGGGGCAGGTCTTCAAATGATCATCGTGAGGGAAAAGATGTACGGCAAGAGACAAAAGCTATGTGTTGCTTTCATTAGATATCAATACTATTTTCTAATCTGTGAAAGTATCAAACATTTATCCACTGCGTATTGATCGCATCTATTCACCACTACCACCCTCTATGTGCTTCAAGTCTTCTCTCTCCCAGTTTCATGCCCTCATCACTAACTGGACTCAGGGGCTCAGTAATGCTAATAGTAAAAAACTGTGTTTTCAAATGTTCACGTTCACAGCATGTCTAAGCAGATGCTTAGTCTCAATAATCTGCTGTTTCTTCCAAGAAAATGATGGAGAAAGGTCCATGCTTAAGAAGTAGTTCGAGTTACTGCCGAAGACACCACACTGGGACTGCAGACTCTCTCACAGTGTGGGGTGTGTTCCATACTGTCGATGGGGAAAATCAAAGCCTGACTAATTGGAAAGGAAGCCAGCATTTGGGGTTTAGGAGACATTTATTCTTGCAGGTTCTAGAATCTGAGATAGAGCCTCCGAACCCATGGAATCTCAGTGTTGGGAAAGCAGAGACGGGAAAATACCCAAGGCTTACTCCCTAGCCAGCCACACTTGCACTAACCTTGCTTAGTGCCAGACTGGTGAGAGAGCCTGACTTGAAATGAGCCAAGCTGAATGCTACCTTAGGAATGATGCCCAAGGATGTCTTCTGGCCTCCACATACATGTTCACATACATGTGTGTTCACACATACACAGTCACATATGATGACAGATAGTTGATAAATAGGTGATAGGTATGTAGGTATATGGATAGATAGATAGATAGATAGATAGATAGATAGATAGATAGATAGATAGACAGATACTTGTAAGACTAAGCTTTTAGGTGCTTCTTAGCACAAAATTCCACAAAAATCTGTGCCATTCAGAATGCACTGCTGCAGTGAATGGAGAGTGGAGCCCACCAACTCTGACCCTACACATCCACCAGTCATGTGAGAGCCAATGATCTATGCCCAACTTTTCTAAGAAGATTTGCAGTACAAAGGAGCCCCATCGAGTGAGGCAGATAGCAGAGAAAGCCTGACATCTCACAAACTGGAGACAACATGACTCTCCTCTCAACTGGGAGTGATTCTGGGGAGGAAGGAGTTGAAAGGAGCCCTGTGATTTATCTAAATCTGAATTTACATGCATTGTTGAGTGTCATCAAATATATGGTGAGTAACCCCACTGTTCTACAGTTCGTGAGGACTTCATGTGAACTATAGGTATGACTCTTTCAGATAGACACTATGACTGGCAGGCATGCAGCATTAACCTCATGGCTTCGGGATGTAGGTGCTCTGATGTCAGAATCCCAGAATGTGGGTTTCACTCCTCCTCTGTGTCACCTATAAAATGGTTTTGCAGGAAAGGATATTTCTGACCTTCCCTCTACTCATCCTAAGTTGAAGAATAAACGACTATTGGACCCTGGGCCATTCCTGGCATTACAGAGTAAGCAGCATGACACTCATTGTCAACATCACTACTTAAAGCACATTCCCTAAGTATTTCAACAGGGCACCCAGTTCTTTTTTTTTCTTCCTTTACATTTTATTATATTTTTTAAATTCATAAAATGTTGGTTTTTTTATTTATTTTTTTATTACGTATTTTCCTCAATTTCATTTCCAATGCTATTCCAAAAGTCCCCCATAACCCTCCCCCCACTTCCCTACCCACCCATTCTTTTGGCCCTGGCATTCCCCTGTACTGGGGCATATAAAGTTTGCAAGTCCAATGGGCCTCTCTTTCCAGTGATGGCCGACTAGGCCATCTTTCGATACATATGCAGCTAGAGACAAGAGCTCCGGGGTACTGGTTAGTTCATCATGTTGTTCCAACTATAGGGTTGCAGATCCCTTTAGCTCCTTGGGTACTTTCTCTAGCTTCTCCATTGGGAGCCCTGTGATCCATCCAATAGCTGACCGTGAGCATCCACTTCTGTGTTTGTTTGGCCCCAGCATAGTTTCACAAGAGAGAGCTATATCTGGGTCCTTTCAGCAAAATCTTGCTAGTGTATGCAATGGTGTCAGCGTTTGGAAGCTGATTATGGGATGGTTCCCTCCATATGGCAGTCTCTAGATGGTCCATCCTTTCATCACAGCTCCAAACTTTGTCTCTGTAACTCCTTCCATGGATGTTTTGTTCCCACTTCTAAGAAGGGGTTGGTGGGATTGCAAGCTTGTACAACCACTCTGGAAATCAGTCTGGCGGTTCCTCAGAAAATTGGACATAGTACTACCGGAGGATCCAGCAATACCTCTCCTGGGCATATATCCAGAAGATGTCCCAACCGGTAAGAAGGACACATGCTCCACTATGTTCATAGCAGCCTTATTTATAATAGCCAGAAGCTGAAAAGAACCCAGATGCCCCTCAACAGAGGAATGGATACAGAAAATATGGTACATTTACACAATGGAGTACTACTCAGCTATTAAAAAGAATGAATTTATGAAATTCCTAGCCAAATGGATGGACCTGGAGGGCATCATCTTGAGTGAGGTAACACAATCACAAAGGAACTCACACAATATGTATTCACTGATAAGTGGATATTAGCCCAAAACTTAGGATACCCAAGATATAAGATACAATTTGCTAAACGCATGAAACTCAAGAAGAATGAAGACCAAAGTGTGAACACTGGGCACCCAGTTCTATCCATACTGCCCATAATCTCAAAAGTCCACATGCTGGAATGAAAGTGTGCATCACTAACCTGGGTCCCTCATGTTTGAGTTCACCTGCCTATTTTCTGACAAAGATTCAAGCCTCAGTTTCCACATCAGTGACATTGTAATTATGGGTCAGCAATTGGATGGGAGTGAAAAGCCAGCTGCTCTCTTATAAATGGTGAGTCCAATCCCAACCTAGATTGCAGTATTAATTTGGCTGTGAATTCGCATCCAAATCCTAGTGGTTTGAGAAGACCCTGAGACTATGGAAGGGGACTTCAGAACTGAGGGTCATCATCCAGCTGTTTTCGATAAGGGTTTCTTGGAATGGAGTTAAATATTTGCCTGCTACTTTGATCCTTATTATATCCCCTTTCCCCTTTTCTTACAACACTGGCACCTCACAGCTCCTCATACTGGACTATAGCAAGCTTTGACCACAGGATTTATGTTTACTTTCTTGGAAATAAAGTTTTAGGAACAAGAAAGCCAATGTCCTTCCTAGCACCAGTATATAGAGAATGTGCAATGTTTATGCAGGGGGATTCCATCCCTAGGTGATTAGCGAATGAATGGATGGACTAGAGAACAAGGGATGCTTTAATTTAGCCTATTTGGGCACACCTCTGTGCTGCTTTGATACAATGGAGAGCTCAGGCTCTGGCTCACAGTGGATGTTTAATAAATGTTTGTGTTGTGAATGAATGAAAGAAAGAGTGAATGCACAAACCATGTGGAGTCTCCATAAATATTTAATATCTCGGGCTGAATAAAACATGCAACATCTGGTGACTTGGGTAAGCTGGGCATTTTGTCTGTGGCAGGAAGCAAATCATGGAACTTGTCTCTTTATAAAATACTATTTGGGGGTTGGTCATACAGCCAGGATTACTTGGGTATGGAATACAGTTTTAGTTGTGGGCATTCCATAATGATTCTGTGCACTGTTCCATCCTGACTTGAAGGCCCCATTCTTTAATACATCATCTTTATTCACCATCTCTCTTTAGGAACAAGCCTTTAAGTCTCTCCTACTTTTAGAGAGCGAGATACTCAGAAAACCTCAGGTTGGAGTCCTAACTGGTGTGATTCAGTTCACAGTTGCATTTCAGGTTTTGTTTGATGAAGTGGAGAAAATATGAAGGATAAATAAAAAACTCAATAGGAGGAAAGTAAGGGCTGTCAAGGAAGCAAAGAGAATGTTGTTAGTGATACGTGATATCATAAAAGGACATTGGAAAGCTATGTCAACATACCATTCACCCATACTATATCCCAGCAACTCTAGTTCAAAGAACATATATCCATGGAGCAACCTCATGCATCCAGAGAGACATATTAAAAACTATCAAGCGTCCATTCATCTTAGTCAAAAACCAGATGTGGTATGTCCATACAGTGAATTATTATGCAGCAGTTAAAACGGAACTTTGTGTTGGCATAACAGGCTCATTCATTTATTTACAAGGATACCACAAATTATTGTGTTGAGGGTAGAAAACAATCACAAAATATTTAATGTATGTAACATCCAGACAGGCTAACATAGTCAGTGATGGTGCAGTTTTGGGTAATGAGGGAAGAAGACAGCTGTGTTGAGAAGGCACAGAGCTCAGACCCTCGAAGAATATAGATATTTTCCCTCTTGCTTTCATTGGCAGGGATGCTGGAAACCTGAACTTCCTGCGGGCACCTAAGATTAATGAACTCCATTTACATCATAACTGGTATATTATGCCTCAGTTTCCAAAGCTAACGGGGAAGGCAGGAAAGGCGGTTCAGCAGTTAAGAGTACTTACTATTCTTGGAGAGGACCTGTGTTCAGTTCACAGGACCTGTATCAAGTGGCCTATGCCCTTCTTTAACTTTAGTTCCAGGGATCTGATACAGCCTGACATCCGTAGGCACCTGCATGCAGGTGAGGCACAGAAACTCACACAGGCAAACAAACATACACATAATAAATGAATTGATAAATCAATAATTTTAAAATGTTAATGGCAGGCTGGCAATGTGGTTCAGTGGTAAAAGAGTTGCCTAGCAAGTGCAAAGCCCTGGGTTCAAGCCCAGAACCACAAAATTAATTGATTTATTAATTAATAGTAAGTAAATATTAAAAATGAATGGCACCAAATATTAGTATTCTCTTACTAAGATTGTATGACCTCTTTCTTCATTTATTTAATGTTTTAATTACCACTTTTAAAACATTAATGAATGGCCTGGGATAACTTTGCTGAATTTCTAGTTATAAAGTCAACATCATTATCCCTCTACTCTGATGGTTGCAATGTGAACCTGTGCACACACAGCACAATAATGATAGAGCATCAACTTGGCTTGTGTGATGCATTCATATGCAGGCCTTATGATGCATTAGCTATGTTTGCTGGTTGGCTCTTATCAACTTGAAACAAACCTAGATATATCTGGGAAGATGGAATCTTAATTGAGAAAATGCCTTCAGAACTTTGGCTTGTGAGTAAGCCTGTTTTTTTTTTTTTGGTGGGGGGGTTCTTGATTTATGATTGAGAGGGGAGGGTCCAGACCTTTGTGGGTGGAGCTAGTCCCAGGCAAGTAGTCCTGAGCTGTATAGAAGAGGCTAAGAGAGCCATAATAAGCAAGACAGTGAGAAGCATTCCCCGAGTGTCCTCTGTTTCAGTTCCTGCCTCCAGGTTTCTACCTGAAGTTCCTGCCCAGCCCTCCTCTGGATCACAGGCTACAAACTGTAAGATGAAATAAACTCATTCCTCCCCAAGTTGTTTATGGCCATGGTGTTTTATCACAGTAGTGAAAACCTAAGACACTGTGTGACCTCTGCTACATCATCCTAACCTCTTGGACTCATAGTCTATGGCATAGCATATTAGAGTGACATCACTGCATCTTCATAGGGATGAGCTAAGAACATGAGGGAAGAGCTAATAGCTCAGGGCTTATCTTACTGGTCACGGTGATGGTGGAAATCAAGTGTAATGTCAAGCCTGGTGGAGGAGGGTGGGAAGCATACTTGCCTGTCCAAACCACAGCCTTGAACGCTAGATATTACACCCAGAGGGACATGAGGGTTGGGATCACCATTTCATGTTATAGAGGAGACTCCTGTGTCTGGGTCAGGAGGAGAATAGACTACAAGTCATTTGACCCCACTCTCAAATCTGGTTACCCTGTACTTAGGACAGATCATCTAGTGCCCCAAATAAAGATGAATGTTCTGTGTTCCTGTCTGTATCCTAGACAAATGGGTCCCAGAGCCCCCTACAATGTCCTCCCTCAGTAGTTGCTATAGGACAGTGGCAGTCACTATGGAAGAAAGCAAGCCAGGGGTTAAACCTTGGTGGAGACAAGTCTGGTTAGATCATTTACATTCATCATTTCTTTCCATCACCACACTGGAGCATGTCTGGTTCTTCAAGACGGGAAAAGTGATTCCCTGTGGCGTCTGCAGAGAGAATGTGTGTGACTCATAGGCAGGACCCAGTTCAGGGAATGCAGTGTGGCTGAGTGTTGACTTGCACTAATGCAGCCCAAGATGTTACCCGTCTTACTGAAATAGTCTTTCACACTCAAAGACAAGAGGTCTACAACCTGGGACAGAGAGGATAGGATGATCACTTCCTCAACTAGTGTTGCCATTGGCAACAGTAATGGAAGTCTTCAGGCATTCACCAGTCACTGAACAATATGCACCTATGTGGAGTGTGTCACAATGGCCTTACATCTCTGCTGCCTTCTAGGCACAACTCATATCAATTTTAAAGATGAAGAATTGGAGAGTTATAGAACCATAGCCAGGCTTATAAATTGCAAACCTAAAAGTTAAATTCTGTCATGCCTGGCTAAAGAGTCCAGGCTTCCCCCAATAGAAATTTATAGATTCATTAATGGTTTTAACTTCAATTGGCTGCAACTGGCCTCCCCATTATGAACCTCCTCAGATAGATCTCTTCAGAGATGTGTCTAAGGTAAGTCTTGCTATCTCAATTCAAATGCCTGCTCTCAACTGAAATGCTAGATCCATTTGGTAAAAATTTTGAGTTCTTGATCATTCCTTGCTTTTTCTAGACAACCTGATTACACAAATGCTCAAGAAATGTGGGCCCAGGGTGGTTTTGCTTCTCCAAGTGAAATTTCACTCCATTTCTAGAAGCTTCCAAGTTAAAAAAGAAGATATAAAGTCTCATGTTCACCCATGCAAAGAGAAACTTCCACATTTCATTGCACTATGGGGCCCCACTGGCTTGATAGAAAGACAGCTTCCTGAAACTTTGATGATGAACCATATTAAATTCAAGTAGCTATAATTGGCTGTTGTGCCCAAAGCATCAGATGCATCTAGTGAAATATGGCAGCAGCTTTAGCTATTACTGTGTAAAAGATTATAATTCATTTCTATCTCCATACCTAAGCCAAGAGGTAACGGTAAAGGTTCTACATGGTCTAAACCTTATGTCTCCACACCCTCTGTTTCATTTTGAGGACATGAAAGATTCCGACATCGCCTGTGTCCTGCAAGTTTTCTTTGATCAAATGGAAGCTCACTTGTCCTGCCAATTCTTTGGGGCAAACAATGATTCAAACACCAAGCAGAGTCATGTTCTTGACAATAGCTAGGGGTACCAAAGAAAAGAGATAAATATGCACGTATCTGGATGATATGAAAGAATCCTATCTTAACACATCATTTAATGTCTTCTTACCTGCTCTGACAGAAGCCTTGATGCTTGGTTGACACTGGGTTGTTCTTAACAAAACCATCTCTGGGGGAGTCAGACATAAGGTTAAGGAACAAATCATGTGCAGAGGGTACTGTGGTTGCCTAGATTACTGGGACACCGAGAGACCCTCAAATGGAACCAACAGCTGGTCTGGGTGTTTTGTACTTCCATCTCTCAGATTTGCATCTGCTTAGAATATTTTTAGCTCGACACATTTCTTGTCACTTAGACTGAGCAGGAGCTGTCACAGATGATTGGGGATAGGGCAGAACATGACTCTGTTCCCTAGTCTCCGGCAGCGAGAGACCCACACTTCAGGACTCATCTGCGTGATTACGGGAATGAAGAAGTCATGACAGATTTCATCACTGGGAAAGCCTGCCATGTCTCCTAAGTGACTGGAGGTTTACACAGATCAGATCCGGCTTTGAAAATAATGAACTCCCAAGGACTGCAGAGTGGACATGCCTTTTGCTTCTTAGGAAGCAAGGCACCGAGAAGACAGTGTCTCTTGGAAGCTTTCCCCACATCTACAACCTTCTGTGAGAACGGGGTTTTTCATACCAAACAACTGATGCACTGTAGAATCCCAGGTTAGAAAGCCCCCAATTTAGGATATTCCTGACTGTGGATACAGTGTGACCTCAAGATCAACTGTATCTTCCCACTGTGAACCTTATTAAACCTTTTCCTCCTTAAGCTGCATTTGTCTGGCGGTTCGTTATAGCAACGTGTCAGGGAGCTGACACAGGAATTCATGTCCAAACTCCACTTAGATGAGCTAATGTAGCCTTAGCAATGCCCTTAGCAGGGTCTGGGTTGTACACTTGGACCCATCCCAAGTTGGGAGGATTATTTTTTTAAATTTCCTTTTCTTAACAACCATGTGCCCTCAGGAGATTGGTTCTAAACCTCTAATACCTCATCATCTTAAGGAAATAAGGACATTCCAGTTACAACAATACTTCCTACTCATTTGACACCCCTGGAGTAGAAATCAGCCATAAATGAAAAGTTCTGGACCTTTTAGGAGGATGCAGTCAGTATTGGATTTTAGGTTATTTATCATTTTTATTCTTCCCCAGGTTTCCCAAAGTGACCTGTACTGACAACCTTTAGACAGGACAGTGGAGAAGCCTGCATCCACATGAAAGACAGAGAGTGTCTAAGATATGGTGTTGATGGTAGCAGCCGAGATGGTAAAAAGTAGGCCAGGGGCTGGGCCATGTGGTGAAGCGGAGAGAAGAGCCCCAGGGCTTCAGAGCCACTGGAAAGAGTAAAGGACATGTTTAGTGCCAAAACAAACTTGTAAAACATGGCCAGGAAATGCCACAGAACTACCCAGGAAATGCTGGGCATACCTTCGAGGAGGAGAAGTACAAAGGACGCTGCTATTAGGCTGCCTGTCTCTGCTATGTCTAGTTCACGCTCTTTCCTCCCCCCCCCCCTTCTAAAAGATACAGCAGCCATCTGGACCTACAAGTTTTAAAGGCTGGGCAGTCTCTGCATTGTTGGCACAGCATCTGGGCCTTGGCACACAAGCCTGAAAGCACCGATACCTGCCACCTGTTCAGAACCCTGTTTGCAGAGGTGTCAAGTGCCAAGTCCAGCTTCACTCAGGTGCTGATTTTATAGTTGGCTGTCATAACAAATGACCACAAGCTTGGCACCTTAAACCAGGGAAGGAGATCAAAGCATTAGCCTCTCGTATCTCCAGAGGAAGTTCTGCTCCCATCTTGTCCAGCTTCCAGTGGGCCTTGTGACAATATAAAGATAATCCCCACTGCCACCCTCCTATGACTTTCTACCCTCCTCTGTACATGTGTGTCCTGTCCCTTTCTAGTGTAAGAACCATCGCATTGAACATGGCTTCTATTCTCATCTTGGGAGGTTATTTTGAGTTCCCAATTGGATCGTTATCTACAAAGACCTTGTTTGCAAATAAGGGAACATTTGTAGTTTTCCCAGTTAACATGAATGGGATTGAGACATACTCTTCAACCGACTACATCTTGACATCATGAGATAAGGTTCACTAGGAAGTCTGAAAGAGAGGGATGAGTAGAGAGAGACCTATCACTCAACCAGGAAAAGAAATACTGAAGTAATAAGAGGGAAAGCCATGAACCACCTTCTGCTGCCTGCCTCCACTGATACTCCACAGCACTCTTGTCTTCACTCTGTAGAAGCACATGTTGAGGACCAGGCAGCATGTGTGGTATCCGCCGAACTAGCAAGTGGTGGAACCCACTTTCGAAGGTGGGCCCATGAGCCTAGACAGTAATTGTTTCTTGCAATGTTGTGAGCACTATTCCAGCTAATATAGAAGAACAACTATGTTATTTATTAAACTTCGGATTAACTCAGACAGGTACAATTATCTTACCCATCCTACAGAACACTTCTCAGTGGCTGAAATGATTGTTTCCCTATCCTTCTACCAGCTCTTACCTTCTTTAGATCCCTAGGAAAAAATAGATTTTCTGGAACATTATTTAGTCTATAAAAGGGCTAGGTAGACGGTTCAGTAGGGAAAGCTTTGGCCATGCAACTGGAAGGTCCTAAGTTCGGGCCCCCTTAACTTACACAAACAAAAACAGGCACAGAAGTGAGGTTCTGGGATCTCGCAGACATTAAGGGGAGATAGAGTAGAGACAGTGGAAAGCATGGGAGCTCACTGGCCAGCTTGTCTATTGTAACACAGCAGTGAACAGGAGACCCTGCTTCAACCATTGATGGTGAGGAGCAACACCCAAGGATGTCCCTAGCTTCCAAATGTTCATCTTGGCACATGCATTCCTGCACTCATACACAAATACAATGTTTATATACTTCACAGACACAAGCGAATGTGCATTGTAAGGGGTAGACCATCTGGATCTGTCTCTAATGTATACTGTGAGTTCTTTTCCATCTCATTGTCTTTTCTATCTCTGTGGTCTCAGGTAGAAACAGGCCTTAGGAAAGTACATTTGGAATGTTCCTACTGCCATGAGCACTCCACCAGGAAGCAACCTGACTTCCTGGAAATGAACACTGGCATCAGATTCTGTCTGCTGGATGCAGGCTGGTCCTCCAAGGGGTTTCCACCCTTGTTGATTTTTCTCTTCTCATGGAAACCCTCATGTTTAAGGAACTCCTGACCACTGAGTGTTGGGATGGTGGTGTTCTGTATACTTCAGAGGATGCAGGAAAGTGTCATATTTTATCTTCCTGGCCAATTGCCTTAAGCCAGTCTCAGATGCTACAACTGAATGAATACTCACTGTTCAGGACATTTATAAAACTGATCAGGAGCCAGCCCAGAAAGCCGATGTGCATGATGCTCCAATGGGATAGTATGAAGCAACACCAAGGTATATGGCAGGGGCCTTCTCATTGTATTCTAATAAGGCGGGGTGGGGGGAGGATATCAAGTGGTGGCACGAAAGGTTTTTTTTTTTTTTTTTTTTTTTTTTTGTCAGCTTAGATCTTTCTTTCTCTTCTTATAAAGCTACCAATCTTATCAGGGAAGATTCTATGTCAATAGTCCTCTCCAAACCAATTACATACCGGAGGCTCTACCACATGATGTCCTCTGCATGTGTAGTAGGTAGGAACTGAATTTCAATATTATGATATTAAAAAATAAGTCTTGGGATAACATTTGAAATGTAAATGAAGAAAATACCTAATTAAAAAATAAATTAAATAAAAAAATAGGTCATCTTTCTGTCTCCTGTATAGTCATGATCCAGACCTGGAAGAGGTGGGAAGCAAAGATGGACTTGACTGTTGCCCTCAGGGTTACCATCTCAATACTGCAAATAACGATCACTTAACACACAACAATTTCTGTGCCCAACAACAGACCAAGACTTTTTGTTTCCTTTGTCTACGCAAGAATATTTTGAAGGCGGCACTACCAGACCTGTGTTACAGAAAAAGAATGGAAGCCACATCACACAATTCATGAAAATATGTGTCTCTATGGACAGAGTGGCAGGCATTTGAACTCATACATTTAAGGACTAGGTTAGTGTTTGCTAACTTCACTCGGCATAATAACAACTTTGGGTTGGTTAAACATAGGATCCTAGGTCCAGCCCAGAAGAACTGGAGCCTCTGATGTAGGTTAGGGCTTGGGACTGAACATGAGCAAGTTCTTGCAGGTGAGCTGACGTAAGTAGTTCTTGACCTTTATACTCTGCATGGTTGGTTATATGACACTACATCTTCCTTCAGCTCCTGTCCAGAGCTGATCATCTCCTACTGTCTCTGTTTATACACAGAAAGTACCTCACCCCCAGGCAGCTCACTCAACAAACAGTAACTTAGGTCCCTGCTGTGAGGGAGGTCCTCCTAAAATGTTCAGAGGAAGGATGACTGGAGTCCCAGTGGAAGCCATGATGATTGGCGGAACTCCCCTGCAGCAAGAGACATGAGGGGAACTTCAAGGGCTAACACAGAGGGACAGCTTCTCCTGAGGCCCTGCCAACCTGGTCACAGCCCTGGAAAAAGTGATGGCTCATCACGTCCCCATTTGTGCTGCATGTTCAGATGATGCTCGTCCTTAATGCAAAAAGAAAGGAGGTGGCAGTGGGTGGAATTGTCATGCTCACTCTCCCTGGCTGTCCATTGTACTTAGACCTGACTCTTTGTCCTCCCCTCTCCCTTGTAGAGGGGCTGGTCCACTACATAGTGGGGGCTTTAAAAGGGACTCCACTATTGGGAAATGATGTGCTGTTCACAGTCTGCCTCTAGCCATCCTTAGAGTGACTCTATCCCCTGGGATCTGAGAAATAGATACAAACCTAGGGGTAGTCAACATATCTCCTGTGTATCTCAAAAGCTGGGCCTCAAGCCCACACTTCCAGATGTGACTCTGCTGTGAAAGCAATGATCAGATTCTAAGCCCCAGGTATTTCAGATACCCATCCATTTGTCATGCACCTATCCCACAGGTTCCTTGGCATTCCTTTTCAGTGTTCAGGATGCCCGCCCCCCTTTTTTTGACTAGTTTTCAAAGTTTGGATCTATGTGTCAGACACACATGTGACAACGGCCACATACATGAAGGCATACTCATGACAGTCCTAAAATGAGCTACCAAATTGAGGGTTTCATCTAACTTCATGATGAGGGTAAGAAGAAGGTCCAGCTCTGTGTTAGGAATATCGGAGTTTCTATAAGAAAATAGTGCTTTGAATGAAGTCCAAAGGATGCATCTGAGTTAGCCAGTGTCCTAATAAAAGGAAACAGAATGGGCCAAAAGAGCTTCACACAGGCCCCAAACTGTCTAATCCATGAATCGTCTCATTCTCACCTTCTCTCTTTCCCTGCAAAGTCATTAGTTTGCTGTTGGACCCATTGGGCATCATTGCTGAGATAGAAGAGACACCATTTCACAGAGGTGATGTAGGAGTTTTCTTTTGCCTTTTATTCCTGAAATAATCACTTGCACTTGGTACACACTGGCTGACCAAAAAACCTGCCTCATACACTGCAAATCACCCCAAAGCATGGTCCTGACTCTGTGCCAATGTCTGAGCTTTCTTGGGCTCCTGAAGGACCCAGAAGTCTTCAGATGGGCCAGGCAGCTGCAGGCCAAGGAGTTTCTTTTAGAGACTTGGTAAAATGCTTCTGAGGCATTTCCCTGGGAGGAGAAGCAACCGACTCCCTTCCAGAATGGTCTGAACTCTTTGCACATTGCTCACTCTGATTTATGCAATGTTAAAATAACCCTTCGGTGTCAGCTTCTGGTGTGAGCCTCGGGATGCTTAACCATGTATCGTCTGCACAAAGACATTTCCAGTGTTAATCACCTGGGCGCCATGGATCTGAGGCTCTGCTATGTGAGCACAGCCTTTGCTGTTATTTAGAAGGCAACCCGAACAGTAGTTCCATTTGCCACTGCTAAATTTCCTGTGAGTCTTTCTGCGTGGTGTAAAATTGTTAGGCACCTTCAACAGCTCTCAGAAATGAGCATTCCAAATGTATTCGCCGACTGCGCAAAGATGTGCTGATCCTGGCTCCTCCTGATTTTGCAAGAGAGCGTGGGAAATAGGATACCTAAATGGTAGGAAATGAATCTTGGGGAGAAAGGGGAAACCTGGGGGCTCTGCAAAGCTTAAGAAATTGTAGTTGTTACAGAGGTACCAACTGGCATGGCCCACTTAAAGCTGCCAGGGTCAGTCCCTGAAAGCTGAAGGGAGGGGAAAGGTAGGGCTTCAGGTGGTCCGTCATCATGATAGCCAAGAGGATGGAGTTCAAGCAGTGGTTGACCATATCTGCCCAGCAGTTCTTCAACTGCACATGCCACCCAGCCATTTGTACCCTTCTCTTCATCCAACGTGCCAGAGAATAGCTATACACTGAGTAGCCGAAGACAGTTCCCTCATTCAAGTATTCTGGAAGTTCCCCTAACTTTATTTTTCCATTGGACGAAGCTTCCTGGAAATAAATGGGAGATGAAGCACTAGTTCCTGGTTGAAGTCATTCACCACTCTAGTTGGAAGTGTGCTGGTGATCCAGGGAGCTAGCTCTCTGTGAAACTCTTCACTCCATTCAGCATTCAGAGACTTCTTTCGAATAGCTGGAAGTCAGCCATGATGGGTGTAGCTACACCTCAGAAATGGGAAATCAGCACTTACCAGGCCTTCTGTCCCCCCTACCCCTCCCGGGCAACCCCACAGGAAGCCAATGACCAGAACATTATTTGAAAATTCACAGCCTCCCATTCCTGATCCTGTGATTGTGTATGTATCATAATCCTCTGATCCATATCAACTATGGTCCCTGATATGCACCAGCCTCCTGCCAGCTCCTGGGAGTTAAGTGAGAACACAGACAAGATCTTTACCCCCATGAACTACACATATCATGCCATCCACCTCAACTCCACATTGATGGTTATATGCAATTTTTCCAGACAGGCAGATTTCCCATCAGAACTTCCAATCCACTTAAAGAAAATAATGGTGACCATAAATGTGAACTTGTCCTATCTCCAAAGAATTGTCAGTTTATACAACATCAGGTAGGACACAGAAATGTCTGACTGTCTAATTTCTGCTTATAATACTGATTATCAAAGGACTCATAGGTGTGAGGCTGGGGTTAACCCCCTTCACCCCCATCTCCATTTTATATGTGAGAATTCCAAAGGAGGAGGGGTAGTAGACTGAAAGTTACACATTTGGAAAGTGGAATCGAAATGGGCAATGGAGTCTTTCAAACGGGACCACACACATCCCTGTGCTTTGTAACTAGTAGAGTGTTCTGTAAGCACTATGCAAGCACCATCCTGAGTGACGATCTTATTTGTTGGTATTGCCCTTCCTACGGCAGAAACTGGAGAGGCATGTCACATGCAAGTCATCACCCTGAATGTAGCTCTGAAGGACAAAACACCCAAGTCAACTTCGTAGGAGCTGTGTGTCCATCTGCCAGCCCCCCATGCAGACTCCATTGTCAATGGGTAGAGGCTAGGAGAGGAGAAGATGGGGAAGACAAGATTTTCATGCACTGCTCCACTGTGTTTGAGATGATTAGCTAAGATTCCATTGGTCCCAACCATCCAGCAATCGGTCTTTCACCAGCATCGAGTCTGTCACGAGAGCCAAGGCAGAGGAGTCCCAGCTGCTGGAGTCAGAGGCTCCCTCCTCGCTACACACAGGAAGCCACTCTTCCTAGCAAAACAAAATGTTCCTGCTTATAATTATTTATTTATTTTTAAGGGGAAAAAAAGAAAAGAAAAGAAAAGAAGAAAAAGAGCCACTCAAGGCATAAAGTTGCTCTGAAGCCGGTTGTCTTCGAAAACTCCAAAAATGTTAACAACTGTCTTTCTCTTATTTCATTTTTCCCCCCAAACCATATGGACAGGGCCAGCTCAATGCATCATTGGTTGTTGATGCTGGAGCAGCTGTCGGCACCCTGATATGGTTCGGCTGCAGCCTGCCAAACCACACTGTATGGAAATCATCTTGGAGATTAAAAAAAAAGAAGAAGAATGGAGGGAGGGAAAATAAGTAAATAAATTGAACCCCACTTTGAGCCAGATTCCAACTATGAACCAACCGTTGCAAGGAGGGGGGTTATCGTCCTATAAATAGTATAAAATTCAGTATTGTTCTAACCAGGACACACTGTGATTTGTCTGGTTAATCGCAACTAGTATTTGACCTTTGCAAAGGTACAATTTGAGTTTCATTGCCAAGAGCAACTTCGCATTTTCTTCTTTTAATTACTGCACTATGATTCAGAAGTCAGCCACAAGAACACAGTTTGGAAACTTGATTCCCTATAGGTTTTAGAAATGTTTTATGTATTTGTTCTGACCATGAAAAAAAAAGCTACTCATGACACAGATAACCAGCCAAAAACACACATCTTGGCCTGGTGTCCTGGGATCACCCCTAACTTTTATTATTAAAATCAGCTGACCAAGTCCAGCCCCTGTGTCCTACATACAGAGAGCTCGTGTTCAGCAGAAGGCATTACCACAGAAAAAAAGCCCCCTGTCTCGGGGAAGGCTCCAGCTCTATACAAGCAAGTGGTGGACATTTGTAACTTGTGTTTAACTTCTATGGCCCCAAGTCCTACCTGTTGGGCCTTCTGTGCTGTGATATATCCTCCTGTGAACATCTAGTAGGGGAGTCAATTAAAAGCAAGACACTTGTCCTAGGAGAGTCCTCTCAATGCAAAAGATACTATTCATTTTCTCAATCCCTTCCCAGCCACAAGGAGGGGAGAGACAATTGATAATTCCCATTTCACAGAGAGAGCCACTGAGCCTTATAATACAGAAATAACTTATCTAGGGCTTTGGTGGGTTAAATTGTCTCCACTTCAAAATGAACACTGAAATCTTCACTCTCTGGTGATGGTGAATGTGGCCTTATTTGGGAATAGGGTTTTTTGCAGATGTAATTAAGATGGATACTAAAGTAAGAGCATTATTTATACAGTGAGCCCCTATTCAAATGTAACCAATGGCCTTATATAAAAGAAAAAAAGATACACTGTGGAGACACAGATCTCATGTGAAGCCAAGACACACACACAGAAAGATGGTGTCAAGTCACATAGGGTGAGCATCCTGTAACAACCGAGGCAGACATGCAAACACTGCACCAAATCTGGGAGAGCCAATGTGTGGTACAAAGCAACAGAATCCAAGACGAAGGCTTGAGTATGATCTCCTCTAGTGCCTCGGGAAGAGCACGCCCTTTCCCTTGCTTTAGCTATCCTACATTCAGGCCTTGTAACAGTGATTGAGTGAAGTCCTGTTTTGTTTTGGCCCCTACATTATGGCAATTTGCCTCAACTCCCCAGGAGACCAACTGTTCATAGAGCTTGGGCACTTAAACTAACTGAATGGCATTTACTCAGTTTGAGGAACAGCCACACCCTATGCAGGAATTTCAACTCTAGGAGTTCTTTTCTTTTTTTATTTATTTTTGTTTTTGTTGTTTTGTTTTTGTTGTTTTTTTATTGGATATTTTATTTATTTACATTTCAAATGTTATGCCCTTTCCAGGTTTCCCCTCCAGAAACCTCCTATCCCATCCTCCATTCCCCTGCTTCTATGAGTGTGCTCCCCCACCCACCTCCCCACTCCCACCTCCCCGCCCTGGCATTTCCCCTACACTGGGGCATTGAGTCTTCCCAGGACCAAGGGCCTATACTCCCCAGGACACATGGTCCACTATGTTCATAGCAGCCTCATTTATAATAGTCAGAAGCTGGAAAGAACCCAGATGTCCCTCAACAGAGAAATGAATACAGAAAATGTGGTACATTTACACAATGGAGTACTACTCAGCTATTAAAAACAATGACTTCATGAAATTCTTAGGCAAATGGATGTAATTGGAAAATATCATATTGAGCGGGGTAACCCAGTCACAAAAGAACACACACGGTATGCACTCACTGATAAGTGGATATTAGCCCAGAAGCTTGGAATACCCAAGGTCCAACTCTAGGAGTTCTAAATGGAGAATGTGCACGAGGGAAACAGGTTATTGAGAGCATCCTTAGTAACTCCATGCATCACTTAGGTACTGGAGGTCTTCTCCACACTGCCCATTCTAACAGGTGTTGTGATGCTAGAGAGGAATCAGCCACAGGCTGCAGAAACAGTGTGAAGTGAAGGTGGTTAACCTTTTAACCCCTTGACCTTGGACCTGTGGTGGACAAAGATCCTGGTGATGCATTTTCTGCACTCATGCTCTATGGGGAAAGTGATTGCCCTGAAGTTGCCTGCTTATTGATTACTGGTGAACACGATTTGGTTTCCAATGGAACCAAATGGAACCTCAGTAAAACCTCCATTGAAAGTATATCTGCAGCAACTGTGTGTATAGTCTCTTGTAAATTCAGATTTTCAAAAACTATAGCTGCGGTTGTAGGGGGAAATCTCAGCACTCGGGAGGCAGAGGCAGGCAGATTTCTGAGTTCGAGGCCAGCCTTGTCTACAGAGTGAGTTCCAGGAGAGCCAGGGCTACACAAAGAAACCCTGTCTCGATAAAAACAAACAAAACAAAACAAAACAAAACAAAACAAAACAAAACAAAACAAAACAAAACAAAACAAAACCAAAACAAAAAATAGACCTAGGTCTCTATTTGATGTTTAACATACATTTCTTTTAAAAACCACATTTTCTATGAATTTCTTATACATGCACACAGTGTGTATTTTATCACATCCACCACTGACTCTTTTTCTTAGCCCCTCTCAGATCACCTCACACCTCCCAACCCATTTCCAACTTCATGCTCTCTCTGTGTATCTCTCTCTATCTCTCTGTCCCTGTATTTGTCTCTCTGTCTCTGTCTGTTTCTTTCCCCCTCTCTCTCTGTTTCTTTTTTATAACCCACTGAGTCCAATTTGTGCCTCTCATGTACTTGTGGGTGTGGTGTCATCCACTTGAGCACTGTCAACTTCACAGGGGTCAAAACCTTAAAGAAAATTGCCTCTCTCTACCCTAAAACTCTTAATTGTCAGTAGCTCAGGTAAGAGTGGGGGCTTGCAATCCTATTTATAAATAATTTTTAAATAGGAATTATTACCTTTAGGGCCAGGTATGTAGTTCAGTTGTAAAGTGTTAAACATTCGAGCATGAGACCCTGAATTCACATTCCCAGAAGCCAGGAAAAAGCTGAACATGGTACTGTTTGTCTATAATCCCAGTGTTCCTATGGTGAGATGGGCAGTAGAGACAGGAGAATCTAGGAAAATCATGATCTAGATAGCCTTGTGTATGCAGCACTGATGGGTAGTATCTCAACCAAGGTGAATTGAGGATCAGGACCCAACAGTCAGTGTTGGCCTGTTACACACACACACACACACACACACACACACACCATGTAAGGTATGTTAATCAGACTGATTGTAGTAATCATCTCAGAATGGAAGCATGTGTTAAAATATCACAAGGTCAGTCATAAATATGTGATTTTTATTTGTCAATTAAATGTCAATAAAGCTGGAGCAACAAGGCAAAACAAAGCTCACACCCTCTACAGCAGGCCTGCTCTTGATTTCAGATACAGGATGCTACATGCTGGTGGAGCTAGCTTCTATCTGGGAACAAGAAGAGATAGTCCACACAGAGGCACAGCAGTCCCTGCCCAGGGTGGATGGATCTTCAGCATACCAAAAAAAAAAAATGCCTAAAATTGTGACATCTTGGGTTTTATTTAGGTTTTCGGTCTTCGTGGGATTTTTGTTGTTGTTTTGTTTTGTCTTTAAGTTCTCTGAAGTAGTTAAAATTGGTGTTAACAGTTCTACACTCTCATGTTTCCTTCAGCAAACATATGGGATTTTTCTAAGCTTTCCATTTTCTTTAAAGAAAGGATGAGGTTGCTATGAGAATTCAATGCAGACATGACACATTAAGTCATATGCCTGGCCCCTAGAGAGCACACAAGAGTTTGGATGTCTTTGCCATTTCTGTTGTTAAAATGTGTTAACAGGTGGTGGCTCTGCTGATAGGGACAAAGATGGTAGTGATTTAATAGTGATGTTAGCAGTGATGATGGTGGTGGCAGCAACAGTAATGGTGATGATGGTGGTGGCAGTGATGATGATGGTGGTGGTGGTGGTGGTGGTAATGGTGACAAAGATAGTGATGGTAATAGTGATGATAAAGGTGGGTGGTAGCAGTAATGATGGTGACGGTAGTGTTAGTGACAGTGAGGTCACACTGATGGTGATGGTGATAATGGTGTTAATGAAGACTGTGGTAGCAATGGCAGTGATAGTAGTATTGATGGTAGCCATAGCAGGGATGATGATGTTATAATGATACAGTGGTAGGGAGAATACCGCTGGCAGTGACTTTAACGATAACAGTAATGATGGAGGAGCAAACACTGCGATATTATCCTAGAAACTAAGATAACCCCTCATGCGTTGCACGGAACCAGCTTCTACTCTTCCCTCATACTCTGTATCTGCATGGTCTCTTGGTATTCTCTCGGTGCCGCTACAAAACTCTGTCTCCCTTGTATCTATCTTAACAAGATATAGTCCCCTTTCTCTCCTATCCTCTTTCCTAAACTAGATCTAACCAGTCCCATCTCACCCGCTCCACTGAATTCAAACACTTCATTTGGAGTGGTATATCTCTGCCAACAACCACCACGTTTCTGTTCTGATTCTCTTTCAGAGCTGTGTATTCTACCAGCTTCCTTTACCCTCACTGTCCTCTGCTGGCCTTACCGTAAATGATCATCTCTTATTCTTACGAGCCTATGTAAACTATTCCCTGTGTGATGCTTCCCTGGAATCTACCCTAACACACTCAAACATCTTCTCCTGTTTAAATGTGCCCAGTTTAAAGGTCTTATGCATGTCCCAGAAAGCTCTCCTCTCCAGCTCCACCTGCCATGTAGACTGCCTCAATCCACTGAACCAAGATCACAGCAGGTAGCAATGCTTCATGGGATTTTTTTTTTTTTTTGCCTCATCCTTCCTCCTTTTGAACAAAGAGTTGAACGCTACTTCCTTCAGTACTGCAAAGTTGCCTTCCAAATTTTCCATTTTCTTTGGCTTTGGGTCTTGTCCTCTGCCATGACCTGATACTAGCACACATTTGTCACTCTTTAGTTAGTTGCCCATTCACACAGTGAAGGTCACATGCTGATGGAATGAGACCATACACCCAAAAGCCATGGCCACCACATGCTGTATATCAGCTGCTTGGTAAACATCACCCATAGTTGTTTCTACTTGGTGTACATAGCTAAGGTATAATCCAACATCACCCTTTCAGAAGGTCCTTATCTGATCTTATTAGAAGCTAGAGGACAAAGTGTCTCTGGACAGGTGACTTTAGGACAAAGTGACATCAGACAGGTGACTTTAGAACAAGGTGACTCTGGTAAGAGTCAAGGCCACCTAGGGAGATCCTGAGACCTGTCAGAAAGGAGGAGGAACAAGGAAAGGTACAGTACATGGCAAGAAGATCTGGAAAAAATAAGAAAATTAGGCCCCGCTTAAATTACCTTTACCCAGCATTAATCATGATGCGGCATAAGATCTATTTTTATAACAGTAGAGGTCAAAGCCAATGGAGATTTTGAGTGGTTTTTTTTTTTCCCTTTCTTCTCCTTCTCAAATTACTCAGGACTCCAAGTAGCATAGATGACCTGTTGGTTTGCTGACTGGCTATTTTGGGCAAAGTCATGAGGCATAGACTTTTCTCTCCCCGGGACAGAGTAAGGTGATGCTCCGGCAACCACCTGGCCAATTTAGCTGCTGCTGACAGCTGATCCTAATAATGTGGTCAGCAAAGTCAGCCGGGGGCTCCTAGATGATCTACTTTGGCTCCTGGGTTTCCCATACAGGCTGTCTCCATTGATCAGATATAATCGAATAATGGCTGGAATTGTGCTTCTCGATGGGCCCAATAGGCCATTTCTTTATGACATGATCAAATTGGCCATAGCGCATTCAATTTGTTTTAATGGCCAACACAGATGCAATTAAGGAGATTGACTGTGCAGCCATCCAAATTGTCCATTAAGAAGGTGGCCAAAGCGACTGGACCAAATGCATGTACCACATGCACTTTCTTTTTAAGGATGTCTAGACTTGGTAGCACCTTTAATTTTCTTAAAACTCCCCTTAACTAGTTCTGTTGGATGTTGACAGTCCAGTTTTCTAGAATGAAACAAAGCACACTTGGAAAATAAAGAGGACTTTTTTGTTTTTGTTTTTTTTGTTTTTTTTTGTTTGTTTGTTTTGGAATGATCCTGAACCTTCTGATGTTAGTGGGGTAATAGGAAGTCAGTACTTTATTTGGGGCTCTGAAGATTTATAAGGATGTGAGAAATGAAATGTATTGCTGCAGATGGCTACTAAGATGCGGTTTGTGTGGAGAGATTTATCTTTCCATGTTAGCAGTACCCAAGGATGTGATCTGTCTATAACATGTTCCTGCATCTCATCTGAACCACTGATAATTGACTTACTTCATTTCCTCCCACTCTAGAAATTCCACTCTGGCATGATAACTATTCATGTAGGAATTTAGAAGTTGAAATACACACTCATTGTATTACTGAATTCAGTTGATCTGTGAGTTCCTGGGCATGGTAAGTGGCATGCATTCATATGCTGGTTACCAGGATGTCCATACAGAGAGTCTGTGGGTTAAGAAGCCATAGAAGAAAGTTGCTCAGACGACTACAGCTACTAGTCTAGAGGGAGGTTGAGATGGGAAAGAACTAGTTACTGCTAATGAAAACAGGTAAACCTTGAAACCCACCTGAACTAACACATGGAGACTGGATCAAGCTCCTTCTTCAAGTTTTGTTTTGTTTTGGGTTGGTTTTGTTTTGTTTTTTTTAATCGCTCTTCTGAAGTGAACTCACAAATAAAAGCATCATATGGCTATATTAGCATGGTCACTGTAACAAATACTTGCTCAGTCCAAACTATGTACAACTCATGACCTTCTACAGAGTTAGCATGGCTGCTCTGAAGCTCCTAGTAGAGCCCCCCCCACCCCCGCCTTAGGGCTTTATACTTTCACAATCAATTACATTTTCATACACTTATCCACCATACAAAAAAGAGAAAAAAATCAAGATGGAGTTAACACTAGAAAAGCAATGGGCTCCATACCTCTCTCAGACTCCAGTGTCCTCTACGTGCACACTGTCCTGTTCATTACCCAATATCGCCCTTTCTGCTTCTTTTTTTTTTATGTTATTCTATACCTACATGTACATTTGTGTGTATAACATCGTGCCAAGATCCACAAGTGAGAGAAAATTTAACTTTTATTTGTTTATTTCTGAGATGGGGTGACCTATTGTCCTTTGCAAGGGACCCTTTTCTCTCCGTATTTATTGCCAATTATCATTTGGCAAAATCACAAAAGGAAAACATTAGCGCAGTAATTAACAAATAGACAAATGGATCCAAACTTCTTTCCAATGCCACAGTCTCTTCCAACAATTAGTTAAACCAATGGCCTCTCAAATGGATATGATGACATTTCACTTTGACTTTCAATGCAGAGTGTCACTGAGGTCCCACTTCCTTCACTAAAATTCCTAAATAGGGTGGTCAGCCGAACATTTGAGAGCTTGCCAAGGACATTAAGGGACTAGTGGCCAACAGTAGGATTGGAGTGGCTGGTTCAGAATTTGGGTTCTCTGGTGAGGAAGCTACATCCAGGTGAAGAAAAGCAATGACCTGGGATTCCCTGGGGTATCTCTCAGCCTTGGAAGAAGATGGCTATCTCAGTTATGGTTTCTATTGCTGTGACAGAAAACTAAGACCAAAAGCAACTTGAGGGACAGTGGGTTTATTCAGCTTATAGTTCTACAACACAGTTGTCATCAAAGGAAGTCAGGGAAGGAACACAAGGCAGGTACCTGGAGGCTGGAGCTGATGCAGAAGCCCTAAAGGAATGTTCCTTATTGTCTTCTCCTCATGGCTGGCTCAGTCTGCTTTCTTATACCACCCAGGACCACCTGCCCAGAGATAGGACCAACTCCTGGGGGCTAACCAGTCTCTGATCAACCACTAATCCAAATGTTAAAAAAAGCCCTCCTGATTTGCTCACAGGTGGACCCAGTAGGGAAATTTTCTCAATTAATAATCCCTCTTCCAAAATGACTCTAGTTTAACAAAGCTGACAACAAAGTAACCCAGCAGGCTCCATCAGTTACTCCACCTTTAAGTATATGGAGTCTCCTGAACCCATGCTCGAAAGGGTGATACCTGGATTTAAATGGAGTCTTGGTTATCCATCGGTTTTAGCAGGGCTCCTTGTTTCTCATAGGTATAGACTTAAGAGAATGGCTGTGCCTAACCCCTGGGATCAGGTAGCTCTGTGTTACCTTCTTCCTGGGGTTGTAGTCTTACCTCTTTAGTAGTATATACTAACTGTACCACCCTGGTGGATAACATAGAGTAAATACTTGTTGGATGAATAACTAGAAGACTAAACAATATAAGAATGGCCAGTGCCTAGCATGGGCTTTTATATAACAAATGTACTTATATTTAATAACAATATTAACAAAATGATTATATCAGGAAATGTAGCCTTGAATCTTATACTTAAAATATGATAAATAATAGTTCTCTCTTAAAGTTGTTGAAGTAATTTTATGGAAATCCATGTGAGATGCGTGACATGGTATTTACTTTGGACATTACTATGTGTGAATATCATCACCACCACCACCACCATCGTCATCATCACCATCATCACCACCACCACCATCATCATCATCACCACCACCATCACCACCACCACCACCACCATCATTTTAAAGATAATAATCAAATACCTCAAAAAAAATGAAAGAGAACTTTGGGATGTCAACATGTGTATGGTTTTGCACATACAACAACTACCTTATAGAGTCAATAACCATGATGTTTCTCTGGGGCTTGTTATAAAAACTGAGACATAGGGTGACACAAAATCATGGTTGTTGGGACTTGGTACCAGTCTCCTTTTCTCTAGAGTTGTGTGCATTTTTTAAGAGTTAGCATGACTCCGCAAGGGTCTACTGCTCCTCCCTCTTGGGGCTACAGCATTCCTTAAGGATGACTGTGAGAGTGATTCCTGAATACTAGGACCCTTCTCATTGGTACCCAGTGGGTTGAGGAGAAAGCAATGGCTGGTAGCAAGGACTAAGTTAGCACCCATGAAGTATGAAAAGATCAAACGAGAGAAAATCATCACAGGTATGATGTTCTCAGGGGCTTCTTCATCAGCCTTGACCCCAAGACAAAGTCTAGGCGTTCCGGAGAATTGGGTCTACATATGGTCTTGGTCCTAATCCCCACTTCAGAGACCCTTTGAAGTCATACTACTTACCATCTCCTCTCACTTTAGAGAGACCAATCAGTTTGTGGTCCTAAGTGAATACTTCCTATTCTGTCCCACCAGCTGCCTCCCCTGTGTTCCTTCCATTCACCAGGCTCCCACTTGTCCCCATTTAAAATCTACAGTAAACTTGATAGCTCCCAGGAAACACGAACCACCTCAGCAACCATTTTCTTTTCTTATAGCGACATAATTAGCCAGATGATGGAGCTCTTTAACATGAAAGAAAACACTAAAAAAATATTGATTTTCTACATAGCCATAATACTAAATGTCTCATTCCAAATTGAAGTAGAGACTAATTTAGGGGGAAAATTCATAAATCTAAAACTGAGTGTAGTCCCTTTTTTAAAAAGACCTAACAGAAATATATATATATATATATATATATATATATATATATATGGATGTCGATCATTAAATTATTCATTTTGGATTTCTACTAATAAAGTATAAAGGCTTGTTACTAGAGCAGGCAAGTCACTCCTATTATTAATTTGTTAGATAAATGGCTTCTGTAACTTAAAAGTTTAAATGAAATGGAATTCACTAATCCTAATTGCTTTGCTTTCTACTGGTATTTTTTCCCATTAGTTCAGCATGTTTTTTTCCTCTCCCTCTCCTTTCCACTTGAAGAGAGGAGCCTTCTTCAACTTAAAGCCTTAGGGTATACTTCATGGGTTTATTAATTATCAGGTATTCATTCAGAGGGGTTAATTAAGCAATAACTTTCTGTTGACTGCAGTATACAAAGAATAAAAGGCTTGACTTCGCCTGCTGATTAAGCACTCCTGACCGTATCTTCATTTTCTTTCCCTTGGTTGGAAGAAATAAAAGTCTTTGGCCAGTTCTAGTGTTGGCTCAGACCAGTTAAAATTAGTTATTTGAAACCCAAGCCCTCTTGAGACCAAACAAAAAAGGACAGGCCATGGATATGGATAGAGATATAGATATTTCCTTTTCTGTCTATACTAAATGTCTCAAGAAACCTTTCCTTTGTTATAGTTCCATCAAGCAAACATAAAGAGAGTCTTTGTCCCTCCTCCTATAGGGAGTTTGGTAGGCATGAAATAAGTCAGTGTGATGATTCCACACACTAGACTGGAATAGTACCAGTTCCCAAGGAAATCTTTTGAGGTGGTTTTTAATTCTTCCAATATCAAAATGTATTTCTCCGGGTCCACAGTTAGTGTTTGCTGCTCTGCCAATTGTCCCTTCAAGGGTGATGGGTTCTTCATTGAGCAACAATTCATGGAGCAAGAGAGGGAAGAGGTGTGTGCTCTAGAAAGATCTGTTGTTGGGTGGGATCAAAAGAAAGTAAGCTTCAAGTTGGCTTCTGGGAGAGCTTCCTAGGGCAGAGGTAACATTGAATCCATGGGTCAGGGGGAACAAACAAACAAAAATGTTGAAAGTGCCTTATGGTTCCAGACCTAACCTTATCCAAAAATCTAATAATAAGAGATCATAAGGCCCAAATTTCTGGATTCATAATCCTATTTTTTTCTCACCCCATTGTCTTTCAAAGCTACTCAGAGAATGGCACCTAGAAAGATGTTATGAAAAGTGTTGATGTCATCAGATTCAAGGGGAGTCTGAGAACCTGTCATGGCCAGTTGGAGCCTCCAGAGACACCATAAGCAATGCCATATCCTGGGAGAGATCCTGGGACAGAGAAAGGACATGAGGTTAAAAAAAGAACTAAGGGAATTTGAATAAATCATGGGCTTTAGTTAATAAGGATGCATTGACATTAGTTCATTGATTTTCACAAGCACACTGTACTCAGTAAGAGGCGAATAAGAGGGATTCGTGCAGAGCTAGGGGGAGAGTAATATGGAAACTTCCTACTATTTGCTCATTGACTGCATGCCAAGTTCTCTGTGCCATGCTCAGGTTAAGGAGGTCTCAAACAGGGTAAATGCATTGTGATTAGCATTTGGGGGATCATTTTCTCCTTGGGGATGTTTATAGTCTACTGTTGGAGCCCCACCTGACCAGTAGGAATATCTATTACCTGAGAGTTTTTGTGATACTGGGTAGCCCTAGTGGCATCCGAAGAGCATGTCCCTCTTGTGGTCGTGTCAGAGACTCAGTGAGTCCATGGATTCTAGAGTGGATCATTTTGCTAAGTCCTTGTCCTTTGACCACACCTCCCACTAACTGCGTTGAAGAGGCTGAGAAACATCCAGGATCGTTTGCTCAGGGGCTGTGCAGTATGGGTTCCCAGGTTCAGAGCAGGTGCCTGCCTTCAGGATAATTACAGTCTCTTGGCTATCAGAGAGGTAATTCTGCTACAAAGGGATGCCACAATTCACCAAGAGCATGGTCTTTGCAGTAGAAGGATCATCACTCCCCCAGGAGAAACAAAGAAAACAACCCAAAAGACTAGGGTTCATTTATGGAGCCACAGCAATAGAAGGCACCAGGGTCCCTCTCATGAACCTGCAACAATACCCTTAGTTCTCCTATCCCAGGCCTGCTAGAGGAAAAACAAAACCCAATTCAGCATTCAGGAGAACAAAAGAGAAGCAGTTGTGACCAAAGACTATAAATGCCTCTCTTAAGGGACCGCAAGGGACAGGCTGTTGGGTGAGCACACTTACCAGATGGCTGGGCTGTCAGCTGCTTCCAATCAAATCTTGCATCCCCGAGTTGGTGCATCCTACACACTCAGCAGGATTCTGCTGATTGGTGGGGTGGGGTAGGGGGTGGGGGTGGGGGTGTCTTCCTTCGCTCCCTCCCATACCTAGAAAGTGTGCTCTTGGGGTTTGGCAGGCTGAATCTAAAACCAACAAGAAAGTGTCAGAAAAGGGAAATGGGATACTGAAGACGGTGCTCTGTCCTGAGCCATGTGTTTCAAGTTTATGGTGTTAAGAGGGAAGGGAAGGAGAGAAACTGGTTCTTCAAGTGCCTGTGGGCAGAGCTAGGCAGGAAAGGGTGAGGAGACCTGGAGCAGACTTCAGTAAAAGGCATAAGAGAGAGGGCCAGGAAGAAATGAGAGCAGGCAAGGAGTTTTCCAAGTGCTAAAATTCAGTTTATTGTGATTAGTATTATCTTTTGCAAATTTTGATTCACTCATTTCAGGTATGGAAAAAAACAGAGTGAATTTATTCTTATGTATATGAATATTAAACATATGAATTCATTCTCATATGTGTATGTGCATATGTGTATGTATGGAAATGGACACTAGCATACAAAAAGATGAAAACTGGAACTTTAGTGGTAATTAGAGAATATATTCTCCATACTCTAGTTCTATTAAAGATGAAATGGTTTCCTTATAAAGGAATTACAGTGAGAGGCAGCTCAGATGGCTAAGTACATCCTGTCCAAGGGTAAGGACTTGAGTTCAAATCCCCAGCGTCCACATCAAAAGCCAGGCAGGGTGGCATTATTATTATATTATATTATTATCCCAGCACCAGTGTAGCAGAAGATCCTTGAGGCCCATTGGCTGGATAGTGTAGCTGAATTGGTGAGTGACAGCTCCCAGTCTTTTCCTGCATGTACTCTGGCTGCATTTGAGCAGGAGCACCAAGATGCTAGGAAAAAAGAGAGTATGGGTTAGAGATGCCAGTGGAAATCCCACTAGATCTCCAGGGCATTTTTCAGCTTATCCCTGGAAACAGAGCATCCTTTCGGACACTGGGCAATGGTTGCTGGATAAAACACTCCAAATACAGCAAAGGCTTTGGCTGAGAAGTGTCTCCCATAGGCTCTTGTATTTGAATACTGGATCCCCAACTGGTGACACTATATGCATAACTAGGGGACCTAGATTGGGCTATGAGAGTTCTCAGCCTCACACCATTCCCAGTTTCCTCTCTCTGCTTTGTGCAGGTGCTTTGTGACTCCCCGCCTTCTGCTCCCACTACTTGCTCTCCTGCCTCCTGCCCCACCCCCATCCTTAATGATTTTCCCTCCGGAACCACAGACCAAAATAAACTTTCTTCCTCTCTAGCTATGGTGTTTTGTTTTGGTTTTTTGTTTAATCATATCAACAGGAAAGCAGGTAACAGAAGCTTTGACATTTTCTGCAGCCCTTCCTTGTGATAGAGCCATGTACACTCAGCAATATCCTGAAACCACCAGACTTGTGCCCGGCTGCAGTATCTCATCAGGCCCAGCAGACAGATCTGTTCCTACAGGACATTTCTGTCAAAGGGAAGCATACTCTGTGACAAAACACATCTCTCATAGCTGAACTATTCTAAACCCTTCTGATCTGCAGACGTATGGGTGTCTGATTAGAGCTTGATCATTTTTTTCCTTGTGTTCTAGCTTCTGCACACATTGCACAAACATGGAAGTAAAGGCCAGAAATCCCCTTATAAATATACACAAAATGTGTGAGTTTGTTTATGTGCCTTCTACCTCCAGTGTGTCTTCTAAGCCCTGAGATTAAAGCCTTCAGTGAGCCAATTTCTTCATCTATAAAGTAACAGTTCTTTGGGCAGAGAGAAGTCTGCAAGATGCCTCCCGGCACTGAGTTTTCCTTCCCTGTGCTTTTCTTAGGCTGCACAGCTCCGATCTTGCCACACAGTCTTTATGACAGTTTAGCAGCTTGTGAAATGGTTAATGTTGAGGTTTAGATGGTGGTGAGGGAGACAACTAGAAAAATCTAAACTAAAACCAAGTGCTTGGGAGTTGTCTGGTGGAGAGAAACTGATTTGGGAAGTGCTTCACCCAAACACAGTTTTTGTGCCTCCATTATAAAAGCAGGACCAAGACTAAATTGAGCTTTGCGTATGTTGGTGCTCAACTTAATGAGAGTATGAACCTAAATCTTTCAGAGAAAGACAGGAGAGCAAGCTGAAGGGAGAAAGGAAGCGCTGGCTTCCTGGATTTGGGATGGAACGCTGCCTTCCAAGACCAGTCCAATTTGCTTTGCCCAGAAGTGACTGGAATTCATGCATTTTTTTGCAGCCAATGGTTAATGGTTAGAAACCCGTCCATAAAAACATGGTCAGCAGGCTATAATTTTCCCTCTTGAAGATTGCCTCATTGTGTAGAGATTTTTTGCTTTATTTGTTTGTTTGTTTGTTTTTAAAGAAACTTCTAATGAGATACTAAAAATAACGCGGAGTTTATTGTTGACCAGGATGGCTAAGTGTTTCTAAATCAGGGTTTCAATGGATTTGCTGCCATTAAATGTGAGCTTTCTATGGGAGGGCGAAAGTGGGGTGAAGAGGGCCAGGGTGGAAACATATTATTCTGTTCGTTTGGTTTGAATTCTGTTCCCAGACCTTCCAGTGAGCCAAAGGCATTTTCTAAGTTGCAAAATCCAAGTATGTCTTTATAATTCATACTGGGTACCTAACACCTTACAGAAGCTTCCAAAATGCTTAAGAGATTGCAAAGAAATATAGACAGGATGGATACCTGTCAAATGATAGGAGAATTCCCCCCTCTCTACACACACACACACTATAGTGTGTGTGTGTGTGTGTGTGTGTGTGTGTGTGTGTGTGTACTATATATACATGTGTCTGTGGGAGGCTATAGAACCCACTTTGAGATACAGTCTCCCACTGCTCTGGATCTCAACAATTATTCTAGACTGGCTAGCCAGGAAGCCCTAGAGATCCTCATGTGTCCACCTCTCCCATGTTAAGATTATGAAAACATGCCACCCCCACCACATCTTGCCTTCTTATATGGGCTTTGGAAATCCAAGTCAGGTCATCAGGCTTGCAAGCCAAGTACTCTACTGACTGACCCTCTCTTCATTCTCTCCAACCCAGCAAACAAAATGTCATTACCTAGATATTGGGCAATTGAAACCTAGGGATCTTGGGTCTAGGTGACCTACGGGCTATCTCTGGTCTCTGTCTCACATCTCCTTCCTAAATTACCTTGTCAGGGTTATGCCTTATTCTTATTCAGAGGATGTAGGTGGCAGAAGCGTTCCTAAACTTGGCTAGTCCTGACCATCACCTGTGATGCTTAGCAAGCACACCTTCCAGTGGATCTCAACTTCAAGTGAGCATTAGGCTCAACTGGGGAGCTTTTAGAACTTCTGATGACCAAGCTGTTTCCAGACCAGTTCCGTCGGAAACTCGGGGCATGGGCTCCAGGCATCAGTAGCTCTAACACTCCCCAGGTGGCTCGTGCGTGCAGCCAAGTTTGAGTTCTACTGTGGAGGCTATGATTCAGCAGTCCTTTTAAGAACCTCTGAGGGGACATGAGCCACAAGCTCTCCAGGAAATTCCTACACTCATGGAGCAGTCTCAGAAATACGGGTTGAGTATTCCATAGCCAAAATCATTAGAAACAGACGTCTATTTATTTGATTTGGGGAATCTTTTTTTTTTCCAGATCTGGAATCTTTATCAGTACATAATGAGGTGATTGGGAGGGGAGACCCAAGTCTGAGGAGGACATCTGTTTTTATTTCATAAACAAACATGGTATGAAGGTGATTTCTGACAACATTTTAAAATAACTGTGTGCATTAGGTTCAATTCCACTGTGTGGAACTGTCCACATTTGGCATGAGGCCTGCACACAAAAAGTCATAGATATCAGAGGATTGTGGATTTGAACTTGTAGACTGAGGATGTTTAAACTAAGGAGCATCATCCCTGGGGTCAGACTGACACTGTCTCTGAAAGGTAGGTAAAAATGTCTTTCAAGACTGTCCAATCAAATCTCACTGTCCTGAGAATGACTGCGTGGGTTGGGCACCCAATCAAGTTCCTCCAACCCAGTGTTGTCACCTGGGGAAATTGAGTGACTGAAATGTGGTTGTAGGTGGTGTCCTTCCTGAGAACACATAAAGATTGAGGTGGTCATGTTTATCACCTTGAAGAGTGAAATTGGGAAAGAAGAAAGAGGAACTATGAAAGATCTGCACAGAGGAGTGAAAAAGCGGTCACAGGAAAACATGGATAGAGAGAAAATAAAAAGAAAGAGATCTTTGGATTTCCCAAGGTCTTCTTTTCACTCACTCCCAATTCCAATCTTCATAGACTGGGTGCTGCTCTGGTCCCTTCCATAAGGCAAGGCATTAACACTGTTTCCTAGAGATGAGCCTGCATCTACACAGGTTTCATAACAGGGAACTCAAATAAACCAGGAGGACCTCAAAATATGTTTCTCTCCTAAAGCCCTTTTCCAAGTTCTAAACTACAGGTGTGTGTCTTAAGTTTTTAATTTAGAAATGGAATTAGGAAGAGTTGTGGTGGACTGGCCAATGTTGTAGAAGCTTATTCTGGTCTGTGGCCCTAGGACCCTAAAGACTATGGGGTTGCCTCCTTGAAGATGTGACTTTCTTTTTTTATATCTAAGATGTGACTTTCTATCTGGTATTCATCTAGGGGAAAAATGGTGATGCTCAACTCCCATAAAATTGTAAGATTACACTGCAAGTAGGTCATCTGTCCATCTGAAATAAGGAACCATGTAAGGTTTTGGGTCCTAGTGAAGGGAATGAGGTCTGGAGACGCTGCTCACACTGCTCAGCAGTTAAGAACACTTGCTGGGAGCTGAGTTTGTTTCCCAGCATCGACATTTGGCAGCTCATAACTGACTGTAACTCCAGCCTTAGGGGATCAGACACACTCCTCTGTTCTTCTTGGGAACACACATGCATGTATACAGATACACACACACACACACACACACATCACTAAAAATAATGTAAAGTGAATGGAATGAGAAAAAAACACATATTTAAGAAAAAGAATGGACCTTCTTCAGAGCTTGTGAAGTCTTGGGAGATGGCACAGGCCCACTGTTCTTCTTAGACTCTGGTGCGCAGTAAACTTCCATGTATGGCCCACAATCCCTGTCTTCTCATCTCAAAAATTTACCTGTTTTAAAAGTCAGGCTTACTGCATTAAAATCGATAATCAATGAAGAGAAGCATTTGTGTCCAGTAATGTGTATCTTGATAAATGTAGACAGTCATGTGGAGAGAACAGTGACTCTAGACAAGAAAGAATATTTCCCGTCACCCTAAGGAACTTCGTACACTTTGTCATCTCTTTTCTCCTCAGCCACTGGCAGCTACTCATGGTTTTTGTTCCTATATTTTCAGATTCCGAGAGTCATTTCTAGACCTTCAAGTAACTGAATCATGCAGTAACATTTGCTTGAGTCTGGCTTCTTCCACTTCCTGTGACACATTAGAGACACATATACAATGTTCACATACATGATGTGTGTTCTGCCTTATTTCTAAGTTGTATTTCACTAAATGTGCAGAATATAATTTAGATAACCAACCCATTAGTTGGATGGCATATGGGTGGATTCTATTCTCTAGCAACAATAAATATACTTTAAACATTTGTATGTGGAGTGTGTGTGTGTGTGGTATGTATGTATGTGTGTGTGTATGCATGTATATGGGCATGCCTATGGATGTATGTACATGTGTTATTGTGTGTACATGTGACTGTATATGTATATGTATATGTGTGTGTGCACATGCGCACAATTGTGTGTGTGTGTGTGTGTATTTGTGTGTGTGCATGCCTATGGATGTGGGTATGGCAGTGTGATCCTGTGTGTATATATATGTGTTTATGTATATTTGTGTGTATGTAGGCATGCCTATGGATGTGTTTGCATGTGTGATCCTGTGTTTGTGTGTGTGTGTACATGTAAGTGTATATGTATATATTTGTGTGTATTTGTGTGTGTGCATGTCTGTGGATGTGTGTGTAGAAGTGTGATCCTCTGTGTGTGTGTGTGTGTGTGTGTAAAAGCACAATTTTCAGTACTCTCATATACAGGCTGGGGGATAAAATTGCTGATTATATTCTAGAAGATGGTTTATTTTACTCGAATGACAGACTGTTTTCCACAGTAGCTATGCTGCTTTGTGCCCATTACCAGGCAAGGAGGAGGTCTGCACACACTTCCTTTCTTTGCCTTTCCAGTTGCCAATTAAGTTCCTGAAAGTCCTAACGCAGTGTTCTAATGCACGTGCAGTGGCGTCTTGCTGTGGTTTTTAACCAGGGTTTACCTATGACTAATGAGACTCTATCTTCCCATGTCCACATCCATCACCCCTGTGTCTTCCTTGATGAAGAATCTATTCAAATGCTTTGCCCATCTGTATTATGTTGTTTTCTTATTATTGAGTTTTGGGCATTCTTTATAGATTATCTATACTAATCCTTCATCAGATATGAATTTTGCAAATATCTTCTCATAGCTTGTGGCTGGCTTATTCATCTTAACATTGCCCTCTGAAGGGAAGGAATTTATAATTTTCATGAGGTCCAATTTGTCAATTTTTCTGCAAAATGCATGGTGCTTGTTGTGTTGAATTGGAAAAAAATAAAATAAAATCTCTGTTCATGCCAAAGCTTTCTAGTATTCTTGGGCAGTTTGGTCTGTTTACTTTACGCACAGTGGCCTATGATCCAGTTTCAGTTTGTTCTTGCGTGGGGTAGAAGGTGTGTACTAATCTTCACTTATTTTTGCACAGGAATGCCCAATTATCGCAGCATCATTTGTGGCAAACATTATTTCCACCACTGACTCATAATGTATAGTCCTATTTCTTTAGTTATTTTTAGCTGCTGCCCCAGGGGCTTGAAGCATACTTTAGAAATTTTTTTTTTTACAGTCAACCTGCAAATACCACTTTAACCCATCATGGTTAAGAAGGAAAGCCCTGGGAAGATGTAAATTTCCAGCCCCTGCTCCAAGATCAGCCCTCACTTCCTGGGTTCCCAGAGCTCTTTGGAAACTCCTGCCCTGCCTACCAAGGACAGCCATATTCTGCTCTGAGTTCACAGTGGGTTGTGAAGAGGCAGCTCTGTGCCTCTCCCTAAGAAATGGAAAATCTCTATTGGAGCATGTGTAAGCTATGAACCCTGGCACTCCTTTCTTGTGGCCTCTCCCTCTACAGTGGGATTCTTATCTCGCCTCAACCATAATGTGTTCTCATCTTTGCCTGTATATTAATAAGCATAACCCCCCGGCCCCCCACCCCCGTCACTGCCCCTTCAAGCTGCTTTGCAATTTGGCAAAGAAAAAGGTCCAAAGGGAGCTTCTTCAGTCCCCACGTGTCGGTGGCTCCAGTTCCAGATATGGAGGGGGCTCTCTCTGGCATTCTTAAACACAGTCTCATCTGTGAACATGTGGAGGAGTCTCTTGCTGAAAACCCTGCAGCAAAGAGACCTCCTGCTGTTGTATGTCTTTGCCTGCCGGTGACTACACACTCTCACGTGAGCCAATGTCCAGTCTTTAGCAACTTGTTGCAGACTTGAAGATGGTTCATCCTTCCCCGAGGATGCTAGGATTTCACTCTCTAACTCCTAGTAAAGAAAAGCTCTGTTCACTTTAAAATAGGGTCACTCAATTTGTCTGGACTCTCAACTGTCATATGGGATCAAAGACAGTTAGGACTTTTAGTTCATTACCTTGACTGTTAGTGTAGAGTGGTCCCCTATATCATGACAAATGCTAAACATCTTCTGGACACCAAGGCTCCAAGCTTCTAGAAAATACCTCTTTTTCCTTCAGATGCCTATGGGACATGGTTCAGATCAACAGCTTAATAGGATATTCAGCCAGTCATTCAAATAAGGAAACACAATAAGCTCATCTCTTCACATGGATATCGATTGACTGACTGAACTATGCGAACTATTTGTAGACATGTGTACCAACACACAAATGTCATTTGTGACAATCCATTCTATTTTGAGGCAGACAACCTCTGCTTATAACTATTCGATTGGGTTTTTAATGCTTCCGTTTCTTAGCTTTCTAAAGCACAGAACAATGTCATGGCACTTGCTTTAGCTTCTACAGATTTCTGTAAGAGATCATATGATCCGAGTGGTCTAAAATGAGTTCTAGGGAGCAAGCAGCCCACTTAAGATGTGGGCAGAGAGGAGAGTCCCTTGGTCTTGTGAAGATCATATGCTCCAGTACAGGGGAATGCCAGGGCCAGGAAGCAGGAGTGGGTGGGTTGGGGAGCAGGGCGGGGGAAGGGTATAGGGGACTTTTGGGATAGCATTTGAAATGTAAATGAACAAAATATCTAATAGTAATAATAATAATAAAAAGATGTGGGCAGAGTTCAGAGGCTCCCAGGGGAGAAACTCCACCTTTCTCTCAGCTAGTGACTGTCACGGCCCTTGGTGAGCTTGGCTTGTGACACTACCACTCCAGGCTCCAGCCTCCATCTCTAGTCCTAATTATCTTCTTCTCTGTCTCTATATCTTCTTCTTGTCTTACAAAAGCACTTTTAGTACTGGTAGAGCCTACCCTAAATCCAAGACCCTCTTTCCTTGAGAGTGTCAATATTATCTGCCACAGTTTTTTTTTTTTTGTTTGTTTTGTTTTTTGTTTTTTGTTTTTCGAGACAGGGTTTCTCTGTATAGCCCTGGCTGTCCTGGAACTCATTTTGTAGACCAGGCTGGCCTCGAACTCAGAAATCTGCCTGCCTCTGCCTCCTGAGTGCTGGGATTAAAGGCGTGCGCCACCATGCCCGGCTTTTTTTTTTTTTTTAAATAAAGTTACCTTTGTGGTATCCTGAGGCTTGGGACTTAGTGGACTCAGATCATATTACGCTTTATGGATTTGCATGTGTGTGTGTGTGTGTGTGTGTGTGTGTGTGTGTGTGTGTAAAATGTGTGTTTTTATTTTGCTTGCAGCCCATAATACCACCAATCCTTGTTTAACGGGTCACATGAAACACCCCTTTTAATATGAGTATCTATGTTGAATCCCCCTGACTCAGGAGCTGAGGCCCAGAGAAGCTGTTGGTCCTCTTGATGGGTGATGGGTGCCTGCCAGTTTTGCAGGTCTCTCCTGAAACAGTGTGGCTCAATCAATGAAGTCATTCTCTCCTACTTGTGCTGACTAGCCACAGACAGGCCTGAGATCTTTCCAACCTACCTTAAACAAACTTGAGATTGCTCTGTGGTCTCAAAGTAAAGTGGCAACATCACCGCCATAAAGCCTACAGAAAACAGAGGCAAAACAAGGCAAGAGTAATCTAATGACCCAGAGTCACCCGACAATGAGTACAAACATCTATTTCTGAGGGGTGGGCACAGACTTTTGTTTGGTTGGTTTTTTGTTTTTGTTCTTTTGTCTGCTGTTATCTGATGAGCCACTGTGGTGCCATGATGATGCACACAGCTTAATTTTGATATTCAATGAATTAAAAGCTGTGTTCATTTCTCAGTCAGTCCATTTGCTGTTAGGATTTGGGCAAAAGCATTCATTTCTCTGCCTCACCCTCTCCATCAGCCATATAGGAAAAAAAAAAAAAAAAACTTGACTTACAGTCTGTGAGTGTTGTCTTGAAGACTCAATTAAGTGTGAAAACCTGGGCAAGCATGGAAAATATGCTTTGGTAAATGACAGTAACCTTCCCCTGTGATGCCACTGTGTATGTGTGAGTGTGAGCATGTGTGCAGGCATGTGCGTGTGTGTGCTTATGCATGTGAACACTCCCATGCATAAACAAGCATGTGGAGACCAGAGATCAACGCCAGGCATCTTTTTCAGTTAGTTTACATCTTACTTTCAAAGAAAGAGTCTGCCAGTGGATCTGGAATTCACATGATTAGACTAAACTCATGGTCAGGTGGACCAAGGTATTCTGTCTCAGCCTAGCCAACTGCTAAGATAATAGTCACATATTACTATGTGCTTTACCCACTGAACCACCTGCCCTGTGACATAATCTTGCTGGTCACTAAACCAGCAACCCTTTCCCACATGGAAGGACAACATTGCTTTGGGTCATTTTCCTATTCCTATGAAAATAACAGGGACAAGGAGTCCTTGCATAGACCTCTGGACAAGAGGATAACTTACCACAGAGTCATGTGACCTGCAGTAACACAGCTGACTTCTCTAAGATTCAATCTCTTTAAGCAGCAAACAAAACCTGCTACAGGTTTTTAACATCTCCGGGTCTCCTTAAGTGCACGCGCATGGTTATATTGCAGTTAGCAACATGAGTGCCAGGAAGCCTTCAGATTTTCTTCTCATTTATTTTAGGGCCTCACCAAAATCTCTTAGCTTAGGGCGTAGAATGAGTGAACTCCAGAGACTAGAAGTGCTGTCCTACGTTTGCCAGGTAGAAAGGTCCAGATTTGAAGGGAAAACAGACAGGAGAATATACAAGGTTTGTTCTTTCCCCTTCCAGCGAGGAGAGGATTTAAGGCCTCACTCTTTCGAGAGCACCTGGCATGCTCCCAAGCCGACGCTCACATGGCCCAGTGGTTACAACCTCTCCAAACCCACCCAAGCATGTATTTTTACAAAAGCAGCGACTGTCCAAATCCCCTGTAATGTCTCCAAAGGGAAAGCACAGAGTCAATAATCAGGGCTGTGCCTGAATACTGTTAATTCCCAAGTCCTCCGTTCCCTTCCCAGCTCAGATATGCACGTGTGCACGCACACCCGAGTTCACATAAACACAGTCATGAATATATACACTGCTGTCTAATACACTAAAGGATCAAATTATAGTTATAATGTAGTAAAACTCTCTCTCTCTCTCTCTGTGTGTGTGTGTGTGTTTTAGAAAAATAAAAATTAGATGCTCTCCTTAAGGTCCTAAATCCTAAAAATGGGAAGAAACGAATGATTCTGAGACAATTAAACATCCCTTATACGCTGGATACATGTTTTTGCAAACCCAGTCAGTGGCATATGAAAGCAACGGCCTCCTTCCTCAAAATGTAGGCATTTTAGAACTGCAAGGGCCAGAGCATTCACAGGCCTGTGAGATCTGTGTACAATACCCATGGCACGAGCCACGAGAACAGGCCGTGTTTGGAGTTTGGGCCATGTATTGGTGGACTCAATGTCCTGAGACGTGCTGAGAGAAGCTCCCAGAATCAAGGCATCCAGGAGTCTTTGGTGTTAGAGAGCCATGACAGGCTTACATCTGCAGGAGCAGGAGCCAACTAGAATATCACCGCTGTACCATTTCAAATTTGAACTCTCATTTACTAACTCAGGACATGAACATACCCAGGGCAGAGGCTTGGATCGTTACTAGGGGGGGTCATCTGCATGTGCTTGGCTAGAAGGTTTTACAAGACTGTGTCCAAACTAAAAGTCACTACTTCTTAAGCAAGAAGCTTTTGTGGCTTGTGCATATGAGGCTTCGAGGCTGTCAGGTGGTACCCATTCTCTTCTTTAAGCTGCAGTGGGGCTCCTTCCTTAAGTGGGAAAGGGCACTTGTTAGAAATTTCCTTAGTGCCAGAGTTTAGATGCAATAGCTGGAAGTAAAGGCAGGAGGCAAAGG
Organism: Mus caroli; assembly: GCF_978045245.1. Taxonomy (NCBI): domain Eukaryota; kingdom Metazoa; phylum Chordata; class Mammalia; order Rodentia; family Muridae; genus Mus; species Mus caroli. The sequence continues at coordinate 13,571,845 of NW_028227265.1, forward strand.
GAAAGGGAGAGGGGAGGAGAGGAGGAAAAGTCTTAGTTTGTGTTTCAAGAGTCCCCTGGCTGCTTTTCTGGCTGACAGAGCCAACTTTTTGACCCCAGAGTCTTGGAACACAACAGGAGACTCCAGTGCTCTCCTTGGTGTCCCCTGCCCCCATCTATTGCTAAGTTGATGGACCAATGACGTGGGAGGATGTTGAGGTTCCTCCCCTCTGAGCCTGCAGGACTCTGGGTGACTTAGGTTCAGAAGCCTGCAGGGAGCCCTTCAGTGCAGCCTTCCTGCTGCTGGCCTGAAGGGAGGTCCAGCCACAAGGCCTCACCTGTCAGACTGGTACTCTCTCTTCCTTTAGGAGCCTTTACCTCTGCCAAGTTTGCAGGACCTGGAGGGCTCTGCCTCTGGGGTCTTTTTAGTTTTGTTTGTTTGGTTGTTTAGTTGGTTGTTTGGTTGGTTTATCCCTAACGTTGTGGTGCAAGTGTGTGTTGTGTGTTTTAATAAATTTATTTACTGTATGAACTTTCACGAGAGAACTCACGAAACATCTCCTACCCTTCTGTCTTAACTTTTAAAACTTTAATCTTTACACTATAACCAGAGACCAGAGATGGAAACACACTGAGGTGGAGGCAAGCATGGATTGGGAGAGGAAGATGTCTGGCTCGAACCCATGTTTATCCACTCACTGCACAAGTTAAAAAACAAAACAAAAAACAAACAAACAAAAAACAGTTTTCTCTTCTTCTCCCAACCCCAGCCAGAAGAAGAAAACTCTAGGCTAATGATGTCGTCTCTCCCTGGTTTCACGTTTCTGGCTATCCACCCACAAGACCCCATCCAAGGGATCTGCTTCTGTGCCTTATATGGGCATAATCCCAGCTCTTTGCTCCTATGTCATCACCCTGGGTCTCCAGAAGCCATAAAACCCTCTTGCTCAGTGCATGACTTTCCTGACCTTCACCTGTCAAGTCAGGAGCTACCTCTCCATAAACCTACCTTGTTACATCTGATTTGGCTTCAATCGTGTCATTTTGTCAGCTGAGAAACCTATCAGGAGAGAATACAGTATTGTGCATCAAAAGGGTCATTTCCCTTTTCTAAGCAAGCTTTGGCTTATAACATGAAAATTTCCCAGAGTAAGAAAGAGACCCGTGAGGGGTATGATAAATACAGACGGCATTGGGTATTTTGATTAATATTGATGACGGTTATCATGGTTGGAAGACATTCAATATGGCAGACACTGTGTTAAGTGATTGCCATGCTCCATCTCACTTAAAGAGTATTATTTAGATAAGAAAACTGAGGCACGGCAGAGAGACAGCTGCACCAGATGGCTGAATGAAGCAGGACTTGAATCTGGTGCTAGCTTGAGAACCTGGAATGTCACTGCCCTCAGTTCGGCCATGAGTGTGTGCCATGGGGAGTTCTCCTCCCTGGGGATGGACGCAAATAGAGTCTGTGCTGCTGGCTTCCCTACCCCATGGTGTCCCAGGCACAGATAGCGGTTGTCAGTATGTACAAGGTTTCACCCTTCACCTAGTCTACCATTCTTGGGTTGGGGGGGTCCTACTAAAAATCCATGTTAAATGTATCTTCCCTGAGAGTCTGGGAACAGATGAGGAACTTGAGTTTCTTCTAGGGAAAGCCTTATTTCTGTCTTACAATACTCAGTCACCAGAGGCAGCTATCACAGAACTGCTTTAGTTGTGACGTAAGCAAGACTTCATGACTTGTATGTATAGCACCTAGAATCCAGTTCTTCACACATGATTGTAAATACAACTCTATAACACAGGACTTCCAACTTCCTGAAAACTGGAACGGGTACTGGGAGCCCTAAGTGTGTGAGTTGTCCAGATGAACATACCCAAGAAAATGTGTTCCCTTGGATTATAAAGCTTTCTTTTCTCTGTTCCTCAAGGAATTTTTCTTCTAATTCATTGGGTTATAGCTTAACTATTGTGGCGTTTGATATGAGATGCAAAATTTTGCCAACTTACTTCCTAAGAGGACACTGCAGAGCATAGATGTGTGTCTCTGTTGTAAGGTCACATTGTGTGTGTGTGTGTGTGTGTATTTGTGTGTCCTGCATCCTCCTTATTACTTAGTTGGTGTCTTTACTCTCTGCTATTCATAAATGGCTTTTAAGTTTTCAATGTTAAATATCATGTTTTTAAAATGCAGAGCTGGAAATTCACACACACACACACACACATACACACACACACACAAGCATGTGAGTGAGAAATGAAATCTGTTCTCCTTTTTGTTTAGAAGCCGCCTGAGAGGTGGCCCTCAGCCAGAAGCAGGCTTGACCAGTGGAGAAGATGGGCTGGCCTGCTTTGTTTCTACTGGCAACTACGTACTTACCCACTAGCTGAGATTTGAGTCTGGCAAGAGGGAAGCATTCAGTACTCTCTCTATGGTTGCCTGGTGGGTTCAGAACAAAGGTCCCAGTTAGCCTTCACTGCCCAACAGTGGCCTGAGCATGCCTGTCTCTGGTCTGACATGGACTAAGACATGGAAAGTGCTGTTTTCATGGCTCAAAGGAGACAAGCCACAATTCCTTGCAAGACAGAATCTCCCAGCAGGTCAGAGCCTTTACACCTCTCTCTACCCATCTCTAGAGCCTTGCTGTGTCCCAGAAAGATAGTACTGTCTCCCTCCTTAAAGCCCCAGCTTACGCAACCCTGCCCACATTCTTATCTTCAACAGGGCTTTTCTTCAAAATGTATGCAAAATAAAGAATTGGGGTTTCAGCAAAGCAGATTATCCTGTTTGTGGAGGCTGATACCATTGCTGGCTATTTTCTCTAGGAACTCACTTGGACTCCCTGAGTGTAGTGGAAGCCTGTGTGCAAAGCAGCTTTCTCTCTGACGATTCATCTCCCCTGTTGTAACAGCTTCCTCCTAAGATTTTTCCAGTAAGTAGCCTGCCTATATAGTGCCTTGTCTTTCCTGCTTACTATATTTTTGGGGGCCTAGATCAGTTAGGGCAAATGTCCTTTTTCCTTCTGCATTTATTTAATCCCTTGAGCAGATTTTGCTTCTATGCTAGACAGTTTGTGGTACAGATATAAACAAAGCCTCTCTCAGTTAAGTAGGAGAAGGATTTCGACCCCAAGTACAACAAAGTCAGCCTTATGCCACGGGCCACACTGTGAGAGATATGTGCTCAAGTTTGTGACCTGGAGACAGAATGTAAAAATGGGTCTTTATCTGGAAGAATAAAAACAAGGCTCCTGGAGGAAGAGGTCACAGAGGGACTCACTGCAGAGGTTTGAAATGAAGGCAGACAGACAGACAGAGACCAGCAGGAATAGAGTCCTATGCAGGAACTGGCCTCCACGTGCACCATGAGACCAGGAACCAGCGTCTGTGTACTTCAATCTACTTTCTCTGGATGGGAAGTGATATTTTATTAAAACTGGTAAAAATTAGCTACTCAGAGAATATTGGTCTCCCCCCCCCCAGAGGTGAGAAATTGAGACCATATGCTCAGGCCTGGTTCTGCTTAGGTGGGTGTACAGCTCACCAAAGGCATAAAATCAACACATTTTTCATTGCTTCCATAATCAGGGTGTGGGAACATTGAAATCCTACTGAGTCTTGCCTTGGCCTAGTGTACCTTATGTTATTAACAAATGTTAAACTTTCAGTGGCCCTAAATTGAAAGGCTTCATAATCAAGAGCAACCAAGATTTATGAAGTACTGGAGAGGAACCTGGTATTTCCTATGCAGTATCAGCCCTCAGGGATCCTGATAACAATAGTGGAAGATGGGATTTTTTTCCAACCCTTCTTTGGAGATGAGAAAACCAAGGATTCCCAGCCCCCTGAGTCCTGAATCCTAGTACGTGTCATGGATGTGTAATAGGATAAAACATTCCTTGACAGATCACAGAACAGACATAATGTATGTCACAGGCTCATGGAGCATCAAGTTTTAACAGCATTTCTGAGTATTTTATTTTTCTTTTCTAATTTTTGCTGCTATTTGATCTATAACATCTTTGACATGTCCAGCCTCAGCCTGACTCACTTCACTACCAGGGAATCCACTAGCTTTTGAATCTTTGAGTACACAAGAAAGCTTTCAGTCTTAAGACTTGGAATTGGCCTAAAAACAAAACACCACTTTTTAAAAAAGGAATGTTCTGGGTCAAATGTTTAAACAAAATCAATGGGCAAAAAACAAAGCCATATGAGCACATGGCCAAACTTGTTACTTAGTGAAAGTATCAAACATGAGAACAAAGGAGGAACTCTCAGGTACCTTCGGAAAACCCATCTAAATGTCTCAGACCTCCAGAGAGCTACACTCACCTTTTACATTACCCACAAACTCTCCTCTAGTCTTCAGAACTATGACCTTGAGAGGTTGAGGCAACCATTCTTCTCAATGGTCTTTCAGTGGCAACCCTCTGTGACTTGCAGGTCACCTTCAGAATTCTGTGCATGGACTCATTATGAAAATGGTAGGCTTGACATATGAGAAACAGTGATGAACATCAGGAGTCAGCCTCCCTTCTCCACAGATAAGTTGTTTGCCTTCGTGTTGTTTCTTCCAATGGCTACTTTCTTAATGCACACCCACTAGCATGCAGGCATCTTCAACATATATTCCAACAGCCTCATCACTACCCAATGGAGCTTCTCTTCATACATAAATTCACCCACCTATTAGTCCCTCTACCCACTCATCCACCTCCTCTACTACCAATCACATCCATCCATCCATCCATCCATCCACCCACCCATCCATCCATGTGCTCATCTGTCCATCACCCACCCACTCATTCATCCATCTAGTCAATGTATATTCATTGAGCTCCCACAATGTGCTGCTACACTGGAGGGAAGGAGTACACAAGTTAAGCCCACCTCTAATTTTGCAAACTTTGGGTTAGTGGAAGGTAAAAGACAACATAACTCCCAGGCTATGAAGTGCCACATTCAAATAATCTTATACACTCATCATTTCCCTTCAAAAATATTTCCTCAACCTCCCAATAGAGAAGGGGATGGGAGACAGGGAGGTAGACATTGCTCTCAGCTAGTTTGGTTTGGCAAACCTGTAAAACCTGTAACCATCTCCCTAGTAATTTCCTTCAAGTGTCTAACATGCCCTGAGATGACCGTTTGTTTCCTTGTTCAGTTGATGGTCTTCCCTTATTCCACGAGGTTGATAGCTCTGGGAAAAGATGATCTGTGTCTAGCTTGTTCACCCCATGCTCCTAATACCAAACAGAGTCCCTAGAACCACTACTCCTCCAGTGCGGAGGGGAGAACCACCATATTTGCTGAGCCAAAGAATGGCTACCACCAACCACCCCGCCCCGCCCCTCCTGTCAAACATTATGAAGGCAGGAACACTAGACTCACTCTGAGCTCAGTTTTTATAAATGTGCCCACCCAGAGGATATTGCTATTGCTTTGTGTTGTAATCATTCTAAGTGCCCTTCTATTACCTAGCTAATCCTTAGGTTTGGGAGAGAAGTCTAATTCATTTTAATAATTTAATCACTGGTTAACAATTAAATCTAAGTCCAGGGCTAACTTGATGATTTTGCAACACCCCCCCCCCCATGCCTACCTATCATCTCTTTTCCCAGAAATAAGTGTCTAGCATAAAACCCATGTGCTTAGTACTTGGCTATAAAAGTACATGAATAATCTCTCACCTTGATCAAGGAAGAGTAAAATGGAAAACTTAATCCCCAGGTGGCTTCATGGGAACTGAAAAAAATAAATAAATGGAGCTGCTGACATTGTCCAGTGCTGATAACATTTTCCTTTTATAAAACAATCATTATTTTTGTGCTCACAGCATGCTTTGTAATCACTTCTTACCATCATCCCATATATCAGCATGGCCTTTTATCCCTTCTGAGGAAGCTACAGTTGAGGTCAAGAGTGGTTGAGGACCTCCTGCTTGAGACAAGGCTGAGCCCTGGAGTGGGTGGACATGCAACGAAGCTTTGCTGTACACTTACTCCCCAGTGCAGAGGGGAACATTTGTATTCTGGATGGATTTTTTCCCCACCAACAGAAAAGCAACATCCTCAAGAAGTTGTTGTCAGGGTCAGAAGAGAGGGCTGCATTCAGCATACCAGAACCCCACCCCCCACAGCATCTCTGTTCGATGGCCCTAGCAATTAAGGATGTCATCTCTCATCCCCAAATCGTAGACAAGGTGGGGGCAGTTGGATGTCACTGGAGGAGACAGAAGATGGATAGCCCTGGGAGGTTCCTCTGTCCTATCGATGCAGACAAACTCGTCTCTCTGTCTCATTGTTTACATCACCTTCAATTTGGCCAGATGGACATCATGGAGGAAATTTCGTCTGGACCAGGATTCTTAAAACACTAGCAAAAGGAGCTGGCTCTTGGGAGAAGGGAGAATGGGGCCATTAAAAGTTAGGAGCTGGGGCCATTATGAAATGGTCAGGGCTGCATTGAGGCACAGGGGGATTTCTGCTCGATAATGGGAAATGTGAACACAGGTTAGTGCTGTGATTACAGCATCCTGGAGGGGGTCCCTAAGAGGCCAGGGATAGATTAAAACTCACTCAAGCAAAGCTGAGTGGGGGTGGGGGGGCAAGGGATGAGACTTTGGAAAGACACCCACATGAGAAGAATATTTTACTCAATCCGTTGACAAGAAGTGGCAATTTTGAATGTGACCCTAAAAAATAGCAATACTTATACACACTTAGAAATGAGAGAATTGTACTGCCTGAGATCAATTAAATGAAAGCCCAGAAAAGAGATGTTTAGAATACTTGACAAGAATTTGCTATTCTCTAGTATGGTAAGATAGCGGAGTGTTTTAATCTTGGAGTACAATTTAGCAACATCTATCAAGAACCTCAGAAAATCCCTTAGAAGCATGAGCCTGGGGAGATGACTCAGTGGGTGAGAGATCTTGACTTCTAAGCAAGAACACCCTTCGGTTGGAATCCCTAGCAGTCACACAAAAGCTGAGCACTAAACTCCAGCCCTTGGAAGCAGAGGCAAACAGATTCAAAGCTCACTGGCCTGCCTGCTTAGCCAAAAAGTAGAGTTTCTGATTCAGTGAGACCCTGTCTCATGGTAATAAGGTGGAAAGCAATAGAGAAAGACATTTTGCATTCTAATCTGGCCTCTTCATGGACACATACACACATGCACACACACACACACACACACAGGAATCCCACACAATAACCAAATTTATATTCTGAGAAAATATATGTGTACTCAAATATGTATATGAGAGAAAGTCTCTCTGTGGTGTGTGTGTGTGTGTGTGTGTGTGTGTGTGTGTGTGTATGCTGGTAAAAAAAAAATAGGAGGGTTCTTTAAACATTTCCTAATAAAGGAAATGGCAAAATCAATTGTGTATTCCTACCATGGTACTTAGTAAACCTTTAAATATAACATCATGTTTTCTAAACAAAGTTAATGACATGGGGGAATGATTATGGCATGCTAAGTAAAAAAATGCAGGTTACATTATGAAAACAGATAGAATAGAATTTCAATTGAATACAGAGCAAAAAGCACAAAAGGAAATAGACCAGTCATAGTATGAGTGACATTTTATATTCTCCTAAATAGTGTTCAGGTTTTCCGAAGCATCTATTTATTAATATACATTTACATATGTACAAATAGATGTGTTGCGAATGTGTTCTTCTTTCCTCCTTTTTGTGCCTTGCTTTATTAATGTCAATCATGTGACATCTATTTAACCATTTACTGGCTATGTATAAATGGATATGTGCTATACACATATAAATATATAAACATGTGGATTCAACCATTTACTTTATTAAACTTTTACTCTATCACTGTTTACTCTTTTTGCTTTAAAAAATTATACACGTACAAACAAACACACACAGAGAGAGCTATACACACACACACACATATATACACACATATGTATATATAAGAGAGAGAGAAAGGTCCTAATTGTATATAAAGTCAAGCTTTCCTGCATTTCCAGAGACATAAGGAAACCAAGCCCAGGTCACAGGAGGCCTCTGGCTTACACATTGTCTTGCCAGCTTCTCATCACTAGGTCTCACAGATGAGAAGGGCAGAGAGGTTCCCTCATCCGTGGGAAGACTCTGCTGCCCATCTGAGAGCAGAAACTCTGTACTCTGGGATTCTGCCAAGTGAAGACTAAGTCCTTATGGCTAAGATGACCAGTTATACTTAAGACTGGCTTTGATGACAAAAATCTAGACAATTCCTTCATAACGTCCAGGTTTTACTGTGAATAAGGATTCTCTCGATTGCCTTTGAGCCACTGCACACTGCATCTGATGAAGGTTTAGAAGCATCAGAGTGTACTCGCTAGGCTGCTCTTGGGCATGTTTCTATTGGTGGGGCAAAGTCAGTTTCAAACAGAGGGAAGGTTTCTGTTAGCTTACGGTTGCAGAGGGAACAGTAAACGCCATCCAGCTCCAGTGGGTTGTAGCCTGTAGTGAGGAAAGTGCATCCAAGTAGACATGGACTGGAAATAAAGTCTGTCACCTCTTGGGATCTGGGAAAGGAAACAAAGAACAGGAAGAAGTCAAGGGCTCAATACTGACTGCAAGGACAGACTGACTCAGTTCATCCCACGAGACCCTACCTGAGTGAGTTCCCAACACCTCCAAGTAGTGCCCAAGATAATGGGCAGACCTTCAACTCAGGGACTTCAGAGGACACTTCTGTAGGAATGTCAGTCAAATACATGCAATGATTTGGAATCTTTGTTCTAGTTCACTTTAGCCCTGCTCCATCACCAGGGCAACTAAATACTCCTAATTTTCAATTCCATCACTTGCAAAGTAATATTAATCTTCCAAAATTATTTTCCAATTCCATATTTTTGGTTTTTTTAGGTCATAGCACAAAATGTGACCTGTCTTTCTTTTACAGCCTAGGATTTTCTCTTTTAGGAGGAAAGATGTTTACGTGCCTAATACTGTGGCATTGTGGGAAGTATGCAGCTATCACAAGCATCTGTTGTGTGCTGTTTGCCTTCCTCCAAATCCTCGGTGGTGGACCTGATGTGCCAGAGTTGACCTTAGAAGACTACAGTGAACCTTACAAACCTTGTGAGTGCTCTGAATTCAGCACAGATTTAAGGAATTCTTGGTTGTCATTTTATTTTTGTTTTGTTTTGTTTTGGAAACAGGGTTTCTCTGTATAGCCCTGGCTGTCCTGGAACTCACTCTGTAGACCAGGCTGTCCTCAAATTCAGAAATTCACCTGCCTCTGCCTCCTGAGTGCTGGGATTAAAGGCGTGTGCCACTGTACCCGGCCTTGGTTGTCATTTTTAAAAATGTGAACATGATGCAATGGAGATGGCAATCAGAGAAAGAAAGATCTGACGCCATTCTCAAACCTTCCCTCCAACTAATTCCCTCTCCCCATTTCACCGTATTTCCCCCTTCTGGTCCTCAGAAACCTTAAGTTTTACAAATTCATACTCATCACACTGATATGCTGCCGAGAGTTCACTCTGTGATCAACTTCCTCCCCTCATTTCTATTTCTTTAGAATTTTTGTTCTCAACCATTCTGTGAGGCATTTTCCTACATACTCCCTTATGAACAGAAGGATATTCTTTAGGTGATAACTCTGTTCTTTCTTGTGAAAAACTGAAAATTCATCCAGGCACAGGCCTGCTGTTGTGGCTGATCAGGAGACTGAAGCAGGAGGATCACAAACTCATGGACTGTTTGGATGACAGTGAGTTCAGGGCCAGCCAAGGCCACTGAATGAGACTCCATCCCCAAAATTTAAAAAGTTAAAAGGCATCTTGGGGATGTAAGTTCAGTTGATAGAGGGTTTGAATATCATATATGAGGCCTTCATTTCGACTCCAAGGATGAATGAATGAATGAATCCATGAGTCCATGCGTGAATGGGTAACTAGATAAATGGATGGTCTCTGGAAATAACATCATTCGAGTTCAGTACAGATGCAAGTTCTGAATTCAGTCAAGTGATGTACTTGCCCGATAGGTACCCAGATATTGTTTCTCTTTTCTGTGCAGTGAACTAGATAATCACAGCATCCACCCATAATGCAGATGTGAGGATAAAAGGATATAATCACACATAAAATGCTTAGTATGGCCCAACAGCGAGTAAGGGTTCCATTAATGTCAATTACTCCTGTCATTATCACTGTTATTAAATATATGAGATAAAGGCTTTTAATGACTACAGGAAGTGAAAGGAAGCCAAGTCCATTTGGACTCAACTGACCCTCAAATCTAACTCAGACCACGCCACAGTTTTCAGCTGAAGATGAGAGAGGGTATTTTACATAGCATTCTTCACTGCTGGTTAGCCTGACAGTGAATTTGTGAGTTCTCACCGGAGATGTGAACACAGCTGGTTCAAATCAAATCCACCTTTTCCGAAGTTTACAAGTGTTTGAAACCTGCTTTCTAGTTTCTTTTTGGGTGGATCATCCTAGATTGGGGATAGGGGAGGGGTTCTCACTGCCAAGCTTCTCTAGGGGAATGGGTGGAGCCTGTTCTTGCAAGCCTCGGCCAACTCCCCTGATTTCAAGAGTTCAGGCCAGATAAGCTTTGGACAAACACCTGAGGCTGATAGGAGGCTTAATTGAAATGAGCCCGAGCTTAAATGTTTTATGAGGTACGCCCATTGCTAATTTCTTTGGCCAAATTTTCCTCCTGTGCCTTGCTATGCATGCCTGAGAGAGCCAAGTCTCTCCTGTGTTGCTGCAGTGTGACCTGACTGTATCGCTCTGCCAGATGTTAGCCATTGGGAGCGTCCAGAGCAGACAATGTGGAGACACACAGCCCTACTGCCTCCTATCCTATCAGCACAGGATCCATGGTATTCCTGCTGTGCATCCCATCACTTCCAGAAATCCCGGGACTCTCAGTCACCTTAGCCAAGTCCTCAAGGCTGGGGCCAAAGTCTCTCAGACATAATAACCCTGATGTACAAGGCAACACCTAGCCCAAGTATCGTGCCAAGCTCCCGTGTGAACTGGGAATGAAACAGACTTGTCTTGTGAAAGAAGAGAGCAGTGGAAAATGTTAATGCTAGCCTAGCATGGCTGAGACCCTAGAATCAATCCCCAGCACTGGAAATAAAAAATGCCCCCCCCCCACTGGGCAACGTGAATGGGAAGCATATGGCTTGTCATCTTTCAGGAAGTTGGAAAAGACCCTCCCACACCCATGTTCATGTCACTCTGGAGACATTCCCTTGGCGACTTCAAACCTCTAGACTGAAAATGTACAAATGTCCTTGCCATATCAAATCAAGGATTATTAGCTCCGTAGCCCAACAACACCGTTAGAAACTTTGAATCAAGAAACCTGGTGCTGGGGCCATACTTAGGGACCAGAGCAAACTTCAGAAATGTTGTTAGACCAAACAGTAATGAGCTGAGAGGCACAAGCTTGAGAGGTAATCACACCCGAAACTCCTCTTCCACGTTTGTGTTACTGTGTAAAATGTTCTTGAACAGTCACACCTCAGACAAAGACGAGTCAATGACCCACTTGCTGTATCTACCCTTCAGCCAGTTTCTCTTCTTATCTCCTTTCCCACCCCTTTGCCTCTCCTCTTCTTCCTCCTCCCCTCTCCTTTTCTCTTTTCTCTTTTTTGTGTTCTTATGTGTATGTACAGGTTCATATATTTTTGTTTATATGTATATGTTGAGGGAAATACAGGAAATATAGTTTTCAGAAGTCTGCTATCTTAAGAAATTGGTCCAAGAAACAGTCATTGGGGGCTAGTCATTTTAACACTAATGCTCATACCTCATGTGCATTGTCATAAGCAACAGCTCTGTGTGTTGTGTTTGCCCTACCATCCTGCCAATATCCTGAGCCTATGAGAAATTAACATTATTCACCTAAATCTGAAACATTTTAATACTTAAAGCTTTCTGAACATTGACATGATGCTACAAGTGGAGAATAGGATGGCTTACAATCAAAAGGCAGGCATATGAGAAACACTGGCCAAGGTTCCGTCCAAGAGGGATGTGTTAACGTTGTTTATGAAATATCAGTGAGTCTCATCTTGGTTCCTCTTCCCTGAGATGGTTTCTTATCCATAAGTGAGCGCTTCGAAATCTGAGGAGAATCCACAGTACTTCTGGTCTCGAGCATTTCAGTATAGTGGCATTCACCCTGTACCAAAGTTTCCATAAGTGTTTTCTGATTCAAGAAGAGAAGGCCTTGTCTACTAAGAGCCTGTTTCAAACTAAAGAGAGGGCAGCAGGTATGTGGGTGTTGTATGGCTACCTCACTGGGCTGATGTAAGGATTGCATGAGCCCCTGGATTTGTATGAGGCTTGTAAATGTAAGGCCCAGACAAACACGCACATTGTCAGGTTCCTCTGTGCTATGTGTGCCAGTCAAGCAACCCAATATTTTTTTTAGGGTGATGTTGACACATGTCAAACACATTAACATTCCGATTGAAATGACTCATTGGCTCAGGAGTCACTGCAGAAGCCCAAGAGGGAATTTGAGGGAGAGGCAGTGTGGATTGTTAAGAAGATTGTGACCTACAGGGTTCTCTCTGTCTCTGTCTCTCTGTCTCTGACCCCCTCTCTGAATTGTTGTTGTTATAGAGTAGAGAGGATACTGCTGCTACATATTGTTATTTCTACCACCATCATTGTTACACTAACTGTAAGTCTATCTGAGACCCCAAGCTAAAGACTGAGTAGGAGGATGCTCTCCTCTGTCTTTGCAGCCTCAGCCCACCCTTTCGTGTTAGCATATGATAATTTCTGCAGCATCTTCCCTGGCTATGCTATCAGTTCCATTCTCCTAAGCTTTATCGGGAACTCAGTCTACCCTCTTTAGGTTGATATTAAGATGACAAGGCTGGAGTTTGGAGTCAGTTTTGAATGATGGCCCCCTGCCCTTCAAAGTCTTCTCCACAAGATGGTTCCTTAATTCTAGGGAGAAACATTATATCAAAAAAAAAATAATCAAGAGGGACAGCTCTAGGAGTTGGATACACAAGGTTGGCCTCAGAGCACCATACGCATACATGTGCATGCAGTTACACACACACAGACACACACAGACAGACACACACACACACACACAGAGAGAGAGAGAGAGAGAGAGAGAGAGAGAGAGAGAGAGAGAGAGAGAGAGGGAGAGAGAGAGAGAGAGCACATGAATATCCACACATAAACACAATTTTTCACGTACTTGATATGTGTTACTGAAATTGGTTGTCCAGTGTAGTTTGGGTTTTAGAAAGATGCGTCTGTATTTGGGGTCCCAATAAAATAAATCCAGAATCTAACATTGACAGCTAAATCTGACCCTCTTTCTGGTGAGATCATCACAGAGCACTCTTGATGTGCGCTCTTTCCTGTGGGTAGAATAGCCTCTCTTTCCAGGATATGGTCTCAGTGAGTGCCTGAGTTCCATAGTCCCTGTTACCATTGGGTTAAGCTATATTCTTTGCATCCAAGTCTAAGGTCACCTTCCCATCTCTGTCATGGACGCTATCCCAGGATGATAGACAACTGTCCTCCCCCATCTTTAACTTTTTTGTACACATCACTCCTAAGAGGTTGTCAGAATGCCACTGGAAGATCGTCAGTGTCTGAGCCACCGCATGCTCTTTTTGAAGATGATCAACTTATGGGTTTAGAGTAGAATTCGGTTCCTTTGATACTGTCTCCCCAAGGTCAGATCATCACTGGCCTGATCACCTACTTCTGGTTCAGACCTTTAAATAGGCACTTGTTCCTATTAACAAGGATAAAAGCGGTTCACAGGCACAGCATCTCTGTGTCGCTGGACAGAAGCAAGAGCGTCGGCCCCTGCTTTCCTGGATGATTAACTACAGAAATGGCTGGGGCTCAGACAAAACCACTGTTGAAGTTCACAAATTTCTAGTACTTATATTCCATTTCATAGATTCTCTCAGCTCATTTGCCTAGGACCCATCTTGGTCTATAGATGCATATAAAGGGCCATGCTCGATGTTTTCCTCAGACAAGATGATAGCATTCTGTGCTCCAAAGCCATGAAAATTATTCGATGATTTGATTTTTCTATATTCTTCAAGACCTACCAGCAATCCCTAAGCCTGAGCTTTATTCTTGATGTGTCTCACATTATTATTGTTTAAGTTCAGTGGCTTTGCCAACACATTGTGACCCCGCTCTATAATGACGCACTGTGGCCATATGCCCCATCTCCACAAGTCCTGGGCTTGCCGCCCATGCTGTCCCCACCCCTGACTCCCACTCTATGCACAAGGGCCTCAGAAGGCAGAACTTAATTCAGACCAGCTGCCTTTCTTCTGCTGCTCCAGATAAACATGGGCCTGAGCGCACTGTGCTAGCTCAGTTGGACCCATGAGAGAGGCAGCTGAATGGCAAATCCACCTCGCAAGCCTGTAACGTTCTCTCATGGGACACTCGATCTGCCTTTCCAGTCCAGATCTGCTGAGTATTTTAATGTTGTAGTTTGTCTTGTCTGTTTACGACATCGTCGGTATCTATGGCATCTCTCACAATAAGAGGTCACAAGGACCTTCCCTTGAACTCCAGTTTCTGCTACTTTGGGGGTGACCATCCACTTCTTGGAAACTGCTGCTGCCCCCAACAGCTAATGTCATGTGCATTGTGAAGCTTAGCATTAAAGATAAAAAAAAATCCTATACACTTTGTGGTGATGTTTGGTGTTGTTTATACCATGTAATAAAAGAGAGATAGATAGGAATTTTGAAAACTAGATTTCTGGTTGACCACAAGTGGAGAGAGGCTGCTGACAGAAGCTTTGACCCTCTGAGTAGCTCCTCCAGGCTGTATGCCCAATTGTAGGACTTCTTTCCTTCCCTGGGGTTGCTGGGAAGGTCTTTAGGCCTCAGTTCTTTCTGTAGCATTGTTCTACGTATTCCTCAGCTGAGTAGATGCCAGACATCTAGCCCCTGGTTCTGTCATATATGGCTCCAGGCAGCTCTGAATGCTCAGATCATTGTGTCTAGACAGGCAGCCAAAACAGCCTCAAATAAGCCTCCTTCCCTTTCTTCCTTTCTTTCTCCCTTTCTTTTTTTCTCCCCCTTTCTTTTTCTCTTTCTTTTTTCTTTTTTTCTTTTTCCTTTTCCTTTTCCTTTTCCTTTTTCTTTTTCTTTTTCTTTTTCTTTTCTTTTCTTTTCTTTTCTTTTTTTTTTTGTTGTTGTTTTGGTTTTGGCTTTTCAAGTCAGAATTTCTCTGTGTAGCCCTGATTGTCCTGGAACTCACTCTGTAGACCAGGCTGGCCTCGAACTCAGAAATCCACCTGCCTCAGCCTCCCAAGTGCTGGGATTAAAGGCATGTGCCACCACTGCCAGGCTCTCCCCTTCTTTCTTTCTCCCTTTTTTCCCTCTTTCTTTCTTTCTTTCTTTCTTTCTTTCTTTCTTTCTTTCTTTCTCTTTCTTTCTCTTTCTGTCTTTTCTTTCTCTTTCTTTTCTTTCTCTCTCTCTTTCTTTCTTTCTCTCTTTCTTTCTATCTATCTTTCTTTCTATCTTTCTTTCTTTCTTTCTCTTTCTGTCTTTTCTTTTTCTCTTTCCTTTCTTTCTTTCTTTCTTTCTTTCTTTCTTTCTTTCTTTCTTCTTTCCTCCATTTCTAGTCTCCATTTCTCCCTTCCTTATTTCCCTCCCTTCTCTACTTTATCTCCTAATCCCCTCCTTTTCCTCCTTTTTTACTGTCTCCCTCATTTTCCTCTTCCTCCTCCCTCTTTTGTTCTCCCTTTCCTTTTACTTTTTCCTCACTTCCTCCCTCCATCCCTTCTTTCCTTTCTTTCCACTCCTCTTTTCTTCCTTCTGTTCTTCCTTCTTTCCCTCCTCTCTTCCTCCCTTCCTTCCTTCCTTCCCTACCTCCTTTCTTCTCTCTCTCTCTCTCTCTCTCTCTCTCTCTCTCTCTCTCTCTCCCCCCACCCCCCTTGTCCGTGTCTTGAATTCATCTGGGAATCTCTTTAGTAAAATAATATTTAGTAAAATAATATTTGTGTGCTCACCTGGGCACACAAATATTGATCCTCACCCAGAATAAGGCTCTTGAGGTGCTTTCTAAGCACAGTCTTCATCTGCTGTCAAAATCCTACCTTCCTTTCCATCCCTAGTGGCTAGAGCCTCGTGTGGGGAGACTCTGGACCATCTCCATCACACTGCTTCTCTTTCCTGAGAACCCCTAGTAGCAAAGGCCTCCTTAGGAGAATGATTGTTCGCTTCATTGGATGATTGCTATCCTGGCCTAATCATATCAAATGCCCCCTTAAAATCTAGAAAATCTCCTGGTTTTCTACTAAGTCATACAATATCTGTGTTCTTAAGAAACCTTTCAGCTGGGCTTAAGCAACAACTTAATGGCTTGTGACAGGCAACTTTAATTCCCGCTTCCTGGATTTCTCAAAAACCCACGTGCTCTTGGGTTCTTCTTAAGCTTCTCTGCAGCATTCTGGATTTCATGTTTTTTTGTCTGCTATCAGCCAAGATACAGAACAGAGCTTTTTTACTGGTTAACAGGAAGTCTCCACCACACAGAACCTTATAATCATTTTGGTATACTTTTATCCTGGGTGTGTCCTAGGAATGACTACATTGATCTGTAAGCTCTGCTCCATCTTGCTTATGCCATTCCTTGCTCCCACCCTTCCTCCATCCTCCTTATCCCCCTCCCCTTTCCCTCTGGGACAGTAAACACATTCCTCATTCTGCTTCCTACAAGATCCAATGTTCCTGTCATGCCCTTTGGGACCGCAGTCTGCATCTGAGGCGTCTATGAGGGCATTTTCCTATGTGTCTTCTTTCCTGAGAGGCAGCCTGGTGGATTCTCTTTTGTATTATGGAATTAAACCTAATTACTTTTGATTTAATTGCACTTACCTTGGTGGGCATGGTAGTCTTTGATTAGAAAAAGGAAGAAACAAAAGCATAAAGGGGAAGCACGGGGCAGGAACGAGAAGAAGGAAAGAGAGAGAAGAATGGGAGAAATGTTTACAGGACTTCGTGGTTATCTTCCGGAACACCGCTTTGAACTCTCCTATGTGCAGATGTTCCTGGGAGTGTAGGTGGAAAGCTGATCTTTGTGGCATTTTTCATCCAAAAGCCCTGACCTAAGATGATCAATAGGGCTGCACTTTGTAACCATGTCCTTGATCGACAGGGCCACATTACACTCTCCCTTTAAAAACACTTCCAGAACATACCTAAAATGGGAGGAAATGACAGTGACATGTACTACTGAGCACAGACAAATCAGATAGCGGGTATCATTATTTGGCTTTTCTTTGGTCAGTTTCTTTAAACTTCATCAGGATTATTCTATCAGTGTTTTGGTAGCTCATTCTGGCCAATGAAACTGACGTCATTTGAAGGAGCACAAGGATTGGACACCATGGACCACAGTCCTTTATTAAAGCCAACCTTTGGGGTTTGTTTGTTTGTTTGTTTCTTTGTTTTTTAACACTATGTTACCCGGTACCTCATGCAGGAGAACATTGGCTAAGTGACTAGAGAGTAACAAGGCCTCTTTGGAAGATGTTGTCAATGATACATTGTTAGAGAATTCTTAGGAATTTGCTTGGAGCCAAAGAGGATAAGGACTTATCACTGGGAGACACAAACAAGAGCCCCACCATGTGATCTCCTGTATACCTCAGAGATACCTTACCTATGAAGAGAGCACCTAGTCCAAGGGATGAGGCAGGAGGCAAAGGCCAGTAAACAAGATGACACTGATAAAACTAACCTCTGCTGCTCATAAAGCCACTGTCACAAGCGGAGCCCAGGGCCCACACTCCACCTCCATTCCTTCTCTGGGAATCACTGACACGCTTACCGCCTTCCTCATCCTGCTTTCTGGAGTGCTGGCATGCTTCTCTTTCCTTTGAGAACCACGCCCAGATGGAGAAGACCTTGAAAGCAGCCAGAGCTCACTGGTCTGATCCCAGGAATAGAGACTGGACCCATAAATCTTGGAGCAAGCACATGAGCAGCTGACCATGACCAAAAAAAGAAACAGCAAGAGCAGGCATGAAATTTGACCTACACACATTGTGCGTGGCCTGAAGGGCCTCTGGAGGTTGACAACTCCTGGTCTGTCGTGTTGTTGCCGGACCCAGAGCAGATTCGGAATCTATGACTTGCTTATAAACTATTCCCTTGGTGTCTTGGTTCAGTATCCCTACACCACTTCTGAGCAATACCTCATGTCATGTACTAGACAAGGCCCAAACTCACTATGTAGCTGAGGATGACTTAGAACCGATGACCCCACCCTCTGCCTCTAATTCTGGTGTCCTGGGTTCCCAGACCTGCACTACTGTGTCCAGTTACATGGCTCTAGATAACAACCCAAGACCTTCTCCATGCTAGGCAAGGGGTCTAGCAACAGTACATTCCAATTGCCAATCATTGCTTTTCTACTCTTGATTACCTATTTAGAACTGACATTTAACTATCCTTGCCTCTTCTGAATATTTGCCCATCAAATGAGAAAATCTGTACAGTCAGAAAGCTAACTTCTTCTCAGGGAAATCTGACACTTCTAATCACGTGGCCATTTCCCCAAGAGTTCCTCTCCTCATTTCTTTCAAGGTCCCTGCAAGTCAGTTGAGAGTCATGTAAGGAGTTCATTTATTTAAGTTGGTAAAGGCATGTGTTGTTCTTCACATAAGACAAAAGTTGACTGTCTTTTTTGGAACCAATCAATGCTGTTTCAGAAGACCCTACCTGAATGGAAAGTTCTATAAGGGACAAATGCAAAGGTCAGTCCTCCTTGTATCCATAGCTGGGTCTCCTGCTAAACTAAAAACAAGTTTGGGCAGGAACTGTTATACAGGATCTGGATAACTCAGAGGCCACTGGGCTGATGATGTCATCATATTCCATGGAGATATTAATTTTCAAAATCCCCAAGAAACATCGTGGGGGCATCTATTTATCGTCTCATAGTGCATTGCACATATTACACATACATTTGTAATCTCAGAGAAAGATAACAAAATGCTTTTGCTAGGAACTAGGTTTGGTGTGCTCTGAGCTCTGACTCATGACAGATACATGAGATGAAAGCAGAATCGTGCACCCTCCAGAGAACTCTTCACACTGGCTTGCTGTACTGCTGCTGGTTAATAGATGTGACTTAACCTTCTGTAGCATTCCTGAGGTCAAAGAAAGGTCAAAGACACTATTGCATAGTGTCATGATATGGACCTTCCATTCTTTAGCCAAGGATATGGAAAAATGCTCCAACAACCTCTGTCACATTGTTTAACGCACCTTGGGAGCCTTCCCTTCATATCAGGGATAGTCTAACATGACATATCTGCAATTAAAGGGTGATGTCAGTTGACACAATGCCACAGAGCCCAGTTAAATATTGTTCCTTAGAAAATAAGAGCAGGATTGAATCCTGAAAACATTGGTAGTGGTCCAGGGGCTGAGTCATTTGGCTCTCTCTGAGCGTCTCTGCTAGCTAGGACTTGTCAAGGAACACAACTTCTGTTCATACATGGAAACAAGAAAGAAAGAAGCAGGAAAAAAAAAAGCAATTTTAAAAGAGTATACTACTCGAGGGATCCATGGTTTTATCACAATTCATGCCAATTCTAAGTGTAGATTTTTTTAGGCTTTAGTAGAGACATTCAATGGCTCTGCTGGATGCAAAAGGCAAGATCCAAACTCCATGTCCTTTCAATATGTTACATATTACTTAGGCGCTTCGGGTTTTCACTCCCTTGGTTCTTGCAAAGGAGCTGGAGATGGAAAGATTAGATTGACTCTAATTTATGAGCACTTCTCATCCTGATGGGAGTACTTGGACTCTCTTAGATATATATTAAACAACGCTGTCATGAAAAGTTAGAAGATGGAACCAAGAGCTCCCTACACAGGTTACTACGGCTGAAACTTTATATATAATGAAGAAGCAGAAGAGACAACAGAAAAATTAGCTAACCTTCTAGAGAGAGAATGTTGTCTCCTGATACTGCCACAAATGACCTTTTGAGCCTTAAGTCCACAAAATTGCTTTGTAGTAGAGTCCTGGAGACCAGAAGTTTGTCACATGTCTCATTGGGCTAAGGCCAAAGCCTCATGGAAGACTCTAGAGGAAAAAAATCTTTCTTCAAATTGTAGAGGCCACTTGGATCCCTGGGTTACTGCTCCTCTCCTCGTCTCCACATCTAAGAGAAGTAAGCTTCATCCTTCACGTCATCCTGGTGACATCTGCTACCCTGCCAGCTCCACCCCACACCATCAAGGACCTCTGTGATTCTGTTGAACTCACTGGATAATTGAGGATAATCTCTCCGTATTAAATCCAGCTGATTAACAACTTTAATTATACCTGAAAGTTTAATACATCTTTGCCATGTGAAGCAATATAATCACGGGGTCTTAGGGCTTAGAGCACAGGTATCTTTGGGTGAATATTATTCTATCAAAGATACTTTCTACTTTACCCTGTGAAACAAGTCAGACAAAGTAAGTGGCAAATATGAATGCCTCCTTTGCCTTATTTTTTTTCTCACAAGACAAAAACAACTGAAGTCTCCTCATACAGCAATTCCAAGAGAGAATGTGGACACTTTAGCAGGAGGAGAAAGGTGGTTTCCTTATAATGTCTTCTGGTTATGAGCCAAAGATTCTTAACTAAAAATTTGCTGAAAGTACTGCTATAAACAGACGACTATTAAAGTTAAATAGTCATCAAGTTAAGTTAAATTCAATTTAACTTAAATATTTATTAGGAGTGAAAGCGAACACAAGCATTGAAAACTCAAATCCTTATTTCTTAAGTGTCTCATTTTACAGCAATGTATTTCTGGCTGTTGGGAGGCAATTTCTGTGGTTTTATTAACCTGTAACAGGAGGGTTTGTAACTCTAAGCTGGAGTATATAGGACTAAGGGAGTTAAGGGAAAATAAAACACAAACCAAGAAAACCCTGTTGCCTTGGGAGCTAAAAGGAATCAGACAAAGATGACCACCTTATGAAACTTGGGTAATCGGACCCATTGAATCATCTTTTCTTGTTAAAGGTGTTCAAACAATGACGTCATACATTCAAAAGCTTTAGTTGGTTCTGAGTTTATCCCAGACATCATTTGGTGAATCAAAGACATAGTCATTTTGAAAGAGAAAAGTCAGTCACCTCCTCTTGTGAAGTGTATAGGTTTAGACAACACAAGTGTAAGTACTTAAAATAATAAACTTGTTTATGGTGTGTGTAACAACAGTTCCTCTACCCTACTAGGCATACAAGAAAAAGAGGGCCTCAGTCTAAAGGCCCTTTGTGAGCTATTAATTTTTCCAAATTTCAAATAGAACTACATTTAAATCTTGGAAGTCTGAGTTCTGGCCTGAGTTCTTTGCAGTCTTTAGGCTTCCAAGAATGGGAATTTATCTGTGAAGTGGCATGCAATATGGTCACAACCCTACATAGTCCCATTTTGACAGAGGCACACCAATATAAGATCAGGAAGTTCTATACTTCTACTGCTCTTTATGTGAATTCTCCTGATGTGTAAACATATAATTAATCTGGCAAGCAGTAAAATATCAGAAAAGAAGCCTGAACCTTGAGATGTGTGGGACAGTGATCTGGACAGGATGTAGTAGGCTCTTCCTGGTACACCATGGAACTCACCAAACCAACTTGGAAAAACTAGTCTCTTCTCAGGATGGAAGCTCACTCACCCCTGAAGGAAACAGCTCCAAGGCTTGATACAAGAGTCAAGATATTCATCTATTTTGAACACTCCATGTGGTCCCAAGCAAATGGACATATGTCTTGAGGATTCTAGGGCTATAGTTCCCAAATATCATTAAGCCTCCTCTCTGTAAGTAAAACCAGGGAAGAAACTCCTGGAGAGCCACGTTTTCTCTTTCCCAGATCTATAACCTCACTGGGTGTGACCTCTTTTTGAGGGCCTGTCCCACCATCTAGAAAATTCTTACCCAGTCTCCCCTCTCCCTGGGAAGAGAGAGGGGTCAGAAAGGCTAGACTTGTTTTCTTCCAAAGGATCATTAGAAAAAGTCTGAAATAGTTGGACCTTGATCTGCTAATTAAAGGAGAACAAAGACATGGTCTTGTGCACAAGGCAGGTCAGTCATGCATGAGGGATGGTCTGGGCAAAGGTTGGATAGGAAGAGCTTCAACCCAAAGCAGGACATCACAGAACAGCTCAGTGTCTGCATGCAGTGTAAAATGACCTCCACCTCCCCTTCAGATGCACGATCTTGTTTGTACAGGCATGGGACAGACACAAATGCCTGGGACTGCTCCTTTTTTTTTAACACACACCTGACCCAATGCCAGTTTCTCTTCCATTCTCTTCCAGTTGAAATGAAATGAAAGCAAAATAGAAAGACCCGGGTTCATTGTTGAAGCTCCAGGAGAATTTATGGAGACCTCACTGCAAAAAAATTAAGCCGTGACTAAAGCTCAGATTAAGTGTGTTCATCAGAAGCAAGACCTCTATTCCTTGAATTGGAGTGTGTGTGTGTGTGTGTGTGTGTTGTGTGTGTATGTGTGTGTACATGTGTGTGGTGTGTCTAAGGTCATCTATTTAGAGTATTTAGAGTCACCAACAATCCTCTCTATGTATATAAGCACCACTCCCTCAAGAGGAAGCTCTTCCCATGTGTGTGTGTGTGTGTGTGTGTGTGTGTGTGTGTGTGTATGTATGTATGTGCTTGTGTATAAGGGTAAATGTACAAGTGCTGGTGAAGTTATATATGTGTATACATGCATGTGAAAGCCAGAATACATGTTCAGATGTTGTTCCTGAGACAACTGCCCTGGAGCTTGCTGAAGAGGCAAGCCTTGCTACTCAGTGACTGCAGGGATCCTCTACTCTCCACCTCCCATCCCTGAGCTTAGGAGAGCAACCTGTTTTACTTGGGTTCTGGTGTTGTTACTCAGGTCCCCATGCTTCCAAAGCAGGCACCCTGCTGTGTTCCTAACCCTATTCCTTTAGAATCCCAAGTGTCCTTAGAACTCACTTTTAGCAGCAGAAGTAATACCAGCTGTTGGAAAGCCGAGGAGCTTTCCCATCTTTACCATTGCAGGATCCAGCTCTCATTGGAGAAGGCTCAGGACAGACTAAGTATAAGAGACAGTGTCAACAAGAGAAGCGGTTTAATTTGAAAAGTTGTGTTGTGTGGGTTGATCTCCTAGGAGAGCAAGACCTTTGTTCTACAGTCACAGTAGAAAAACTGTGTGCATGTGGCACTCAGGAAAGAGATGGGGAAGAGACTGTCCACCGACCCATATCTGTGTGTTCTCTGCACAGATTCCAGGAACACCCTCTCAGGAATAGGTTTGAGAAATTTTTAGAATGTCATTTCAGAATGTTGGGGTGAGAAACATGCTGTTTTATAGAAGACTAGGAAAGCAGGACCTGAGTCAGGTGTTCCTCCCCTTGCTATTTGAATATTTCATAGGGTGGGGGACACTCATTTTCTTGGGATACAGATACTACATTGAGCCACTATGCACATTATGCAATAAACTTTCAGCAGACTCCTGCAGAGCCACCAAATTAGTCTAGGCCTCACCCACATTCCACTCTGTCTCACACTAATCACGTGGCGTTAAGAGACTAGTTGGGTTTGTTAACTCCTCCTGGTCTCCTGGGTAAATGTCAGCGGGGTGTGAAATGGGACCCTTGTGCACGAGAGAGAATGAGCTCTTCCACAGTCAGTTCATTCCAGCTAAGAAGAATGGGATATCCAGAGATACTCAGGCTCCCTGGCATGTTGACTCCATTCACATCCATGCATTCATTCATTGCACAAATGCCTAATACTGAACAGGTACCAGCCTTGTGCAGTAACTCTAAACCCATTAATACCCATCTTCAACAAAACCTGCAAAATTGGGTCTGTTTGCTCCACTACAGTCAGATTTGAAAATATATATCACTGAAACAAACAAATAAACAAACAAACAAACTCAGCAAGACATTCTTATTTTATTTTACTATTGTATGTTTTGAGACATCTTCTCCTCTAGTTCCAACTGGCCTTTAATTGGATGTGTAGCTGAGGCTGTTGTTGAACTATTGACCCTCCTGAGATGTCAGTTATCCATGGCCACACCCAAGTAGGTCTTCATGGCTTAGCACTCTATTGCCTTAATCATTTGGCCATCTGATCCTATAGGTTTCCATATTTTAAAGACCTAACTAAGCATGCCATTCTAGCCTTTCTATATGTATATAAGATTCCCCTTACTTTCTATATGTATTCAAGATTCCCCTTACTAAAGCTTCATATGCATTGGAGAATACCTACATTTCTAAAATGTTATTTACATTTTCACGAAATTTTAAGACATCATTAGAAAGAGAGAAATTTCTATTCCTTGGCACAAATTGGGGAATGGGCCATAAATACAAAACACTGTTTGTTGTATTAGAGTTCACTAAGAGGCCTCTTCCTGGGGCTTGTGGTTAAAGAGGAAACAAGTAATTACTGCCCACCAGTTTTGGAAATATTGATGTCTGGCTGAGAAGTCACTCTACAGAAATAATAATGAAAGAGAATTAGAGAGATGGTAGACTCGCCACAGGAACCAGGGCCCTTCCTTTGGTGCAGTCTCCAATGCCACCCTCACCCTCCACCTTTGGCTGACTCAGTGTGTGTGGAACTTCTTCCCTTGTGATTCCCTTTTAGGCAGGTCTTCAAAAAGGCAGGCAAAACCCAGTCACATTCAATGAAGAACCAGGAGTCTTTTAGGTTATTATGGCCCCTAAATATGTATTGTTAGTAATTTTCAGTCTATAATCCTTAGCTACATTTATAATTCCTCTAATAAAAGTGATAAATGTACCATAATATGCTAATGTTCCACATATCTTATAAAGCATGAAAGCTAAACATTAAGAAAATCAATATGCTAATATTGCCCCAACTGTCCAAGAGGAAGCCATGAATTTCCCCTTGGGAAACTTGGTTTTGGTGAAAGGGCATAAAAAGTATAGCTGTGGAGCCCCTGGGCAGAGATGAAATACAGGACAGAGAAGGGTCTCCAGGGAGATATCATGTAAAATGAGCCAGATATCAGTAGGGTAGATAAAGGGAGGAATAGGGATCTTGTGCAAGTGTGTGTACTTGCATTTCATGCCCAATAGAGATAGGATCCAGGAGCTGAGAGAAAAGAAAAGGAAGAGAAAACCCAGAATGATTCATACAAAGTCCTCTATACAACCAAGTTGAGGCTCTGTCCACTAATCTATAAAGATCCAACAAAGGAGGTCTGCAATATCTCAACTTTACCACAATCACTGATGCTCTACTGGCTAGATACAGAAAGAACTGTGATGAACTATGAGAACATCAAAAGGACACCATACTTATAGACTCAGTCAAGACATGAACAATGGAAAGTCGCCAGCCTCTAAGGGGGTTGGACAAGAGCTGACCATGCTAAGAGAATGTCACACCCATCTTGTTTGGTAAATGGAAAATGCTGAGTGAGCACACGATATCAAGCAAAAGATTACCTTGTACCTAATGACAGACAAGGACCTTAATGGTGTTGGTCTTATAAGGCAGCCCAAAGAGCAATGGTGTTCTATTTTTCTTTCTGTTGCTGAGATGAATATGATAGCCAAAGCAACTTATGAAGGAAAGGATTTATTTCACTTTACAGCTTTACAGTCTCTTGTGAAGGAAAGCTAGGGAAGAAACTCAAGGTATGAACCTGAAAGCAGAGGCTACGGAGGAGTGCTGCTTACTGGCATGCTCCCCATGGCTAACTCAGTCTACTTCCTTGTACAAATCAAGACCATCATCTCAGGGGTACCACTACCTGGGCTGGGCCTTCTGCATCAATCACTAATCAAGAAAATACCTCACAAACTTGCTTTCAGGGAATCTGGTGGAGACAACCTCTCTGGAGTCATCCTCCCAGAAGACTCCTGTTTTTGTGTCAACTTGACAGAAATAGAACCTAGCCAGCATGAATGGGGAGCAAGCAAAGGGGTTTGACAAGGAAGTTCCATGGTAACTCTACATGATCTTTATGGAAGGAGCTGGATTAGATGAGGGTGATGGCCATAAAGACACAAACAGACATCTGACTGATGCTCCTGGCAGCACATGATGTATATTTTGGAAAGATATGGGGACTGGGCTCTTGATGTTTCCAGAACTTTCCACTGAACAGCATATTGAAACAGGCTCCACGGAGCAAAGGGGAAAATATCTCATCTCTAGGCAGCAACAGAGTAGCTACTTGTAGGTCTAAGATAGATCTTTTAGAGAATCTGAGATGTTCTTGAGTCCAGATGCAAAGGAAAGTATCTTGCATTTCTCTCTGCCTCTACTAAGTGGATCCAAGCCTGGTGCTGCCTTCCAGAGGAGCATGGAGCTATTAAAAGCCTTAATGAAACCTGGAAGTGTGGTATTGATCAGGGGTGTTTTCTTCCAGTCACCACTGGGCCCTAGGGTGACTCAGAGAGCCCAGCACAGACGTGAGTCATCCTTTATATTCTACTGTTGCCTGTAAAGAGGACACTCACCCTGCAGCTTGGAGGACCACCTGGGAAGTGGGTGTGGTGGACTCCTGTTGATTAATTAAGTGAGACCATCCCTTCGTGGGACCCATCCTCTGATGCTTTTCTTCACCTAGATCCAGCCCCAATCTTTGCTCCTTCTCTGTTTCTTCTCCCTGATTCTTTGGTCAATGGTGGTACCTCAGGTCCTCTCAAAAAACAACAGAAAAGTTGCATGGATTAAGGAAGAAATCACATGGTAAGTTCAGCCTCCATATTAGGGACTTTCATGAGGGACTCACAGGAAAGCTTTAAATGTGAACAGTGTTACCCCAGTTATCCACAGGAGAGATGAAGTTTGGAGATAAGGAATTAAACCCCAAGTCTTATCACTAACACATGGCAGGGCCAACAATATCCCAGATACTGAAATAATGTTGTGCATTTATATGGCACTCCTATGTGTTAAGCAAAGATCTACTTGGTGTATAAAGGCTAATTCATACAGCTCTCATGATGCATCCCCAGGAGAGATAACAAGAAGGTGAAAGACCTGTCATAATCTCTCATGATCCTCAGATTTGAGATAAACCAGGTAGAAAGATCTGGGGTTTAAACTAAGTCTCTGTGGTTCCTCTTAGTGCCCTAGGTACACCTCAGTAAGATACATTTTCCTTGTATAACTTTGCATGCATCATCATTAGGAGACAACAGTTTAGAAGCTAGTGTGAAGTTCAGTAGTGTGAATCAGGAAGGAGAGGTTATCAAAGAATAACTGTGCTCATTGCCATGTGTTATCATATGTATCTCCAAGGGCAGAGAGCACAGAATTCTAGATCCTTGTCACGTAATTACCTGTGATCTTCAACACGTGGCTTAAGTCTTCTGTGCCTCAGTTTCTTCTCTGGCAAAATGAGTTAGTCACTCCTACATGAGGACATTCTGTGGAAATCTAGGTCTTGGAGACCTTCACTAATCTCAATCCCTGTCCTCTTTCCAAGGAGAAGAGGTTGAAGGGAAAGAAAGGAGCATACAGGGGTTTCCTTTACATTCCTGAAGGAAGCTCTTACTGGGACGCTCTTATACAAGACACATTTTCTAAGGCAGATCCCCAGGAGGAGCTATGTGAGAACTCAGCAGGATGAGGCAAGGCAATGTGTGCATTAAGAAACACAAAGATGGCAGAGTCGATGCCCCAGTGAGTAATGCCTTGTTAGAGAGTGCAAGAAAATGGTCTAGTTCTTTTTTTGGGGGGGGGGTGGGGGTGTTTTGTTTTGTTTATAGTCTGCACATGCCTCAGCCAGAACACAGTGCAGGCCACCCACAGGAAGCATTTTAGACCATTAGCCTGATGGGAAATCTTTTGCCAGAGTGATGAGCCTAGCTAGGACCATTATATATTCAAGTATCTGGGATTGAAATAAACAGAGATTAAAAAAAAAAAAACTATTGTGTCCATCCTCCATAAGGGACACCCAGCAACTGAACGGCAGAGACAGGCTTCAGGGCTGGAATCCAAGTGTGACATGGGAGAGCAAAGGCATGAGGGAGAAGCAGAAGACTCACCAGTGGCCTGGGAGAAGAGAAAACCCCAGAGGAAGTCACATGTTACACAGCTCAATTAGAGAGGCATCGCAGATATGTGCAGCATGCGCTCAAGGATAAGGATTGCTGATTTTCTGATCCATATTGCTCAGTATCCTGCTGGCACACCATGGGAGCTTAGTTAATGTTAGAAGAATCAGTCACCACCTTTGGCATAAGAGTGGCCACTTTGGATCTTGCTCTCCTGTACCACTCATGGATCTCAGCACTCAAGCAACAAGATAGTAGCAGAGAGGTTGTTGGGTAGACAGCAGATCTCAGCACCTCATCTCCGTGTGCTGGAAGGAGGGGATAGTTCATGGTGAGACTCACTTGAACTTTTTAAAGTTAACTCTTTATAGTTAACACTTTAACTGTGGTGTAATAGACCAGGGAGACTTGAGAGGGGAGCTGTGTGTTCTGTACTGGGGCAGGAGAGTGGGGAAAGGCCAGAATTATGGTAGTGGGAAATTCTGAAAGAGAGCCAAGGTATCTGGATGTTGTTCATCCTAAGCTGAGCCAGACAGTGTGAATTTTATCCTCCTCACCTCCCCCAAATGCCCAGAGTAGGACAGATATCAGTTATCAGTTTGGCCTCATTGATGTGTGCTTGTATTTGCTACTAAGGATGCTCCTTGGATTGGAGTGAATGATGTAGTAGATATCTTAGCTGGGTATTAATGTGGATGGGACCCAGTTTAGGAGACATATCTGGCTTCCTCCAACCCTTATAGGTCTTGAGAGAGAGGTTCTCTTGGATCCATAAGGAACTGTATGTCAATCAAAAGATTCACAACATGATCAAGACCAGTTAGCTGATGAGTTACCTTATTCTGCGAAGCCATGTGGGCATTTAGTCCTAGTGGCTGGCATTCATTTTGGAGTGGAGATCATGATGGTGGAGTAGTGGGGAGGAGGAAGAATACAGTGACCAGTTACACTGTTTTGTCACAATGCTAGCATGTTTGTAAAGACACTAAAATTCAAAGATGTTGAATGATTCTCCTAAAATCACACAGTTGGTTGATGAGTGTTTAAAAGTGCAGTAGAAAGCTTAAATAAAGTGCACCACACAGCAGAAATGAAGGGTAAGATTTTAAATGTGAGGAAGCAGGGGCTAGGGTGATAGCTCAGCAGGTAAAGTGCCTTCTTCACAAACATGAGAACCTGGGTTCAGTTCCCCTAGAAACCCCATAAAATCAAAGTATGGTGGCACATGCATATATCCCCATTCTGGAGCCATGGTGAAAAGAAACTCCATATACTTGTGGGACAGCCAGACAAATTGAAACAGTGAATTCAAGTTTCAGTTAGAGGTCAATAATAATGACATCCTCATTAGTGATGAGGAGGATGACAACATGAAGGTGATGACCACGGTGATGATGATGATGAGGTAAAGGACAGCAAGTCAGCTCAGTGGCTGAGGGTGCTTGCCACAAAACCTAGTGATGATGACCTGAGTTCAAATCCAAGGGACCCACACAGTGGAAGGAGACTAACTCATGTAAGTTGCCCTCTGACCTCTACACATGTGCCATGGCATGAGTACATTCTCTCTCTCTCTCTCTCTCTCTCTCTCTCTCTCTCTCTCTCTCTCTCTCTCTCTCTCTCTCCCTCTCTCTCTCTCCCTCCCTCTCTCTCCTCTCTCTCTCTTTCTCCCTCTCTCCCTCCCTCTCTCTCCTCTTCTCATATGCATGTGTATAAAAATAAAAATATTGAGTAGGAGAACTATTGAGGAAAATATTTAACGTCAACCTATGGCCTCCATAGGGGAACCTGCCTAAACATGTGAGCACACAAGTTTATACACACACACACACAACACACACATACATACACACACATATATACAACACACAACACACACACACACCCTGCAGCTCTACACACATACATGAACAATAAAAAAGAACACATTTCCTTTGCTCTCAGCTTGCTGCTTGAGGAACATTTCCCCTTATGGTACTAACTAACCATTACCACAGCAGGTAGACAGGGCCTGCAGCTTTACTGCCATCTTCCCAGGGGTGACTTGAAGCTTCCTAGGAGCAACTGAAGGCCTATTGCTCAGATTCTAGAGTCCTAATATCCCAGCATGGAGGGAGAAAAGCAAAGAGTATGTCCAACAAGAGAATTAGCTTGGGAAGCAGTGCCTGGGGGTGAATCGCAGCCATTTAATATCAGTTTTCACATCGTATTGATTCGTTTTCTCTTCCTCTTACAGAAGACTAGCATCCCTGTAGTCCAGCTCATCAGTAGGCCTTTAAAGGCTTCCTATTGATCTGCACAACTATTGTCTCAGTTTGCAGTTTCCCTTTTGGAAACATCCTTTGCCTTTTGGTCATGTCCTGTATTTAGTTTGTACGCCCAAAATGGCTTCTTTTCTGGGAGCAGGCAGCAGACTTCCTGGGCCCAAGGCTGAAGATGGATATGACTTGCTGATACTTTCGGGTGCTTGCCTAGGAGTTCCAGGAAGTCTTCAATGTGAAAGGACAATGGAGAATCTGGAAGAGAAGTCGGGGTGGGGGGTGGGGGGTGGGCTCATTCCAAAGAGGGAAAAGTACCAACAAAGCAAGAGCGGCCATGTATGGAGCACCTCCTTGGTCTTCAACTGCAAGACAAGCACAGGAAGGAAAACAACACAAGCAAGCAAACCAAGGCTGAGAAAAACTTATTTATCTGGATAAACTCAGCTTTAAATCCTGATTTGCCTCAGGACTCTGCACGTTGGTGTGTGTGTGTATGTGTGTGTGTGTGTGTGTGTGTGTGTGTGTGTGTGTGTGTGTGTGAATGCATATGCCCATGCATATAAGTGTGTTTCCTGAGTAAGCAGGAGGTCAACATTATCACCTCTTATTGATTCTCACCGTTGGGGAGGAGGGCTGTGGGTGGCCCATAAAGGTAAGTCTTCCTCAGTCCTAGGATCTGTCTGCTTCTGACATGTTCTGATGTCTCATTTCCCCCCAAGGTCCATCAGTGTGCTCATGGCTTTGTAGTCTGCCTGTCTTCCTCAGCCTTTCCCTGGCCTTTCATAATGGCCATTGCTCTGTCAAAGCAATGCGCTCTGTTGCCTTGGCTTCTGGATCATTTTACTAGTTCGTTCATTTACTTATTCGCCCACTCAAAAGTTTCCATAGGGCTTTGTGTACTGCAGGAGGAAGTGAGGTCAGACAAGGATCTATTGAAGGAGATGACATACAAGGTGCGCAGGGTATTTTCTGTCTCTTTGCATTCATGGCCCTACACAAATCAGCCTTTTCAGCATTTTGTTAAAAAACCTTCCTTTGTGAAAAGCACTCTCATCACATTGAGCCAGAGATAATTACTTATTTTTTTCTCCCCCATATTCCTATTTATTTAGTCCACTTCTCCTTTGCCTGTCTCCTCCCAGTTTAATGTTCTTCTTTGTTCTGTGTCTGATTGGCACTGTGGCTTCTTTGGGAACATTCAATGTTCCAGCTTCAAAAACCATTCCTTGAGCTGCCCACTGTCTTTCTACAGCTCTTGAACTTTTCTCTTGCTTCCTCGTCTCATCCCACAAAACAGAAGCTCAGTTTTACACTCCTGCCCAGTGGCCGGTAGATCACAAGTTTGGAAACATGTACCCTGTTTGTGCTGCTGTTGTCTTGAGGCATTCCCCTGCATACAGATATGTAAAATAAAAGATCATTTGTTCTCACTGGAACCCTCATTCCAGAAGGTCAAGGTCTGCCTGTCAGCTCCCCTCCAAATGTCCTTGGCTCTACCAGTCACTGTTGCCTGATCGTGCATTGTTTGTTATGGCTATAAGTAAATCTAGAAGCCTTACAGCAGGCTGAATGAGAGGGTAGCACAGTCAGCAAGGTGATGGCCTTGCAAGCATGAAGATCTGGGCTCAACTGCCAGAAGCCATATAAAGGGCATGGTGGTGGAAAATGGAGCATCATTGAGGTTGACCAGGAAGCCAACCAAACATATACAAGCTATGGATCAAGGAGGGACCCTGTCTCAGAGGAGGTAAATGGTCTTCCTGGGAATGGCAGGTAAGGTGAACATCTGTTTCTGCATGCACACACATTAATAAGTGCCAACATATGCACATGGAAATCTCTCTCTCTCTCTCTCTCTCTCTCTCTCTCTCTCTCTCTCTCTCTCTCTCACACACACACACACACACACACACACACACATACAGACACACACAGATACAGACACACATACGTCTAAAAGTTTTAAACATGAAATTTATTTCATTATAGTTCCAGAAAAGAAAAGTCTTGAGTGAAGCTTCTAACATGCTCCAGGAAATTCCAGGGAAAAAATGCTTTCACACCTGAGAGGAACTAGAATATCCAGAACCGGAGGTCACACAGTCTCCTTTTCCCCATGTCCCCACACAGACCACAAAAGGCTCCCATAACTATTTGTTGGGCAGAGGCGTATCTCTGTATCCCCTGTGAGTCCTCCATCTGACTTTGAAAGGTGCTCCATTACCTGCCACTCTGTCATCTTCTCTGGTCAGCATTTACTGGGTAAAAATTAGGTGCTCTCAATAAATACTTGTTGGTTGATTGATTAATCCATCAGCCCAGTTTCCTGCTGTGAAGCATTTTTAAACATGGATCTCCAGGATGCCAGAGTAAGGGGCTTAAGGGGGGCAAGAGATGGGCATAAAGACACTTGGTCAGCAGTCCCATGGTGGAGCCACAGGGGACCTGATCAAGGTTTCAATTTGCCTGAGAGTCCACTTTGAATTCTTCATAGGGAGGTCAGCCCAGTGACTTTAGGGGCCAAGGAATGTGGGGTTCAAGTCATAAGTGTAAAATTCATGTTAAGATCAGATCTTCTACAAGAATGTGACAAGAACCTCTGCCGTTTTATGCGTTACCACGAGCCTATGTCATGAAGAAAGTACAGCAGAGAATCCTTGTAGGCCCCACATTTTAAACACACCCTACGTAGTTGCAACTGGACCCTGAATTTCTGAAAATCTTAATAAGATTGTGCTTAGGATAAAGCATCTGGAACATCTACCAGAAGCCCCGGGGAATAGACTCCAGCAGAAGAATGCCAAAGGCCATGCAGCATTCTAACAAAGGAGTTCTGAAGGAGGACAGATGTGTCTTCTCATGTGCAGTCCCTTCCATGTTTATGATATCACTATAGCTCCCTGAAGATTTACACTTCTAGTAGTGCCATCTGAGAGAGAAAGAGAGAGGAGGAAGGGGGGAGAGGAAAAAGAGGAAAGGAAAGTAGAGGGAAAGAGGGAAGGGTGAAAGATAGAAAAAAGAAAAAAAGAGAAGATGAGAGGAGGAGAAAGTAGAGAAAGAAAGAGGAGAGAATGAAGCATCAAAGGAAGGAGGAAAGAGAGAAGAGGAGGAAAAGAAACAGGAAGGAGAGATCAAAAAGGCAAAGTAGAAAGATATGGAGAGAAAGGGGGCCAAAATAAGAGAGACAGAGACAGAGAATAGAAAGAGAAGACAGGAGAAGGGAGGTTAGGAAACTTTGACACACACACATACATCTCTCAAATCTACCACCAGTAGCTGCAATCAGAAGTAGTGAAGGTCATGCATCGAGCAAGGACAATGCCTTGCATACTCACTACTTTTATTCTCCCATGGTCATTTGTCCTTTTCTGGGCATCCCAAATCACCCATCCTCTTAGCACTTATTCCTCTAGGGATTACAGTGCTAAAGCTGGCTTTAGGCTTTATCTTGTTTCAGTTGCCCTGTATCCATTTCAATCAAATCACTAATACTGCTCATTTGCAGATTTTGTGTACTTAATAGATTGGGAATATGAGGTCAGGTGTCCAAGAAGATAATTATCACTTGGGGCAGTGATTGAATAGTTTCATTGTCTTCCAAATATTAGGAGAGCAAAAAGGACTTTTGTTATGACATCAATGGAGACACATGCCCATTGTGTGTGTGTGTGTGTGTGTGTGTGTGTGCACGCTCACGCGCGCATGTGCATATGCACACACATGTTCAGATGCACATAAGAGAGAGAATGTGTTGTGCATGCACACATGTGTGCCTGTGTACAATTATATGATTGTGTAGTTCCTGAGAGGTCCCATGACTCATTTTGCTACTCCAAAGAAGCAGAAAGTTAACTCTGCTAGAGACCAAGTGGGATTTTAAAAGGAGATAGGTCTGGGTTATCAGGAATCAGGCCATGGAAAAGCACTGAGCAGAAGTCAACTCTGGGCTCCTGGTGAGTGGGAGATGACTACCAGTGACTCTCCACTTTGTCACCCCTTGGCATTGAGGATGGGCAGTGCTTCCCTATGGATACCTGTAAGGGCATACCTGATTGGCAACACTTCCTTCAAGGATTCGTGCTTTACAAAGTCAAAGGTGGATGTGATACTAGTGACCAGGAGCATGACAGACTTGAGAGAGAGAGAGAGAACTTTTTGTGCATGCACCCACGGTATGCCTGTGCACACATGCATGCTTGTGTAGTTCCTGATAGGTCACGTGACTCTGCTTGGCATTCCAATGTAGCAGAATGTTACTAGAAGCAAAATGGGACTCTACTAGGAGACAGGTCTGTGTTATAAGGACTTGGCATTTCCTTCTGTACATTGTGCTTCATCGAGGATTGATGGTTGGTAAACACAATGTTGTAATGACAAGGACAGCCTTTCCTGTTTGGCCAACCAGCTTATATACATCTCTTCCACATTCCCTACTGCTCTCTATCCAATCCCCATAGGGCCCAGGACAACAAAGCACCTGGACTGGATTTAAGTTGCCGTCTCTAGCCAAAGGTATTTCATGTTCTAGTCATTCTTTTTCTTCCTCAAGATAATTTCCTCCCCTTATCACTAATTAGTAGCAGCATAGTGCTATCAATACAAGCCCTTTCAGTCTAAAGGCTGGATGTGACTTAGATTCTTATTGGATCCCCTTGTGTCAGTCATAGGGTGGCTGAACTTAGGGGAATATGCCTGAGCCCCAGCACTCACGTACCTCCATGTCTTCTCATAAAAATCACAATTAGCACCATTGCCTACACTGGTATCCAGATCCCATGACTCTGTTCCGGGGATAAGGAGGGGGATGGCTTTCTCTACTAGATAATGCTTTCTTATGGCCATCAGGTTTCCATCACTGTGACAAAAGACCTGGGACAAACAGCTCAACAAACAGGAAGGATTTATTTTACCTTAGGTTGCAGAGGCTTCTGTCCATGATCCACAGGGCTTCTTGATTCGAGTCTAAGATGAGACAGAGTGCTGCCTTGGGGAATGGTACAGGATGCAAAAAAAAAAAGTGTTCATATCATATTGAATAGAAAGAAAAGTGGGGTAGGAGGGCTCAGAGTCTGAAAATAAGCCCCTAAATGACATAACTTCCTACCACCAGATCCTATCTCCCAACAGTGTCATATGCCATTAAACAAGCCATTTCAATTTTGGAGAAAATATGAAGAAAACTGATAATGTGCATTCCACGTATTTAAATAATAACACACTTAAAAGAATAAGCTAGACTTGGTGGTCTAAGTGTATTTTGTAGATAAAAAAAAATGAGAAAGTTCAGTTGTGGGCATGGAAATGGTTCCCCAAATTTGTACATGAAACACTGCATTTCTTTTTGGTAATGATCCTGTTGGAGTTTACTTGACACATGGGGGAAAACATAAGAATGGAGTATTAAGAATATTTTGACATTCCAGAATGTTACATGGATTCTTCCTCTAATGTTCATAACTGTTTGAAGGTGCAGGGTATAATCCCCTCTTCTCTGTCTCCTTACTGCTCACAAGGAAGGACCTGGCAATCAACTCAAGAAATGAGTCAGGCCTATAAACAGTTAATATATGTTTATGAATGCCAGATGCCAAAATTAAGCTGTGTGTGAGAGCCAGGGAAGGAGGAATCTGTCAGGGTGTATTGTCTGAAAGGTTTCATGCAGGTCATATTTAGATGGCAGGGATTCTAGAATGTTCCATCTGCCCCTGTGTATTCACTGCCCCCTTCTATACATTTCTATGGATTCTATAGGTGGAGCAACTGCCTCTATTCCAGTCTAGCTTCAGTTTAGATCCCTCTATAGAGATGGGGTTCTTCTATTCTTGTAAATGGAACCTTGAGAAGTTCTCTACTTCCTGAACTCATCTCCTTCTAGAAGTTTCTATGTGAGTTTCATGGTCAGATCATCAATGAAGCAGGGTGACCTCACATGGGATCTTTCTATTCATGAGTTACTTCCTAAATAGAATGTCAGAACCCTAGTGGCAGAGAGGGTATCCAAGAGAGTGTGTGACACCCTGAGTTTCTGGGTAGGGTCCCGAAGTGACACTTTTCTAAGAAACATTCTTGCTATTTAGCTCTGACTGTCCTAGAATGCACTATGTGATGTTGATGGCCTAAAGTTGCAGTGATCCTCCTGTGTCTGCCTCTTGAGAGCTGGCATGACAGATGTATGTCACTACATCCAATGCCTAGAGTCCTTTTAAAGTAAGCTTCATGGGCATCACAAGTAATACATTTTAAGACAGAGAAATGCCCATTGGCGATATACCTGTACCCCTCCCTGATCATGTTAAAGTATATATAGATAGAGATAGAGATAGAGATAGAGATAGAGATAGAGATAGAGATAGAGATAGAGATAGAGATAGAGATAGAGATAGATATGGAAAATGTCTGCTGAGGTAGAAAAAACAAAGCATGCTGAGATTAGCCATAGAAGAGGCCAAGGAAAGATTTTGACAAGTGTGTGGCTACAGCTGAGAAGGGTGAGAAGAGATGGGCTGGGTATTGATTCCCTGACTTGCCTCTTCCTGTCCCCTAGCTAATTCCTCTATTCAGGGTCAGAAGTCTTGGCTAGCATCCCATCCTTCGTTAGCTACTTTCATGGCTACAACCAAATGCCTGACACGAAGCAACTTTGGTCATAGTTTGAGAGGTCTGTTGAGGTCTGGTGATGGGGAGCATGCTCACATCTGGATGGATAATTCAGAAGCAAAGAGAGGAAAAGGACTAACACCCAGCATTCATTCTCATTCTCTCTCTCTCTCTCTCTCTCTCTCTCTCTCTCTCTCTCTCTCTCTCTCTCTCTCTCTCTCTCTCTTCCAAAGATATTGCTGCACAGATTCTAAATGAGTCTTTATACCAATTAACCTTCTCCAGAGTATGCTTCACTAGATCCTCAGGTGTTTCTTAATGGAATCAAGTTGGCCATCAAAATTAACCATCAGACTCTCCCTCCAGATGCCGGTCTAGGTTCATATCTTGTTTCTCTGTCATTATTGATTTGTCTGTAGAGGAATATGGGGATGGAAGAGCGCAGGAACAGTGACCTCAGGAAGGCAGGAGGCACTCTTGTAGGCAGGTGAGAAATTTACATTAAGGGTAAAAGAAGAGTAAAGTCTGGGACGAAAATGAATATTTATTACTAATTGGCATTAACAATCTGCTTTGTGTGTAACCAGAGACTGGAACTGTTAGCTCTGCAAAAGCCTAATTCTAAAAAGATCATCTCATTTCCGTAGGAAAAAAATGGAGTCACTGTTGTAGCATCAAGCATCTTTGCTGCTAAGTGGCAAGGTCACAATGAAACTTGGAATCCAGCTCCACATCTGTATGCACATTCGGATGCCAGTCAATCTCTCAGGAACACTTACAGCCAGGGGAGAGTGGTTTTAATCACAAAAGTCTTTCTTGAAGGGGACCCCAGATAGGAAAAAAAAATTCATATACCTGTGCAGTTATACATGCTTTTGGGTCCTCTCTGAAGCTACACTTTGATGGATTTGCTTAATCTCTTGGCTAATCTGGAAAGCTCCTTCACTCTTCATTAGCTAAAATACCCTCTCCTCATATAGAACCAGACTTGAGTTTCATGAACTCTGCAGCCTCCTCAAAGCAAATAACTGTCCATCTTGCACCTGACCAGCATGTGTATGCCTTTGGACTCTGAACTCTGGCCAGCTGCTTTATCTGAGCTGGGGCCCACCTGCTCCTCAAAGAGCTAAAATCTCCAAAACAGGCATGCATAAAGTAATTTCTTTGTGGTTAGGACCCTGCAAAGGCCTGGTGTGCTTGTAAGAAAAAGATCCGAGCTTCAGGCAAGCAGGGCAAGGAATGTCCTGGAAAACCTGACCTTAGCACAAGACTGGAAAGGAAAAACTTTCCATATCAGTAAAATGTATTGCATTTTCAATGTTTTCTTTACATGTCTGCAGTTGAATTTTTGAGAATTATTTAGCAAAGGGGGGAAACCTAGTCCTCATCTTCTGAATGATCTAAAAACATCTTCTGTATTTGCATTTACTTGTGCACACATTATCATCACCAGAGTGTACCTGAAGCTCAGGAACCACTGGGAAATTCATGGGAAAGCAGGATCTCAGGCCAACCATAACTAGATTTGTGTCCTTAACAGGGCCACCATGTGATCAGAGGAGTGTTGACTGTAAAGGCTGGGGCACTGGCTATGGTTTGAAGCTGAAACAAACCCCATAGACACAATTGATCTTTGGATGCTCAGTCTCCAGCTTCAGGCATTGTTTGCATGGCCATGAACCCCTTGGGAGGTAGAGCCTGGCTGGAGAACATGGGTCCTAGAGATGGACCATGCAAGACATAGCTATCCTCTCTTCTACTGTTACTTATGCTTTCTGGGCAGCTTCCATACGAACACTGGTAGCCTCAGCCTCGCTCCCAGCATTGTGACTGAGACAATCCAGGACACCCTCCTATCTCTGAAGAACTGAAACAGCAAAACTAATCCTTCCTCCAGGAAGTAGTTGCTGTGTGTGATTCTGTCATCCTAACATGAAAGCGACCAACACAAGTGGTCACAGCATACCTAGTGTTTCACTTCTATTGTGAGAAAATACCTTGGCAAAAAAAAAAAAATTAGGAAAGAAAGGCGTTTGTTTCAGTTTACAATTCCAGCTTACAATCTATCACAGTAGAGAAGTTTAGTCAGTCACATTTCATCCATAATGTAAATATGTGTGTGTGTGTGTGTGTGTATATATATACACACACAGACACACACGTGTGTCTGTGTGTGTATGTGTGTGTGAGAGAGAGAAAGAGAGAGAGCATTTCAGATAAGCATATTTTTCACATAATAGCCCTGCAAAGACTAGTACCATGCGTGATGCTTCTTATTGATCAGTTCCTGTATTTCATAGATAGTATAAACTGCTTTACATTACATTTTCTAAAATGTAAACGTCTAACAACAGGAAGCATTCTTATTGACATCTTCTATAAATGAGAACATCAAGACTCAGAGGTCACATACGTCATCTAAGGTCACAGTTTTAGGTAGTAGTTTAGTCCCAATCCAGACCCAGGTTTTCTGGGTTCTGCAGGTCAAACTGCAGACAGCTTGCAACAAGTGTTTGTGTTGATGGGTATTGTGCTTTCCACTGGATCTGTAGAGCCCTAACCCCTGCCACTGTGGGCTCTTGGATAGGCTATTCTCCTCTGTCCCTTGTATCTAAGTAGTCAGGTGGTAAGTTCAGGGAAGCTGGGGATTTGACCCAATCATATTCTCCCCAGCAGATCCACAAGGCATAAGGATTCTTACACGTGGAGACTGGCCAGGGGGCCTTGTGGCAAACATTTCTGGACTTTGCAGGGAACAATGAACACTGAACTGCAGGTGACCTGACCTGCTAATCACTGTCTGATTACCAGCTAATCAGTGCCTTGTTTGGGACATGAATCCTAAATCCCTTTGGACTGGGCTGGGCTCTGGCAGGGCCCAGTCACCAGGCTAATGTGGCTCTAGGGGTGAGATGAGGGGGGAGCATGTGTACAAAGTGGCCAAAGGCCACCTTCAGAGAAATGGTCATGGGATCTCTCTCTCTCTCTCTCTCTCTCTCTCTCTCTCTCTCTCTCTCTCTCTCTCTCTCTCTCTCTCTCTCTCTCTCTCTCTCTCTCTCTCCCCCCTCCCCGCTTCTGGCTCTGGAACCTGCAGTTTGTGAGCAACATGAAAGAGAATAGAAGTAGATGCTGCCGTAAAAGTTAACCAGGCCTTTCAGGCACAGCGTAAACAGGGACCTCCTTTTTCAAAAATTCAAAAAGAGGTCTTGACTGAGAGGGTCAATGAACATCCATTACTAATGGGCCCAAGTCCACTTCTACAATCAGTACTATACCACCATCACCACCATCACCATCACCATCACCACCATCGCTACCACCACAACCATTCTCATCCCTACCTCCAACACCAATACCATCACCCTCTCTATCACTAACACCACAACCACCACCACTATTACCACTACCAGCATCGCCACCATTACCAAGACTGTCAGCACCACTACTGTCACCACAACCAACATCAACACCACCATCATCATCATTACCAGCATCAGTAACACTATCATCACCCTGCCATCACCAACAATTAATTCTACTATTATCCCCCTGGCTGCCACACCATTACCACCATGACCATGACAACCATCATAGGCACCATGACCAATATAAGCATCACCACCATAGTCATTACAACTTCCATATCACCACAACCTGCTCCACTACTATAGACATTTACATCTTCACTTTTTACCATGATCATGTTCACCATCCCGTCACCGCCAGTATCACCACCACTACCTTCAACCCCACCAAGAGCAAAACATCATCACCATGACAGTTGCTCATGTGAGGCCATCACCATACCTGCCATTGTGCATTGTTACTTAGCATCACTCAATGTCGGGAATGCAATTTGGACTAGTGTTTCGAACACACTGATGTGAAAGTCAGACAGGAGTTGCTACAAGAATATCAGAATTAGTGTTAGAACTCAGTTTCCCCAAACAGAAAATAAAAAGGCCGGTAACAAGACAAGTTCCTCAGCCTGGGCTCATGCAGGAAATTTAACTTACCCTCATTATTCTAATCATTGCACTTATTCCTTCACAACTCTAGTCTAACATGCAACTCCTTTTCTGGCATTCTTGCTAGAAAATGGGTGGAGAGAAGACAACAGACCCTTATCTTTAATCTTCTGGGCCCTTCTCAACTCCAGCATCCCTCCAGAGCAGGGCTTCTGCCATTGCAGCTTTGGTAGGACAATGCATCAGCATTGGAAGCAGCTCTTTGAGTTCAAATACACATCTGCTTGGGAAAAGCCAACTGACCTGGATATGTTCCAAAATCTCCCAACAGTGTTAATCTTTTCCTTGGAAGAGGATGGGAAGAGGCTATAAGATAAGCAGTAAAACAGCCCTGCCAATCAGAGGCACAGAGCAGACAGCCAATCCATCAAGCTCAGCGAATTCATCAACATTTCATCTTTGAATACATAATTACCAGGCACTGAAAAACATGTGCCTCATCTGGAAAGACTCCTCATGGGGACTAGAACCATGGTTCCCTGTCCCCCCCCCACCCCAGATGCAGCAGAACTGCACACTCTGACCAGCTCTGTGAGTGTACTACAGAGGCCTCATAAAAGTCTACCTTTGCCCAGCTGATTCAATTCTAGGAAACTGGTCAATGTTTGACTATCTTTCTCCAAACATGTTTAAAAAAAAAAAAAGTTCATCAGGTTAGTTCGGTTGAATTACTGTTTCTTAGGAAATTTCCAAAGTCTGGATCTCCTTTAGAGACAGTGGAATTCTATCTCCTTCTCAGGAATATAGCTTCTAGTCCCTCTCTGGGACCCCTCATCACCAATACAATGGGGCTACTTGGCTGTGTCTTATGAGAAGGCTGCAATCCCTCATCTCCTGCTTCAGGGACCCTTTGGTCCTACAGGAAGAGCAGTAGACCAGTTGTCCCTCACCTCATTTTATTTTTATAGCTACCAGGCCTTGACAGTTTCATCAGGAGCTTTAGGGTAATAGAAGCTCTTAAAAATATTTTCACAGTAAAAGGAAGAGAAAAAAATCTCTTGGCATAATATCTATGACTCTCATGAGTAAAGTATTACTGTATTACTGTGTGTATTGGATAATTTAACTGTTCTGATGATAAAGAACTTGGCGAGGAGTAAACTGGATGGTGGAAGGGTGTATTTGAATACTGATCCAGGGAATTGCCTACCATGGTAAGGAAGTTCTGGAAGTAGGAGAATGCACATATCATTTCATCTGCCATTAGGAAGGAGAAAATAATGACAGCCCATGCTCAGCTTGCTTTCTAGTTTTTATTCATTCTGGGACTCCAGTCCACAGAATGGTTCAGACCTACAGTAGACCTGTCTTCCTATATGATGTCCAGAAGAAGCTAATCTAATTTAGACAATCACTCCAAGAGATCTGGATGATTGTAAACTCTGCAAAGTTGGGTACCCCATTACTATGAAACAGCACATTCTGTAGAGGTCCTGAAGTCCATCACATGAACAGATCTCTCAGAGGAACTCTTGTCTTTGACCTTAAAGCAAGGACTCTGTAGGGGGGGTCAGAAGAAATGATACATCCTTAAGCTACTCAAATAAGGGATAACTTGGTATCTGCATGGAGAAACACTGGGTCATCCCCCTGAGATCAGGGCAGGTTAACTGACAATAGAAGAATTTTCAAACAGCTATCATTGACCTCCTTGAGGATATCCATGTATGATGTGTGACTAGCAGACAGCTCACAGTTCCTTTTTGAATAGCTTCAGATTCAACCTCCTTGTTATAATCTTGGATCTTCTAGATTGATCCCTTCTCATTTCACAGGTCTCAGTTGAAGGCATCTAAAGTCTTGATTAGAGCACTTCTTTGTCAAAAGTTTCACGGGACAGTCTGATGCTTAATGTTACCTCCTCGCACCAGGTTTATGGCTTGGCTACTTCATTAACCTGTCATTTCCGCAAGGACGTTCCTAGCCTGTCATCTTGCTGGCACAGACCCGTAAGACCCTGCCACATTCTCTTTCCTAAACATAAGCAAAGAGTCCTAGGATGTTCAGGAAGTGGAGTTAGGGACTGAAATGCTCACTTTTGGTCAGGTTACTCATTAGAGTTAAGCTTATGTGGTGAGTCATGTGTTCTCCTTTGCTCTTTTCCTGCTTCAACAGCATCTACAGACTATGTAAATTATACACAGCAGATGTGTATGTAGTTCACAGTTCTGGAGGCTGTGTAGGGCCACAGCTATAAGGGTCTTCTTGCTGTGTCAGAACTTTGGCTGTGTGGGGGGAAGAAATATAAAAGAGCTGTGGAGAGTGATATGGAGAGAGAGAGAGAGGAAGAGAGAGAGAGAGAGAGAGAGAGAGAGAGAGAGAGAGAGAGAGAGAGAGAGATCTTCAGTAACAATCCCCATTCTCGTGATAATAGCATCAATCTCTTCAGGATGGTAGAGCCCCCATGACCAAATCACCTCTCAGAGAACCCATCTCTTACTGGTGTCCCAATGGCAGACACATCCAGTATGAATCTTGCAGCAGACCATAGTGCATATGCTCTGTTACCTCGGGTCTATACTTGGAGGCATTTGGCTTTCTCGTATTGGGCCATCTGATGGCTCTAAAGTTGTTTCTCACTGACTACACTTGGCCTCTATCTGAAGCTTTGCTAGTTGAAATGTCTTGTCCCATTACATCATACTCCTGGCTCTCCACCTCTATGAATTGCCTTCCACAGCCCTTTCTGCTGTGTTGGATTGGATGACCCCTTTCTTGTTAACTTTTGATGTTTCCCGTCACTTATCCCCAACCGCGTATTCTGAAAGGTGCGACTATTCTATTCTAATATTTGTTTTTGATTAACTTCATCTTTGGTGTCTTCCATTAATAAGAAATTCTCAATTTGGGTATCAAGCCTACCTTGTGATGTCAGCTCTCAGGTAGAAAATTTGTCTCTAAGTCCCAGAACTGTCCTTATTTTCTCTTGCTAATCCTTTATTATTTCTTTCCCACATTAATAACTAACTCACTTAGAGGGTACAGTTGGTACAATATACAAATATAGATACTATTGCTCCATATATGTTGGAGCCATGGTCAGCTCCTCAATGTTGTCTGGTAAATACACAAACCCTTTTTGATAACTTCTGAGCCATGATCATCATATTTAAAATCTTTGTTCTTGCACTTTTCTTTCTCCAGGGTCTCTGCTCTGTTCTGGCTTTCTATTCTGGAGCTCCCACCTAGATTGATTTTGTTATGAGGGTATTGTCACAGGTAAGCCTCTTCCTCAGATTCCCCTCTGCTATGGTTGTGGTCCTGTCATCTTCTGTTTCCATCTTCCAGTAACATTTATGTGTTTCATGAAAATAAAGGGAGAATAAATAAATGCTGGTGGAGCTTTTAGGGGAAAAGCTTAGATTTGGTTTTCCTGATTCAAGGCATTTATCTTTGTGTGCTTTTTAAGTAGAGTCTTGATTAGGGAGAATTAGTGTAATTGTGATTTTCTTAAGTCATGTGTGTGTGTGTGTGTGTGTGTGTGTGTGTGTGCCTGTGTAGTATGTATATATCTGTGTGGTGTGTATGTATGTTCAGATATATGA
The DNA here is from genome assembly GCF_978045245.1 of Mus caroli. Taxonomy (NCBI): domain Eukaryota; kingdom Metazoa; phylum Chordata; class Mammalia; order Rodentia; family Muridae; genus Mus; species Mus caroli. The sequence goes on from NW_028227265.1 coordinate 13,616,347, forward strand.
TGTGGTGTATGCAGATGTGTGGTGTGTGTATGCATGCATGCATGTGTATAGTCTGTATGTGGTATGCAGGAGGTAGATGCATGTGTATACGTCTATATGTGTATGTTCGCATATATGGTGTGGTATGTGCTGGTAGTTTGTATGTGTCTATTTGAGTGCATGTGTACATGTGTACAGTCTGTATGTGGTATGTGTGAGGTACATGCTCAAACTATGATCGGCTACACATGTAGGTAGACTTGCCTGTGGCATGACATGGAGGCCAGAGGCTGTTGGATTCTTTCCTTGATTGTTCTCAACCTTAGCTTTTGAGACAGGCTTTCCTACTGGACCTTGCGTTTGCATTTTCAGCTAGACTGCAGGGCCAGTGAACTCCTTGAATCCTCACGATTCTCTCTGTATACCCCTCTCCTGAGGTTACAGGGATACAACACTGTGTCTGGCTTCTTACATACAATCTGGGGCTGGAACATGGGACATTTATCCACTGAGCCATAGCTCCAGTTCTTTGTTAACATTTCTGAGTCATACATAGATAGGTACACGGGGCTTCCTCCTGCTGTCTATCACTGTGTGGGGGAGCTCAAGACCACCAGAGGTCTGTTGTTGGTTGAATACTACTGCTAAAGTCAAATCCTGCTTGAAGAATGACTGCACAGGATGTTGTCCTTCAGAGCTCAGATCTCCCCACCCCCACCCCCTTAAGCTTGTGGTATCTTGGCCTGAAGCCTGTTCCCTTCCCAAAATGTTTGTTAGTACAGTGGCGTTTTATGACACTTTATGGAAAAACCAAAGGGTGGAGGGAAGATGACTGTATTCAGCAAATCCACACATTTTAACCTTCTCTTACTGGAATTTGAATCCTCTGCATACCTTGTTAGCAGAAAGAAAGAGAGAGAGATAAAAAGCTTCAAGCATCTTTTTTCCATGCAAGCTTATGAGTGGAACGTTCTTTACCTCTTAACTCTGGCCAGGACAAATGCTGCCCAGGCTCTGAAAACAGCCTGCTATTTAGAAAGGTCTCAAGGCAGCCTTTGCATAACATTTATGACTGTAGTTATCTTTGCAGGATCTCCAGGAGGGACCTAGGAGGCTCAGGGGGTAGAGGCCACTTTATCCTTGCAGAGTTAACCCTGTAGGCAATGTTGGGGTGCCTCAGATTTAACTCCATCTTGCTCTGAGCTCCCTGGAGCTTGTCTCCAGCCTTCAAACCCCACATAGGGAGCTGAGAGGGTTCAGAAGAGCCCTCTGCAGAAGCAGTCATGCCTCTGATTCAGTTAAGGAGAGCCTCGCTGTGTTCTGATAAAAGTGGCAATTCAGAGGCACTGGGGCCCAGACAAGATCCTTTAGACAAATCATGCTGTTCTTAGATTCTAGGAACTTAGAACCAGGGCCCGTGCTACACACAAGTTTGAGATTATCTCTGACAATTATCTAAAATTAACTGCATTTTTCAAATGAAAAACATTTAGGGGATGATCAGATAAGAGGAGTGCCTATTTATACTTGTTGGGAAAGGGAGAGAGGAGGGGAGAGAGAGTGGGGGGAGAAGGGGAGAGGGGAGAGGGGAGAGGGGAGAGGGGAGAGGGGAGAGGGGAGAGGGGAGAGGGGAGAGGGGAGAGGGGAGAGGGGAGAGAGAGTCATTTTTGTTACTCACAACATAAAGGGAGACCCACCCACCAGCATCACTTTTTAGAGGAAATGGAGTTTCTAAGAGGATGCCCAGATTCCTTCTAGATCCAGCCAGAGTAGGGCTGTATTTTCTGAGACACTGAATTTGGCACAAGTCAAAATGTTTGTTCACAGGACTAAAGTGGTAGGTCCTGGCTGTGAAGTGGATATTGAAGGTCGGTTAGATGTGAGGAGAGGGCAGTGTTCAGCTGATGGGGCAGCAGGTGAAGTCTCTGTAACTAGACAGACTCAGAGAGGAAGCTTGGCATGCAAGCCAGCACAGGTGTCACTACCTTGAGGAGAGTAACTTAAGAATCTCTCCCATGCTGCTCTTTCTGTAGGTGAGGGAGAGAAAGCTGGAAATGATCACTTGGCTAGGAAGCAAGTGGGACTGAAACCAGAACCACACATTTTAAGAACAACTTTGACAAATGATCACCTTGCTTTGGTTTTTCATTCCTGGTTTGGTTCCATTTTTCACAGCACAGATCAAAAGTTGTAACAATTGGCCGGGTGCAGTGGTACCCATTTTTAGTCTAGGAACTAGGAAGCCAGAGGTAGGTGGGTTTTGTGAGTTCTAGGCCAGATAGGGCTACATAGTCAGACCCTCAAAAATAACTAAATAAAACCATATTTGGTTCATTTATTAATAAATATATTTATTTGTTAATAAAAGTTATAATAAAAGGAAGGCATGAGAATCTAAGGATGCATGCTGAGAAGGGTGTGCCCAAAGGGCAGACTCCAAGGAGAACAGCCCAATGGTTCAAATGGAAGATATGTGTAGATTGTCTTATGATAATTAGCCTGGCACGAGATTGCCTGCCTATAATTCTAGCCCTCTGGAGGCTAAGGCAGGAGGATTATGAGTTTCAATCCAGCCTAGGCTACCTGGTGATGATTTCACATATGTATACTTCACAGGATGTCATCTTCCTGTGTCCACACATGCCTGGTGTGTACTCACATTCAGTCTTCATAGGCACTATACATATAAGGCCATGATAAAGGTGAAAACGGGTTTAGACTTGACTATTGCCTTTCTCAGCAACAGTGGAGTCAGAATTTGAACTTCGGACTCAAAGACTACCCATTCCCACTGCAATATCTCCCTGGCACGGAGCTGTAGTAAGTATAAACTATTCCCAGAGTTCTTTAGTCCCTGTGAAGGTTGTTTTTGACTTTTTCCTTGCTCGACACAGGTTGGCAAAGAACAAATAATGACAAACACCAAAACAGCCCAGTGGGAAATATTTAACTCATGTACTTCTAGACGCTCTTGCATAGCCTACCTTTGTTCTTGGCCAGAAAAATAAAAAAATAAGAGAGTTTATATGATCCTTGGTGGCTCGAAGCCATGTTTCCTGTGCACTTAGCGGGTCTTAATGGAAACCAAACCAAAGCTTTCTCTTCAGGCATCTGTACTCTTAAGTGAAAGACCCACATGGTTAGGAAAACTGAGCCACCACCACCACCACAAACACACACACACACACACACACACAAATTCCTGTATTTTTAAATACATCCCAACACAACGTGAAGTGGTCACTGCTAATTCAAAGAGGCAGACACAGTTCTTAAAGACTGAAAGATCTGGATGGCTCTAAAAGGTCTTTCACAAGATCTGCGCCCAAGGCCACATTCACAAAACTGTAATCACTCCCCTCCCCAGGCTTTGTTTATCTGGCCATTAAAGAAAAAATTAAAACAACTCTTACTTTGGACTCTCTGACAAGATCTGTTTTTCCAGCTGTGGCATCTGAAAAGGACACTAGAGGGCTGGTTTGGGGTCTAGCTTTTTTTTTTTTTTTCAGACTAAAAGGAAAGCTTCTTAAGCAATCTTGCTGGGGTTGAACCGCATACTTCCAGGCTTATTTACCCTGCTTTATGGCACACCTGTTTGGATACGGGCTGTTTTCTGGTATTTAAGCCTACCATTTCTTGCCAATTGCTTTATCTGCAGGGCCCTGTGGTTTTGCAGCAAATGTTTTTTATTAACTCGGAAAGAAACACGAGTTGCTTCATGATCATTCTTAGTGAGACCAAAATAACTTGTTACTGCCTTCTAAGAGGTTATCATTGACCCCAGGACCAGGATACAGGAGGCCAGGGAAAGAGTAACAGAGCCATTCTGGGTTGAATCCTTTAATAAGTTAAAACATTTTTTTAAAAAGCTTCTTTCTTATTTTGAGCTATTCTGTTTCCAGGCAAGAGTAACACTGCCATTTCGGATTGAAGTGGACCGTTTCCCCCACTGTGGAAGTTGTAGGGTTCAGAGAATGAGAGTCATAGAAGACGGGTAAACAATCTGAATCCACGTTCATTACAATTTTATGTAGCCTTTAAAATCTGTATAGCACAGTATGATGGTTATTCTTGGTTGTCAACTTGAATACATCTGGAATTAACTAAAACCCCCAAAATGGAGGGTGTACCTATGAGGGATTTCTGCTTAATTCGAAGTGGGAAAATCTTCTTCCAATCCCCATCTTTAAGGTAGGAAGACACACCTTTAACTTCCTGTAAAGAATGTGTTTTATCTTCCATAGAGATAGGTTCTATAGATTGACTAAGAAAAACAACCTCATGATTGGAGTCTCAGGGAGGCTCTGGAGTGGTCTCTGCCACAGAGCATAGATAGTAATCACACTCTTTCATCCAGCTCTAATCAGGGCAATGCCTTCTGCTGGAAGCCTATAGAAGGGCATCAAAGAAACTTTCCTCTGCCTATATGCATTGCCCTTGCTCCATTTCCTCACTGGCATTAGAGCACATCCCTTTATGATTCCAGCTGAGACATCCAGCCTCATTGACTGAGCAACTACTGGATTCTTGGACTTTTCCGTTCATAATTGTTGGAGTAACTGGACCACACCTACACACACACACACACACACACACACACACACCTTGATTCTATAAGTTCTGTGACTCTAGAGAACTCTGACTAATACACACAGGCTGGAGAAATAGCTCAGTCACTAAAAGATTTGTCTTGCAAACTTCAGAATCCAAATTAAATCCCCAGAATTCCCATTAAAAATCTAGGAGTAGTGGCATGCACCTGTGATCCCGGGTCTGAGGAGGCAGAGACAATAGGATTTGGGAGGCTTGCCTGCCAAGCCTCAGGCAAGATCTTGTCTCAAAACCAAACCAAAACAAAACAAAAAACAAAAAAGAAAAAAATTGTGAAGAGCACTTGACATTCTCCTATGGCCTCTAAATGCATGTGCACACATTTGCACACACACACACACACACACACACACATACATGTGCACACACATATAGATATACATGTTCAAAAATAAATAAATAAAATATGAATGTTTTGTGCTAGGTCCTGAGGTGAAGAGATGACTAAGCCAGGTCTCTATATTCAAGAATTCACAGTTCATTCTGCTATATAGTAGGTCTATGATCAATATTAAGAGACTCTTAAATGAATGTATAAACCCATAGACAGGTAACCATATGCAATGACTCATTTTCAGGAATGGATATCCAAGCTGTAAAATCAAGAAAGGAATTTATTTCTACAGAAAACAACAACAACAACAAAACAAAAAGAAAAAGAAAACAAACAAAAACCAACAAACCAAAAAAAGCTATGATGCAGTACTAGCTATACAAAGTGTATATCTATAGCTGCATAACAAACAGGTCCTCAAATCTAGTGATTTGAAGCAACAAACATCTATTTTCTCATAGTTTGTGTGTGTGTGTGGGGGGGGGGTATCCCTGGCAACACTGTGTCCAGCAGAGTAACCATCTATGGGAGGCAAGAAGGTGGTTCAGCTCAACATGACTCAGTAACCAGTGTTGGTTTACACATTGGGAGTCTGATGCTTAGTAAGTAGTTCATTTTCAGTGTATTGAAGCCTAGCACGACTTGGTGAAAAATTTTCCAGGTGCTAATGACCAATCCTGTATGCACAGATTACAGCATGACTACATTGAAACTTCATGTAAAGAATGTGTTTTATCTTCCATAAAGATAGGTTCTATAGATTGACTAAGAATAACAACCTCATGATTGGAGTCTCAGGGAGGCTCTGGAGTGGTCTCTGCCACAGAGCATAGATAGAGCAAAGGTCAGCAGAAGTACATGTGACATCTTCCATAAAGATTCTATAGCTTGACTGAGAAGAACGACATCATGATAAGGGTCTGTAGCACATAGATAGGAATCACATGACACACAGGCTATTGGCCATGTATGTTCCCTAGGCTTTCAGATGGAAAACAGGTTATACAACTCTCCTTCAAGAGACAACATTGTGTGTTTAACATTCCTGGCTCCCCCAGTGCTTATCTGTGAGCACAAGAACCTCCAAGCCTCGTACAGTTTCTATGGGGTAGATACCCCAAGCATGACTTACCTGGGTGACAATCCTACTCAGCTTTCTTTTACTGCAACAAATACCCCCAACAAATTAACTTAAGAAGAGGAAAGGTTTACTTTCTATGTTTCAGCCCATCAGTGATTGGTCCTGTTGCTTTGAGTCTCTGGGTGATAAAGTTATTTCTAGAGTGTGTAATACAGGAGGATTTTTAATTTGATAACTGGGATGTTAAAGGGAAGAGCAAAAGGTCAGAAATCCCATGATCCCTTCAAAGAACTTCCAAGAACTTACCTAACCTTAGGCTTCATCTCCTAAGGATTCCACCCTCTCAATAGCCCCAAGGGCTATTGACCAAGCCTTTAATACATGGGCTCTCTGAAGATAACCCAGACTCAAGCTATCAAATTTCTTATATGACTATATTTGCCAGACAACACCAAAATCTCTTCTCAAGACTCAATGGGGGAGAATTCTCTGCCAAGTTTTATCACATGGCTATCTATGTCAGCCATCTCTTTGTGGGGGTGGGAGGATATTGGCCTGAGGACCTTAGTTTGTGGCTGACTATAGACTTGGAGACATTCCTTCACATTAGTGACATCAGGACTTGTATACTTGTATAGCTGTATTTCCACAGCATAAGCAATAAAGGAGACATGACATTTTAGGAACCTCTTGGAAGAGGAATACAAGCATTTTTCTACTATGATGCATTTGTCATTAGTGAACTAGGAAGATGATTCAACCTACACTTGACTAGATGACACAAATAACTTTAAAACTCATAGATCACCAAGGCCATCTTAGATGTTGTTTGCTACACCAATGGAAACCAGAAATGGTTTCAGCCATATCTCAGATTGAAAGAGCTGATTCTAGGGGCTCAGCTCCCTAGCTGGCTTAAACATTTTGTTAGAAGGAACCATCTACAGGGGAAGGACACAAAGCATTTCTTAAAAGTGTCTCTGTCATTGTCCCCATGATACAGGGAACTCCCAGTGTGTCCCATGATAGAAGAGTTTGCCTAATGTCACCCCAATCTTCAGTGTTTGAGGGTTTCCTCCCTTGTATCCCACTTCAGTATAACTTTTTTTTCTTTTATAGAAGCCTCAGTTGTTCAATGGGAATTAGAAATTACTCTCAACATTTAGAAATGTCAAGATCAAATGACACAAGCATTTAACACAGTGGTTCTTAAGCTGTGGGCTGTGACCTCTGTGGGGGTCACATATCAGATATCCTGTCTATCAGGTATTTGCATTATGATTCATAACAGCAGCAAAATTGTGGTTACTAAGTAGCAATGAGTTGATTTTATAATTGGGGGTAACCACAATATACAGAACTGTATTAAAGGGTCACAACATTAGGAAGGTCTAGAACTACTGGTTTAACACATGCATTGCATTGTAAATCTTAGATACCAGGTCATATGCTCTTGGCCTACTCTTTCCAGTTTAAAATGTAACAAAGACAAAAGATAAGCATGCTAGACTTTGTGGTTATTAGATAAGTCATTGTAGAGGGTAAATGTGAGCTTGGATTCTATGGAACAGGCTGTTGGATGTTGGCTCTGACCACAGAGAACAATTCTGGAGGATCACCATAGTGTCATACAGTCAAAGAGAAATAAGGAGCTGTCAGGAGGAGGAGTGTCCCAGCATTTTCAGGACTTGGCATTGAGTCCTCAAAGCAATATCTAAGCACCAAAGTTACAAACTTATTTTATTTCAATATTTCAACATGTATGAACACAGTATATTATATAGGCTTAATTATTGCCACTGGCAGTGAGAAAAGACACTAAGAAAATCCAGGGCAGGGTGACCTGGATATCATCAGAGGGCCATGGGAAACATAGTTGCATAAACATGGAAGGTAAGGGTTATGGAAATATCACAAGAGAGAAAGAGCATACAAGTTCAAAGGAACAGCATGTGCAAAGACTGAAATGGGAGAAGGCATGAGGTTGTCGAAGGTACTAGGAGAGTGTGGTGACATTCAAGCGCAGAGAATGAGAGAGCATCTGAGGTCATCAAGTTTGGAAAAGAGTAGGACTTTCATGGACCAGGTTCAGAAGCAGATGAAGGATGGTGGGGATTTAATCAAAGGCATGCAGTTTTCAGACTCCCATTCTAAGCATTCTTGCTAGAGACTCCAGCATGCTTCCAGCCTAAATATTCTCAACATCTTTTCTTGAGCTTCTATTGCTATTGAAAATGTCCAAATGCAGATTGTGACAAGACGACATTCTGGATGTCTGGGTAACTGGGAAATATGGGCAAAATTCCTGGGTCTTTGGATTCAACCCTCTGGCATCTGGGTTGAAGTCCCTAGAGACAGTTAGGTAGCACTAATAAAAATTCCCTACCAACATCACCTTGGTTTCAGAGAAGTTTTTAAGACATTCTCACACTTATAGGGGATTAGAATTTTGAATGTGGATGTTTGACCTGGCATCAATAAGGATAGGACACAAATTTAAAATGTATCTATGTATTCATTCATTCTTTCATTCACAGGTACAGTAGTGCATATGTGGAGCAGAGGACAACTTTTGGAAGTCCATTCTTTCCTTCCATCTTCTGCGTATTCGGGGGTTGAACTCAGATTGTTGGGCTTGTGTGCCCATTGTTCATTTGCTGAGCCATCTCACAGACTCAGCATCTAGTGTCTTTTTAATTCCATTGTCTTTTTATGGGAACAGCATTTTCAACCCATTTGCTGAAAGAAGGAGGACAGATGATAAAATCCAGCATTGTGAAGCTCCCAAAGGAATGTTTATTCCAAAGCCCATTTTCCCATTTGGAATGGAACCTGCCTAGATGACATTGTTGGGTATCAAGTTTGCTGAATCCCCATTTAATTAATATTTTGGTACTGGATACCTCTTTGTTTTGCAATGCTGCTAATCTCTACCTTACCTGGTATTACCTACCATCTCTATCTCCTCCCACTAGATGCCAGGAAATTTACCCTAGATGTCGAAAATGAAAATATCTCCTGACATTGTTAAGTGCTCCATGGAAGAAAACATCAACCCTTATTGATAATCATTGGAACTTATTGAACAATTACAATAATATATATGCCTATAGATCTACTAACCACAGTCCTTCCCCCTTTGATTTTAGATTGGCTAACATGGGTCATGTGGTCAGACCACATAAAGTGTGTGGGAGCATACAAGGGTCCAGAATCCTCTGCAAATGTGGAAAGCAGCAAAGTCAAAATAAGTTCAAATGTCATTTGTACTGTTGCAAAAAAATGTGGTGTAATTAGAAATGACATAAAAAAACAGACTAACTAGAGATGATCAGGAACATCTTTAATAAAGGGAGTAGAAAGACAAGACTCAGATAGGAAGCCACTACTAATGAGGCAAATGACAGAATTCTATGCATGATGGTTCAGATTTGAAGTGTTGCCCATAGGCTTGTGTGTTTGAATACTCATTTCCATGCTGGTGCTGCTGTATTAAGAGGCTATGGGATCTTTAAGAGGTATGATGTCACTGGAGCAAGCATCTCACTCACTGATAGGCTTTCAAAGGTTAGAACTCAGCTCCAGGTTCTAGTGTTCTCTTGATTCTTGGTCCACCATGATATGAAGAACCTCTTCCACACAGTTCCACTACCATGCTCTCCACCATACCTTCCCAACTTGAACAAATCAAAACCCCCTGATACCATAGTCCAAAATAAATCTCTGTTCCCAGGAGTTACTTCTGTTACTACTTCTGTGACTACTTCTGTGACTACTTTGGTCACAGAAATTCAGTTACTGGTACATGGAGGGGCAAGGATGTATGTGGGAAAATGTCAGCCACCCTTGGGGACTCCCCTCAGAAGCTCTGATTTTCATCAACATAATATAAAAATAGCCATCTTGTTTTTCTATTTGTTTAAATGTCACTAACACCAGCCATTGTGATGTAAAGAAAGTACAGTCTTTGCCACAAACTGTCTAGTCTGTTGAGCACAGTGGTTATATCATAAAAATAGCAGCCAGTTAGATATCCCAAGTACCAGGGGCAAGTACCAGAAAGTGGATACCCAGAAGACTAGAGACTGGCTTGGAACTCGGGGAAGGGATTACACGGAGATTTAATGTACCTCCAAGGATGAGTGAGGATTAGGAGAAAGGCAAGATGAAGGCAGTTGCTCTTGGTGTGAAAGATAGCGAATGCTAAGATGAAGAAATATGGTCAGAAATAACCGTGTGAGGAATCCCAAGTATAAGAGGGAATTTGAATAAGAGCAGCACTGACCATTTTTGTCTTTGCATGTCACCTTAAATTTGGGAGTTCAAGACGGTGGGGACAGCCAATGAAGGAGAGCAAAGACTTACAGAGGGAACAGTGTCAGCCAGGTCTCTGCTTCGTGGATTGACACTCATGGCCATCCACCTCTATAAGACCCAAGAACATGTCACATTTCAGCGTCTCAGCAAGATCTCACACGGCAGGCTGGATGTTTGCGGTAGTTTTAGAAGTGTTGTTATGTAACAATGATAAATCTGAGTGAATTAAAACAAGGAGAATCTGAACATGGTTACGTTTTACTGTCATGTTAGGGGTGGAAGCAGAAGACTCTCAAGTTTAAGACTTACCTGGTCCTAGTTCTAGGAAGGGTAATTTGTTGAAGACCTATCTCAAAATACAAAATAAGATGGGAATGTAGTTCATTGGTAGAGTACTTACCTAATAAGACCCTGAATTCAATCTCCTCTAAATTAATAAAATAAAAGTAATAGCAATAATAGTTAATAATAGCAGAGATTAAAGGCAGGTAGTAGGTTAAACCTCCTTTGTAGATTTCTAGTGTGAATCTCTAAAGACTTAGAGTAACAAGAAACATGAGAAGAGTCAAATGTTTAAGACAAAAAGATCAACAGGGCTCGGTGGTTTCTTATTTGAAAATAATAATGTACAATAAAATCGTAGTTGGGACAGTCAGAAAACACCGGTGCCATGGTAACAGGGAAGCTACAGTGTAAGAAGGACAGCTCCTGTGGGAGGAATTTGAATCTCCAGCACTACCTAGCTCTAGAGACATTCAAGTGATATCTCAGAAGGCTTAGAGTAAGGAGCCGAAGACACACTCCACAGAAGAAACACCCTTGGTTCTCTGTTTTCAGTTCTGGGGGAAGTGTATGGTGTGAAGTTAGTGCTTGAAGGATATAAATATTAACTAGCTGAGGGTGATTTGTACAGAAGTACCAGGCATGACTCTTTGGATAAGACTGATTCACCAGGAATAAGAAGTATAGAGCAATCATCTGGGAGGGGACAATACAAGTCACCTGTATGCAGGTGACCTCAGGACTAGAGAGAGACACAATTTGTTGAACCATGTACTAATCAGCTCCCTCAGGGTGACCCTGAAATCTGAACTTGGGATCATGATGTATTCTCAATACTGATGACTTTGATATAAAGACAGGGAGATACAAGGAACATGGACCATGATCAGTGTTGGGCAATGTCCTCTGTCTGGAGGCAAGGTATGCTACACTGGAAGCAGAAATGTGATGAAAGCAAATGTGGACAAAACTGACCACAATCTCTCAGGACTATCACTCAATGTCTCAATATCCCTGCCAAGAACTCTTTGTTTCTGCTGTCTTCACCTCTGAAAAGGTTCTCTAAAGGGATGGAGCCAGTAGAATGTGTGCAAGGCATTAAAAAGGAGTCTCTATGGGAATGCCTTACAGGATAGGAGCTTGGTATTCCAGCAGTGGTTACTTCTAATCTGGAGAGGAAGAGAGCCCAGTAACTTCCCAGTCTAAGAAAATGAAAATATCTCTGGCCTAGACCCCGTGCTGAAGGCCTAGAAGCACCCTGGAGAGTTAGAGGCATTGAGTCCATGGTGAAAAGCTGAAGTATTGATCTGATGTTCTAGGTGATAGCAGCAATGATAGACACTAAATCAAGAAAAAAAAATGGAGCTCCCATATGAATGATGCTCTCTCTTTCCCCTCAAATTTCCTTATGTCCAGGCACCCAGCCATTGAATGTTGCTAATCACATATGTGTGTGTGTATGCATATATAGAGATATATACATTATATACATATAAATGTGCATGTGTATAAGCATATATATACGGTGCATATACATATGCATATATACATACACATATATACATATGCATATATATACATACACATGTGTGCATGTGTGTGTGTGTGTGTGTGTGTGTGTGTGTGTGTGTGTGTGATTTATTAGAATTACTAACATGTTGTGATCCAGATAATCCAACAATGGCAGCCTATGAAAGGGAAATCCATAGATCCAGTAGCTGTTCAATCCATCAAACTGGATGTTAGCTGGTCTTCAGTGTACACTGGTATCTGAGGAAGTAGACTATAATACCAGTGAAGGAATGGACATGCCAAATGGAGCCCCAGCAAGCAAGCAAAGAGAAAGATGCTTCCTTCTTCCACCCTCTTTATATAGGTTTCAAGCAGAAGTTGTGGTCTAGATGAGGTGTGTATCTTCCCACCTCAAAGCATCTACATCTTGTATCTTCTCATCTCAAAGATCCAGATCAGAAGTGGATATTCCTGCTTGAAGGGGTTTCATTTAGCAAGAATCCCTTCCAAGTGTGCCCAGCTATTTGGGGGGTTTAGTTAATTCCAGATGTAGTCGAGCTGGCGACCGAGGATAGGCATCACACTCACCCTGATAGCCAACCTGCTAATCATCTGAGTTTTGGTCGAGAATATTTGTCAACGAACAGAAATTAAACTAGGAAAGTAACCAAAACCAACTGTTCAGTGGGGATAAGGATCTACATTTACTGCCTGGTAGGAAATGCATGTTTGATTTTCTCTCAAGCACAAAATAAAATCCACTTTTAAGGAATTTGTTCAAATACACATCAGTTTTTCCTAGGATGAACACAGTGAGGAAATAACATCTGCTCTGAACTCGGAGAATATAAATATTAGCAGGTGAATACCCTGCCCTTCGGTACTGAGATCTGAGCCCTGTGGTACTCATGGAACTGTACAAAAGCTACCAGTGCTCTCTCTCTCTGTCTCTCTCTCTCTCTGTCTCTCTCTCCCTCTCCCTCTCTCTTACACACACACACACACACACACACACACACGAATAAACACAGGCATATAAGTATGAGGAACAGGTCCAAGGACTGTGGGTGGAGCCCAGCAGGCCCTACCTATGACCCAGAGGTGGGCCTGGGAAGAGAGATGTCCCTTCCTCCCACACTGCTAGGATCCAACCCACAGCTTCAGAGGGCAGTGCCTGGAGAAAGAGAAGGAGCAGAGCAAGTCAGAGCATCTCCACCAACCTGGTGACTCATGCCAGCCCTTGGAGCTCTCATCTTTGCTGAGAAGCTCATACTCAGGGAAGCTACTGGAAGTGAGTCTTGAGCTAGAGCAGAGATGTTTCTACTCTCTCTTATCTCCGCAGAAGCTGGGACAGAAAGTAGATGAGCCCAGATAACTCACGAAGGAAGGAGGAAAGGCAATGCCAGCTGAAGCTGCTGAAGACTTGAAAGATCAGTACCTCTAACATGAGGATACTGAGTCCCGACGAAGGAGGAGCTTGATTGGGTCAGACACCAGACACAGAGCTCAAAATAGGCATTGCATCTATACTTGAACCCTCTAGCAGAACTTCCTCCCAAAGTCTCATGGGGAAAATCTTTTGTCTCCTGATGGGCCAGGCTAGAAGTTTGCTATTTAAGGGTTATGGGCTAAATCTCCACATACTTTTGTGTTGTGGTCCTCCGGTGACTTTCACAACAGAATAAATAGTCCCCAGAGCCTAAACTATTTACTAGCTGATCCTTTAACGACAATATCCCCCAAAGAAGGTTATTGACATTGAGCCATATCCCTAGCCTCCACATTCATGTTTTCCATTCAGCCCAATGCTGTACTTGGGGATAAAGACTGGAAAACAACTTGGAAATGAGACACTGGTTTCTTTCTTTTCTTTTTTCTCCCCACTCTGTTACATAATATATATTTATGCATATGTATATGTAAAAATAATTTTAGAAGAGGTCATGGGTTTCAGAGGGAACAGGAAAAACAGAAGTTAGAAGGAGAGACAGAGGAGTAGAAATGTTGTGAATACAGTATCCTGTATAAGATTCTCAAAAAATTAAACATGTTATGTTGTTATTATAATTACTTTAGTATGTAAAGAAAGATTCTCATAATATCATCCAAGAAATCCAAGGTCACAAGGGTCTCATGCATTACAAATTATATCTAATATATGTATTATGTATTATTCATAATAACTATTACATAATATATAAATATATTGGCATCCTTGTTGCATTCAATGGAGAGTCTACTGTCTCTAAACCTTTAACATTTCCCCCAATATGTTCTAATTTTTATCTCCCTCGCAAACTTTGATATGGAAATACAGATTTCAAAGCAGATCTTATGCATCACTTTCTGCTCACATTGTTGCTTCCCTAGCCACATGCCCACTGGAGTTTTAAAAGTTAACAACATCACAAAGCAGATGACTTCCTGTGCCTGATGCTGTGATGTGTAGGAGAGTGTAGAAGCATTGGAAAGTCATACAGGAGATCCTTCTCGAAGCCCATATTCCTTCTCTCATGACCCTTGTGAATGCTGGGAAATTATCTAGCTCCCTAAATTCAATATATTTTCATTTGTTCAAAATACACTACTGATGGAGTATCCCAACTTATCTTTGATTCTGCATTCTAGTTTCAGCAACCCAGGGTCAGCAATGGTCTGAAAATCTCAGATGGAAAATTACAGAAACATCATGAATGTTAAATCGCACACTGTTCTGAGAAGCATAATGAAATCACATGACATCAGACATGATCCACCCTCCTAACATGAATCATCCCTTTGCACAACATATCCATGTGGTATCCACTACTCCCACATTCACTACTTAGTTAAATGTTAGCCTATCACAGTGCCTGAACTCAAGTCATCATTAGTGGTGCCAACCATTCTAATGTGCTCAACAAAGAGAAGCCAAGGAGTACTGCCATTACATAGAAAGCTGAAACTTCTTGACTTAGTAAACAAAGGATAAAAATAATATGCTGAGGTTGCTGAGATCTAGGGTAAGAACAAATCTATCCATGAAATTATAACAGATCAAAAAGGCATTCCTGCTACTTTTGCCATGCAACCTCAAACTGTACAACTCATGGCCACAACAATTGTGATAAGAATGTGTGAAGATAGAAAAGACATGAAATGGTAAGGTCCAATGCTAGTTCTGGTTTAAGGCATCCAATGGAGGTCTATCAAACTATCTCTGTGGACAAGGAGGCAGCTGTAATTAATCAATGGGAAATTGTATGCTTGCAGGGATCAGAGAGAAAGAGGTCAATTAAAGTGACTTGAGAAGATTCTCCCAAGTGACTAACTGAACAGTCAATAAACAAATAATTCTTAAACAAATAATTATCCTTAAACAAATAATTGTTTGGATTTATTTACCTAGCACCACCTATAAGGTATACAAGTATGAAGAACACTTGCTATCCCTATGTAATATGAAAGTGAGATCTCTCCTGTCATCCAGAGAGGGTCCTTCTAGCTCCCATTCTCTAGAGATGTAGGTGATACTGAGAAGCAGACAAGGAAAGCATGCACACATTCCAAAGCTCATGGTGGAATAAAAACAAACAAAAAACCAAACAAACAAAAAACCAATCAGGAAAGATACTCATATGAGTCCATGAAAAAAAGCAGGCCTCCCGATTAGACTCTAGTTTGTTGTTTGTTTGTTTGTTTGTTTGTTTGTTTTGTTTTTAGAAAATGTTTTGTTACTTGGAACAGAAAATTGTACAAGCAAGATATATAAATGATAGACATTTCACATTTATTTGCTAACATACCAAATTTAGGTAGGAAAGAGTAAAGAAATAGGTAATTGGGGGACGGGGAGCAGAAGAGGCAGAGACAGAGAGACAGAGATAGGGAGAAAGAGAGAGAGAGAGAGAGAGAGAGAGAGAGAGAGAGAGAGAGAGAGAGAGAGAGAGAGAGAAGAAAAGAAGAAGGGGTAGGAAGAGAGGAAGAAATAATAAGGGAAGAAATGAAAAGGATGGTAGGAAAGAAAAGAAGAGCAGGGGAAGAAAGAGAGAGAGGAAAGGAGAGGAAAAGAAGGGACAAGGAGAGATATAAAGATGACTTCAGAAGGTCTTTCACAGTCTCAGAGAAATGTTCAAAATTTAATTTCTTTTACAAATCAGAAAAATATAGTTGATATAAGTAGTGTAATTATAATAAATAACTATTTAATGTTAATTATCAGATGTTTATCCATCTCTTGTTTAAATCAAAGCCATAGCAAATGATGTATGGACCTTCAAGTCATAGCATGGTCTTTAGAGATGGAAGGATGTTTTAGTAGGAGTGTAAACTGAAGGTGACCAAGGAAACCCAGATAGAGGGACAGGATGCATCCAAGGGCTTAGTACTCAGTGTTAATGATGAAGGCTCTCCCCAAAGTAACCCAGTGTATCATGTGCTTAGAGGACCGGTTTGGAGAGTTAGATGCAATTACTGTCAGTTCTGTGTTAACATTCCAATGATCATTAATGCCCAGAAGAAAGATTTATAAAGGCAATAACTCACTTGAAATCACCCCATATTTTTTCCAGTTGCTGTGATATATTCGTGGGTTTGTATTACTTAAAAACTTTCGCATCATAGTTATGATCATTAAACTGAAAGGAAAGCAAAGGCGAAACCCATCCCTTGTCCATGGTTGCAACTGCTAGAGAAGTCCTCACAAACATACCCTGGGATGTGTCTCCTAGATGACTCTAAATCTCATCAAATTGACAATCAAGACCAGCCAGATAGAAAATACCAATTCCATAGCTTATGATATAAATCTGACAAGCAAAACAAAAAGTTTAATAGAACATTCAAAGGAGTTTCTTTTTTATCTCTAATGACTGTGATAAAAGGACTTTACAGCTACTATCAACATACATACTATCTCAAGGAAATTACTGCTCAAGTTAGCTTCATTAAGAAGAAGACACCATACACCTTGGTTGTAGGACACAAAGAAATGAAGGTGGAAGTGAACTGGAAGCTTCCCCCCATCCTGGTTCATTGTGCTAGAAGATGCTATGCAGGAGACTCAAGTTGAGAAGTCTGACCCACAGGGAGAAGATGCTCTCACAAGTACTATAGTGGTGTAACACTTAGGGAGGCAACCAACCACTTCCTGATTGACATTTAGACAAGATTGCTAGGAGGGAATTCATGTGCAGGACTTTAAGTTGGCTCCAAAGCTCAAGAGTGGGTAGGTCACAGACCTGAGAGGGGAATCTACCACAGTTATTTGTTTAAAAGATAGCCTGTGAAAAGGCTTTCTTATGTAAGTTTGCACCCAAGGACAAGGGTAGCTCTCACCATGACCTCCACTATCCAGCAATTAATACAATTGTTCACAACCACCCAAATGCTAAGACTAAGTGACTGTTGACTGGGCAGCCTTAATCAGGACGTCTAATCACCCCTGCAAAGCATAGGGAGCATCTCAGAAAACAGAATAGGTGGAAAGAATGTCAGAGCCAGAGAACAGGGACAAGTGCTGTGAAATGCTGTCGTCCGGCCATGACATAAGAATTACAACCATGAAATCACAACAGCTAATAGGTGCTTGAGCAAGACTGAGCCCATTGATGGTACATCATGGGTTGTGGAGGGACCCATGAGGCCTAACTCTTCCTTCCAGAGCTGTTGGTAGTTTATGATCTGCTAGGGATAGGGCTGTTATTTTTCTCAGTGGTGTAGATATGATTAAGTGTCCCAAAGTCCAATCACTAGTCTTCCATCCAGGCTCTTGCGAACAAGTCTAGCAAGCTTGGTGGATCATACATGAGCACAAAGACATGAAAGTGGAAGCATAGTTGAATTAGGGGATTCGGTGCAGAGGAGAAAAGGTTAAGAAAACAACAAGGCAAGGGTCCACTCAGAACATATAGTATACGAACATCACACTCTCAATTTCAAACTCAAAATGTAAAAACTTACCATTATTGTTTAGTTAAATTGACATAGCCTCAACTCATCCCAGCCACTGAATATTTGTATTTATATTCAGACTCTCAATCTTAATCCAAGAAACTTCTCTTTGAAGTAATGCAGGAACTTTCAACTGCACAGTCAAAAGTACAAATGTTTGCAATTCTATTGGGGAGTAGGTTTGCAAAATTCTAAGGCAAGAGAGCAGAAACTTGATAGAGACCCCATCCTCTTGCTCCTAAAATAGGCCCTGAGAAAGTTTTGCATACATGTGCACATTGTGTATGCTTTAGAGTATTTACTGCTGTAAACTAAAATGTTCATAAGAGCCAAAAATGGGAAGCCACACAAAAAAAGTTCCCATTAGCAGGGGAATGGGCGGACAAGTTGTGTATTCATGACATGAAATCCTCCTTGGCAGGCGTAAAAGGATCAACCAGAGACAGAAGAATCAAAATGAACTATCCTAGGAGCTGGAGATGTAGCTCAGTGGTAGAATGCTTGCCTAGCATGTACCAGGTCCACATTAGGTCTTCAGTACCAAAAGTCATCATCACCATCATCACATCACCATCATCATCACCATCATCATCATCAACAACAACAACATCAACTTCCAGATATGTTATATGAGGAAAGGAAGTTGCAGAAGTTTATTGGTTATGTAATAAATAAAAAAATAGTACATGTTGCTTATGGGCATTTATATACTGAATGTAAGTACAAATCCATGTAGCTGACTGACAAGCATATTCAGCATAGTTGCTTCTGGGAAAACAAAATGGGAGAAGCTCAAGGAATTTCAACTATCTTGCCACAATGCATTATTTAGAAAGACAACTCTGTGAATATAGTTGAATAAAAAGTTTTCAGAAAGGAGTAATGGCTGCACTGGGGTATATTATTATCTGTGTTTCTCTACAGGCTCACAGCATTGGCCCATATTTATATTGTGTAGATTATGAGGAATTCCCATTCCAATTGTAGTTAAAAGCATAAACCCATTTGTTCACAAACTCACAAATGAAAAGCACATTGGTGGAGAAACCAAGTGTGTGGCAAACAGCTTCCAGGAAGAGAGCTGCTATGTGGAAAGGTAGTTTTTCTTCTTGGTTGGTCAATATTCTTGGAAATTCTCTCTTATTAAATTTCAAAGCATTTGTACAAGCATCACAATGTGTGGAAACCTAGAACCTCAAAAGTTACGAGGCCCCTTAGGAGGTGCCTGTGAAAGACCATGAGAGAAGTGACTGTCTGTTTCCTTGACTACCAACTACACCAGATGCACAAAGGAACCATGAGGACCAGGCCAGCATCAGCAAGAGATGCTGGGTGGAAGAGACAAGAGGCAGGAAGTGTTATTTCTACTACCTCCAGGGAACTTGGCCCTAAACTTCTTCCCCAAACCTAAACAGGAAGAGGGAGTGTTACAAACGTTGAAGGGTTTTAGAGATGGCCCAGTAGGTTAACAGCACACTGCTCTTTCGAAGAATTGATTCCCAGCATGGATGAGTGGCTAACAACTACCAATAACTCCAGCTCCAGGGGATCTGATAGTCTTGTCTTACCTCTTGGAAGACCCTGCCTTAACATGTATGGCAGAAGGCAAGGTCTGACTCTGGAATGTTGTCCTCTTGCCTCCACACAGGCCAGGACATACACTAGGTGGTATATGTGTATGTGTGTCCACACACACATAACAATAGTAATAATGATGGTATAACAGGATTTTTGGAGTGAAGTACAATTTCACTTTGGAGCCTCCAAGAAAATTCTCCCCCGCTGTCACATAGATAAATAATGGAGACCCAAGCCATTGATAGCTCCCTTCCACACAGCTTGGACACTGAGGAGGAAAATGTTCTGGCCAGAGATACAGCTCATATGCACAGAACTTATTAATGTTCACCCTAGTATCTCTGAATCTCCCTTTCTCCCAGTCTTTAGTCTTGAAAAGACATACTGCAGATATGGCTATACTGGGAACTTAGTAAGCACCTTCCTCCACTTCAAATCACATTAATTATATTTACATCTGGCTGCAAGTCTTAAGGATGGATATGCTTCATATTGCTTTTAGCCATGGAGGGATCTCGTAGTGCTTCATACTGGTGTGATTCCCATTTCACAGATGGGAAAACTAAGCTTGGAGAGATTCATTTGTCCAACATCACAGGCAGCAACTCAGAACTTGTGTTGTATCCCGGTGCCTTTGATATCTTCATTTTAATTTTTCATTGCTCTTATTTTGACAACCTTTGTTCCCCCTCAACACACACACACACACACACACACACACACACACACACACGGAGGGGGTTGGGGGTCAGGTGTGGATTCTGAAGCCCATCCAGATCTTCATTCCATGAAGCCTGACCAACTCTCACTGTTGGAAAGGGGCTTCCATAGCTGTGTGGTGCCAGCTTTTCTCCCACTCCACCCTATGAAGAAACTGGCTAAGTGTTCCAAACTTTAGATTCCTGGCTCTGAAGGCAGAGTGGGGTCATGGAGTCAGCTGAGGACCATTAACAGGTGGAGCTGTGGTAGTGGCCATGGGCTGAGACCTGCACAGGAGCTTGGAGTACTTCGCAATCAGTGGGGAGTGATTACACATTGTTTCCATACACTGGCACGAGGGAGTCCTAACAGGGATAATGAGATGCAGCTGACAGAAAATCACAGCTGACAGTCACCAGCTAGTGAAGTCTGTGTAGCCTCCGGTGTGGCAACGGAGTCCTTTCCGAAGCCAGGAGCAAATCCGTTGACTTTGGAGTGCAAAGCCACTGGGCAGTGCCCAGGGAACTGTGGAAGGTCAACAACCAGATAACAGAATAGGAATAGGACCCAGGGGCTCCCTCTCAACAAACCACAAGCCCTGCCAGGCTGCAGCAAAAAAACAGCTTTTCTGAAAGGAGAAAGTCCTGGAATGGGAGCCTCTGAAAAGATACAAAACAAGAGGCTACAGAGATGGAGTCCATTTTCCTGCCTGGCCCGAGAGTTGCTTTGGCTCAGTGCATTACCTGTGCAGGGCTCCAGACACACAGCATGTCTCTCACACTCTGTTCACTGAGACAATCTGTTTACATTCTTTCTTTGCATGGATCAGTTCGTTAAGGGCCAACTGGAGCCCGTTTACCCTGCTGTTGTGAAGGAAAAACAGCTGCTTGCTTAAATTGAGGTCTCCTTCTTCCTTGACAGTCATTACCGCCTCCTGAGTCAGAGGTAATGGACTTAAATTCCCAAGTCCATGGGTTTCGCCAAGTCCCAGCTCTCCCTGCAGAGGCCAAAGTGTTGTTCTAGCTGACTCAGTCTCCGTAATTCATCTCCATTCTCATGGACATGCAAAGAGGTCCCTAATAAATGAGTTTGCTATGAATAAATACATCTCTAACTCCTGGTCTTGCACCCAAGGTCCCCTCACACTTCATTCCCATCTTCTTTTCAGACCATGTTGCCCCTAAGTAACTTGGACTTCATAATACAGGAGGTAGGAGCTAGCCAAACAATAATTACAAAGAAGGAAGAAAGAAAGGAAGGAAGGAAAAGAGAGAGGGGAAGAAAAGGAAAAAGATACTGCAAATAATTAAAATGAGTCAACTTGATTATTTTTACTTTGTAACAAGCTTAAATTATTACTTTTATAAATAAGCACTTGTCTTTTGAAAACTAAAGGTTTGAGAGAAGCTGCACAAAGTGACCCAAATAGATGCCCCGTAGCCTTTGCCCAGTTACCCCTAATGATAACGCTTGCTGCTTGTAGCCTAGTATCCCAGCAAAGGTATCGACAGTGATAGAACTGTGAGACACACGTGTCAGGGTCCACATCTCAGTTCTATTTAGCTTCGTCACACGGGCTGGCCCCTGTGCCCAACATTTGTCACAACAGTGCTTTCACTGTCCCCTCGTTAA
This sequence comes from Mus caroli, assembly GCF_978045245.1. Lineage (NCBI taxonomy): Eukaryota > Metazoa > Chordata > Mammalia > Rodentia > Muridae > Mus > Mus caroli. Next base: position 13,638,303 of record NW_028227265.1, read on the forward strand.
TCCCTCAATGCCCAGAAACTATAAATCTCTATTTGTTTCTCTAATTTTCTTGTCTAAAGAGTTGCGTGTAAGTGCAATCATGTGGTGTGGTGGTTGAAATGAGAAATGCTCCTCATAGACTCGTGTATTTGAACATTTGTTCCTCAGTTGTTGCTGTTTGTAGAATTTATGGGACCACTATCAGATGGAGCCCTCCTGGAGGAAGTACGTCATTAGAGGTGGGCCTTGAGAGCCCGGATAGAGGAAGTACGCCATTGGAGGTGGGCCTTGAGAGTCTAGATAGAGGAAGTACGTCACTGGAGGCGGGCCACAGGGGTTTAAAATCTCATCTTACTTGGTTTGGTCTGTCAGCTTCCTGTATGAGGAAATATTGTCAGCTAGGTTCCTTCTCTGGCTGTTTGCTGAGATGCTTTCTTTATCAGATAGATGTGCCCCTGTGGAGCTGTAAGCCAAAATGAACTCTTCCTTCTACAAGTTGCTTTTGATCATGGCATTTTGTCATAGCAACAGAAAAGTGATTACACACTGGGCCCTGTAACCTTTGCGCATGGATATTTTTTTCCATTTCCCATAATTATTTGTATTGATACAAGTTGTCACATATAACAATCCACCTTCCTTTCTACTACTGAGTAGTCTTCCATGGTCTGCCCTTATACCACAGTCTGTTTAACCTTTCAATTGCTGAAGGGTGTCAGAACTATTTCCATTTTGAATGACGTTGTCCTGGATGTTTTCTGAAAGGAAAATACTCTAAAGTTTAATGGCTGGTTCATATGGCAATCACATACCTAGGGTAGGAATCCCAATCCCTGTCCCAAATAATGGAGTTTATCCTCATCCTCAGCTGCTGGAACTGTTGCTGATATTGTCTTAGGCATTTTGATAAGGCTATAGTGGTATTTTTTTTTTAACTAACTAGTTGCTGGTGACATGTTTCCCTCCATTACCCAGCCATCTATATATCTCCTTTCACAAAATATCTACTCACCCTTTGTCCATTTTCTTCATATCTTTCAAAACATTTTAGTTTTATATTTAATTATAGGTGTATGTGTAGGTATGGGTGCGTGTGAGTCCACAGAGGCCAGAACAGGAAGTTAGATGCCTTGACCTGAAGTTATTGGGAGTTGTAGGCCACTTTGCAGACACTGGGAACTAAACTCGTGTCCTCCACAAGAGCAGCAAGCTCTTGACACTGTGCCATCTTTATCACCACCATTTTTGTCCATTTTCTTATGGGATGAAGACATATCTATTCCATAGTGTATTCATTTATGAGACATATGATTCTAAATCTTTTCTTCCACTCTGAAGTTTGTCTTTCCATCTTCTTCATGGAGGGAGGCAGTCTGTCAAGGAGTCAGACTGGCTTTAGTTTAATTGTTTTTATGGGATTCATTTTGCTGGTTTGATGAATGGCATTCTGGAATTGAGCCCTTGTTCTCTTTGAGTAAACCTGTATCCTAAAGAATTGCTTGTTATTTTTCCAGAAGTTGTGTACAATTTTATTAGCATTTGTTACCATGAACCACTTTAAGTTAATGTGGTCATGAAGCATAGAGTTGTGTGTGTGTGTGTGTGTGTGTGTGTGTGTGTGTGTGTCATGTGTGCAGGTGCCCCCAGAAGCCAGAAAAGTGTTTTCACATCCTCAAAAGTCAAGCACCATTTTGAATCTTATATCCATTGAATTTAATCTGCCTCTTTAATCTGTTAAGAAGCAGATGAGCAGGAGTCTGTGGGCAAACGTAACAATGGGGGAGAATGAGCCTTGCCTCTTCTATTTTCTTTAATAATGTGATACAGAAGCCAGCATGTGGGTAGTCATGACATGACTATCATATTACTTCTGGGTTGAGGCAGAGGATTTCCAATTATAAACTTAATGTTAAGAGCTAGTTCATTGAGTATCTTTTAAGTGACAGCTGTTTAAATAAAATTCAATTGTATAGATGAGCTGCTCTCTATCCTGAACCAGCTTAGCTACCAAATCAGTTCATGAATGGTGGGGTCTATGTGACCACTGCCTATGGGACCTTTAATCCCAAACAGGCCACTAAAACTTCTAGATTATCCCAATGCCTCAATGTTACTAAAAAGAATCATCATATTTAATCTTAATTTAGTATGTGTGTGTACATATGTGTGTATATGTTTATGTATGATTATATATGTATATATATTTACATATATGTCTTTGTGTATGATTGAACATGTGTGTGTGTTTATGTGTATGTGTTTGTGTGTGACTGTATGTGTATGTGCTTGTGTATATGTGTTGCTGTATGTGAGTTTATGTTTGCATATGTGTATTTTTGAGTATGATTATGTATGTGTTTATGTATATATGTATGTGTTTGTGTACATATGTATGTGTTTATGTGTGTATTGTGTTTATGTGTGCATGTGTGTTTGTGTGCACATGTATGTATATATGTGTTTGCATATGTGTATGTGTTTTTGAGCATGATTGTGTATGTGTTTAGGTATGTGTGTTTGTGCACAAGTATGTGTGTAGATGTGCATGTTGAGGTCAGAGGACAACATGAAGGAGCTCCATATCCTTGTCTGGTCATCAGACTTGGCCTCAAGTGCTTTTAGCCTGTGAGCCATCTTGACAGCCCCAGAAAGCATTTTTTTTTTTAAGAATCAATTTCTTTCTTTAGTGTTTGTATGTGGTTGTTTTCAAATAGTTCTTGAGAATTAAGTGGTCTTTACAAGGTCTCCTCTATTCTCCAAGTAAACAAACCAGAAAGCTCTGAGGCAGAACTGACCCAAACATTCAAATCTTTATGGCCCAAAGTCACCTCCCCAAAATGTTCTCAAGGGCAAACACAGAGCATTCCTTAAATATTTCTGGTAAAGAAAAAAAAGCAGTTTTGATCTCTTTTCTAAAGTAGCAAGCCCCAAGAAAGGAAACTACTAGGAAAAAAAAAACGTTTGAGTACATTCATTAAAACATTAAGTATTTTCTATATTCAGAACACTCCAATAACCCATCTCAATAAATAACCAGGGAGGAAAGAGGAGGAGGTGGCAAAATTCAAAAATATGTGCATGTTTCCTCTCTCTCTCTCTCTCTCTCTCTCTCTCTCTCTCTCTCTCTCTCTCTCCTTATTCTAGACATTTTTGCCAGTCTCCCCTGCCCAGCACTGGAGAGGCAAACACAATTATGTATCTATGAATTGTTAGTGCATGTACACACCCTCTCTACACACACACACACACACACACACACACACACACACAGAGAGAGAGAGAGAGAGAGAGAGAGAGAGAAACCAAAACCACTTTAGCCTGGTTCTTTGTCTGAGCCCTGCTAGCTACAGATTGGATATACTTCTATCATTACTGGCCTTTCTGTTTGCTGAGATCTGTAGTTTGTATCAGTCACCTGACCTGCCACTCTCCAGTCCATCCAAGGTGGAGAGTTTTACCTGTCAGCTTGACACAACCCAGAATCACCTGGAAGGAAATTCTCAGTGAGGTACTATCTAGATTGTTATGACCTGTGGGACCCTAAGGGATTTTCTTGGTTGGATTAATTGAGGTCTAAAGACCCACTCTGAATATGAATGGCACCATTTCATAGTTGGGCCCTGACTCTATTAAGAGTAGAGAAAATCGGCTTAGTTCCTAGCAAGTGAGCGAGCATGGTGGGTTGGAGGAGCTAAGCATTGCTTCTTGATGTTAACTATCAACATGAGTTAAGCTCCTGCCTTGACTTCTCCGCAATGATGGACTGTAACTTGGAAGTGTGAACCCAGTGAACCCTTTCACTCCCATAGGTTGATTTTCCTCAGGGTAGTATTACCTTGCAGCAACAGACAGGAAGATAAAGTGCTATTCTTTCAGATATCTATGGGAAAACGAAGCACCAGTTCTGTGATTCTCTACTCAAAGACCCTCAGTGACTCTCAGCTACCTGCTGATGCTAGCCTGCACAGATTCTGAATTTGGGCCATCAAGTATATCCACATTCCTCCTGCCTAACATTCCTGTCCCTTCTTCCATCGCCAACCTTGCCAGGGAAGGACTTTGAGAGTTTATAGTCTCACTCCACTTCCGGTTCATGCTCTCTGCTTCCTGCCTGCGTTTGAAGAGGTGAGCTGTCTGATTTCTGCTTATGCCACTAGGCCTGCAGCTTTCAGCCACACCTCCCCTGCCATAACTGACACTTATCCGTGTGGAAACATAAGCCAAAACAAACCCTTTCTTCCATAAATTGCTGCTGGCCATGATGATTTATTACCAGAACAGAAAAGTAACTAAGTCATTATGTTTTAGTAAGTAGCCTACAAATATCCAGACAATTTAATAATTAGCTTTCATATATCACCACACGCCCATTGTATAGTTTCTCTGGGTTGAAGAATCATTGGCAATCTTGCCATTAATCTCACCCAGCTGATTAAAAAGAAAGCAGACCTTTAAACATTGGCAAGAACATAGGAATGGCCTGCCTTTAAGTAGTGAAACACCAAGTATTACTTCAACAAGCTAGCTTCTTCAACTGCATAACATGGAGCTAACCTGGATCTCTGACCTGGACCAGCCACTGGACTCTCAGGGTCCATATAGCAATGTGTGATGTGAAGAGGTTTATGGAGTACCTGGGAAAGGCCTTCTGTGAATCCCAGAGTATCTCTTTTTAGAGAACCATAATAGAGATAGACAGAAAGCTTTCTCTACTGTTTCTCTGTAGCTATCTACATCTGCCACTAAATTAGAGAACCTCTTCTACCATTCAAGTATAACCAATGAAATGTCCATTCTGGAACATCACACAGGAGACTACATAGTGTCCCATCAACTTTCTGCCCCAGTGCCCTTTTGGGTAACAGGGAATGTCTGAGCAGATAGATATGGAAGTTCAGGGTCCCAATGGTGTTTTTTAATGTCACAGAATTGTACATGAATTAAATGCCATTCTATATTCAAGATAGGTCAATGGATTTTAATGGAGCAGGGTGTAAAAGGTGTATTGATATAGTTTCAAGTTCTACACTGAAATGACTTTCAAAGAAACCACCCATTGTTAAGCTGCGATATGGTATAAAAGGAGACTCTCAATAATTATATTAAAGATTGCTTAAATACTTCCCCCTTTGACCTCCATATCTCAGTGAGGCAGGATTTCCTGTGTGTATTCTAAATGAGATATGAGGATTGAACTTCCTTATAAGGTAGGCACCATTGACATTTGTGAAAGCGTAAAATGAAACCATGGTTGTTTTCCATGGGTGATGGGTTTATTGTTACAACTAAGTAAATTAAATAGTATTTTTAAATTATCACTCTATTTAAAATTCTAGAGACATAGACAAATAAAATGCACATGGACAGATTTACAAGAGCACTTATCTGAAAGTGTCTGCCAAAGGTAATGGTTACCCTAGAACCCTAACAAACCCTAAAAAAAGAAGCCTGGCAAATACTCTGATCAACTGATAGTGAGCTAACAGCCTAATGGGAAAATGCTGTACTTCATTAAGACTCTCTTAAGAAAAATTAGAAAATTCAGACCCTAGAAGTTTAGCATCCACAAAATCCAACATTCAGACAATAAATGACTAGATGTAGAAAGAAGAAGAAAAAACAACACAATTAATATCCAAGAAAAATTTCTCCACAGAAACAGGTACATATGAGTCAGCATGTAAAAATTACTACTACAATGTTGGCAAAACCAAATTATTTTGTAGTTTGTAGATTTTGCTTTTTGTTATACTTGTCTTATTTAAGAAAAATGGAACAAAGGAACCCAAGCAATGGCTCAGTCAATGAAGCACCTGCCTGGCAAGCATGGTGGCCCAAGTTCATTCCAGTAAAACCTGGCCTGAGTGAAAAGCAGGCACAGTGGGACCTGATTGTAATCCTGGTGCTGGGGAATTGGAGAATTGTGGATCCCTGGAGCTTGCAGGCCAACCAGCCTGAGCTCCTGGAGCTCCAGGCATGACAGAGCCTTTCTCAAAAAAGAACCAAGGTAGATAGCACCTAAGAAATGACAGCTGAAGTTGTCCTCTGCCCTCTACATGCATGCAAACAGACACACACACACACACAAAGGCAGAAAAGGGAGAAAAGTAGTCAATCCCAAGGCTTTCTTCTGAAACACCAATTATGATAAGACTGCAAGATGCCTCAGTGGGGAAACACACGAGCCACCACACATGAGGACTCAAGTTTGATCTCTGGAGTTACATAGAAGAAGGAGAGAATTGTCTCCTTTGTGTTGTTCTCTAATCTTCATACACACACACACACACACACACACACACACACCAGATAAGTAAATTAAAATGTAAGAAATTTTCTTAAAAAAATAAAACATTTTAAATAAGTCTCCAAACTTCTGAAGTGGTTCTCAGTAGGAAGCCCTTAAAACATTCACACACACACACACACACACACACACACACACACACACACACACACCATAAACTTCCGACAGATGATCCCTACTTAGCCTTTTCCTTCTCTGAGATGCAAAATTTTGATTTTTTCCCCCTCTCTGATAGCACAGAATCCTGTGTGCTCCAGAATGTGAACTGTAAATCAATAGCCGCAACTTAAAGGTGACATTCTGACAACTGTACATCCTGGAGCCGCTCAGGATCTCAGGATCGTTTTGTTCCTGTCAAATGTCTCACTTCTAAATAATTTATAAGCATCCAACTCCACATCTTCCAATACAGGACGCACTGTCTTCATTTTATGCAGGTATGTCATTATTCAAACATCCAGTGATTTGCCCACGGAATGAATAGAACAAAAGCCACAGTTTCCAGACCACTGAGATGGCTCAGGATGTAAAGGTGCCTGCTAACCTGAGTTTGATCCCAAGAACCCTCTTAGTGGAAGGAATCAACTCCGAAAGGATGTCCTTGGACCTCCACACATGCAACATATTAAATAAATTTAATAATGTATTTAAAATACTATAACTCCTGAGGACAGATACCTGATATATAGGTATATTCCCTGTGTTGTGTGAAATGTTTTTATTTTGAGTTAGCAATTAATGATAACACACATCTCAAAAACTATACTAAGAGCTTTATATTTACTTTGCCATGATCCATATTTCTATTCCATAGATAAGGAATATTAATACAGTTCTTTAAGCAAAAGAGTAGGAATTGAGGAGAGTGAGCAAGAAAATAAGTAGGTCAAGGGTGTAGGTGGCAGAGGCAAGATGTGATCCTCGGGCTTCCTGATGTCATCCTCTGACTCTACACCACCGTTCCTCTTTAACGGTTAGAGTCACTCTCATTACCCCAATCTTATGACCTGGGATACTCCAGAGTTCTTCCATCCTTCCACACAAACACATAGAGTCTTAGCCCTAAAGGAGCCTTCAATAGTCAATTGTTCAAGCCTCTAAGGTTATGAGTGAGTATTCTGTTTCAGTAGAGAACATCTATCACAGGTTCAGATGTTAAATGTTTAATTCCTGGTGCACTATGTACCAAGAGGTTCTGGGACCTAACTGGATGAAACAAGCCATGGGGAGTATGTTCTTGGACTAAGGACATACCAAGTCCTTAGGCTCTTCCCTCACCGATTCTTGTTGTCATAAAGTGAATAAGCTCCTCCACAACCAAAGTGGACTACCATGATGGTTTCTGCCCCACCATGTGCACAGAAGCATGGACCCAGAAGACAAAGACCAAAGCCTTTGAAACAGCTAAAATAAATGTCTCTTCTCTTTCAGTTGTTTTCTTCAGATATGTTGTCACAGCTAAGTAAATGATACTCACAAGCTGAGAGGCTATCAGGTGAGACTCAACACAGAGTGTATTGGTTAGTTTTAACAGTCATCCTGACATGAAATAGAATCACCCAGAAGAAGAGTCTTAAGGAGAATAATCTGGATTAGATTGAGTTAAGGGCATGTCTGGTAGCGACTGTCTTGATTGTTAATTGAAGTAAGAGGGCATATGCCACTAGGGGTGGCACTATTCCCTAGGCTGAGTCCTGAAGTATATAATAATAAGAAAGCTAGCAACCAAGGAAGGATCAATGTATCTATGCTCTCTGCTCTTGACTGTGAGTGTGATTTCTTAGGTTTGTGCCTTGATTTCCCCCACAATGATGGGCTATAACCTGGAATCATAAGCCAAAGAAACCCTTTCTTTCTTCCTTATGTTTTTTGGGGGGGAGGGGCAGTGTATTTGTCATGCTAACTGCAATGGAGCTAGAACTCTGGCAAAGTGATTGAAGAACTTCAAGTCTTCCAGAAAAATACACTATTTCCAGCCCATTCATAGTCTTCATTGACTTGGCGATTCGGGGCATGGTAAACTTGTGAAGAGCTGGTGGGCAAAAGGAAAACAAATTCTCAGCACGGGCTTGTACACAGAGTAAATGGCAAAAATGAGGCTGAGAAAAGGTGGACCAACTCTAGACTATGATGGACAGCCCTGCACCCCACCCCTGCCCTGGCGAATGGTAGGAACAACAATTGTTGCTTCATGTGCACTTCGAGTACAGCATTTTAAAATTTGAGCTATACTTACAAAGCTTAACTCTAGCTTAACTGCTCATAGATTCTGGAGGCAAAATGCTGTCTCCCAAGGCTGGAAAGGTCTGGTGGCCACATCAATAAGGAAACTTTCATTTCATGGGCAGAGAAGGAACACACTCCCCCTGCCCCACCAGGCAGAACACCAGGCTAGTTAAGAGCTCCACAAAAGAAATTCATACTGTTTGTCCTTCAACCTACACACTGGGTCCTGAAATGCAGTGAAAGCTACCTACAAGACTTACTCATTATCTCAGGGTGTAGAACTGAGTGTAATGGTATCTGCCCGGAGCTTTCCCAGATTTGAGAACTATGAAAATGTCCCATCAAATCTTGGCAAAGAAGCTGCTGTGTTGATCCCTGCTGGGAACAGTCTCTTCTGGTTTAGAGGAGGCAGAATTGGCAGGAGTAAACCTTAAGACTCAAGAGATTGACTCTTCATGACTCCCCAAACAATAACAGGGGTGGTCTCTGTGGCAAATGTGGATATTTGGAAAAGGTGAGTTCTGTCAGACCAAGACATGGTTACATTAGCAGAATTCTTCTCTTTGAAAGATCCAATCAATGCTCTCTGGATCCACCTGGGAGGAACTTCTGCTTTCTGTGCTGTAATTGAATTGATTTAATATTTTTAAGATAAAGAACATTAGCTTTTACAACGCTGAAAGAAATCTCTGAAGGCAGCCTGCCGTGTGCTCTCTCTTATAAGCACTTCCACCATGAGGAGGAAGATATGACTTCATTTCTGCTCCGGCACTATGTCATCCACCCTATGGCAAGCTCCAGATTCATGGGGAGACCTTGGAGCAAAATAAAATAGTCAAGGTGCTTGCCACCAAGCCTGGCAAACTGAATTTGGTCCCTAAGACCCACAAGATAGACAGAACTGACCCCCACAGCTTATTCTCTGAGCATACAGACATGTATACACTCTTCAAAATGTAATAATAATAATAAATAAAAACCCTTAAATATGGAGAATGAGTACAGCTCACATCGACCTCGGCTTAGACCAACATACGTGTGTGCACACACACAGGGACATGTACACACAAACACACAGACACCACACACACACACACACACACTCACAAATTATTTTAAATGTAGCAAAAAAAATTTAAGATGGGAGATGATTGAAGAAGGCACTAGATATTAACTTCTGCCTCCATCGACATAGGCACATCTGTATGTATACAAGAAGACAGACATACACACACTCCGGACAGATTATTAGAATGTGAGGAATGTGAAATCATCTCTGAAATGCTATTGATTCTGTCCCCACCAGTTATGCTTCTTGTGACAGTAGTGAAGTCTGACAACTTTCTTTGAACCTCAGTTTCTTGTGGATGTTAACTGTTGCAAGGTCACCATGGTTGTAAAGTGTTGTTCCTACAAGACTGTGACATAATTGGCATGTTCCCTGGAAGGGAGAAGCCCATAATTATCCTTCTTCCCCCTTACAAGAGAAAAAAAGGTGATACTCAACTCTGTGTATCACTTTCCAAAGCCGAACAGCTCACCTGACGTCAGCTAAGACCTTGTGGAAACTTAAAAGCCCCTAGATACAACTGAGGCTTGAGAGAGGCTCTGAACAGAAATAAGAAAGAATTGGTGATGTTTGCCAGGGACTTGCCAGAATCGGTCCAGGAGATCTCTGCTGCATCATGTGGCTTGCTTGCACAATGGCCAAGCTTGAATTTGACAGACAGAATGAGTATTTTGGTCTGCGGTAGGTCAGAGAACAGAACAGTAGAAGGCCTTGAATGGGATTTAATACTGGGTAAATCTTTTGACCTCCTCTGATAAGTGCAGTCAGCCTTGAAAGAAAGTGCCCAACGTAACTCCCGAGTTCTCAAGGACCCTCATTCACATTGACACCTTCGGATGTTAATAAGCCCCACTGTGTTTATTTTGGATGTGGTAATAAGTGCGAACAGAATGAGGCCTTCCCTGGATTCTTCAACATAATTGCTTCTTAGATTTTGCTCAGTCGAGGACTGAAGTTTTCTTTGAATCTAGGAGTCAGATAATGAGGTCACAGCCTCATAATGAGAGCTTCTTGAGGCCAGAGATAAGGGCTAGACATTTTTCAGCTTAGATTTAATACACAGGGAGGAGAAGAAAAACCTCTTGCATAACAAATATTATACTTTATTAGCATAGCACCCAGGAGTCTCCTGCTCTTTCTTTGTCTTCTGGTTTTGATCCATACCCTCAGAATACCTGCAGTCAGCCATCCTGTTAATGGAGGCAGACATGGATGGGGCTGGGGTTCTGCATGCCTACCACTCCATGGTGAGGAAAAGAATATTTCTACATGATTGCATTCTCCCCTCCCCTGCCCCCTGCACAGGACCAGGCAAATTCCATCAAGAAAATCAAATGCAGAAACAAGAATGGCAACTCTAAGAGGAACTTTGAGAGGGACTCCTGGGGCAGCAGAAGTGATGAGGGTACCGTTCTCCTCTGGGATGACTCTCAATTTCTCTAATTGTCTTTGTCATCCTACACGTGAAGACCCTGAGAAGATAGCCACATAGTGGGAGGTAAAGGAGAGAGGATTTGGACGACGATATGAAAGGTCTTTACACCACGTCAGGATTTGGGCTGAGAGGACACCAAGCCTCTGTTTTTGTATGCTCAACCCTTGTTCAAGGTCATTTCCTGCACGGTGAGTAAGGGGATGGTTGGTGGGACATAAAGAGGAGTTAAATTCAGTGGTTGTCCCCTAAAAGTTCAGGCAGAAGCAGAGCGCTGTGGCACACACCCGTAATCCTAGAACTCTAGAGACTGAGACAGGAGGATTGTCTGGAGTTTGAGACCATCTTAGGGTCACTTAAAGAATGCCAGGTTTCTAGGGCTGCATAACAGAACTTATTACAAAACAAAACAAACAAACATGCATACCTATCATGGCCATATAGACACGGTAGGAACCAGGGAAAGGAAGTAGAGATGCAAACTCATAGGAAGTAGCCAGAAGGAAGAAAGTTGAAGTGATGTAAAGAACAAACATAATGGGAGTTGGAACACTGGGAGGTAGAAAATGAGGATCTGATCCTGTGGCTGGACGTGCAAATCTAGTGATGGCAGGATAATCCCAAGTTTTGTCCTCAGCTATAGAGTTAGCCCTTTCATCTGCACGTGTCTTGGTGCAGATAAGGCTGTGGCAGGGTCTTGTTCAACTTCCTGGAGAGTCTTTTTGAATCTAGGACTTGTGTTTGTCTTCAGAGGACATAATGTCTCCTTAAAGAGAGACTCAGATAGTCAAGGAAGGTATGAGGGGTGAGCCATGGGCACTCTAACAGGGTGAATCCTTTGGGTATTCATGGGCTTCAATCAGCAAGATTTGAAAATGGCTGGAAGTTGATTAAATGTGGAGGGAAAGGATGAGAGAATGGTGGGTGATTCTGGAAACATGGACATTTGGAAGTCAGGTAGTCCTGATACCATTCCGCAGAGAAGTAGAATTCTGTGGAGGTGGAGAAGAACCAAAACTACCTCGATCCTCCAGAACCTGAGTGCCCTCTTTACTCATCATCATCCCACACGGAATCTGGACCCCACCGACTAAAACAAAAGCTTTACTCTCCGCCCTTGGTTTGGATCTATATGGGATGACGTTGCTCACAAGTCAATGTCTAGTACATGGTGATGAAAGAGCCACTAATCACCTTTATACTCAAAGAAATCCATCCATGGTACCTGACTTCTCTTGCACATCTTCTACCACCCTACATGTGTGCTCCACCTCTTTGCTGGCTAATCATTCCTGTTCTCCTATGCTAAGCTTACATATAGTTTCTTAGGAAAAATACCGCCCGACAGGGCTTCTGCCCTGTGTGTGGCTCTGTTCCCACAATGTTTATCGTGTGCTATAATTGTTTTACCTTCCTTTGCTATTAAATATTAAACTTAGGAGTGTGACTTTGAACTCAGTGTGGTCAGAAGTTTTCATAGTATATGTATGTGTTTCGTATTATGTACAGCAGGCATTTAACTGAGTGAAGGAACAGGAAGTACTCAACCACCACCATCACACACACACACACACACACACACACTCCTAGGTTACCATGAAGCTGAGAGTAGAGTATGACCTCCTGTGAAAGGCCAGACTATAGCTGTTTTTTTTTTTTTCCTACTGGGATCATTATAGCAAAAGTTAAATCCTGCACTCAGCTCAGTTGATCTCTTCTATGCCTCAAAGGCCATCATCCTTTGGGGGCAGTAGTTCTCTACCATTGAGGATAGCCCTCCATGGATCCCCAGGGTTCCTCCCTCACATGCTGGAATTTCTTACAAGGTCCAGATCCTAGAGAGGAAGCCTAGTATCTGAGCCTGTGATAACATCCCATGATTAAATACTGTGGGGCAATTGCTCACTTTTTACAGCTCACAGTGTGGCTCAGCTGATTGGTACAATCCTGAAGCTCCTCCAGCTGACTTCCTCCATCTCCACTTGTGACTTCTAGGGTCCTACAGGCCCAGTGACAACTCTGAGAATATAGAAGATGTAGCTGGGGATAGGTCTGTTCACTCATTATTCCCTTCTGCCTCTAAACCAGCACCTGCTAGGATCGCTTCACATGTGGGTTTGTACATGGCATCTATCTCTTTCCTTGACAAATGTAGTGGGAGTGACTCCCATCTATGCAGGCCATGTCCTCTGCTTTCATTCCCTTGCTGTGACAAATGTCATGACCAAAAGCAACTTATGGGAGGAACAAGTTTATTTCAGCTTATGGATTGTAAAGGTTATAGTCCACCAGTGAAGGGCATCAGAGCAGGAACTGAAATCAGAGCTTCAAGCAGAAACCACAGAACAATGTTTGCTGACTCACTCTTGAAACATTCTGGCTATCTTTCCTATACAGCCCAGGCCCACCTGCCCAGGGAATGGTACTCCTGCCCACAGTGGTCTGGGCCCTCCTAGATCCACTAACAATCAAGAGAGACCCTTGCAAACATACCCAAGTCCAGTTTGACCTGGGCAATCCCTCAATTGAGATTCCTTTCTCAGTGACTATATGCTGTGTCAAGTTGATAGTTACAGCATGTACATGGTACAACAGTAAAAATATGTATTCTTCAATTGGACCCCAATCCCATGCTGCATTATAGTAACAATACCAGAATAAGAATCTCACCCCTCCCCCGAAGTACCTTGGGGGAATGCAAAGCAACTCTATCTTTTCTTCCTCTCTCTCTCTCTCTCTCTCTCTCTCTCTCTCTCTCTCTCTCTCTCTCTCTCTCTCTCCCTCTCTCCCTCCCTCCCTCCCTTCCCTTCTTCTTTCTTCTTCTTCTTCTTCTTCTTCTTCTTCTTCTTCTTCTTCTTCTTCTTCTTCTTCTTCTTCTTCTTCTTCTTCTTCTTCTTCTTCTCCATCATCATCATCATCATCCTGAGGCTTATAAATAATTGGTAATGTTTGTAAAATAAATGGAACGAAGTGATCTTGAATGGATGAGTGAATTCATTAAATGAGAGATGGTTTTGCACAGGTACCCACAGACAAAAGTATATAGAAACAAAGTTCCATTGGAAAGTAGCACAAAGGAGAATGGATATAAAAAGAAGGCAAGACATTTGCCACATGTTGCTGTGGTTTGAATCAGTACCGTCCCCATAAGAAGGCTGTGTCTTCAAGTCTTGCTTGATGGCTGATGAATTTTGGAGAAGGGGTTAAATTATTCTGATGCTAACTTCACTGATGCTAACCTCATCAAGGATCAATCTGTTTGTGGATTCATAATTTGATGGCAATATTGGGAGATGTTATAAGCCAGAGGCTAGTGTTTCTAGCTGGAGAAGTTAGTCACAGGGGTGTGCTGTGGAAGAGCATGTCGCTAGCATCTTCCCATGCTCTCTACTTCCTGTCTGTCTTGAAGCAAGCAGCCTTCCTCTATATGCTTAGCCCCCTGCTCCACCTCCATACAAGCCCCCAGCAGTGGGGTCAAGTGACCATGGAGAATAATGTCTAAAAGTAGGAGCCAAAAAAAAAAAAAAAAAAAAAAAAAAAACCAACCTTTCCTCTGTTGAAAAGCAAAGTAGATACGAAAACAAAGTGAATGTCCAAACCAGGGTTCATGCTATCTTTTATTCTTTAAAAAGGCCTTGATGGTAATATATATTTGTTTTTCTGTGAAAGGAAGAAGAAATGAAAATGTAGAGAGAAACTATTGCTGACTGTGCTATCCATACCTGAATTGCTATGGAGATAAGTAGCCTCCAATGCTGGACAGGGTAGAGGGTCACCCACACTTCCAGATCTGCCTGGGAGAATATAAAACATAAAAAGAAAAAAAAATCAATCAGACTATGATAATTTCTCAGAAATTTGAGTGTACACGATCTAGTGACTCTTCTTCTGTTTTACTAAAAGAAATGAGAAGGATATAAGTCAGTAAAAAGCTTTCTACAGGAATGTCTGTGGACCCTTTCCTCCTAGACATCAAACATAGGGTAGAGACAAAATGTCTACCAATTCAGAGTAGAAAATCAAAATGCAGAATATTCATGCAGTGGAATATTACTCAGAGAAATAACAGACGAACTGCCCGCATAATGTAAGCCAGAGCTACCTCAAAAGCAACAGCATAGCAAACGAAGCCAGGCACAGAAGTACACACCACACAATTCTGGGGATGTGGCATTTTCAAACACACAAAACGAACCTGCAATGACAGAAATCAAATCAGTGGTTGGTTCAGGGTGGAGCTCTGATGGGAGGGACATTTTGTGGCTGGTGGAGACATTCTGTGTCCTGGTTTGGGTGAGGTCACATGGCATGATGCACATTTGTGAAGACTGAGTCAGCAGTCCACTGGAGTGTGCCACTACGTATACATAATACCTCAAAGAAAGCCATTGGGAAGTCTTTGTTTCTTAAGTGTTGAGTCAAGAGATTCCTGGAGTTCTAGGGCGGCAGGAGGGCCAGGAAAGGCTTCTTTCACTAGGTAGATGGAAACTCAAGCCTCCAAAAGAAAAAAAAATTAAAATCACAAGGGCTTTGAGGCTGATATAAGACGGAGAACTCGAGGCTCCTACCATGAAGGATCGGGAGTTTCACTGAATGACCTAAGTAGCGGTAATGCTCAAATTCCTTCAACTTCAGCTCCAAACTCCTCTGGTCTACTATTGTCACTTAATTGGCCATTTAGTCGAGGCTAGCAGAGTGCCCTTTGGCCGGCATCTCAAGTGAAAGGCTTACCATGCAGGGTAAGTCCCTGAAGGCATGAGTCCTCTGCTCCATCACTTTGGAATAAGGCAAACATCAACACTGCCCAAGCACCTTCTTCAAAATCAAGATGTAAATTCTTGTCAAAGCATCAAATGGAAGCTCTCATCTAGAGGCTCAGTTCAAGGCATGCAGCTCCAAAGGAACTGCTGGCCGACTTTATCCCCAACCACTGCTGTTATCAGGAGCATAGCCAGCCCTCTCTACACAGTGACCTTCTGAACATTCACTCTTCCTGAAGGATTTATCAATAGGCTGTGCATTCCTACTTAAAGACATGTCTTGGGGAGGGAGAGCTGCCTATGAGTTACATATAACCCTGGGACATCTGGAGTCCATCTCTCAATCAATCTCAGGCACACTCAGTAGATGCTTTAAGAATGTGTTAGTTGGGTGAACAGTGAATGAATATTTGCTGTTTAGAACCACAGTGGTCATTTGACTTCAGTGTGTTTTAGAGACAGAACAAACTTGAGCTTTGGGTAGCAAATGGCTTTCTATTTAAGGCTATGGTCTGCCTTGCTTTCTAAGAGTATGGGATCTAGGATCTTGGAACCTACATTCTCGACATGGAGAAATAATCCCTAAATTAAAGCAAGCATTACAGTCATGATTTATTAAGGACATGCTCAAATTTGCATTTTAAACTTTAATTTTAATTATTAGTGTGTGTATAACATATATGTGGGAGCATGAAGCATATGTATAGGTCAGAGGACAACTTTATGGAGTAATTTTTCTTCTACCCTCATATCATTTCTTGGGATCAAACAGGTCACCAGGTCACCAAGCTTGTGTGACAATCATCTTTATACACTGAGCCATCATGCCAGCTCCCCTTAAGTAGCTTTTAAATTGAATTTTTTTAGCACATGTGAATTTTTATAAGGGAATGAGTTCAAGATTTCCATCAGATTCTTTAACTAGGTCAGCAATATCTTTAAAGAAGAAAAAAATAAAAGAAAGAATCCTCTTTGGCTTAACTTGTGTGTGTGTGTGTGTGTGTGTGTGTGTGTGTGTGTGTGTGTAGACAGATTATACACACAAGGGCGTAAGAAGGCAAGAACCCACTGCAGATGCTTTAGTACTCTCTGGAGAAGTAGAAGAGACTTCTGGGCCCTGAAACTGATTGTTCTAACCCTTGTGTATCTGCAGTTTTCATATGGCATTTGAGTGGCTGCTAGGTCATCTTAGCCCCTCCCTCCCATCTCTGGTTTCTTATGTGTGACATGAAAACTGTTCTTGGTGTTCACCCAAGCCTTGGATCGGTTACTGTTCTGACCTGGGTTCGTCTCTTGAACTGTAAGGATACAATGCAGATGGCCACCCATCTGTCTAGCTCAGTGCTCTACTTCCGAAGGGGTCAAAGAGTGGGGCTCTGCCTGTACCTCCAAGGGTGTCCGAGGCAGAGACTGAAGTCAGTTTTGGTGAAAAATACTCTGGAATCTGGGGTGGAGTAGGCACCTTAGCATTGCACAGGGACCTTAGGGATTGTCCTTAGAAATGGGAGATAGAGTTCCATTACAGAGGTGTTGCAAGAACAGAACAATTAGGAGGCTAGACAGCAGAGTAAACACCCCACTTCTAGTTCGACAGCCATCTCGGGAAAAGAATTGAAATAAACCCTGGTATTTGTAAGACAAACCATAGATTTGAAACTCTGAGGGATAAAAGTACTCTTAGGCTGTGTCTTTCTGGCTTGTTTCTAAGACCTCTGAGGGTTTTTTTCCCTTGAAAATTCTCATTCCCTCTGTCTGACTCTGTCTCTGACTATCTCTCTCTGTCTCTCCTCCTAATCACCAGACAAGGCCATTCAAGAACTTCCTCTTGGTAGTCCTGGAAAGAGAAATTGAAACACTCTTCCCAACCTTCCATAGTCATGGTAGAGGCTTTATGTAGGGAATTAGACAGATGTTGAAACAGATATGTATCTAGCTGGCTAAGAGTTAATGCAGATTTGGGGTCACTGAAGAAGTAGATATTTCTGAGCAACAGAGGTGAGGATCTTGTCTGACCCCTCAATGTCCATCCTTTTTGTCAGACCTAGAGTGAGAAAATTGCCAAAATGGAAGAGATTCAACAGCACATTCCAAAGTGGGGATAGAATCAGAGGGAAGCAGAAACAAATTTATAAAAGACATAAGTTCTTAGCCTACACCAAGGTTCTGATCCTTCAAGTGCTTCAAGCATCCCCCGAGGTACCACAGAGGACAAAATATATTAGATGAGAAACTTCTGGCTAGAGATGTTCCATGCATCCTGTTCCAGGATGCTATTGCTAACCCATCTTCCTGTACACTTGAATAGAATGGATGACAAACAGGGTGGCCTGATGCCTCTCTGTCTGTGTTAAAGGAAATTTAGCTCTTAGTAGGCCTCCCAGATGTCAGATTTTCCTGGAGAGGCAAGGACTGTGATGGGCTCTTCTCCACCCAAAGATCCATTGAATTTACTGGTGCAGTAAAATTCTCTGCTTCTGAGACAGGACACTGGACCCCTAACCAGTTCTGAAGTGAAGGGTAGAGCTATCCAGTTCTGGGGTGAAGGATGGTGTTGCCCTGTTAATTTGACAGTCCCCTCTGAGCCTTCTTAGTGCTAAAGCCCTCCATGCAGACCCCAGCTCCTTCTGGGTGAGTAATGGCTACCTAGGTAGGATTATAGCTATTGATAACTTCATCCTTCCTCGTGTACTGTTAGTTTATTCAGAATCTCCTTCCTTTCATATTTTAATTTATTTCCTCCCAGGCATCTGCTTGTTATCAACTGTATATATGTACGTGTGTGTGCCATATGGTTTTGCGTTATACGTGGTGTTTGCCATATTTATGTGTTTATGGTATAGGTGGGGGTGCATGAGGGCATGGTACATGCATCCATATAGGCTCTTGCTGAAGTCAGAGCAGGATATTAAGTGTCTTCTCACATTATGCACTTGAGTCAGGGTCTCTGAACAAGAAGCTTGACATTTCTGCTAAACTGGATGACCCCTGAGATCTCTCTAGTCCCCAATCCACCCCTCAATGTAGGAATACCCAGCCATGCCTGGCTTCTATGTGGATAATCAGAATTTGAACTCAGATCTTCTTGCATGCAGAGCAAGTACTCTGCCCTATTGAGCCATCTCCCCAGGACCTTGTTGTACATTTTTAAATCAATTTGTTTAAACATCTGGAGAGAGCAGGAAGGGAAGGTAGCTGATTTGATGATTGGCTCAAGGAGCAGCCATGGAACCAGTGGGTCTGTCAAGGAAAATATTTCCCAGCTGTCTATCCATAAGCTGCATCTATGCCATGTTTCCAATTCTCTCTGCCTCTGCCTCTGCCTCTGCCTCTGCCTCTGCCTCTGCCTCTGCCTCTCTGCCTCTGCCTCTCTGCCTCTGCCTCTGCCTCTGCCTCTGCCTCTGCCTCTGCCTCTGCCTCTGCCTCTGCCTCTGCCTCTGCCTCTGCCTCTGCCTCTGCCTCTGCCTCATTTTTCTCTCTGTCTCATTCTCTCTCTCTCTCTCTCTCTCTCTCTCTCTCTCTCTCTCTCTCTCTCTCTCTCTCTCTCTCTCCCCCAGAGAGGGGCTTATCCATGGTCTTTCCAAGAGCTTATCACGAAGTTCAGAAGACAGAGAAGCCTCTACTATAAAGGATTCCAGTTGAGGATTAATACAGCAAAACATCCAGAGAGTAGACAGTGTGTGCCTCCCACATGCCAGACACACTGGGATTCTTACAAGCTAGGCCATCAAATGCTGGGTCTTCATTGGTGGTACACTACTGGGCAGGGAAGGCATGATGAACTGGACAGACAACTGCATTTTCTAGAATGTCACATGACATCATGGAGACGTATGAGAAAGGGGAGAGTGGGCAAAAGGGATTGCAATATTAAGCTGATTGGTCCTGGCAAGTCTTAACAAGGAGGTGACATTGGAGATGACAGATGAAGTGTCAAGGGAACCAGGAGTGAGAGTGTTTCAATCATGTGGGATAGGACGTGCCAAGACCCAGGGTGTGAAGCAGTTACCAGCATGAGAAAGTAAAACCCCTGAAGCTGGCCATGTGGAAGGTGCTAGAATCACCAGGCTCTAAGTCCCAGCCCAGCTATCTTCCAGCCTTTTGTCCTTGAAACACGACCTTGTCATCTACAAAGTTTTCACTGAAGAGCTGTTACAGACAAGGTACCACACACACACACACACACACACACACACACACACACACACACACATACATCAGAATGTTTTAAGAACATTTTTGACTTTGTCTTGGGCTGCAGCCATAGATGTTCTTCTCACTTGGGGTGTCTCCACTGCTCCCCTAGAGTTTAATCAGGATCTCTGAAGCTTGCTAGCTAACTCAGGATATTCCCGTGGTACATTCTTGAGGTCCCCCCAATGTTGTCATATCATAGTCCCAGAACACAGAATGTCTTCTGACATGCCCAGAGGGACCTTGGAGGTGAGGCTAACCCAAGGATACTCACAGGGAGCTCAGCCTTATTGTGAGCCATCCTGGTAGCCCCGGTGACATCATAAGAGCCTTTGCAAAAGAGAGGTGGGACATTTAGAGAAGGGTGTGATTGGAGTGACATGAAGCACCAAGCCAAGGAAAGTGGGAGATGTCTAAAAACTGGAAAAGGACGAATCTGTCCCCCTCACCCCCTTCCAGAGCCTCTGGAGCTAATGTAGTCCTGCCCCACTTTGACCTCAGCCCTGGGGACACACTTAAACCCCTGGCCTCCAGAAAGACAAAATTGTGTTATTTTAAGCTCCTGACTAGAGTGATTTGTTATAGTAGCAAAAGGAAACGGGACAATTTTAAAATGACTATTTTATTTTAAAAATATCCATCCTGCTTATGCAGCTCTGGGCCCCTTTACACATACCCAGTTGTCATTTAATCCTCATGAGTCTAGAATGAATCAAGACAGGGTCTATTGATATCTTCATCATACATATAAGATATGCGAAGCTGACAGAATGTCAGGCAATAAGAAAACAAGAGCAAATTCTATCAAGGATGTGGACTAAAGGAACACCCTCCCCCTTACACTGCTGGTGGAGCTGTAAACTGGTCTAGCCACCATGGAGGTCAGCATTGCGGTGTCTAAACAAACAAAGACAGCAGCAAAACAAATCAAAAAATACCTACTCCACCTCTGGGCATTTACCCAAAGGACTTCAACTCAACTTACCCCAGAGATACATTAATGTTACTGCAGGACTTTACACTGTGGCTAAAGCATGAAACCCACCCCAATGTCCACCCACAGGGACACTGGTAGATGAAGGTGGCATATGTGGACAATGGAGTTGTTTACTGATGCACAGAATAAAGTCAAGATGTCTGCAGGAAATTGGCAGCCAAATAACATTGTGTTAAGCAAATCAATCCAGTCTCAGAAAGACAGACATCATGTGATTCCTTTCATTTATGTTACCTAGACACAAAGGCACAGAGCCATGTATATAGGTAGGACAGTAAAGGAGCCTTACTGTTTTATTTTCAGCTGTGTGCCTGTGTATGGGAACGTGCATGTGAGTGCATTTCCCCTTTTAGGTCAGAGAAGGGCTTGGGGTCTTCTGGAGCTAGACTTAGAGATGGTTGTGGGTCACCTGATCTGGGTGCTATGAACAGAACCCTGGTCCTCTGGACGAGCAGGGAGTACTCTCACTCGTGAACCGTCTCTCCATCAGCTGACATAAGTACAGATGAAAGTAGCTTTTGGAAGACAGGGTACAGCAGAAAGGAGGAAGGGAGAGAGAATGGCTAAATGTGTAATGCAGGCTTGTGTGAACTTTTCTGAAGTCATTCTACTGGTCTTTCTCTCTCTCTCTCTCTCTCCTTCCTTCCTTCCTTCCTTCCTTCCTTCCTTCCTTCCTTCCTTCCTTTCTTTCTTTCTTTCTTTCTTTCTTTCTTTCTTTCTTTCTTTCTTTCTTCCTTTCTTTCTCTTTGTTTCTTGGGGGGAGCAGTCTCACTATGTAGACCAGGCAGCCCACCTTCCTATGCCCCTTGAATGTTGGGTTTTAAGGATTTCACTGTACCACTTGTCCCAGCCTTGCCATAATAACTCTTCATAAACAATCCAACATGGCTGGGAAGAATTTGAACCTGTGCTTCCTGACTCCAGGTTGCCACATCTCTGCTACATCTGCCTTTCTTGCGTCAGCCTTTGGGAGCCTCACAAGACCCTCCCTGTCTTGTCATTCATTAGTGGCCACTCCCCCATGCTCCCACATGCATACAACTTTTGATGAATCTAATTTCTCTCCACATGAACTTGCCTAATCTGGATATTTCATAGAAAAGCGAATGACAGGGACAGGCACTGCCACCTGTGCCTAGTGAACCTGCTTGAGGGACAAAGCAGCACCAGAAAATATTGGGGCTCAAAAACCTGCAGCACGCAGTGCTTCTGCTACCTTTCATGATGGTACCCTTAATTGATTCGTTTCTATTCGTGCAAACTGTTGGAAGTGGCAACAAAAACACACATACCACACACATCCACACATCATACACACACACACATCACACATATACATACACACCATACCACATATACATACTCCATACATACACAACCACACACACCATATACATACATACTACACACGCATATACAGAACACACACGCACACACATACACACATACACACCATAACACATACACACACACACCACACACCTTACACATACATACTACACACACAGATCACACACACACATACACCATAACACACACACACACACTGTTTCTCAAATATGTACACTGAGCAAAATGCAGCTGGCTTATTTCACTTGGTATCAAGGTATAACCATGTCTTTACATGCCCTAGCCACTGGTTATATTTTTAAGTAAATAATACTTCATTTAATAAATGTGTCATGAATATATCTACCAACTAATAGATATTTGGTTTGTTTCTACACTTGGGCAATTACAAGTGAGGCTGCTAGGGACATCAGTGTAGTAATGTCATCACACTTGATCAGAATGGGTTTCAGGCAACGCAGGCCTCTAGAGCTCTGTCATCATGGAGAGTGAGTGCACGCAAGCTATTGTTCTTACAAGCCAAGACCTGCAGTGAGATGCTGCCCCACCAACCCTGCATCCTCAGAGGGCCTGATGGAGTGTGAGCAGAAGCAACTGCTCTATGTGGAAGGTCCATGTGGAAAGAAGGAGTGGACCCTCCATCTAATAAAAGAAAGACCTCACAGAATACTAGTGCATGTACATGCAGAGGGAATGACCACATTCAGTGCCAACCAGCTCTTCAGGGCTGTTTTATTGTGTGAGATAAGGTCTCCTGTAGCCCAGACTAGCCAAAGATAGCCTCGAACTCCTGATCTTCCTGCCTCTACTTCCTTTGATCACTAGTGTGTTGCCATACCCTGCTTTTCCATAGTTATTTTGATGCTGGACTCACAGAAATGCTTTGAGTTCCACTCATATACATAGTAAATGACTTATAGGGATTGCCTATAAAAATATGCAGAAATATTCTGAACACAGAATTACACCATCCCATTCGGGAGAGGTTGGAGAGGAAGAAGCCCCTGTAACAAAAGCTCTGTATAAGATCATAAGATAAATGGTTGAAAACTTTCAAAATACAAATAAGGGAAGGCTGCAAGCAGATGGTCACAGAGAGCCCAGAGTGCATGCTTTTCCTTTCATATCAAAGAAAGTGTGCACCCCACTCTTTCCTGTGAATCCCAGAGTCTCAGGGCTGGGACCTCCCTTCCCATCTAGGTTCAGCACATCCGGAAGGACATGCCACCCAGGAACATGCATAGCCATACTATCAGTGACACCCGTTCCAACCACTGCAAGTATACACAGCTCCCCTTCGGAATAGAGTAGAGGGTGTCAGAGAGACCATGCCTTCTCCCACCCAATGACACAAGTTAAAAATACTGCCTGCTTCTTCGGCTAACTCCCATCTTAGCCTTGCACATTTAAAAATATTCCCGTCAGTGGCTCTATGTTTGAAAATGTATTTTGCATCTGATAATTATGATGCATTTAAAGGGGCAAAATTAGAAAGCACAAAATTAGGCTGGCGAGCTTATTTAGCCCAATTCTTGTATTTTAATGGGTGGAAGTTGGGTAACTGTCTGCTCTTGGGGTACAAAGACCCCCCCAATAGGAGTAGTGGAAATATACTGGCTTCTCTGTGGTCCCAATCACTCAGTGAGTCATGGCTGTGGATCAGCACTGAGGAATGTCAGACACCTGAAGCAAGAGCTTGCATCGAGTTCTCCCCAAGAAAACCTCAGGAGCTGGATCACAAGGTAATCTAACAGCACAAAGATTAACAGAGATAACTGCGGTAAATTGGCTTTCAATGTAAAGAGATAGGTAAGAGCTGTGGCAATCCAACATGATGTGTTGACCAGGAGAGTTGATTGTCACTAGGGTCTGTGTGCCCCTGGAGGTACACATCCCCAAACAGCTCTGATTCTGCGCAAACATTGACAGCGCCGCCTTCGTTTGCACACCAAAGCTAGCTGCTCTTCCCCAAGACTTAACAATGCAAAAAGAGTTCCCAAAGCTGGCCAAACCAAAAAGGGCAACTTCACGTGATCTTTTCATTGCTGCCAACCGGAACCTCAGCGATCTGGCTGTGTAGTGCTGATAAACTCAGTGGCTACTTGCAAGGAGCTTACCCTGGACCCAGATGGGTGGATCAATTCCCCCAATGCAGACAGCATGCAAGAGTTTTCTCTTTTTCAGATCTCCTCACAGCTCTTTGCAAGCTTCGACAGGCTGCAGGAAGCCTAGTTGAGGCCCAGTAATCCCAGGTATGAGTCATCTGGATGAGTCAGACGTGGCCCTTTGCTTTCTTCAGGCTGTGGTTTGCTCTTAACAGAGGCTGCGTTGTTCTTTACCCAGGCGAGTCCTGACTCCCTCTGCACTCTGGAGAAGGAGACCCTACACTGTCAAGTCCACTTTACAGAAGGCAGAATGGACATCCCTGGCTCCAGCTTCAAATAATGTTCTGAAGCAATCCATGGGATAGGTGCACAGCATCTGAGGGGCCTGAGAGCTGAATTTGGTCCCAGGCTAAGATCTGAGTTGTCCCTGTAGGATGTATCATCTCAGTGAGGTAGTATCCTTAAGTAGCAAGGCACTATAAAACATCCATTCACTCAGAGAGTCATGTATGAAGCCAAAAAAAAAAGCCCATGCTCCTACAGGCCTATCCAGCAATGTTTGAGGTCACATTTAATTATTACACATGTCTAATTGTTACACGTGTCAATGCTAGCATTGACCACATGATGCTTGATGTTACAGAAAAATCCTTTTGGTCACTAATAATGGGTCAATATTCAGGCATTTTGGACATTTAAAAAAAATCTTTATTTAAAAGAAAAATCTAATGTCTAACCAAAGAGTGAATAGCTAGAGAAGTTATTTCAGTTTCATTTCTTTGGGGGGGGGGAGAGGGGGTTTCGAGACAGGCTTTCTCTCTGTAGCCCTGGCTGTCCTGGAACTCACTCTGGAGACCAGGCTGGACTCGAACTCAGAAATCTGCCTGCCTCTGCCTCCCACGTGCTGGGATTAAAGGCGTGCGCCACCACTGCCTGGCCAATTTGAGCAGATCTAGGTTACCCAGAATACACTGGTATAACGAAATAGTTACCAAGAAAACTACAATTCAAATACATCAATGCACATGTCAGAATATGAAACAATGAAAAGGGAGGTCTGACCAGGAAATCTTGAGGGGCATTTGTCGTGTGCCCCCCCACCCCCTGCCGCATGGGGACACTCCCTCTACAGAAAATGTGGCTCCCTACTCTTGTATTTCGAGACAAAAGACCATAGAAAGCACAAATAATACTGAGACAAAAGATAGAAGATAGAAGAAATTGAGCAAAAGCTACCCATGGTTGTGCTTGCACACTGCTGTGAAGCCAAGCACACCTGGTGCTTTCAGTGTGTGATTGACCCTTCCCTTCAACAAGGATGCTAAGAAGCAGCAAGGCTGGGAGCCAAGCAGGGGAGACAGGGAGAGCGAGAACAAGGAGGGAGAGGGTTGTTTGCAGACTAGACTGTTAAATTGACTTGGATGAGGTCCCTTCCAATCCTCCCTGCATAAAATAGTTGTCTATTTCAGATGGATTACCACAAACTCCCAGATAGAGCCCTTAAGTGCTGTTTACACAGTGTGCTAATTGCAGTAATGGAACTCACCCCTAGCTGTCCCTCAGCTTCGGCCCTGTCTCCCCCATGAGCTTCGTTAGTAGTCCTATTTGTGGCTCTTTCACTCAGCCCCCAACAATGAGCTAAGTGGGAAATATGTAATTATTCATTTTATTGCTATTGATGCCGCTGATGCTAACTAGCCACTGCCAACCAGGATTTTCCAACAAGAGGGGAGCTATCCAAAAAGAGTTGATCTGTCTGGAGTCAGGGTGATCTTCGAGAACTGGCTTGGTGCTCACTGTCACAAAGGTCTTGACTACAGAGAACCCAGAAGGCTGAGTTCACATTGAAGACCGTATCTCTTTGTCATTAGAACGGTTTCTTTGCTGCTGCCTCGTGGATTTAGTTTTTGTTTCTCCCCAAATTGGCAGCAGGAATAGTAGCCCAGTAGTTCTTTCAAGTAATTGTCTGAAGCTTGGCCAAATGCACAAGAGTCAAGGTGAAGTAGCTGCTCGGAATGCTTGGGCCATGGCCATGAACTTCTTGTGAATGTACAGTGGTGACTTATTCAACAGCCTATATCATCTAGGCACATTGATCCTTTAAAGCTCTCATCTGGATACTAGTTGAAGGCAAGACCAGTTTCTCTTGACCTGAGACTTTGGCCCTGTCTCCATTTCTGGTTGCTTCTGTACACAGCTGGTCTCAAATTTAGCAGCTTAAACCAACACAAACTCATTTTCCCTCAAGGTCAGAGGTCCCAGTTCCCACCTGTGTCTCACTGGGTTAAAGGCAAGGCATTGGGAGACCTATATTCCCTTAGAGGCCCTCAAAGAGATTATCACGATCTTGCCCTTTCAACTTCTAGAAACTTCTTGCATGTCTTAGATTCTGGCCCCATCCTCTGTCTTCACAGTCAATGAGGGTGGGGCTAGTTGGTCTTACACCACAACACAGTGACTTTCTTCTGTCCTGCCTTGCACTTCTAAGCTCTCTCCTGATTATACAGGACCCACCCAGGTAATCCAGGATAATCCAGCCTTCTTAAAATCAGGTAATTAGCCACTTTAATTCCTTCTGTGACCTTAATTCCCATGGTCCATGTGACTTATTGTATCTATAGGTGCTGGAGCGTAGGAGATGAACATCTCCGGGCCCATTAGTCTATCTGTTGCGGTGGATTATCTTCCAAGGGTGGTTCTTATCTCAACCTAAAAGTTTACAGTCTTCAGGATAACATCTTTCAAAGATAATCTTGCATCTTGTAATTTCAGTGTTCATAAATAGAAAATATTACTATGTCTATGTGCACTCCCATAGACACACTAACAGGCCCTACCTCATGAAATGAACCCAAACAAAAATGTACTAGAATGGAGCTCTACATATCTGCAAACATTCAGTAAATGCTTCCATTTATTCAATCAGCAAAGCAGAAGATTAAATTCTAGCCCTGGGATGCTGTAACTGTGCCATGGCTGGACTCTGGAGACAAAGTTGACTTCCTATCTAGCTATCCAGCCATTTCACAGTATTCTTAGTGAGACACAATGACCACATCTCTTAAACAAAACTAGTCACCCATTAAACAGCTGCCAAAGACTGAGCACAGATGTTCCAAATAGGGTATAGGGCAGTGGCTCTCTGCCTATGGGTCTTGACCCCTTTGGGGATTGTATATCAGATATCCTGTATATAAAATATTTACATTGGGAGTCATAATCCTAATCCAGTAGCAAAATTATGGTTATGAAGTAACAACTAAAATAATTGCGTAGTTGAGGTCGCCACAACATGACGAACTGTATTAAAGGGTTGAAGCATTAGAAAGGTTAAAACCAGTGGCCTAGGCAAACGATAATCTCAAAATCAGAGGCCAGTGCTACCACCATTGTTCTTGTGATTACCATCTACAACAGGAGAGTAAGAGTCCTCAGTGTCAGAGTTGCTTTGAAGGAGATGTGTTTGAAACCATAATTGAAGCCAGAGAGGGGCCAGCTCAAGGAGACATTGGAGAGAACTGAAATATATGAAAATGGAACTCTGTATACTCCACTCAGTTAAAAAAAACAAAAAAACAAAAACAATGAGTGGGATGAGTGGGTGTCAGAAAGATGGGGGAGGGGAGGCATTCCAGGATATGGAATGATTTGGGGAAAGGTCCAGAGGCACCAACTGGTACATTCTGGATCCACAGGCAATCTCCTGGGGCAGGATGAAGTGGAGCAAGGGTTACAGGGAGGGCCCTGCAGTACTGGGGCTGAGGATGCCTCAAATGGTCAACACAGACACACTCTCGAGTCTACCCTGAGCTTCTTTCCTATTCACTCAGCAAGCTGATAAACAGTCCTGCCACACAGAGAAACTACACACACCTGGGGCACATGCAACATGTGCTGCATACCAATGATGGTGACAGATACGTTTTGGAACTTCATGTATAAAAACATACCTTTATGATCTAAGTACACACAGGTGTAGGCGTGAATATGTACATGTAGAAACTAATACATCATTAACGATGTGGCCAAACATACACATACACACAGAGAGAAGCTTATGTGTAAACCTGTATATGCAGTATGCATGTTTACCATGTGTATATAAATACATATATGTATTCCTGCAATACATACTCATACTGCTGAGGATAAAGACACATGGAGAAAATACACAGCATACTTGTTGATGATGGTTACACATGGAACATTGAACCGTGTACACTCTCCAACACACTTAACAGACATACACATTCAAATATCACACAGTGTATATACTCTTATTGTCCACATGTACAGGAATTGCAGGCAATGTATGTGTGCACATACAACCATGGAGAACTTTGGCAGTAGTAGATTATACCAAGTTACACACACAAACACACACACACACACACACACAAACCAGTCACACAAACCCCTCACATTTTTTCTGGACGGTGTTTGGGTTCTGAGGCAGTCAATTGTTTGACCTGAGGGAGGCTAAGGAAATTCTCTCAGCCACAGCAAGGGCAAAGCAGCTCTGAGACCTATTTGCACTGCACAGCTCAGCTCTTCCTCCCTCCCCTGAGGAAGGGTGGTAACACCTGAGCTATCCCTAAACACCCAACTTTCCATCTTCACACTAACTCAGCCCCACTGGAGCCTCTGCAGCCTGTGATCAAGTGGTGTCAACCAGCAGCATTTCGGCAAGAGCCCTCCATCTGTGAGACTGCCTGCCTGGCCCCTTCAGAAGGAGCTGGCAGGGGGCCAGGACAACCCAGAGGGAGCAGGGACAGCCTTGCGCTGGGGGTGCTTCTGGCACGGTGAGAGCCTCATCAGTGTCCTCCCAGGGGCCCTGTTTGGGTGATGAGCCCAGGCTACACTTGAGCTCAGCAGTGTGGAGGCCCACACAACATCTGCCGGGCCTTTCTGGGGCTAGTGAAGCACAGCTTCTTCTTCTGCCGGGGCTCATCTAGGAATTGGGTTCCAATGAGCTGGAACCCTGTGCTCTCTCCCGCCTGATGTTTTTGACAAGTTGTTGTTTCTTAGCAGCTGCCTGCACAGAGCTGTGACCTCCATCTGGGTTAATGAG
Organism: Mus caroli; assembly: GCF_978045245.1. NCBI lineage: Eukaryota > Metazoa > Chordata > Mammalia > Rodentia > Muridae > Mus > Mus caroli. Next base: position 13,667,790 of record NW_028227265.1, read on the forward strand.
TGCAAGGCTCACCATGCGCCTGCCTGCCTGCCCTGCAGCTTCAGTTCATTGTCCTGCTCCAAGGAATGCATAAACAAGGGCATGCTTCATCCTCAGTGAGGTGCACAGCCTCCTCCTTGGAGATCAGTCGATACCTTTGAGCACGAGGAATCTCAGCAGACAAATCTCAAGACCCTGGTCTTCATTGGAGGAAAGGGGTGGGGGAAATAGATGCTCTCAGTAGGACAACTCAGTAGAAGGCTGTTCACAATGTATGTCAGATGTTACACATGGCTCTCACTCCTAGAACATTTATGTAAAACTCAAGCCCTAATTCCATAAACTTGCAAGAATCCAGAGCTGTCTGAGAACTGCTGTGAATCCCAGACATTTATTTCAAGTTACCTGCACATGACTTCGCTCTACCTCTGTCAAAGGTGCTAAAATCCCCATCTCTTGGGCAGGGGAAATGGCTCAGTGATTAAGAGTACCGATGCTCTTCTACAAGATCCAGGATTGATTCCCAGCACTCACAACCATCTGTAACTCCAATCCCAAGGGGAATCTGACACCTTCTCCTAGCCTCCAAAGGACACCTGGCATGCAAATAGGGCAGAGACACACGTGCAGGCAAAACAATCATACATATAATGCTTTTTAAAAATCCTATTTCCTAGAAGAATTTCCAAATAAAATGTGTCTACCAATTGGAGCTTAGTGATTTGACTCAGAGGTTCCTGGTTACAGGAATGGCTCTATAACCAGACTCTCTTGATTCCACTGCCTTCTGCCTTCTGCTTGCTCTCATAGTCTCCTTCCTTCCCTCTCATGAGTAACGCACAGTCTGCCTCTGGACACAAACTTGTACACATCTATGCCAGGGTAAAGCAGTTCCCATCACATCTCCCTAAGGGACCTTTCTGACTACTCTTTCTCTCCAAAGAGTGGGTGTCTACTTATAAGAAATTCTCATGACAGCTGCCAAGAAAATGAAAATACTTCCTACAGTGTGACATCACCAAGCTGAGTTTCATCCGGAAGTTCCTGGATAAAAGTGGATCAACACCACCGCAGTGGACTCTGAAAGTGGCACAGGGCCACAACCCACCGAAAGGGGAAGAAGAAACAGGACTTGATCGTTGAGTCTGGTTCTTGATTTCGATCAGGCAGGCAGACAGATGCAGCTGGAGTCAGAAGCTAGCGTCTCTCTGGACACCCTGAAGTCCCAAGGAAATCTCTCTCCCTCCTCTGATAGGGTTGGGCATGCCACATGTGTCCGCCAGGACACAGATGCCCATCTTCTTTGTTCCATATTGACAACAAGGGCCTAAGCCCCATATATCCACCCCCATTCCTCAGTCACTGTGGCTTCTCCGGGTCAAGCTAGGGGCAGGCACAGGTTACAGGCCTCCTTGGGAGTGTTGACTAGGGGACCATTCATGCACACACACACACATACACACACACACACACACACACACACACACGCACACACACACAAAAATGGTCCTTTCCAACAAAGTCTGTTTGTTTCCCCATAAGGGCTTGGAGCTGCTGTGCCAAGGCCGAGTGACTCATTGGCTCCAAGGGTGCTCACTCACCCTTCTTGCCGACTGCAACAAAGAAGCCATCCTCTGGCTCCATGCCAATGCCAGGCTCTATAGAAAGCCTGAGAAAGGCAACCTGGATGAGGTTTTCTGTGTAAGTCTTCAGGCCACAGTCCTTGCACAGGATCACATATGGAAGTGAGCGGATTTCCATCAAGAATTCAACTGCCATCCATCTCAACAGGACACTGGGTCTTCTTCAGCAGCCTGCCCTTTGGGAATCTCTGAAAGTGCTGAAAGAGTTTACTGAGCGTGTATTAAACACACACATATGGAACTTCATGCTGAGTGGTTTGGGTAATGTCTTTCCAATATTTCCAATATTCCAAAGTTTAGAAACTTCCAGGAAAAAAAATGTAAAAAAAAAAAAAAGTATTTTTAAAGATTCCTCAGTAGCAGTCAAGAACTCCAATAGCCTATCTTCATTTATAAAAAGCCATCTCCATCCACGGGATGGGGAAATGGCCCAGCTGATAAGATGCTTGCTGTGCAAACCTAAGACCCTCAGTCAAGCTCCAGCCCCATGTGAAACCTGGCGACAGCAGTGTGTGTGGGAACACAGAGACAGGAGGCTTACCAGCTAGCCTGTCTAGCCAATCTGGAACTACTGGATCAGTAAGAAATTCGGTCTCCAAAAACCAAAGTAGGTGACTGGAAAGATTGCTAGGGGGTTAAGAATACTCTCTGCTCTTGCCTTCGACTGGAGTTCAGTTTCCAGTGCCTATCACTGGTAGGTCACAGCTGCCTGCTGTAAGTCCAGCACCAGGGGATCTGGCACCCTATTCTGCCCTTCCAAGTATCCACATACATGTACACACACACACTCACACACACACACACACACACACACACACACACACACACACACACACAGGAGTCATACACACACATATACATACAGATAAAAAAAAATCTTTAGCCAGGCAGTGGTGGCACACGCCTTTAATCCCAGCACTTGGGAGGCAGAGGCAGGTGGGTTTCTGAGTTCGAGGCCAGCCTGGTCTACAGGACAACACAGACACACCCTATCTCGAAAAACATAAATAAATAAATAAATAAATAAATAAATAAATCATTAGAAGTGAGTAAGGAGAAGGATTAAGGAAGATACCTGGTACTGACCCCCTTGTGCATGTTCATTTAAGGCCACCCATCAGTCCTAGCTGGGCTTCCCATGTACTGTGTATCCTATGAAGTTATATGTCTTATTGGTTTCACAGAAGAGTTGTAGGTAATAACTAAGGCATTTATAATTGCCAAGACAGGCCATGCAGCGTTCCAAGCACTTCCTAAGCATCACCTGACTCCTCCTTCCCAGGGCTGAAGGGGCATGAGCATCTGCACAGACATCTCAAGGAAACTGAGCCAAGAGCGGCTAAATGGCTCAAGTTCACACAGCTAATAAAAATCATATTATGTGGCAAATTAATAGGGCAATAAGATCTCAAAAGGTGAACGCTCAGCCGGCTTAGAGGCACAAGATATCTTAGTGGTTTAAAAGCACTTCGGAAAACATGTGTATTAATTGGCCAATGTGTGTGTTAATGAAGAAGCTGGTATCTCTATTCAGCAAGAAGCCTGCCCATGGACCTTTCTCTGTACCACCCCTCAGTGAGACTACTCCCTGAGACAGAAGGCCAGGCACCTGCCAGTGACCTTGATTTGGTCTCCTCATGTTTCCTTCAGGAAGAAGATGTCCCTTATTTGTTCAACAAATATATTGATTCAGCTCGTCCCTGGGGCAGGCACTCAGTTGGAGCTAAAATTGATAGCAAGAGAAATTTGGAACTGGGAGAGTAGTCAGCTATAGGACACCTGCCTAGCATGTGTAAAGCCCTAGGTTCAATCTCACACACAAACACAGAGAGAGAGACAGGGAAAGAGGGGGGAGGGGAGAGGGGAACGGGGAGGGGGAGGGGAGAGGGAGAGAAACAGAGACAGACAGACAAACAAAAAGACAGACAGACAGAGACAGAGGTAGACATATTTGTGTAGATCAAAAGCAGGACAGGGTGTTTATCAATCTCAGGTATAAACAATATTCAGAGATAACTCTTTCTGGCTTATTGCTTATTGCATCATATACTTCTTAGCATCCTTGGCCTCTGGCCATTGGATTCCAGTATCACCCCAAGATGTCACAAGCAGAAAGTATCCAACCTTGCCAAAATTTTCAGGGGTCAAAGCAACTCTTAACTAGGGATTATGTTGTGGAGAAAATATGCATTCATGAATGTAACTGAGATGGCTCTCAGTTCAGGGAACTTAAAGGACTGGCCTTGAACCCATTTACTGGTAGAGAAGAAATTGAAGTAGAGCAAAGGCCACGGAAGGGTTGATTGCTCAGGAGCATCTTTGAAAGACAAGGGAGAAAGTTGATGATATAGGAGAGACAGAGAGAATAGTGTGACCAAAGAGGTGAGGAGGAGCCTAGGTCTCATTCTGGTTCTATGCTTTTCAACATTCACACAAGGGTTCTGGATAAAGACTGGTAGAATGACAAACTAGAGAGAGAAAGAGAGATGGCAGACTCAATCCTTGAGAAGGCTTGAGGTGTGGACCCAAATTGAGGTACAATAACAACAGCAGTCGTGTTTGCAATTGAGGAAAAGGAAGAGACAGAGGGAAAGGAAAAAGAAGAAGAGAAGGAGGAGGAAATCAGGGAGAAATCCTGCACCCATATTCCCCAAGGGTGGCTGAAAATCGTGTGATTCTAAAGGCATTGAGTAACATCTGTGTTTCTCGTGCTCGTTTCTGTGAGTCTACAGCTCTTTGTGAAGCACAGATCTATGGCCCTAGCCCCAGAGGTTATCTAGTCACCCACTTCTGAGAACTGTCTGTGGTTTCCAGAGAGGTCAACAGCCATAGGTCACTTAGTAGAGATACGGTACCCAGGGTAGAAAGGTGCAACCTTGGATGTTGTGCTGACAGCTGGTGTTCCAGGAAGAATGACAGACACTTAAGGGGATCCTTAGAACCCTTGAAATATGTTCAGGAGGGGTGAAGAAGTAAAACCTAGCCAAGAAAAGAGAAGTTATAAGAATTGAAGTGCTGCCTTCAAATAGCAGAGACTGTGCTGTGCAGGTGGGAAGTGGATTTAATTCAAATTTCTTTCCCAGAGTCAGCCATAGTCTGAGAGAGAGTCTGATGTTGTGTCGCTATTCCTGGGGAGATTTAACAAAAAGTCAACTCACTCCAAACAAGGAACAGATGACAGACAAAAGTAAGGACAACCCCTCCCCCCAAAAAAATCCATCTTGATGAATCTATGAGTTTATTGGGGTTATTTGCAGGGGCAGAAATGAGTCAACCATGACTGCATCACCAAATATCTACCCCAGCATGAATGACAGTTTATGAAAGCCGGGGAACTGAAAGGTACCATACTACTTGCAGGAGCTCAACAGATTGGAGTGTGTCTTTTGTAGGTGACTCAGCTTGTCCAAGTCTCCTCCTGGCCCCTTGACTTCTTCTGAGAGTTTGTCTCAGCAGTGTGCATGTGTATGCTTAAGGAGGGAGGGGCCAAGTGAATCTGGTCAGTTCCAGGGACTTCCTGAAAGGTTCGAGATGTTTACTTCCTGAGCTTAACAAATTGGGGATGGGTTGTTTTATCTCCCTTAGAATGTCCTGGTTCTTTAGGAAGCTTCCCTCCAAGATGGGAGGTTTTATCTCAGAAGGAGTGTCAAGAATGCTGATTGCAGTTAGACAGAGTAAAGTCTTGAAACCTTTGTAGATCCAGTAGTAGAGCTCTGGTGTAATCCACGTATGTAATTTAGCACAGTCCAGCAGTTATACCATAAAAAGCAAAATAAATAAATAAATAATAAATAAGACACTGATTTGGATAAATATAATCTGCCATTTTATACCTAAAATTGGATCCCTTCCTGATAGGATCAGTAGAAAAGGCATACATTAGAGAATGAATGTCATTTGCTCAAGGGGGTAAACTGGGCTTAAGTTTTGCATACATGCCAACACTTTATCTATACAGGTCGTGTGACAGTGTGGCATGTACGTCTTGTGTTGGACTGCTAAGCAACAGCGTCAGCCGCCAGCAGGAAGTCAACGAGTCCCAGTTTTTGGCACCCCATCCCCATCTTTACAATTTAAGGACATTCATATCTCGCTCATGTATCCCTATCTCAAATTAAAATGAGCTCGTTATAAATTTTATATACATCTTGAGAATTTCGTAGAAGGCTTTAAGGTATGTAGAGACAGCCTGGGGCATCCTAAACAGAAGTGCCACCAGGACTCAGGAGACTCAATTCAACTCAACTTAGCCCATCCCCCAAATGATTGACTAGCTCACGTTTTGGGAAACCCAGTGATGACATCGGCCTCTAGCATAGCTAGATTCTTTATCTACACAGCTCACATGCCACCTCTGGATACTTTAATTGCAATCATGTTCTCGGGGTCCTGTCCCAGTGGACCCAGATTTTCTTACCTCAGAGTAGCCTTTATGCTTTTCCTGGATCCCCCCCCCCAATATAGAAACATGGTTGCTGCAAGCATCGGTCTCATGTCACTCCCAGAGAGAGCAATCCAACCTTCATACACAAGCAAGCTAATCTTTTCCAGTAATTCCATATACACTTGAGCCAAGAAGGCTCATTGCTTCAGACAGCAGAGTATGCTGTCACAGAGTCCACCTAACATAGAGTCCGACCTAAACCTGTGCACACAGCAAGAACAGGTTTCCAGTACCCATCCCATGGATATCATGAGAAGGCCTGGCTCACTGAAGTTGGAATCAGAGTAGAAGGCAGCAAATTGTTGAGTTCAGAAAAAAGGCAAATGGTTCTGCGAAAGGACACGGCAGACTTTGCGGGGGTCAGCTGAGCACGAAGCGCCAGTGCTAAGGCTGTAACAAGAACCTTCCTTTGCTTCTCAGCATGAGCTTAAGAAACCTTGTCCTAGGGCTGGTAAGAAAGGTTAGTTAGTAAAGTGCTTATCATGCAACTCAGGCCATGCAAGACATGAGTTTGATTCCCAGAACTCATACAAAGATCCGAGTATGATCCACTGTTTAAATGAATTAAAAACTAATTCATGTCTAGATTACACATTTTTTAGCTTTAAATTTTTATTTTATTATGTTTATTATTACTGTATACATTCAGCAGTTAGGTAAATGTGTGCACATGTGGAAGACAGAGAACAACTCGGTGGAGTGTCTTATTGTGTGTTTGATGTGTGGAAGTCAGGTCATAAGGCTTAGGAGGCAAGAGCTTTTAATCACTGAGCAATCTCAAAGACCAAAAACTATTTTTAAAAAATTACATATACATATATGTGTGTTTTGTGTGTGTGTGTGTGTGTGTGTTAGTTACATTTCTCTTGCTGTGATAAAACACCATGACCAAATCAATTTATAGACAGAATGGTTTACTTAGGCTCCTGGTTCCACGGGAGTAAGAGTCCAACATGGCAGCAAGCAGCAGTCATAGGCTGGAGCAGGATGCTGAGAGCTCACATCAGGAGCCACAAACAGGAAGCAGAGAGTAAATTGTTGGCAAAATTTTTTGAACTGTCAAGGCCACTTCCAGTGGCACAAGAAGCCCATACAGCCAAAGCCTAAGCCTCCCCGAACAGTACAGTACCACAAACTGGGGACCCAGTGTCCGTTCTCTCTCTCTCTCTCTCTCTCTCTCTCTCTCTCTCTCTCTCTCTCTCTCTCTCTAAAGTATGGGGGGAATAGGAAGGAAATAAAAAAGGAAAGGCAAGGAAGGGAGGGAGGCAGGGAAGGAGAGAGAAGAGGAGAGACAGAGAGAGAAAGAGAGAGACTTTAGAGAGACTACACCTATGAATTTTCATCACCATGTATGCCTAAGCAAGACCCAAACAACCATGATGACATCAATATAAAAGAGGAAAACTTGTAGAGCCTCTACCCTAGAAAAAGAATTTTAAGCAACAGGGGGAATGAAAAGAGTGGAAAAAATAGTCTTCCCTAGGGAAGAACCTCCAATTGGCTATGCAAGCTCTGAGATTATATACATACAAGGTAACACTGTACAGACTAAGCAGGTTGTAGCTATGTATTTAGGTATGTGTGTAACAATTTTACATAAAGGAGCTATGCATCTAAGAGAAAACCAGAGGGGGTTCATCAGAGAAACTGGATGGAGGAAATGAGGAAATATATAGTGTAATTAAAAGTCATTTAGAAAGAAAAGAGCTACAGTGATACATGCTTTCTTAAAGCTGAAGAAATTATTTTCTGATGACCAACTACACAAACTTGGTAATTGAATCGCTCAAGTGGATACAATGAATAAAAGACCTTGTTCTCTCTCTCTCTCTCTCTCTCTCTCTCTCTCTCTCTCTCTCTCTCTCTCTCTCTCTCTCTCTCTCTCCCTCTCTCGGACCTAAGTCACTTGATGTTTTGCCTATCCACTCACAAATGCTATAACTAGTATCAAAGTCCACTGTGGTTATTTGCTTAGAAAGCCCTGTTCCCTGTGAGACACTGGCCTCCTCTCCTGCAGGGACAGTGACTTATTAAAATCTGCATCTTAATTGAGAATGCTAAGAAATGCATGTCTTTTGAAAGAATAACATGAAAAAAATTAGAGGAATAGGCACAGAGGAGGACATGTTCTCAACCCATCTGCAGGTGACATTGCCCCCTAAACAACAAACAATATTGTTCTGAAGTCCTTTGCAGTCAGTCAGTTGGGTGGTGCTCAGCACCACAGTGAGGATAAAGCTCCTGGAATGTGGGTTTCAAAGAAGGTCGAATTAGTTATATTGACAATAGCTCTCCTCTACTTTCTCTCACTGGATAAATAGATTGAAAACCAGGGTGTTCCTAAGCAGGAAATGTCTGCGTCCAAGTCAAGCTATGTGCATTGAAGGTCTTAAATGGCTGCTTTCTAGGTCCAAGTCCCCTTCTAAACCCTGGTTTGGAAGCTGAGGATCTGCTTGTATCTTTTCAACTTGGAAACAGAACCACACTTGTTGCATCCTGGCCCTTTGGTAAAGACAAGCTACAGACGAAGGACTCAGGCTCATCTCCAGGCAGCCCCCCACATGACCTCCTTTCTGCCACCTGAAACCTGGAAAGTAGAGTCAGGAAGCGATCAAAGGCAGGACCCCAGCATCACCTCTGTGCCCCCGATGAATCAGAAGCAGTCAGGCTGGGCAAACTCCCTTATTAAAAGTGGGCTCCCATTTGGACCTCCTAGCCCCTTTCAGTGAAAAAAAAAACTTAATCTCACCCTAACTCTGTTTTGTAAATACAAATACAAAGCCTGGCTCCAAAGTACCAGGGAGAACATATTTCCCAATAAGGAGGGAAATGGCATTTACAGGAAGGTCTGAAAGGCCCCTTCAGCAGCCTGCATTTTTGTAAGCTCTGTATGAAACCCGCATGTGGGCATGACTAATGGATCCACCTAATTAAATTTTTACAGCATTCCAGGGCTGGAGTGTCAAATGTTTGCTTCCAGCTTGTCTCCTTGTAACACTGTCAAGTAAGTCTTCCATCCCACCCCCTCCTACACACACCTTTTTTTTTAAGGGATGTAAGCTGCATTCCAGCGTGGTATGAAACCAGAATTTGGCATTTAGCAAGATGGAATTTGAACCTTAAAAATACAGTTGACCTCATGACTCCTGTGGACTTTGGAGAAAGAGGGCTTGCAGAGGGTACTGTCTAAGATGCACTTCCCTATTGCTTGCTCTTTAATTGTCTTCCATAAGAAAGGAGGGGCATGAAATTGGACCATGTGGAGATAGATGTTTAAGTTTGACATATGCCAATCAATCTTTGATGCTTTTGAAAGTTGAAATTCTCCAGGTATGGTCCATATATCATGAACATCATGGCTCCCTGGTGAGCTTATGAAAATGCATGTTCCTGGACTCTACAACAAATCATCTGAATCAGAATTTGCAAGCGGAGCCAGGTAGTCCAGGAGAATGAGTAACCCCGGTGGTTCCAGGGGACCCACAGAAGTTTGCTTCACCTGCATAAGAGACCTAGAAGAATCCATCACAGCGGGGAGTTCCCTGTCCCTTCCCCAAACCAGCCCACCCCTTCTACACAGTGTTATGAACACATATACGCAAAGACTCAAGCCAATGCACATAAATAAGGAACCCATCTTTATTTAGACATACTTGGGCCTAGACAACACACATATTTGGAAGTAAATCCTGCTTCCCACGTGTTCTAGTTCAAAACATTATACCTCAGCTCTTGTTGAACCAAACTACCAACTCATCAAAGATTTCTCTTTCTAATTCATCATAGGGAAAAATCACTACCTATACGCAACTCAGAAAGCCATCCTGCCCCCCAGCCTCTATCCTAATGTGGCAATCTCCTCATGCCATAACAGATGGTTGACTACAGTCAGAAATGTATGATGCAATTGTGTGAGTTCCTTGGCAGCCATTCCTCCTGGACCTGGTCTGAGGACAGATGAACCGCTGCCATACTGAGCCAAATAAACAGACTTGCAACCAATGGGACTTCAGAATTGGGAGTTCCCTACAGTGTCTTCAGGGAGCTGTTTGCTTTGGACACATTACAGGACCTCACTGCATCCTGAGCTCCTTTTCCATAAGCTGAAGGTCTCTGAAGATGAAACAAGTCCATGTGGGAATGGCCAAGGTCAAGGCACAGGATCAGCCAATAATAAGCCGCCGTGGACCAATGTCTATTCAACACACGGGCGAGTTCTCCCTCTGCATCCTGTCCCTTCCAGCTATGGACTGGGAAATCATGTGTACTTTGCTTAACCCCTTGAAACATCAGTCTCCTCACAGGTGTAGAAGGATCATTGCCACTGGAATCACAGACCTGTTGGGACAAATGTCATGTAGTGTAAGAACAGGGAACAGGATAATCCTGAAAAGAGATGTGGCCCTCTCCTCCTCCATTTCTCTGAAAATATAGCTTACAGCTTATAATTTTGTGTTTTTAATGGAATTTCTGCATGTGTGAATATGTGTGTCTATGCAGCTATATGATTTTCTAATGCTTTTCCCTCTGTTTCTATGTTTTGTCCTATTCCAATTTGTTTGGTTTTGTTTTCTCCGAATTGTATTGTATTGTATTGTATTGTATTGTATTGTATTATTATTCCTTGGATGCCTGTTTGTTCTCTAAGGAGAGACAGAAAGCGTGCCATTCTAGGTGACTGGGTAAGAAAGGAGGTAGTGAGGACCCGGGAGGAGAAGGAGAGGGGAAATCAAGATGAGAATATGTATATATTCTCATATATATATTCTCATATATATATATTCTCATATAGTCTTGTGTTTATGTATATAGGTATATGTGTGTGTGTGTGTGTGTGTGTGTGTGTGTGTGTGTGTGTGTGTGTGTGTATCAATTAAGAAAAAATCTGGGCATGAGTGCCTATAATACTATCATAGAAGGAATGAGACAGCCAAATCTAGGAATTCACTAAGCAGTCAGCAGAGCCCAAAATACTGAGTTTTGGGTCCAGTGAAAGAAAGACTATCTCAAGAGAATAAGGTAGAACATGGTAGAGTAAGACACCTGACCAGCTCCCTTTGCCTTCACAGGCACACATACATATGTTTGCACCTGGACACACAAATCCATACACCAGAGAGAGGGGGCAGGGAAGCAGGAAGGAGAGGGAGAGGGAGGGGAGGGGGGAAGGGGAGGAGGAGAGGAAGAGGAAGGGGGAGAGGGAGGAGAGGGGGGAGGGGGAAGCAGAGGGAGGGGGAGCAGGAGGGGGAAGGGGGAAGGGAGAGGGAGGGGGAGAGGGAGAGAGGAAAAATGTCAGCCCCTTGAGGTTTACATGGGACTCCAAACCTAATGCTTTCTTGGATGTCTAGCTAAACGTTACCATGAAGGAGGAGCAGGGTCTCCTAGGACCTCTGCCCTCTTTATCTTTCTCATTCCTGCACAGAAAGCCAGCACTGTCTCAGGAAGTGACCCCTAGCTTAACTGTTGGGTGGAAAACATGTTTGCCGATGGGATACCAAGGCTGATTGCGAAAGAGTGTCCTTAAAATATTCACAATTGCTCCCAAAGTTAAAAATAGCATTACCCACATGGCCCAGCAATTCTATTTCTAGATATACACTCCTAAGAAATGAAAACAGAACTTCAAACCCTTGTATGAAAACAGTCACAACATTATTCATAGTATTCAAAAGGCAAGGAGAGACCAAACATCCATCAACACATAAATAGATAAACAAATATGGTGTCTCCATACAGTGAAAGTACTCAGTCATAGAAAGAATGACCAGCACCTACTACAACATAGGTTGGGTCTGAATTCACTAAGCTAAGTCGCAGAGCGAAGATACAAAAATTCACACCTTGTAAGACCTCATTTCTAAGAACTGCTCAGGACAGGTAAAGCCAGTGAAGAGCAAACTCTACATCAGTAATTGCCAGGAGAGACATAGACTAAGAGCTGATTGCCTAGTGACTTGGAGTTTTCATGAAAGTCTTAAAAGTAGATCGGGTTCTGTTTTCACATACAAACACTTCCAGTACCACTGAAGCGTACACCTTAAAAATGTCAGTTTTACACTATGTGAATTTCCATGTGGGCTTTCGGATATGAAAGGAAGAAAATAGAAAGGAAAACAGCGGTTGTCAGAGTCCAGTACGGATTCATACTTTGAGGCAGGGAAGACTCTTAAATCTCTTTCATTAAGACAAAGAAGGCAACAGCAAACAGAGCCAGCAGTTCAACAGATAAATAGAGCTGCAAGCCGGTGGCGTCGCTGGAACAATCAGTGACCGGAGCAGGCGGGTTTTTAAAGTCAAGTTAACATGTTAAGCGTGCAAACAACACTGTCATTCCTTTTGTTGGCACGCTCTCCGACCCTCTCCATCAGCTCCCGAGCTTGGCACACATCCTATTTTCTGCATGGCAGCTGTGCACAGTTGAATAGTAAATCAAACATCCTAAAAACCCGTTGTTTTCACACAATGTCTGATTTCCCAGATATTTCATTTCTGGTTCCCTAGCTGACACCCCTTGTCTTAGGACAGGGGTGGCAGTCAACACATTCAGGTGTAAGCCATTGACTGTCCTACTTGGAGGGGGTTCCTGTGGATCAGAATGGACAGAGTAAATTTTAGGCTGATCCAGAATGCCCTTGGGAACACATCAGTGAAAGATCTTTGACAGGAAGGCGTGAGGCAATGAGTTTCATGGGGACACATGGCGCCAAGGTGAACAGGAAGTTTCCAAGGATACTGGCTTCCTAGCCAGTTCGGTAAGCCATTCTGCTTAAAGTGGTTCCCAGCAGGCCTCAGAGTAGGCTCGATCAGCTCCAAAGCCACTGTCTGACAGGGAAGGGGCATGGTCTCCCTCTGGAATGAGACAGAGTGATAGTACAATCTTATCTTAATGGGCATTGCTTTCTGAATGATTCCATACACACACACACACACACACACACACACACACACACACACATCTCTACCTTATGGGTGCCCCAGCTCAGTCTCTAACTTGATCTTAGGATCACTCCATCGGGACACTGTTCACCTTGAGCTCATTCCTTGTTAGGCAGGATGGCAGTTGTAGATGAGGCTCAGAAATGTAAGATGACTCAACAAGGTGATAAAAGGTTTCTAATTCTAAATCCAGAGCTGATTACATGTTTATTCTCTCACAGCATTGCTCTATCTCCCATATATTGTGGTGAACACTCCTAGCCCACAGATATGTATCTTCAGGGTGTCAATATCCCTGGAGGAAGAGGAAGGTAGCTATTGTCTTCTCACTTTGAGGAGGCAGAAATAAACACATGAACCAGAGTTGCTTAGCCTTAATGACACTTGGCTAGCTATTCTGTCCTAAGCCTATTAGATAATGACAAATATTTCTGGACTCTTATGAGTGCTAGCAGTACCCTCCAATTGTAACAGACAAAGGTGCCCCAGCATTGCCAGGACACGCTCAGTTGGAGTCACTGATATAAGACAATGCTAGAAAATTAGCTTTAAAATGGGAAGGAATATTCTCAGGTAACTTGGAAGCCTTCCTATCCAGGGCTTGTGTTCCCGAGGTGAACTTCTTTGGGTGGGAATACACAGAGATGGGAATTGACCCTGGGGCAGGAGAAATCAAGTGTGTGTAAGAAGAAAAGAAGCTTTGGGCAGATTGGATGGGATTTGTTAATCAGTCATTTGATAATGTTTTTACAAGAAGGTGAAGTTCATGTACTTAGAGATGTTAGCAGATCTTAATTACTGTAGAACTTCAAAACCTTGAATGGTGTTGGATGCAAAGTCTTAGACCACAATGAGAGATGGATCTGTTCTGGGATGGGGGACATGGTTCAGTTGATGAAGTGCTTACTATACAAGCCTAATGGCCAGAGTTTAACCTTCAGCACCCCTGGAAAATGTCAGGGCTGCTAGAGAATGCTTGTAATCCCATCTCTGAGGAGGCAGAGACAGGAGGATCATTAGGGTTCGCTGGCCAACCAGTCTGGCCTACTTAGTGAGCTTCAGGACAGTGAGACACGTTGTCCTGAGGAATGACACTCAGACATACACTCATTTGAAAACAGAGAGAGAGAGAGAGAGAGAGAGAGAGAATAAGGAAAAGGGAAAAGGAATTTATTTGGATGATCTTAGTGTGAACCCACTGTTACCTTTGCTCTACCCTTCCTTCCCCTAACCTCCTTCTCTTTGTCTTTCTTGTCTTTTCTCTCTTCCTATCTAAACCCAAACAACCCCATGTATTCTCACGCACAAAGGTTAATATGCCAGTATTCCCATAGTCAGACACATTCATCCCTCACACCCTCCACACCAGAAGACACTTCTTCATAAGGACCCAGAGTTGCTTTCAGATCATCATTCTGAAAGGTAAAACCCATACTAAAATCAACCACAGGTCCCGGGATGCGCACTGCAGCTGAGTGGTCAGTGGACTGGCCTCAGAGCCTGCTAGTTCTTGTCCCTCCATCCCCACTTGAGGTCTCTTGGTTTCCAGAATTTCGGAACCTTGGCCAAGTAATCAGAGGCCTGCAATTTTGCACTGAGAAATAACACTGAAAGTCTACCCTTCACTGTCCCCCTAAAAAGATGTCCTTCTGCGGTTATGTAGCCTGTAGCATGCAGCCTCTGGGTCTTGGCAAAGACGGCACTGATCTTCCCAAATGGGCAGACATGCAGTTTCAAGGCTATCGTTGTTTATGTAGTCAGATAAATTTGATACTTGCTACATAAATTTGAGGGTATTTGGCCAAACACTTTACATGTTATTCTACACCCTGAAGACTCTAACTGTGTCTTTCTATGGGGGGGGGGAGAGAATGATTGGGAAATGGCAAACCAGAAAAATAAATAAATTATATGTATTTATTTTTCAACATGCTTTCCTGGACGAAAGGTCTTTCCCAGGTCACATATGCTAGAAAACCTAAAGGGAAAAGTGGCCTTTTGGTGTGCTAAAATTAAACTCCTAGTCTTCTCCCTCCTGGGTGGCAACAAACATTTATCCAGCTTGACACTCTGGGTGAACAGAGAGCATTCAGACTCAATAGCCCCAAGCCCCAACAGTCACCAGTCTCCATTAAGGCTCCCACTTCTTTTCCCAAAGGCCACCCTCAGGAGCTATCAAATTTTAGGAAGCAAAATCCTAAAAAGACATTGATGAAAATGGCAAGCCACATATGGACTGAAGAAAGGACCAGAATCTCCTTAGGAACCTCCCAATCCCTTCATAGAGTGTGGTGTCTGAGGTGGCAGTGGAGTTGAGAACCTTCCCAGAGGCTGGCTGAGTTCAGGTGTCCACAGGCAAGGCTTCCTGGAGTCATCTTCCCAGAATCCTCTGATCTCCTCAATATCCAAATAGTTAGCTGCATTATAGTTTGAATACCAATTGTCTCCCATAAGGTCCTGTGCTTGAACATTCTATCCCTGGCTAGTGAGTGGTGCTGATTTGGAAAGCTGTGGACCCTAGTTGGGTGGGACCTAGATGAAGACATTGTTAGCAGGAACTGGATCATGTGGGTTGTAGCCCTGGCTGGTTTGTACCTGAACTTACTGCTTGCTGATAGTCCACAGTGCAATCAGCCACCTCCTGTTCTTACTGCCACACACATCTTCCCTGTTGTAATGGATTGTGTCCTATCAAACTGTGAGGCAAAACAAGGCCCTCCTTGAGAAGAAGAAGAAGAAGAAGAAGAAGAAGAAGAAGAAGAAGAAGAAGAAGAAGAAGAAGAAGAAGAAGAAGAAGAAGCAGCAGCAGCAGCAGCAGCAGCAGCAGAAGAAGAAGAAGAAGAAGAAGAAGAAGAAGAAGAAGAAGAAGAAGAAGAAGAAAGAAAGAAAGAAAGAAAGAAAGAAAGAAAGAAAGAAAGAAAGAAAGAAAGAAAGAAAGAAAGAAAGAAGAAGAAAGAATGAAAGGAGAGAGAGAATGGCCAATTTTCAACAAATAGAATATGTAGAAGATTACCACTCTGACTGCTTTCAAATTATATTACAGAACCATAGCAATCAAAACAGCATGGCACTGGCTCTTTCGCTCAATTACATTCTAGTCATCCAACTCTCCTTCTCTAAGCTATTCCAATACCCAGTTAACTAGGGTTTCTGCTTGCACATTGATTATCTACTCCCAATCATGTTTTATGAAGTGTCCATCCAGATAGTGTTTCCCCTGCCAAATGCTTCCGTGCCTTCCCTGGATTCCAAATTCTAGTTGACTTCTGAATCCTTCCACAGGGAATCTTCATCCTAACTGCTCTGAGGCTTCCTGTGCCCACCCTCCCTGGTCCATTGGTTTCACTCATGCTTTATTGGTCCTGCAGCAGAGGAGGCCACTTTGACCTACTACTTCTCTATCATTCTCACCCTGCATCACTGTGTAGAGGCTTCCTCTACCCAGAATACATTCTACAGAGTGAAACTTTCTAGAAACTTCTACTGCCCTTGGCCTGTGTCCTTATCCCCGCTAGGCATGAGCTAACAGTCACAGATATAGTCTTTGTTCTGTGGTGTGTGTGATCAGGAGGTCCCATGAGCCCATCTACTGAGGAGTGTGCTTCATGCTGGGCTGACCTTCAGAGAGTTTCATTGCAAAGCATCGGCTGTTCCATGTGATTGAGACCCTGCTGAACTATAGTCACAATGTCACAAAGTCTTTGTCACCAGCGTGCCTGTGGGAGCTGGAAGATGAGATTTCGGACCCCCCACCCCCAGCATCTCCTTACCATGTCATTTTTACATTGGTTTCCGGCTGGTGGATCTTACACCAGCTCACAATGCCTTTGCATCTGGTCTGTGCTTCATCCGGACAAGCAATTCACAACCAGCTGTGGCATTTAGCTCTCCTTCATGGCTGGGACAAGTCTGAGACAACATTAATTTCCTGTTGCACCCAGGCATGCTACCTGGTACAAGGCAGTCTGCCAATAAATGGTTGTTAATGGGTTGAACAGAATGAGTCAGAGACTAGGTGAGCCATTCATTCTCAGCCTTGTCTCTTATTAATCAAACCACCTTGGCCCAAATTTTAAAACTTCGTGTCTCTTTTCTCCAAACTCAGAAATAAGATAATGATTATGCCCTTTTCCTGGGCTCATAAGACATTGTTTACCAAGAGTGGGTAGGTGGGCAGATGGATGGTTAGATGGATGGATGGATGGATGGATGGATGGATGGATGGATGGATGGATGGAAATGATGAATGAATAGGTAGATAAATATTCAGGTTGGTGGATTATCAGACTAGGAAGTTTGCTAAAATAATTTTACAACCGAACTAAGAGAGATGTACATTACTACCCTAAACTACCATCCATTCACACACTATATAAAATGGTCCAGGCTTAAAGTCATCCCTTAGGCCAAAACCACAGCCACTTCCATGTTCAGCCCTGCTCTCAAGTCTCCCATCAGCCAGTACATACTCTTTCTCAGAAAGAAAAAGGAAATAAAAAGGAAGGAGTCAGAAAAGGGAAAAGGAGATTGAAAGACCGAAAAAAGTACAAACACATACAAAATTGACTTAAAGCCGAGTCCGGGCACAGGACTTTTGCAAAAGTTGTCATTTCACCTTAATCCATTCTTCTCCTCTGCCTCCCCAGAAGCAGCCTGCAGGCCTGAGGTTTTGTCGTGCTAAAGGTGGTACAGACAAGATCTCCAACTCCCTCCCCATCACTCAGCTTTGAAGGTAATCTGTCATCTCGGTGGGTCAAAGGCAAGTAGCTGGAGAAGCACTCTGCAGAAAGAGGCCATCCCAAGGTTCCTGCCTCCAACCCACCAGAGCTCACTGCTTCCCCACCAGCATCACTCACCTGTGGCTAAAAGGCTCAACCTGATCCCTGAAAACCCTGTTCCTCCTTTTCAGGAGACTCTGTGAACCCCCGAGACTTCAGCCCCTCCTGGGCACCTCATATCAGCTGAGTAATCTCCCCCCTCCACCCCACCCCTGCATTCTGACACACAGCTGCGAGAGATGAGGCCTGCAGTGTTGATAGATGAAACTTTGGATAAGATTGCATGGTTTTGAATATCTTGATGACATATTTGTATGAAAAGTCTTTTAGAGGAGGGCCTAATATAAATGCACGGAAACGCTTCTAATGATGAGCATTTGTCTGCAGACTTGTTGGAGAAATTAGCATTCATGTGTCTCGGATGTCATTTGCATTTGTATGTAGGGACCAACTTTTGAATAATCATTTCTTCCAACCCAGAAGAGTTAACCATTTATTCCGAACACTGTGCTGCACGCTCGCCTTCCCAGGCGATCTGGCAGGCTCGGTGGTGTCCAGAATTGGGCAGTAACATTGTCAGCTTTTACTCCACCATCTCAGCTCCGCTGGGGACCTCCTGCCAGCTGCTCTGACAACCACTTACTTGGTGCTCTTCCTCATGGGCCTCGTCCACCTCATGAGAGCATCTCTTTGGGTCCTGTCAACTTTGGTTCTTTCTGCAAGCACCAGCCCACTCAGGATGGAGTCTGAGACATCTCTAGTTAAAAGTATCCTCATAATTCTTTCCATAAAGACATGAAGTCCTCCAAAAATAACACTCATGGGAAGCACTGGCATGTGGAGGCAGTATAGATCTTATTTCTGCCAAAGTCTCCCGAAGGTCCTAAAGTTTCTAAAAGGTTGAATTCTAGTGCAACTATTCTTGTCCTAGCTCAAGTTACACAGAAAGAGGAATGAAAGCCCGATACAGAATTACAGGGTTAAGCTCTAGAACATCTCCTGTGTTCTGTAAAATCCAGAACATAAGTTCTCCTCTCCAGGCAGCCATGCTTCATCCATAATTTGAGGAAGAGGTAATTTCTCCAATGAAGAGAATCCCCAGTATTGTCCCCAGAAGTGCCACCATCTTCTACCACATCCCCAAGACCTACTGAAACTCCTAGAAGTGTGTCTGCAGGCAGCAAAGGCTGGTGGGCTGCCTGCTCTCAGGGTCTGGGACTTCTGGTGGTTTGTGGTGAGAGGACTGGGCATCTGGGCAGTTCTGAGATTTCCTCACTTCTGGTCACAAAGACTACAGTAAATGTCTGTACATCTCATCCTGGGAGGTCTGACCTCCATGTTTGGTCAAACTTGACTACTCTGATGTAGACAAAAGGTTGAGGGCCAAGAGAGGACCACAGCCTGGCTCTGCTCTGGAACCTAGCACGACGAATGATAGAGGCATGTGAATAATACTTGGGGTGCTGATGTTGAGTCGTGATCCTATCACACTGCTACTAGGAAGGAAAACCGAAGCACAGACAGTCTGTGTACAAAGATGCAAACACCAACACCATGAGGAAAAGACAAATGCCAACAGGTAGAGGGTTGATCCCTGACTCTTTTAGCCAGGTGTCACATGGTTCCGTGTTACTTCAGTGAACAGTAGACTCATTACTGGAAGCTAACAACTCCCATCCTCACAAGAACGTGGGCATGGGAAGGGGAGAGGACGTTTAGAATCCCTGGGACCTTAAGCCAAGGATGCTAATGTCCAGGTACCTCCATCTGTCATTCTTCTTCTCTCTGCTGTCTTTCCTTGCATCCTGGGCAGCTCAATTAAGTCATGACTTCCAGAAGTACCCTCGGCAATCACCCACGTTTAGGGAAGGGGGATTTGTGCTCTTGTGTGTGAATCTGAAAGGATTCAGCCTTTTTGAATCCTTAAGACCTGGAGAACCAGAGATGAGGGTGGTCTGACTTGTGATTAAAAATGGAAACATCAGACAGGGATAAAAGTAAAAGAAGTCCAGGCTTGTTAAGCTTTTCCCACGGTGCTAGCTTTGATCTGTGTTTCCATTTGCTGTCAACAGAGATACCTTCTGGAGGGGAAGCACATGCTCTGCTCCTATCTTCAGCCCGTATCTCTCTGGTTGTGATGCAACTTGGCACTGGTCCCAGGGCATCCTGTACTTGTTCCTGCCACTGGGCCTCTGGCTTTACACTGCAATCCCAGGTATATATGTGTAGCTGAGTTCAGAGACTGGAATTCAGGGCACAGTCAGACACAAAGAAATGACCCAGCTTATGTTTGTGGGATGGATGGACCTGCCACTACAGGATGCTTGTTTTCCAGAATCTTCTAGCGGTCAATTGGTTACATCTATACTCTCTGTCTCTCTCTGTCCTTCTGTCTTTCTCTTTCCTGTGTCTCTGTCTCTCTCTCTCTCTCTGTGTGTGTCTCTGTCTGTCTCTCTCTTTCTGTGTCTGTCTCTGTCTCTCTCTCTGTCTCTCTCTGTCTCTCTGTCTCTCTGTCTCTGTCTCTCTCTCTCTCTCTCTCTCTCTCTCTCTCTCTCTCATTGGCAAGCAATAAGGGAGGGAATATTATGACCCAATTTACCAGAAATTCTTTGATTTGTTTCCATCTTTCTCTGAGAAGCAAGACCTTCAAGCTCTCTGCCGCCATGTTAATATCTCCAGTGATGCTATCTGGTGCTTCTATCTCCTGCCAGAGACAACGCCTGCTCCCAGAGAGTTCCAGGCCTTGTCCCACCCTCTTTATGTCTGTTAAGGCAGGTTGGGAAAGGCAAAAACTTATCCTCTTAAAGCTTGAAGGTGTTTTTTTTTTTTTTCCCAACCAGTACACCTTGAGAAAAAAATTATGAGTCTTTTGCCAAACTTGAAAGTCACTGTTAGGATTACTGGTGATGCTCTGCAGAACAAAGCCTGGAGCATCACGGGACTAGGGCCCATGTCTGATAACCTGATTATGAAGTGATAGAAATTTTAAAAAACTATGTTTATTTCTCAGGATAGGAGCAGCTCTGGGTGCAGAATCTTCTGGAATCAATCTGTACTGCTGTTGTGGTCCTGTGGCTGCTTTCGTTTCTTAGTTTGATGGAACTGGTTTATCGATCAGGGCAAACAAGTCATTAAATGGACATACCCAAGTTCATGGGTACATAGAATATATACATGTGTAATTTATGCCTCATTCTAATGTTCCCTCCCCCTCAACATTAGCAATTTGTTTTAAGCATTACTAACCCTTTGAGAATCACTGCACTGCAATTTAAGACCTGGAATTTAAATGAAGAAAAGGTGTGTGGGTGTGCGTCCTCATTCCACCCACCTGCAAGATTTATGTCCTGACAATTTGGATCATATGACTTACTGATGTAAAGAAGACAATGGATAAAGTTGGTGTGTGGAAGTCTCTGAAGGACCATGAAAAGAGAGACCTCAGAGAGGCAGTCTAATCTTCTATACTGGTCTTTGGGGCTGGAAGTTGATTAGGAAGCCTATAGGAAGGCAGTTAGCTGCTATGCACAAGGTCAGATCTCCAGCCCCCCACCATGCAAAAGGAAATAGGTCCTGTGGGTGAGCCCAACTGCCAATTCTTGAACACTCTCTTTTGGAGATGATTGTTAATCATGTCAAAGACTGGAGGCCTGTCAACAACTTTAGTTTCATTTAATTTTGTGGGGGGGTTGTGTGTGTGTGTGTTTGTGTGTGTGTGTTGGGGCATGTTCTTGCATTTGGAAGCCAGAGGTCAATGTTGAATATTATTCAGTCATCTTTCGAGACAGGTTCCCACACTCATTCTGTAGCTTGCTGTTCCCCTAGACCAGTTGGCTAGGAAACCCAGGACCCTCTGGTCTCTGCCTCCCAGCACTGGAATTTTGGGAATTCCTCAAAGAACTAGACTTGTTTGTGGGCTTTTTATTTTTCTCTTTTAACATGGGTGCTGCTCAAACCTGGGCCCTTAGGCTTGTACATCCTGAACTTACTAAGGCAGCTCACCAGCCTTTGTCTAGTGTCTTTTCTCTATCCTTTCCATGGATTCAACCTATTCCCTTCTCTCCCCTTCGACACTTCACTCTTGGAAGCAGAGCAAGGCAGACATGTTGCTGTAGCTTGACTGTATCCTCAGGAATTTTTGAGAAGTTGTGAGGACATAGAACTCTGCCCCCAGGGGTGGAATAAATACCCTTCCTTTGGGGCTGGTTGAGATCTCACCCAGTGAGTTCCACCTATCTTGGCACAAAGATGAGTGACCACAAGAGAAGCTCATCCTACAGCAGGTTTGTCCCAGTGATCCATTCCTTCCACACCCACTTACCTTCCTGACATTTCAGCAAACAGCAACACATCCCATCCCAGTTCAACTGCTGAACTGTGTAGGCCTGCCTTTAGAGCCCAGTCACCCATATCATTTAAAAAAAAAAAAGGAACAGATACCATGGTGGTGTGCATGAGATCACATTGCTGGGACAATGGAAAGAGGAGGAAACCTGGGGCTTACTATCATGCAGAATGACTGAGGTCCAGGCTCAGTAAGAAACCAGGGTCAAATGATAATGTGAAGAGCAGCCAAGGAAGACAATGTCAACCCCTGATCTCCATATGTACCTGTACATATGAACACACACACACACACACCAAAGCAAGGAAGAAAAAAAAAAGGAAGAAGGAAAAACAAGGACAGGAGGCTGTGGAGCTACAGAGAGGAGACCAGAAGCAGCTTTCATTTATCAAAAGACTAATATGTACCAAAGACTTTCTAATCCCTCCTGCAGACACTCTGGGTCCCTGCTGAGCTCCACAGTCACCTTCTTCTGACTGACAAAAATTCTGTAGGTCCATCTACTGTGTTTGATGTAGACTCCAAGGCTGGTGAATAACAGAGAAAAGCATGACACCCCTCCCTGCTATTTCCCAGTTCCACTTTGAGATCTCTTCCCTACCCAATGTGGAATCTAGCATGGGGAAGCCACCTCCTCTGGCTCCGCTTATCTCGTGGTAGCATCTGAAGGTTCCAGCAGATCAGGGCCAGGTGTGATACACAGTTGGGCTGACTTCGTGTCAGCTTCAAAGTGTCTGGGATCCGATCCCCACGGGCCTCAGAAGGTAGCAGTTGGTCTGGGGATGTTGAAAACCGTACCTTTCCACTCTCTAATTTGCATGGGTATCTACTGAAAGTTGCTATGGTGATCCATTTCACCAGAAGTTTCCGCTGAATCATCCTTACAGGGAGACCAAAGCCCAAGTACGGTTAGAGGACTCAAAGTCCCACAGAGAGAGGAGGCAGCTCCAGTGTTCACTTATGACTCACTCATGGCGATGTGTGGGCCCAGCTGGGAGGAAGAGGAAATCTCTGTGGCAGATGTCACTCTCAGCTGGAGAATTTTAACCCAACAAGGCACACTGATATGGCCTCAGGAGAACCCAAAGACCCAAGAAGGAAGCATACAAGCTCCTTCCGGGAAGTGATCACCAGGCCTTCCCAGCTGCCAAGCTCCTAAGTGAACGTCACAGTTCAGAGAGCCAAAGACGAGTCTGTGATCAGCGCCTGTGTTCAGCATCTTAGTATCTGAACAAGGATGCAAAGGGAACGGTAAAGACTCCTAAGTGACAAGGAAGAAGCCAATAGCAGGGGTGCTGTCCAAGTGGCCACAAAGGCAGGGCTCTACTTAAGAGAGGACCTGAGTACAAGGCAGTGACATTGCAGTGCTGGCTGGAGGTTGTGATACCTCTTAACCTTAGCACTGACTTCCTTAGGCCAAGAACTGGAAAATCTGGTGAGAGGAAGAGGGAGAATCCGCACCGTGGCACCCAGCACAGAGCCTGATACGTGCCATAGCCTCTGTTATAGACTTCTTTTTCTCCCCTCAAACTGCTAACAGCTGCTCGTCTTGGCTGTGAATCACACGTTAAAGCTGAAGGCCAAGTTGTTCATTTGTGCCACTAAAGATTTAAAACGAGTGGTTAGACGAGTCTTTTAAAGCCAACTTTATATTGGGCCTCTGTCTATATCTTCACTTGATATGCCATAGTGAGCATGCATACACTTACCTTTGTAAACACAACCACTTATGCACACCCAGTAGCCTAGCTGGGTCTTTGTTTGCCTCTTGGAGCTCTTTAGGGGATGTCACTGGGTTTGGGGTTGAAGATGAGTCGCTTGAAACAAAAACGGGAGTCTCCAAAGGGAATAAAGTCAGGGAATACTATGAAGGTGTTGTGTAAAAGGAGACGTTGCTTTCCAAATTGATAGTGATCTTTAAAAACTGCATAGCAATATTCCCAAGAGTGCAGAGAGATGCTAATTTTCTAGAAACTTCTTTGTATAGGAAAGCCTTAAAACATTTGCAACTTTTTACCTAGAACTTTTTACCAGGGGATTTTTTTTTTGTAGTGCTAATGCCCCCCCCCCCCCCCGCTCATTCTGGGCTCTGTGTGTGTTTGACATTGTACCAATGCATTGTGATCTCTAGTTTTGATATATGCTATAGAGAAACTATCAGATCTCCAGCAATTATATTCAATGATACACACACGTACACACACACATATATATATCAAAACAACAGGCTTTTTTTGAAAATCTGAAATGAAATTTACTGTTTTCAAATAAACAAAGTAAGTGAATTACTTTAAAAACACACAGTCAAATTCTATCTAACCAATGAACATATGCTGCCAGAACATTGAATAGCCCAAGGAATGTTTACATATTCAGAAGAAAAAACAGGAAATATAAAGGTCTATTAGGCCTGATATCAATTATTATGGTATTAATTATATTCTGCATAAATTGTATAATGTATATATTTTTATACAAAAACCTAACTAGGCTGCTATAGCTATTGAAAAATGTTTGAGGATGTAAGACTAACATAGACTTCTTCTAGCCCTTAAACTGAAAAAAAAAAAGTCTTTTGTTTTTGTTTGTTTTTGTTTTGTGTTGTTGATGCTGTTTTTAATAACCAAGAGTTCTTAGGAAGCTTGATAGACTTTAAGTGGATGTGGTAGTAAGTGCCTGCCATGGTCTGAGACAGCTCAACCATCAACCTGAAAATACCCAGGCTTTAGATTCAAGTGACATCCAATAGACTGATGGGTGTTGGGTTCGCTGGACTTTACAAATCTGTCATCAGATGGGAACACATACTCTATAACATGCACATCAATAGCTACTAATGACTGGGCAAGAAGGTAACCCAGACAAGAAGCCGAGGGATTCACAAACCAAGACACATCCTCTATGAATATGACTTGGCCCAACCTTAAAAGATAAACTGGAGTCTAACTACAGAGCTCTGCTGGTCTCCAGAGGAGCTAGCTGCGAACACTAATTCAGGAGGCATCTGCATGAGGGCACATAGCCAGGGCTGAGCTGGGTTGGAGTTCCTCTGGACTCAGTATTCCCTCAGTATTGGTCCATGGCTGCTTCCAGTCACACCAACGTTCTAGACGAGAGAGATCTGTGCCTTCTCCCTTAGGATTCTCATTCACAATATCAAAGGTTCCAAAAAGATTGGCTACAAGAGCCACACCCAGAGAGGTTGCTAAGGCACATTACACTGAACCATACAGCCTGGTTAAAACACACACACACACACACACACACATGACACTGTCAAATAACACAGACTGGGTGCCGAAGAAACTGCTCAGTTGGTAATGTGCTTGACTTATAAACAGAAGGTCCTGAGTTTGAGCCCTAGAACTCAACATAAATGAACTGTGACTGAGATATGCATTTTTAATCCTAACACTGGTGAAGTGGGGAGCAGGAGGAACCCTGAGCTCACTGGTCAGCCAACCTAGGCAAGTGAGCTCCAGGCCAATGAGAGACTCTACCTCAAAAAAGGGGGGGGGCAAAGCCTGAGGAATGATAGGTGACACTAGAGGTTGTCTTCTGACATTCACATAAACACAGGCACACTTCTTGCACACATGTACCTGCACACAGAAATCACTCACACACACACACACACACACACACACACACACACACACACACTCACGAAGACTTGGGCAGGCGTGTCTGCCTGTACCTCTTTAGAAGCTGTGTGGGCTTGAATAGGAATCTTATCGTCTCCGAGTTTCAGTTTCCATACCTAAAACCAAAAGAGAAAAACAAATGTCCCGAAATGAGTGTCCGCAGCAAGAACGAAAGCTTTCTATTGCTGACCTGGCAGCTTAGCATGACACCCACCTGGTACCCTGTTACACCGTCATGCTGGAGATTAGAAACCAAGGTGGGCTCAATAGAGTTTCCCAGGTAGGGACTTCAAAGGTCAAGATTCAGGTGTCTGCTGGGCGGGGCGCAAAAGTGAAGAACCTTGGGAGAATCTCCTTTCACACTCACTCAGCTGTTGACAGAATTAATTTGACTGTATCTGTAAAAAGGTCCCATTTCCTTGCCAGTTCCTTTTCCTTCTAATAAGCACTATGTCTCCTATTGTGTGTTAAGGGTGTCATATGTGTACATGTATAGTGTGTGAGTGTGCCATATGTGTGCCACATATGTCCATGTGTAACGGTGGGATGCCTGCACTGAGGCACAAGTGCAGAGGCCCGAGAAGAGCACTGGGTGCCCTGCTGCTCTCCACTTTATTCCCTTGAAGCAGGGTCTCTCACTGAACCTGGAGCTAGCCTGGCAGCCAGTAAGCCCTAGGGATTCTCCTCTCTCTGACCTCTGAAGTGCGGGAATTATAGATACATGTGGCTACAGGGAGCTTTTTTCTCCAATAATTTTCTTTATTTTCTTTACATCTGGATCATAGACCCCCCTCTCCCTCTTCTCCTCCCAGTCCCACCCTTACAATTCCCCCGTTGACCCCTCCCCCTCTCCTAAGAGAAGGGGGATTTCGTCCTTGGGTACCACCCAACTCTGGGACAGTGCTAAGGATTCAGGTTTCAGTCCTTATAATTGTTCTTGTCCCCCAATCCAACTTCCCAAGCCCTCCCCAAACCCACCTATATCTCAACCTCTTAATACATCTGTCTAACTCCTCTTTCTACCACTACCTGGAGAACCCTCTGTCTTCTAAGGGCTCATGGGTTTTATTAGACTCTCCTACATAACTGACCATGAAGTAAACTGATCTGCAACTTTACAAAGTCCCTTTGACATCACCCTAGAAGAAATATTCATGAATAGCAGCAGTCACCCAAACACAAGGGTCAGAAATCCTGGTGGTCTTAGAATTCCACCTAATGCAGCCATTTGTACAGAGCTGATGTGTGCTATGCAGGCTGTGCTCTACATACAGGACACAATATTTTATAAAATATTTGCAACAAAGGTCTCTTAGAGGTGAGGTTTAAGGTCTTAGGGAGACAGGAACATCTACTCAGAATGACAGTATGTTCCGCACAGACTGCATTTGAACTTGCATGTAAACGCCATTCAGTAACTTGTAACCATGCTCTGGCACCTGCCTGAAGCAGACAACCGTTCCCCAGACCTCATCTACCATACGTGTCCAAAATGTGCTCACTGATGTCTATTAACAACTCCCCAGACACTGGCTTGACTATATATATATATATATATATATATATATATATATATATAATTGAACAACCGATTTCCAATCCAGGAATACAAAGAGAAACACTTCCATCTGAGCAATCTTCAATGATTTTTTTCTTGGCCAAGCAACATAGTGATAATAGATCCAGAAATTAAAATAGGAAAGTAAGTAGATAGAGAGAATCTGGTGCTTGAGTTACCCTGGGTGGAATAAATCAGCGAGCGATCCCTGTTGGTAGCCCCAGTGTCCTTGATGAAGACCTTAAAATCTCAGCCAGCCTAGCTCCCATCCCTGCCTCCCATCATGCTTTGAGACAAGTCAGAAGAAACCTGAGGGCCTCCACAAGCCACCTTTGTGGTTGTTACCTTAGTGTCTTCTACTACCTCCCAAGTAGCATCACCTCTAGTGGAAATCAAGGGAGGTTTTTCTTTTATGAAATATCCCTTCTCTGGACTAGCAACAAGGGAAGGAAGAGATGGCTCAACTCTTAAGAGCCTTCCCAGAGGACCCAGGTTCAGGTTCCCCCACCCACATCAGACAATTCACAACCACTTTTAACTCTAGTTTCAGGGAATCTTCTGGTACTCACGGGTACGATACACACATGCATGCATGCATATGCATACATACTTCAAAAAAACTCTTCAAATTATCAGTGGGTCATAAAGGAAGCTGCCAACAACGCCATGATGTAAGGGAGGCAAAAGGAAAAAAAGGTTTCAGGTATTTTTAAAAGCAGAATTTTGTGATTTTTTTTTTACCCATTGTTGTTAGTGGGAAATGATTTTTGTCATCCTTTATCCATCAAATGTGCTCGCTGACAAAATTTGAGACCTTGGTACATCGTATAGGACACCAGGGGTATAAGAATACTAGGCCTGACCCTGACCTCAGACTCTCGCTCTCATATGAGCAACTACAAGACAGGGTTATCAGCATTTAGATGTGAAGAGTCAAAGGAGATGGAGGGACAAGGAGAGTGAACATGTCTAATGTACCCTGCGTGAGAGGGAAGAGTCATAGAAATTCCCCCAAGGACATGAGAGTTGATCAGAGGTTTGAGAGCCAATGAGATCTAGCAGAAAGACAAAGAGGGAGACTACATATGTTAATGCCCAGATGTTGAGTAAAGTAAGGTGCTTTCTGGAACCTGTAAGCATGGGTGGGTAGCCCTGGAGTCATGAGACACAGACTGGAAGTGAGGTATGTAGAGACCACAGTTGAGTTGGCATGACCTGAGCCAATGGATGAACATCTCTCGCCCATGTGAGTGACAGAGACTTTACACTGAGGATGAAGGGAGGCTGCAGGCTTTAAGGTGGACTGAATCACACTCAGGTGTGATTGCTATATATTGGTTTTCTTTATGCTGTGTATGATGTGGGGATGCTACACACATTCAAAGGCTCACATATAGAGTTCAGAGGGCAACTTTCCCCTTCCCCTTTTACGTGGATGCTGGAGGTGGAGCTCAGGTTGCCAGGTCTGCACAGCAAGTGCTTTTACCTGCTCAGCCATTTCCCCTATCCCTTCATATTTTAATTAAAAAAAATAGCACCAAGAAATACAGGGGGTAAAGGGAAATTTGGAAGGGCAGGATATGAACAAAGGCAACACCGCTACATCAGAGACTTAAGGGAAGCAGAAGTGGGGCAAAGATCTAGTCTAGACCTCAAAACAGCATCAGAAGCCTCCAAGGCAGGACAACGAGGACCTCTCAGTCAGTGTTTCAATCTGCCTGAACAAGTTATGAAGTACTTGCTCCATATTGTGCCGGGCACTTTGGAAGGAAAGGAGGAAAGATGAGCAAGATGATCTGTCCTTCCTTCTGTAGCTATCATTCTCACAGCAAAACACCAAGACTAATAAGTCTCTTCTGCAGAGAACCATGGTATACTGTCTGCTGCTGTTCCTGTTATTTGTCTTCCTTCCTTCCTTCCTTCCTTCCTTCCTTCCTTCCTTCCTTCCTTTCTTCCTTTCTTCCTCCTTTCCTTCCTTTCTTCCTTTCTTCCTCCCTTCTTCCCTTCCTTCCCCCTTCCTTCCTTTTTTCCTCTCTGCTTTTTTCCTATTAAATCATCCCTAATAATAATAATAATAATAATAATAATAATAATAATAAAACCAATCATGATACTTAGCCTGTAGGTTATACACAAACACTCATGGGGTTGTTTGGCCAAGCAGGATTTGAGAAAACATGCTGAGATAAAGCAGAGAGCACATGCAAAACCCTAGGGTAGGGAAGAACATGGATAGGCACAAGACCATGAGACTACGAGAAAGCTGAGCCACGGCCGAAGCACAGACAGCCACACCGTGGGTTAAATTAGAATCAGCGTCGGGCACCGGGTTGGTGATCAATGTAAGGATGCCCAGTCTTAATATATACATATATGGAATTGTCAAAAGACAGACATGATTAAACTAACAAAATTAAACGATGTTTACCGGGGCCAGTGGGATGGCTCAGCTAGTGGAGATCCCTGCTACAAAGGTGAGGACTAGAGCACCATCCTCCAGACTAACATGGTAGAGGAGAGAATCAAACTCCTGCAAGCTGTCCTTTGAACCTCTGAAGTGGCGCATGTGCGCATGTGTGCGTGACCAATTAAACAAGATGCAATACAAAAATATCTTGTGTATAATATCCACGCTGTTAAAACAGGGTCTGTTAAAGAGAGTGGGGAAGGAAAGGAAGTGGCAGGAGAGAGAGAAAAAAATCTAGGACTACAGGAGAAAGAAAAGACAGAAAACCTAACCATTCTAACTTACTCTGGATCCCCTCGGAGACTTACAGTGATGGGGTGTCCCATGCCTAGAGTACTCAGAACCGCACTGATCAATCAGAGGCTGTTCAGTTAAGGTCAGTAGGTCGCATACATGCATGCACCCTGTGTAGATGATTCTAAAAGAACTGTAGAACAAACAGAGTGCTTGTAAATGCAAGAAGAAAAGAAGAGATGAAGGGAGGGGAGGGAGGGAGGGGGAGAGAGAGAGGGAGGGAGAAATGGACTGGGGGAGAAAGGAAAGAAGGAAGGGTTGTGCTCTGAGTTTGGCAAACACAGAAAATCACCCAGGAACCTCTCAAACAGCATGAAGACATTCTGCCATGAATCCCCCCCCCAGCCCCACAGTGTGAAGTTTTAATTAATACAGCTATTAAATAAGGTTTTGTCCCACAGTGTGAGAGCGCCTAGGGTGAGCCTGGCTGCTCAGCTCTGGAAGGCAGCCAGCACCACAGCCCCAGGAACTCTTACTGCCAGCAAGACCCAAAGTTGTCCAAAAATCTCTGTCTCTAAGCACTTTCACCTGGAAACTTCAGCTTGCTCTTGGGATCTTTATGTTTTCCCCCATGCGGGCTTCCTCTGGCAAAGCCCTCAGCTTCCGGTCCCCCAATGGTTTCGAGAGGCAGAGAGATGCTGGTTAGTGGTTCCGTTTTTTAAATGCTGCTGTGTTTATGATCTTTGCACTTACCTGAACACCATCAGACCATTAGAACAGCAGCCCTGTACCCTGTGTTGTAACCCAGGAAGATGGCCCCTGGGGTCTGATGGATATAGAAATGGCTTGCTGAATCACAGGCTCCTGCTTCCAAGGCTGCCTCTAAAGGGTTTTTTGATAAGTTTCTTTGAGTTTTAATTAAAATTTTAATATGCATCGTGGAAATTTATTGATCCTGTGGTGGTGGGGTCTTGCATTTTGAATGTTTTTAGCCAACTGTATTTTTATGGGAGTTCCCGATGAGAGTTCTAATCTCACCTCCCAAGTAGGAACAGCTCTGCAGGATCCCCACAGCGCCCCAGATCAGGAGGGGACCTGCCTTGGAGCAACTGGGCTTGTTTCTACATCTCAGAATTGGTCCTAAGGCTGACCATGTTGGAAGATACAAAATGTTGAAATTTGCACAAAATTCTTAAAATTACACCCCATTTGTCATGTCTCTCTCTGTGAAAACCCTTTCTCCTTTCTGTTACCATGGCTACCTAGGGGTCTAACTCCGAGGAAGGATATGCTAAACAACTGGAAGTTTCTGTTAGGACAAATATCTTACAAGGGCTGAGATTATGTAACTGAATGGAGATACTGGGGATTGCACTGGGCTGGTGCTTATGGAAGAAAGTTCTAGAAAAATGAAGAATTCCAGTTAATTAAATACTCTTGTTAACTTAGTCATAAAACCCTTTAGATTCCAAATCTATTGATAAGTAAGATTCTTCCCAACAACGTATAGGTCATTTCCTGCCTTGTTAAAAGGGAATTGAAGAAAGTCTTTTTCTGGTGAACATGAGCTGAAAAATGTCCTTGGCTACTCTGAGAACTATTGTCCGTGGAACAAGACAATAGCTATAGGGCTATAGTTCTCAGCTGAACAGTTTTATCTCCCTGAGGACATCTGTATACATCTGGTCACATTTTGGTTTGTTATAACCTGGGGAGTAAGGGAGGATGCTGTGGGGTGAGGAGCAGAGGTGTTGTTCACTTCCCTTTTGGGAGCAAATGGCTATTTAATCTAAACACTAATACCACTGCAGGGAACCCAGAGGCAGAAGAGGTCTGCAGCAAAGGGTCAGGCATTAGATTGCCAGTTGTATCAATTACTTTCCTCAATAGCCGTAAAATGTCCTACAAAAGCAACTTAAGAAAGGAAGAACCCTTGAGCTCATGGTATTTAAAGGTATACAGTCCACCACAGGGGACAGGGTTTGGGGGTGGGAGCACATGGCAGCTGGCCATATTGCATCCATAGTTAAGAAGCAGAAAGACACAAATATTCATCCCATGGAATGATGCTGCCCACATTCCTAATGAGTAGTTCACTCTTCAATTAAACCCTTCTGGAAACTCCCTCACAGACACACCATAGGATACTCCTGTCAAGCTGAGATCGACATGACCTGTCACACCAGCTGAAAGGAGGGAGTAAAACAGGAAACTCTCTGCTGTGGAAACCTGGTAAGGGCTCTGCCACCAACGAATTGTGTGACCTTGAGACACAAGCTCACATGCTCATGCAATGGATTTGGCTTACACATGAATTCATTCACCCAGGTTCCAACTTTGGTAGAGTAAAAAGGAGTGTGTGATATTCTGCACCAGGAAAGAGGTGGTGTTCTAGGGAGACCAAAAGATCACCCACAAGCAGGGGGTCTTCTGGATCCTCACAGAGAGCTAGGCTTTTACTCTAGGGAGTTAATGGCTGCACACAGTGAAAAATGTGGACCAGTTTGGGCTTCAACACCGGCTTTCTCAGTATACCACCATCCTTCTCCTTGCCCACCAAACAGTTTTTCATCGTAGTTGTTGGAAGAGAAACTTTGCTTCTCTCTTTCCATCAAGGTGAGAAGATTCAACCAGAAGAGAATAAGGGCAGAAAAGAAAGCAATTAAGAGGCATTATGTGGCTCTAGGAGAATATAGTGACATTATGTCATCCCTTTAGTGACTGAACCGTGCCTTATACTGTGACCCAGTGATTCTACTAGTAGATTTATATCCAAGAGAAAGGAAAATGCTGCCACCCAAAAGTTCATCCATGAATGCTCTCCACAGCACAGCTCACAGTAGCCAAAACGTAGATGTAACCTACAGGTCCTCCAAGAAACAGTCAGATTAGGGGTATCGTTTGGTGGCACAGCAGAGATAGGGCTTCTATGAGGCCCTGAGTTCAATCTCCAGTAGCCCCAAAATGAGAGGAATAGACAAGATGAGCTGTATATTAGCTACTTTTCAGTTGCTCTGATAAAACGCCAAGGCTGAAGCAACTTAGACCAAAAAAAAAAATCATTTATTTTGTCTTATGGTGCCAGCAGGTTTGAGTTTGTAATGACAGAGGCAGCATGGCAGAAAGCAATACATGTGGTAGCTGGAACTGGTGGCCAAGAGCTCCAGCCTCAACTGCAAATACAAAGCAGAGAGTTAACTAGAAATGACTTGAAGGTTTAAACTCTTAAAGCTCACCTCCTCCCCAGTGACAACACTGTCTCCAGCAAAGCCACGCTTGCTAAACCTCCCCAAAGAGTATCACCATCTGGAGACCAAGGGTTCAAATGTCCAAAAGTAACGGGGGACATCCAAGCACCATAGGGTACATAGAGAGAGTAGAATACTATTAGCCCTAAGAAAGAATCAAGTCCTGGGTTAAGTCTCCAAGACACACAGCAGAGAGAGGCCAGTCTCAGAATGATGTGTGTTTGGGGTGTGTTGGGGGATTTCACTTCCCTGCATCTACAAAAAAGTTAATTGGTGGGCACCCAGGAACCGCCAATAGCAGTCAGTAAGGAGGGAGACCTCAGTGAGAAGAATGAGATTGCTCCACACTGGCACAGGTGTTGTGCTTCTCAAGCTTTTGAATGTCTTAATGAACCGCAGAATTAGATCTTTCAAATGGGTGTGTTCTATTACTGGCATCTGACCTACATGTCAATAAGGATGTCTTTTTCCTGTGGTCTGTACACGGATGTGTGTGATAAATGTGTGGGGGGGGTGTACTCCCTCCTGTACTTGTAACAAGGCCAGAAAGCACCAGTTATCCTGCTGTATCACTCTCCCCCACGTTCCTTAAGATGGGGTCTCTCACGGACAGTTGGAAAGCCTCAGTGAGTCCTGTATCCAGCCCCAAGAGGTTTGCACCACCACACTTAGTTTGCCATGTAAGCACTGGGGATTTGAACTTAGGACTTCCTACTTGTGTCACAAGCACTCTTAGTCTTGGAACCATCTCCTAGCCTCAAAGCTATCTTTTAAAGAAACATAGAGGGGGGCAGTGACAAAGGCATCTGACTTGACTTTGCCTTGACAGGTCTCTTCTTGAGTCACTATCCTCCATGACAATTTGCTTGAAATTGAAAGGGAAATAAAATTTGGGAGATGATATTTCTTTGTGAGATACATTTAAACCTGTTTCTTTTTGTTTAAACTTTCCAGTCCTCTTGGCTATGAAACTGTTACCTTTGACCCCAAAGATATTGACCAAACAGGCAGGCTTGGGTCCACGAAGTCTTGGTTTCTTGTGGAAAGGGTGTGGTGTGTCTTGTGACAACTGCCTTCCGCAGACAGTCCTCACTCAGTGTACACAGAGAGAAGTGCTCTGTTTCCATTACTTAGAAACTTATCTAGCCTCTCCATCCACACAAGTGTGACTTCTGGTAAAATCTGAAATGGAGAGAACATTCTTTTGTGCTGATGAAAAATGAAAATAGAAAAAGAAATGAAGAAAGACCCAGAGACACGTAATTCATCATGAGGAGATGTCAAGTTTTCCTGTGTCATCTTTTGAGGGGAGGAGAGAGCTTAATCTGGTTTACATTATAGTGAGGGAGAGGGACCATGCTTTGATTCTCATAGGAGACTTCAGGGCTGGAGCAGGAATGGATCAACCCTCCTCCTCCATGGATCTTGTGACAAGGAAGTTTCCCCAAGACCCAGAAACTATCCATAGTACATACCCTATATCCTCTGCAGGGTCTTGTTTCCCAAATCATTGACTTCATTCATTCATCCAATTACTCATTCATGTATTTATCCATCCATCCATCCATTTATCCATCTATCTGTCCATCCATCCATATATACTCATTATCCCATTCATTCATTCATTCATCATTCATTCACTTACTACACTCTTTGCTATTGTACCCCTTTTTGTAAAAGGGAGTTAAGGCACCGCTCATGCCCTTGGAGAACTCATGGATCTATGGAGAGACACATGATAGTTATTAATTAATTCTGTAAACGAACAATGAGAATTGACAGGGAGCACAGATCAGGAAGAAACGGCTGAAGGGATTGAAAGGAGACCGGTGACTTAGAATGTTCTTGGCTTCGAGTAAGAGATGGTCCATGGAGCTTGCACAAGGAAGATTTTTAATCTTATTCACTGGTTGGCTGTAGATAAAGGTGAGGGAGTGACTTCAGATTTGATGCCCCAATTAAGTTCTGTCTTCAGTCACCAGTTGCTTCTATTACCGCCCCCCTTGTTTGTGTGTGTGTGTGTGTGTGTGTGTGTGTGTGTGTGTGTAGACAAAGTTTTGTATTTGGTTCAGTCCTTCCACCACATGGAGTCAGAAAACTGAAGTCAGGTTGTTTGGTTTGGCAAGGAGCCCCTTTACCCACTGAGCCATCTCACCAGCCCTGTCACTCTATCCTTCCATCACCATTGACTTATCTTCCTTCTCTTGCTTTATAGTGAAAGGTTGCAAGGTAGCTGCATGACAGCAATGCATGAAGCAAACTGCACTTACCAGGCTGCAGGGCCTGGAACTGTACATAAGACAGACACAGGAGGAGAGTCCAGGGAAGTACATGGCAGGAAAGGGAAGGGCTTCCTTCATCTTCCAACATCATTAGGTCTGCACAAGCCCGATGAGATGGTACTCACCTTCAATACAGGCATTGGGAGGCAGAAACAGGTTATCTCTGTGACTTAGAGGCCAGCCTAATCCACGAATGTTCCAGGGGGAACCTACATAGTGAGACCCTGTCGCAAAAACAACACAAAGTCCACAGAAGAACTGACCTGGAGTTAACCTGGTTTTTACAGTGTTGAGGTTAGGCCTCATATCCCACCGTGCAAAAAATAAAAATAAAAAATAAAAGTGGTTTTGGGCAGATCTGGGCTCCCAACCAGATATAGTCACTGGCCTTGGCTTCCCAGCAGGCACACCACTGAGGAGGCAGATTTTGTTTTTGAAACCTGTA
The DNA here is from genome assembly GCF_978045245.1 of Mus caroli. Classification (NCBI taxonomy): domain Eukaryota; kingdom Metazoa; phylum Chordata; class Mammalia; order Rodentia; family Muridae; genus Mus; species Mus caroli. The sequence goes on from NW_028227265.1 coordinate 13,703,793, forward strand.
CTACCACCCTCACATGGCACAGTCATTTTGAATCCTCGGTGTGGGTGGATGCTCACCACAAGTTGGTCTGAGCCCCAGGTTCTTCACCCAGGTAGTACTCCCTTGCATACCCACCCCTTAGAGATCAGCATGTATACACCTTCTGCAGGATCTTTGTGTCCTCTACCTAAGGAGGTAGCTCATTATGGTTCTCAATCGTGGGGGGTTGTTTGTTTTTGAGTGTGACTTTTGCCTTCCAGCTCAGGAAAATGTACAGTGAATGTCACCAGAGAAGAACTCAGAACTCTGGTGACCTTCATCATCCCAGGTTGCCACCCAACTTCCTGGCTGCTGGCTAGAGATTGCAGAAGGAGCTGGCTGTCAAGACATCTCATGTGAAGACTGAAGAAATTTAATACTGAGGTTCCTGAGAGAAAGTAAAGTGTGACACCCTATAGAATCTGTGGTGTCCACTCACATCTTCACTGAGTAAGCTTTCCCTATAAGCTCCAACTTCAACCCAATTAGGGCTCGGCTAATTAGTTTTGTGCACTGCACAACACTTGGGGGGAAAGGTCATTCTGGTATATAATTTTCTCTCCCTTTCAAAGCCACAAACCTGCCTCACTGGGACAAGGTTTTAACTTCCGCTTCTCAGAAGCAAAACAAGCTGAGTCACATGTTTCTATGAATTACACCCCACTAAAACTTCAGATTAATAATAACAGCAGTAGCATGCATTTGTCCGTGGAGTACAGGTGTTGGGCTCTGCAGTGGATCTCACCTGTCATAGAACCTCCTCAAGATGTAAGCAGTCCATATCATACCAAAGCAAGCTATGTTTCACAGTGGCTAAGAATGGGCAGGGAGCATTCATATGATGGGAGAGAATACAGAGACCATGCAGATAGTAGAAGAAAGAATAAGAGGCCATGCAGATGGTTGGGAGAGAATATAGACCCATCATTAGGAGACCTTGAACCTTGACTTCAACCAGGCCTTGGACAACAATTTTTCCTTTCTAGAAGTTTCAAGGCATTTAAATGGGAGTCATGCTCTATAATAGCAAACTGCAGGTGACAATGTGACAACACTTAAAGGGCAGCTTCTACTATAGACATGTTATTCCTGCAAGAATATTGGAGTTTCTCAAGATGGAAGTAGGGAGAGATTTAGCATTGCTGGTTTTGAAGGATACCCTATGCCAGAAATTATAGGAAGCATTGCCACACTTTCTCATGAAAACAGTTGGGGTGGGGAGTAAATGAACAGGCAGATGGTAGTCTTCTAGTTGACAACGTTTTGCGCCCATTCAAGAAAAAGCTGGCCATTGTATGATGAGTAGGAAAAGCCTAGAGAGCTGGAAGGGTTCTTTCTGAAAGTCCCCTAGTGTCAATTTTGTTCTCTTTAGTTTGGGATGGTTTTTTTGTTTGTTTGTTTTTGGATTTTGAGTCTCTGGCTAACCTCAAACTCACTGTATAGCCAAAGCTATCCTTGAACCCATTCCCAGTCCTCGTACCCTTGCCTCCCATGGGCTAGGATTATAGGCACGCATCATCATTCCTGGCCTGCCTGAGCACTGGATCCATCACATAGATTGGTGGAGAAATCTACAATATTGGAAGATCAGTTAAATCAAGATAGAAACACTGCTCTTCCCAAGCTGTGTGGAGCCTGAGGGCTGAATGTGCGTTGGGAACTATTTGACTCTATAATTTACGTAGGGATGCATGCCCTTAGCCAAAGCTTCCCATGGTTCATCTAGTAAATCATGAAACATGGTACAGCACACAGACTCAGCTGTGTCAGGGCCTCATGTACTCATCCCAGTGTCTCCATCTCCTCTCTCTGTCTCAACAAAGTACCAGTTGAGCGCAGGGTTTATCCCTGGCTTCATTCTTGCCTGTCCCTACATCCTCCTTACTCTTTCTATAACATCCTGTCCTGTAACATAATAATTTTGTGTTAAACCTCTACAGGCAAGAGTTCAGCTACAAAGACACTTGCAGTTAGAACGGGTCATTGGAAGGGTTCAGGTGACGGGCAGTTGGGATTTCATCCTTAGTAGGGGCAGGAGACCAGAAAGGTGAAAGGGTAGGGTGTCCATCAACGACTCATCTGACAACGGTGCTGCGCCTGGGCTGGGCTCAGAACACATCTTTATACCTTTATGAGATTGCTCGACTCCACTCAATTGGCTGGTTCTCATGGAAAGACAAGAAGCTCAAGGAGATGAGCCACTGACCTGAACTTCAGTCACTGAGATGTGGGCATCACAGTCAAGCCTTAGAGATGCTCGGAGGGATTCCCAAGAGACTCTGTAGTCTTTCATAGGTGGGATGGGTCATGACAGTGCATTCAATATGTGGAAAATCTGAGTAGGGTCAGGGAAACGATGCATATATGTGCTCGTATGTACACATACACACATACACATACACACACACACACACACACATATATATATATGTATATATATATATATATATGTATGTATATAAATTCTTTATATTCTTTATATAAATTATATATATGGAATATATACGTGTGTGTATACGTGTATGTATGTGTGTACGTGTGTGTATGTGTGTAAGTAAATGTGTGTACATATATAGAGATAGATACATAACTACATATCCTATTATAGTTTTACATTTGGAAAAAAAACCACCGGAAATGTAAAGTGATTTGGGGCATGAAGAAACATATCTATAAGAACTTGACTTTCTGTTCAAAGTTTACAGGCAATATGTTATTTAACAAAGGAAAAAAATAACACTGCAGGGGATGTCACTAAGAAGCCACTGCACATATATTCTAAAGTGTTAGTTCTTTTAATCCTAACAAGCTATAACAAGAGGTAACAATCTGTGTCTGGACGGTATTTCAAAGATGTTCAAAGGCCACTCTCCTCCTAAGGTCATTTTCACATTCCAGTGGAGTTATGTTGCTGCATTCTGCACATAGTAATGAGTGGCTGGGTGTATGGACAGATGGATAGAAGAGGGGACAGAAAGACAAAGGACCTGACAGATAGGTGGGTGAATGGGCGCATCAATAATAGAAATGTACAGAAATGAACAGAAAGATAGACAGAATACCAGATGGATGGGTTGGATGGATATATGAGCAGATAAAATGGTTTAGAGATGAAAGGCTTTTAGCCCTTTCTCCTTGAGACTCTCACAATGCCTTACATACAGCATGCTGCCAGTTAGTGAAGATGTGACCCATAGTCTCAGCAATATACCCAGGTCACTCCTTTGCACGTCTTAGACTTGGAATGAACTCAACATCACCTGACACACTTGACTATTGTCTGTTCTTCAAAGTGTTTGGTATCCTGGAGTCTCCCATGTGGTTTTGTGCACAGAGCAGGCACATGTAAGTGCATGTGAGGAACACTGCCATTTGACACAGCCTCTGCAAAGTCTGTTATCAGTAGGTTGGAACCCAAGAGTCCGGCCAGGAAACTGGGCATGAGAACTTCTTTCCAGGTTCACTGTGAAATGGTCTGGAGAAGAGAGAACATGAGTCTTGCATTGACTGACCTCACTTCCTTGCTCAGCTCTGTCTACATTTCAGACATGATGTGTCACCGTCCAAGAGAAGTTAACTTCTCTAAGAGTGATCTGGTACTGAAGAAGCTGGGTAAGTCTGTGACTGACAGTTAACCTGGGGCCCATCCTCATCGACACATAATAGAGACAGAGTCAGATCCACATGAGGCAGTACTCCCTGCTGATCGCACACACAATCATGCCTTTCTTGAGGCAGATCTGGGTCCTGCAAACCACTAGAATATTAAGACGATGCATAGCCTTCATTCCCTACCAGGGTCTTTAAAATCTTCTACAATAAGAAAGACTCTATGGTCTGCACCCCTCGGTGCTTTTGGCTTTCAATGGTTTTCTTCCTTTTGCAGCAATTTTTACTAGAAAAAGTTCTGGATTTCTAACTCCCTTTCCTCTGAGAGAAATCCAGTCTATTCCTGGTCATGTAGGACCCCCTGGGAGCTTGGAGCTGATTTAACTGGAACCAGGGCATAGATATCAAACCTGAGATCCTGCCCCAATCACTTACAGAGTGCAGGGACAAGTACAGGAGTAAAGGCACACATATGGAGAGAATCAGCAGGAACAAGATACAGAAATATTCTGTGTCTTGATTAGGGTAGACACTATTTGGTAAAATCATAACACACACACACACTCACATATACATGCACACTTATACATATGGAGAGAGAGAGAGAGAGAGAGAGAGAGAGAGAGAGAGAGAGAGAGAGAGGAGCATGCACATGGAACTCGTGCAGGATCGGTGGGTGGGTTGAGCAATGCTGGATTCCTGACTTGTATTATTGTACAGTTGTGATGGAACACACTGGCCTAGGAGAGGCTGGTAAAGGATGCAGATCTCTCTAAGCTATGCTTTATAATGACATGGGGATCTTCATGCCAGCATTTTAAATATTGAGATATATCTGTGTATGGTTAGTCACAAATGCCAAGCCACAGGGTCCACTGAACAGAGCAGAGGTGCGTCAGCTACTTAGCATTAAACAGACAAAGAAAATCTCCCAAGGAGGGAATTCTTTCAGACATAAATATGAGCCCATCAGCCAGCCAAGGAGGAGGATGGGCTAAGAAGTACCAAGCAGTAGCTGGGATCTGTGGGTATCACTTAGAGCAACAATACAAATGTTAATAACAGATGAGAATCAGAGTCCAGCAGCTCCTGATCCCCACCCCTTCAATATCTATAGGAAGATACATTCTAAGGACCCTGGTGAGTACCTGTATGCAAACACTAAGATCACTACTTTGGTAACCAATGGCAACTAAATGATTAATGGGAAGGTAGCACATACTGTGCAGACACACTGAAAGGAAAGATGATTCATACTCTAGGTGGGATGAAGTGTGATGTCTCAAGATTTCATTATGCTATTCTCATTAGTGTACAGTTGCAAATATATGTGTATGTGTATATACACATACATACATATATTGTGTATATATTTGCAAATACATAGTGTAAATATAGTGTATGCATATATACTGTATGTATACAGTATATATGTATATATGTGTGTGTAATATATATATATATATATATATATATATATATATATATATATATATATATATATATCTTTTAGTGTTTTCCACCTAGCATTTATAGACCTTGGACGTCTATGAAGGAAGTAAAATCAAAGACAAGGAAAGGCTGATTTATGTGCCTCTTCTCCCTCAACAAGTCACTGCTGCAACCACTCTGTGCTGACAGTACTCTTTCAGACCTAAAGGAACATCTGCTTTTGTCTGTGACAGCTCCCCTGTTACCTGTCACCCCTCTTTCTTCTATTGATCATTTATTTATGGAAGGAACTAGAACTTATATTTTTGAGCATTTTCCAGACTCTTGGTTTGTATTATTATGAACTCATTTCTCCATCACCTGCATCTTCTCCAAGCAGGGTCTTCTCATTGTTTCCTGGAAGCATCCTCCTCGCAGCCAAATGCCCCTGATACTGCTGGAGAGGAGGTACAAGTGTGATCACTAGGGGGAAATTTTCTAGGAGTTCAGTTATTCTTTCCAATGACTTTGTACCAAACCTCACTTCCCTGAGAAGCATAAAATGAAACGCATGCAGGTGCGCACGTTCGCGATGGGATTCCAAAGCAAACCAAATGCACAGGCTTGTGCAATATCCACGAAGGACCGGCACTGCAGCTACTTGTAGCTCAGTTTTGGGGAACAGACCTCTCTCTGACAGTAAATTCCAATAAAGTTGGTGGGTGTTGCACTAGTGACTCCACTCTGAGTCACTCCTAAGGACCTGAAATCACCCAAGGATTACACAGCAGGATGGTGGAGAGAGGGAGAGGTCAGCAGGTCTGATTCGATGGGAACCTGATTTCAGAAGCAGTTCTCTAATGACTTTGATGCTTTGGGTAAGGGCTTCCCAGTCATGCTGGGCTCCATGATGAGAGACAGGCAGGAAGTGGAGAAATGTAGGGCTATTTATTATCTTGATATTTGTACCTGAGATGTCAGAAGAGAGTAGTGGCTCCATCAATAAGTAAAAAAAAATAAAGCATGTGTGTGTGTGTGTGCGTGTGTGTTGGTGTGTCTGTCTATGTGTATGTGTGTCTGTGTGCACATGCATGTTCAGTTTGCCATATCAGTGGGTATATGTACACATATGTTTACCTTCTTATGGTGGCTAGAGGTCAACCCTCTCTCGGTATCGTCCCTCTGGCATCATTCACCTTGTTTCTTGTGATGTGGTCTCTTACTTAGCTAGAACTCACTAAGTTGGCTATCCCGGCTGGCCAGCAAACTGCAAGAATCTGCCTGTCTCTGCCTGTCTCTGCCTGTCTCCAGTACTGGGATTCCAACAGCAGAGAACCAGATCCAGATATCTACATAGGTTCTGGGGATCAAACACTTGCACGGCTAGCGTGTTACTAACTGAGCAATCTCCCCTCCTTCTTTCCTCTTTGCTCCTAGATGTTCAACCAAACCCTACAGGCAAAACAAAACTTTTTTTTTTTTTTTTTTTGGTGTGGCACCTTCATCCACTTAGAGATAGTTCTGCAACTTCCGAAAAGGTGAAACATTTTTTTACAGAGAGGGAGAGGAACTAAAATCTCGTTCATTTCCTCTGTTCCCTTTCTCCCTGTCTGTAAAGTCGACTTCTCCAGACCTCCCCCACCAAGAGCATCCAGGAAGACCATGGCAGTGGCACAGGGCCAGCATGGCATCCTTACCTATGTTATACCATCAAATGAAGTGCCGGGGTCTGGGCTCGTCCTTCAATGCTCTCCTTGAGTCCTTTGCTTTTCTTTGGAGGCAGAAAGAAACCCAGAAGTTTTACAATAATGTGCTGTAGTGGCAGGAACAAGGCTCTGGAATGAAAGGACTCCTGCTGTGTACATTAAAGCAAGCCATTTGGTCAGCTGGGTCAGCCAGGAACACCTCTCTGAGCCCCATGCTGAGATGGCCTGCTTACCACTCACCTGGTCAGGGTAAAACCATGACCTCTTACTGAATTCTCTCATAGATTATTACACTATTTACATGAGTCCACACTGCAAACCCTCCCATCAGGTCATGTCTGATTCTGCATCTACTCTATGCTTTCTCGACTGTCTCCTTATGATAGATTGCAGAGGATTTTAAGAGTATGAACTATGCAGCCGTGTCTAGAATCATAACTGCTAACGTTTGCTCACCACGTGATGTCAGAAAAGCCCTCTGATTAAAGAAAAAACAAACAAACAAACAAACAAACAAACGGGTAGTGCCTTAGCTTTGTCCTTACTCAAATGGTTATAAGGGAGCAGTATTAACATGACAGCCCAACAAGTTCAAACCAAGGCCAAGGCCTGGGTGAGAGTCAGATACCAGTTGCCTGTTAGTAATGTTTTAATTTGGTGGCAGGTTCCATAGGGTCATTTAGGGTACGTTCATTCCTCTGACTCTGTGAGGAAAGCTCAGAGCTCTCCCTGAGACACTGCTCCTCCCCCTTTCTGAGTCCAAGTCTGAGCCAATCTGGCTGGTCATCACTCTGCCACGAGGTCAGGCTCGAAGGTGTACCTCTGACCCAACAAATGAGCCAGCCCATTGTCACCCAAACCACAGCTTGGAGAACCCTCACTGCAGGCTTCAGATACCTTACTGGACCCAGCCTTGGAGGGCTTAGGGCTAGAGAGGCCCTAGCTATCTCGATCACGTGGAATCCTGTACTGGAGCTCACGTGGATGGAGAAGAGCCAGTTCCAGCGATTGCCCAGGGCACACTTCCACAGTCAGGCCCAAGTCCAGCTCTGTCCCTGGAGCTTTGGATCACGTGAGTCTTTGGAATCCCCGGTTGACTTGAGCTCATGCAGTCTGAAGGCTGCGAGGCATTGCTTTATACAGAGGGGAGACCCTGAGATTGGAAAGGCACACGGAACACACCTTCAAGGTCACGCACCAAATATCACAGTCACGACTGACCACCATGCTGGACTGCTTTGCAGAGCTGTGCTGTGCATGCGGCTCCCAAGAGCATCAGAGGTAGCACCCTTGAGACTGTTGGAATCTTGAGCTGGTAGTTACAGTGTTCACCCTTATCAAATGCATGCCAGACGCTGAGAGCTTTGGGTGCAACACTACCTGTGAGCCAGGCTTGAAGGACTGGGCAGAATCTGGGCATGTTGAAATGGGGACAGGCCTGGTATTACTAAATAAGGATTACGAAATGAAGTCTGTGCCTTGAAGCCCCAGCGTAGCAGCTGTGACCCAAAGCTGGGCCCTTGCTGCATCATATAGCTCACTTACACCCAAATGCCTCCCCACATCCTTCCTTCCCTGCATCCAGCCATGCATCCCAATAAGATGAATCGCTTTCTGTCTTAGCTCCTGGACCTGCACATTTCTACCATACTTTCTGCCTCATTCCACCGTACAAAGATATATGCTGTGCAAGAAACAAGATGAGTGCCCTGTTGACTAAGACATTGGCCAGGTAGACCAGTGAGAGGTGATTGTGAAAACGGACTTGTAGCCCAGTGGCTGGCTTTATCTAAGTATCTATACTTATCTAAGTTGTCTATTCTGGGACATTCCAGTTAGGTTTTTGTTGTTTTGTTTCTTTGCTTGTTTGTTTTGGGGAGGTTGTTGTTTTGTTTTGTTTGCAAGATCTGAGCAGTCATTTAGTGACTCTCACTTGACAAGTGCCTCTTGAGATGCTTACTGTATGCCAAGAGTTCACAGTGGGTGTATGAAGAGGAAAAGAAGTATATGTATATATGTATAAAAGAAGTGTCCTGCTTGTTAGGATTCTTGGTGCTCATGGAGGTAAGGAGCTAACAAGACATCTTGAAGACTCAAAGTCAAGGTAGTTCCTGCATACCTGGCCTGTGTTGGGAAGGATTATTCAAAAGGGCTTGGTAAGTCTGCCTTCATACAGAAACCCTAAGATACAACGAAGGATCTCCAGGAGCCAGTAATTAGGACAGCAGGCAGGAAACGCAGAGGGCAGGCAATTGCAAGTGAGTCAGGTCCTACAACTCAGGAGAGAGGAGAGGGAGGGAAGGAGAGAGGGAGGGAAGGAGAGAGGGAGGGAGGGAGGGAGGGATGGATGGAGGGAGGGAGGGAGAGACAGAGAGAGACACACAGAGAGAGACAGAGACAGAGAGAGAGAGAGAGAGAGAGAGAGAGAGAGAGAGAGAGAGAGAGAGAGAGACTTTTTCCAAGTTCTAGTGTGCTCTGAAGCCCACACTGAGAACCTGGGTGGCAGAATGCATGCACAGTCCCAGGCACACAGCAAGGGAGCACGTTCTTCTTTGCACACCCCACCAAGAAGGCTCAATGTCCAGCACTGGGTACCTCTGTATGCCATACTCATAAGGCCCCTCTCTACCTCTGATTTCGAAGGAAAGGCAGACTCTCAGTATTCCTAGGTAAGATTCTAATCTCTAGGAAAAACAGGATTCTTACCCATCTTTGTGCGGTGCCAAAGCAAAGCAATCTCCCAGGTCTAAGAAGTAGCTGGCTGGTGATCCACAGGAGTCGGTGAGGGTTTTTTTGGTTGTCATGGTGCCACAGAAGGTTCAGAATGATATCTGCTTACACCGGCTGCTTCTTAGCATCAAGATGCAGGAGGTATGGCTCGACCCTTCAGACCCCATCTAGATGGTAAACTCAAAAAGAGTGTCTGACTTAGCTGTCCTCACCTATGAATGCTCCGCAGTGGTTTATCCTGTCTATAAGGGTCCACTTTAGTTTCCTGTCTCACATTGAGGTTTGAAGTGTTACAGTGGAAACATACCCCAGTATTACCTGGTATAATTCTTAGCCAATCTAGTCATTTTTGTACCCTAAAAGAGAGAAAACTTAGAGGATGCTATTGAGGGGCCTTGCTGGAGGAAGACATTGGACATGAGCACTGATCTTGGAGACAGTCCCCAGGCCAGGTCCCCCTTTCTGTACCCTAGCCTGCCAGAGTACTGTCTCATGACCAGAGTCACCAATCCAGCCTTTTCCCTGCTTCACATCTCCTCGGGATCCAAGGTACTGGGACTTCTCTGAAGAGTCTCCACATTTCTCCAGGGCCCCGAAGTCTGCCACCCAGCTCCCACCAAACTCTCTTTGGCACGAACCAGGTCATAAATAACTCACAAGCTGTTTGCTGCTCTCTCTGGAAGAGGAGGGGAGGCATGAGCCTCAGAGGGAAGGTTTTGCAAAAACTGCACATTTAGGTCCCTTTAAGAGACCAGCAGAGAGACAAGCTGCATTCAAAGGCAGACACATGGCACTCAGAGCTCTTCTGTTCCAGAAAATGCCTTGGAGCCTCCTGCCCTCAAAATTGGCATCAGAAAGAGGCAGGAAAGTTGGTGATCTAAGCAAAAGTAAAACCAGAGAGGAAAGAACTGATCTCCAGTAAGCGTTGTTACCCACACACAGTTCTTCCAAGTTGTTGCTGTTTCTTATTATTCTCAGAGGTCCTGATCTCAGACAACTGCTATGGATTTTGACTAGGAACACACAGGTTAACGCAAACTGTGGGGATTACCTAGTGACCTATGATCCCATAGAAAGCTTTAGCCATGCCATCTAAAACAGAAGTTGTTTTACAATCTACCAGCAAGATACTTGTCGGACATCCAGATGGGACAATTGACTGAAGTCACCACGGTGGGGCTGGGATGGTAGCTTGCCATGCAGGCATGAGGACCTGAGTTTCAGTCCCCAAAACCCACATCTTAAAAGAATTCATCCGCAGTAGTGCATGTTTGTTAGGAAGACAAATAGATTTCTGAGACTAGCTGGCCAGTCAGCTTAGCCCACTTGGCAAGTTCCAAGCCAGCGATAAACCCTACAGGCAATTATTGGGGCTGAAAGAGATTGGATTGATCTTCTCCAGGTATGTGTCCCAGTTCAGTTATCCAGTCCCATGCATGCAGTGAGTCCTAAATACATATACTATATACATAGGAACAAGAACACATAGGAACTGGTGTGTGTGTGTGTGTGTGAGTGTGTGTGTATGTGTAAAACAGCAATAATTAAAGAGTAAGCAGCCATACACTTAATAATGGAGGCATGGGGAGAGTTGGAAGGGGCAGGGGGAGGGAGGAAATAAAATAGATACAGTATTCGTACATAAAATTCTCCAAAAAAATTAAAGAAGAAGAGGGAGGAAGAGGAAGAGGAGGAGGAGGAGAAAGAAGAAGAAGAAGAAGAAGAAGAAGAAGAAGAAGAAGAAGAAGAAGAAGAAGAAGAAGAAGAAGAAGAAGAAGAAAGAATCTCTGCCCCAAACAGCAAAAAAATAAAGATGACAGCACTTGAGGACTAGCAGATAAAGTTGCCTTATTGGCTCCACCTGCAGAACTACACACCCACACAGAGGCATCTGGGCAGGTGCATATGTACACACACACACACACACAATTATCAAACAAGCTGTGTTGGTTTAAAATGTCCACTGAGGGATACAAACAACCCAATGGATCACGTCTGCCGTTACTGATGGATTACGGAGGAGCAGTCTCTCCTGGGAAGCTCAGGACTTTGGCCCTTCAAGTGTTAACACATCAGCAGAGTTAGAAGAACTTCAGAGAATCAACCATTTGTGCAGCCCCTCTGGCTCTCCAGTGGCCCCAGGCTACACCAGACATTCCCTAGGCACAATCACCAGCACAGTATACAAATCTGGTTCAGGCAGGTTAAGTCATTAACAAATAAATGAACATGAATTTCATTTGCAGCTGACTCAAAGCTGGGAAGCAAATTGAAACTAGTCAACAGTGCAGTTCTTATCCAAAGAGATGAGGACACGCTAGAAAAGGGCTGGAGTGAAGAAGAGAGAGCCTTCTGGGGTCTGCTGTTCATTTCTGTCAGAGGGCTTTCCATGGCTCTGAGCTCACGAAGGTTAAGTAGCATATGGGAGATATGAGAAGCAGCCCGGGACCTGGGCCCATCACTATCACGTGACACAAGTTCCTGGAGTTAGGTGTCTGATGGAGAAGCTTGAGAAATGCTGGTCTGCAGTATAGGAGCAGACATACTGTGACCAAGGATGGCTGATTGTCACATTTGCTGTGGAGTGGGAAGATTCCCTGTGCAGTTGGGCTTAGGTCAGGGGCTTAAATCCTTAGAGGGCAGAATGATGATCCTGTGACCCTACCCAGAAGTCACCAACCAGGGAGCATGGCTCTTAGAAACAGATGGACAAACGTTAGCAGTCTGTCTAGAGGAAGCAAAAGGCAGGGAAGGGGTTTTGATAGCCCTATACCCCTGCAGAACATGAGAACCTTATCAATGCACATAAGCATAGAATATACTCATATACGCATATACTCATAGACATGAGCACACAATCAAAACTAACATATAGCGGAGGGGGTGGTTGACCCTAGTACTCAAAGAGAAAAGACACAAAGCATTTTAAAACATTTTATTTAATATTTGTGTGTGTGTGTGTATGTGTGTGTGTGTAGGAGCATGCACATGTCACAACTTACCCATGGAGGCCAAAGGAAAATCTTCAGGAGTCAGTTCTTTCTTTCCACAGTGGGTTCTGGGGACTGAACTGAAGTCACCAGGCTTCTTGCATGGAAATGCCTTTACCCACTGAGCCATCTTGCTGGCCCAATAATCAACATTTTGATGAACTCAGAAACTCTTGTAAAAAAAAAAATGGATGGGCAGTATTCAAGGCAAAATTGACAGGAAGTAAGCCCCTCATCACCAGGGACAAACACAGACACGTTGGAATTGCATGGAGACTCTTGTAGGTCCTTGGCACTTTGACTTCTTCCATGGATCCCTCTCCAAAAATAAAAAATAAAAAAAAAATTTAAAAATGTAAAATAATTTATACCTGCATCTGTTTGGTAGCTGTTAAAACCAAAATTAATTAATATTCCTTTCTTTTCTTCTGGTTTGAAAAGAAACTCGCATGTGCTCTGCCCACCCGTGAGAGAAATGTTAAATTGGGGATCTCCAAGCACCTTTGTCCCCAAATGGGATTTCATTAGAAAAATTCTTCTTTCGAACAGAGAAGCACTCAGAGTCTGCTTTTGAGATTTGCATGGACATATTCTGAAGAGAGTACAAAGAGAGACATATGTCCATGCTGTGACTCCATTCTGCAAAACCCAGACTCCTGTACCCTAAATATGATAGAGGCTGATACTCGAGGATAAGATCCAGGGCCTGGGGTAAAAGTGAAGCCTGGCACATCGTTTATTCAATATCTTATTTCTACTTAAACACTTAGTCAACAAAGAATGAACATCAGAGCTAGAAAATTGCCAGATAAAATGTGATCTGGTCTATCAATCTGTCTTTAATTATTATTTGGGTAGGCATGAGGAGCCACCTTTTAGGACAGATGCCGTGGAGATACCACAGAGTGGCATTCACAGGACAGACAGTACAAGAGAAAGCCCCAGTGCACCCACCCATGATGCACCCAGAAACAACAACACAAAATAGGACTGTCAGGGGCCCCTTGCCACACACCCCCGCCAAACACAATCAGAAACAAGTTCAATGCATCAAAGTGTGGTTGGTCTATGCTAGGACTGCATTCTTTTCCCTAGGTTGGATGGCTGCTAAATGCTCTGAAACAAAGAGTACGCAGTGTCCTATGGCCAGGTAGGCAGCACTTCACATGGCTGACCCCATCACCAAGGTGTCCTGAATAACCCACCAAGTAAGGCACGAACTACATAAAGATTCTTCTCATCAGTGTACGTATTCAATATCCCACCCTCGGCCCCCCTGTCTCTCATCTCTCTCAGGCTTTTTTTAAAAAATCATGTTTAACTCGAAGACAATAAAAATCTTTAAAGGACTGATCGCTTTGGAGGCAAACGCCTCCCTTCCCCGTATGAGTGAGAATGGGATCAAAAGGGGTGAGAACGTCGAGAGGGGGGCTAAGCAGCCTCTAATTGAAGGAAGGGGGAAAAATCTGAGGAGATGGCTATGCCTCAACAAAAGAAAGGGCAAAGGGAGTCAAGTGTGGAGATCTGTTAATTTCAGAGAGCCCAGCTCCTGAGTTTTACATCTCTGCCTACTGCCCGACACCCAAAGAAACCCTTTCATTCCAGTAGGCATTCGTCCCCAAAGCAATTTATTAAATTGAAGCCTCCTCCAGCCAGGCCAAGCCTGAGGTCTGCTGGGTACGGCAAAGGAAGAGAGATGAGCAAAACCTGGGGTGTCATCGCAGAGAACAGCAGAGTTCTCCACACCCCCTTGTGAGCCCCGAAAAGCCACGTGACTGATAGTCTAAGAAGGAAGCCTGGAGAGCCAAAAAACACATAAAACAAGAATAAACTAAATCCCCAAACCCTGCCGATGCTACTAACTTGCATTCCCAGTCCTCCACCCTCCCAGGTAGAAGTCATGAGTGGATTTGTCGGCTGTGACCGGAAGCTACGCTTTCTGTGCGCATCCTCCAATACACACAACCTCAGGGTTGTTCGAAGAGCCAAAAGCCTTCTGCCATCCTCACACCTTGCTCCCCTCAGTCCCCCAACTGAATGTTACCCTTGGAAGTAAGCCCGCCTGCGAGTCTCATTTGTACCGCCTTTGCTTTCTCTAACTGCGCCAGGAAAAAGAGGATCTGGATTTATTGTACATCTGTTTGTGTTCGGCTTAATAAAAGGAAACCTATATTTTAAGATAAACTTTGTTAGTAATTCATGAAGTGACTATTTATGCTAATCAGGCAGAAATATATTCTCAGGCATAATGCATTACATAAATTTGAATGCAAAATGTTCAATTATGAGGTAAATACAGGTAACGCAAATAATAAATTACCTCTAATAAAAATTATGAAATGCGTGTCTTCAAAGAGAATGGCTCTAGCTTACAACTGTGAATTGCTTAAAGAGAGAAAAATTAATAAAGACTGAATTGCCCTGATGATTATTTCGCCCATAACTCACCTATTCATAACGACTTTTTTTGGTAATCAGACTGTTGTTTCTCGCTCTCCGATGCAGGCAAGCCGAGGTTGTTTCCTCAGCAATTTTACCATTATCAGATTATCTCGTCTGATTCTATTAATTTTCTCCCATGAATCTGCTAACAGCAGTCTGTGATTTACTTACCCTGCTAAGTGAAGACGGCTAAAAGGATTTATCTAACACTAGACCTAGGAACTGAGCATGTCTTATCACTCAAGCCCTCTCCAGAACTCTTCCTCAGATCAATGGAGTCGGGTTCCTACTGAAATTTAGTGGACGCCGGTGAGCTCGGCACCATAAAATCAGCTTGCACATAAACAAAGCTCTCAGACGCTTCCAGCTACATCCTGTTCACTTCAGTCTGTATGACTGATTTAAACGTGATACATTTGAGCAGTAGTAAGAAAAAAAAATATTCCTTTTAGCTCCCAATCTTTGCAACTTAGACACAAAGGGCCTTCTACACCTTCAGCTTTGCATGAAGCTACACATATATCAACTTGAAGCTACGGTTGTCTTTGCTGAAGCTTTTTTGAGCCTTCTTACACAGCCAGCCCAGTGCTCTCCTTCCCATCCAAGCCGTTTTATAAATATTCATTGCTTGCAGGAACTTTAATGTTACCGGGTTGAACTGGTCAATAATGACAAGCGCATGGTTTCTAAATCACTGCATAGAGCTGGCTGAGGAAGCTGAAGTCTATCTGAGAGCCGGGGTTCAGATTGTATTTGGATTAGGTTGGCTTGGCTAAAAGCGAAACAAACAGTGTAAGCAAAGAAGTCGCAAGCACTGTGGCCTGCTGTAATTGTGGGGAATCGCAAACCTGAATGGTGCTAAATTAAAATGAGTGCTTGCAATTGTTATCGAAGAAACGCTGCTAACAGCAAACTGTAAATGTTTAGACACCTCCTGCGCATCGCTAAACAATGCAGTAAGGGAGGCAAACGATGGGACCTAAGTGCTAAGCCTGAAAGCACTCCAGCTTTCTTTAGAAAATATTTCTGACCTCCTCTCTCTTTTTCCTTCCAACAAAACTGGGAGGTTGTAAAAGTCTCTGAAAAAAAGAGGAAGAAAAAAATGCTACGGCTAACAATAGCAAGAATGAAAAATAAACTGGGGGGGAAAATGTGTAGCTAATGATAGTTAACTAGCCACACATGGCCCCTGAGTGTCCAGAAAGAGTACAGATTTGTGATAATTGGTTGGGTGGCTATGGAGCTATAGGGCATGCTCTCCATCATCAGCAATTTTTGTTTATGAGATGGTGCCTATTTATAAATATAGCCATCTCCATGTTTCTAGCCCAAAACATACATTTTTTTGAAAGGCAGGGAGTATACTTTATAGTGTTTAACAAAACCTTCATGTCTAAAAATTATCATAAAAGTGAATGGTTTCTAAAGACACATTATCATATACGCAAAAAAATAAACTTTAGGCATCTGTGGTTAATAATTTTTAGAAAGACCTAGAAAACCATGGCTAACCAGCAGGACATTTGTGTGATCTTAAACACTGCTTTCCCCTTCGAATGTACACTAGAATCCCTTAGCTTCACTGCCAGGTAAAATATGGTTTAAAAGGAGGAAGAAGAGAGAAGTCTCTTAGGTCACCTCAGTATTGACAGTCTTCACTCTTTCTTCCCCAAACTGGAACTAAACATAGCTCATGCTACCGTAACCAAACATTCCTATAAAAACAAAACCATCCTTATAAAGAGCTCTGCAGTTAACAGTGCAAGAAGAATGGCTTGTCTAGAAAATACCAACAGGCCCTTTAGAACGAGGACGTCTCTACGAGTCTCCCAGGGCGTCTACCAATAGGGGTGCCAGAGTTTGTGGATGAGAAATGAACCCTGGTCTAATCTGGTGTCCCGAGGCAGGCAGGCAGTGACACCTAAGGCCTCTTTATAAACAGCCAAGAATGCTAGGGGCGGGTTTGAGACCACACTTAGGTGCAATGTTCACGAAGCTGGCTTAATATATGACTTAAGTGTCCGAAGTCAGGATTTTCTGAGAATTACCTTTCAGATAAACCATTTTAAGCCACAGCAGTAACTTTGCTTAGGAAAGATGCCTCCTCTATCACTGGATTCCAAGGAACTTTTAACTCTATGGTTACTGCCACAAAGCGGGTTGGAAAGCCTTGCCAGTCCTTTGAAAGAGCCTGGGTCCTTGTTAAATGGCATCAACAGGCACAGGTCTCTCAGCCAGAATAACATTCTCTGAAGAGACTCCCAAGCCAAGAAAGGAAGCCTTAGAGGAAAAAATAAGTTGCAGCACCTGCTCGCAGTGTCTGGAGGCCCTTCCCTGCAAGGCTGGCTTCTCCCACTGTGATCCAACTAGCTTTCTTGTGCCTCTTGCCTCTTTCCACACTAGGAAATCAGCGTCTCTGTACATTCCTTAAAACCAGAATGAGATTAATTTTCAACTAAGCTTTGCCGAAAGGTGGCGCTGTTGAGGTAAAAACCAACTCTATCCAACAATAGTTTTTACTCGGGATTCTTTTGCAGTCTTTTCGAGTTTTTTTTTTGGGGGGGAACCCTCATAGATACCCCCCAATATGGTTAAAACAAATACAATCAACACCAGATGCATTTCATTATTCGAAGGAATCAATAGTCCCAGCTTCCAAGCAGGTGAGACAGTCTTCCAAATGTAAGGTGGTTTCAGACGACCCTGTTTTCCCAGATTCAGCCTCCGCTCTTCTGACTTGCCTATCGCTTTAAGATCTTAGAAAAGAGTTGTTAGTTTCTTTTCTTTTCTTTTCTCTCTTTCTTTTTTTTTTTTTTTTGTCTATGCCCACCCCCAATATTTTTGCATAGCTTTGGAAGAATCAGTGTAGAAAACTGAACAGGTTATTAGCATTTGCTACGGGGAGGGGGCAACCCTACCCCACCCCCACTCTGGGTTTCCGGACTTGTCCGGAGGTGGGGGGGGGAAATATCGGTTTAAAATTTAACCCTTGGAAAGGAGCTGGGAAGGCTCTGGGGTACTGCCCCCAAACCACCACCACCCCAGCCCTTCACCACCAAGTTCTAAATACCAAATAATTAAGCGAGGTGGGAGGGCAAAGACGCTCCGGACCCTGATAAACAGGGTTCAGATTTCATAATGGTGAGAATGATATGGTCAGGGTGTATGGGGGGGGCATCTCAAGCAGGATTCAGGTTTCATAAATGGAAAAGGTGGTGGATTGTAGAGGGGAGAAAAGAGAAACGGCGGGGGGGGGGAGAGGAGGAGGAGAGAGGAGAAAATGAATATGAATATTTCTCAAAAGCCAAACTCCATTCTAGAGTCCTGAGGCTGAGGGTTGAGCCTGGCTGATCAGACTCAAGCTTAAAGCGTCCCAGAACAACTTGCTGGCACCATCATTCTGTCTGTCCCTCCAAGGACAGAAGATGCTAGGGGGCAGCTAGTCCCTATATACTTTAAGCCCCCTGCTTTTTCAAGAGTTATACTGGCTTTCTTCCCCGCGAGAAATCAAAAAAAAAAAAAATTGCAGGCGCACCGCTCACTGATCCCCGCGCGCATTCTGGGTCCCCGCACCCTTGGCGCCCCCATCTGATCACCTCACTTGCAGAGAGGGACAAAGAGTTCAGTCAAGTTGGGCCCCCGGAGCATCAGATTCAGGGAAGGAAGGCACCCGGCTCCCCCCATCAACAGCCACGAAAGATGCAGAGGATGGATCAAAGATCGAAAACTGCAAGACAAATAAATGCACTTTGTCAGGGTGCGGGACCGGCAGGGGACAGGGGAGTTCTGGCGGATCTCTGCAGCATGAGAGCTGCGGTTTAGCCGAGCAGGCCTCTCGAGGAAAGCAAAACCATCCTCCCGGGTCCTACCGGATTCCAGCCGCCCTTTTAGTAAACTCTGTCCCCTGGTGCACTAAACTTCGCACCGGCCGGTGTTGGGGGGGGGGGGGGGTGTTGCTCCCTGGCTGCGCCCCAGTAGCAGCGCCGCAAGGGTTAAGCAAGCCTGTCCCAGCTGACAGTCAGCTGATTGGGCTGTGATTGACAGCTCCGAAAAGTTTCCTTGTTTCTATACTATTATGCTAATCGCTGCCGCTCTCGCCGCCTCCCATTGGCGGAGAGTGCCAGTCAATTTCCCATTTGAGCCTGACGTCACGGGTGCTATAAAACTCAGCAATTGCTTTAAACTCTTCTCGCTGGGATCAGAGGCTTTAAAATCTTTTTTCATCTTGGAGCTGTAGCTCGGGCTGCTCGTCCGCTCGGCCTCTCCCCCCAACCCTTTTGCTCTCGGCTTTGCCTTGGCCCAGGACTTTGCAATTTTGCTTTAAAAAATAATAAGAAAGAAAGAAAAGAAAAGAAAAGAAAAACCAAAACCAAAAGAAAAAAAAAGGGCAAGAAAGAACTAAACTCCCCCCTCCCTTGCCTCCAGCCGGCCTGCACCTCGGTCTTGCACTTTGCACGGAGGGAGAGGGTGAGAGAGAGAGAGAGAGAGCGCGCGCGCACGCGAGGGATCCGGAGAGAGAAAAGAAAATAATAATAGTAACCATAAGAGCCAGGCAGAAGAGGAGAGAAGCGTGAAGTGTTAACCACTCCGGTGTGGAGGCCCGCGCCTCCGGGACAGCCACCCGCCGCGCCACACAGCCCCGGAGCAGCCGCCGCGCGCGCCCCGCCTGCAGCCCGGCCGGCTTAGGCGAGCCCTCCTTATGCAAAGCGCGCAGCGGAGCGGCGAGCCGGGGACGCCGCGCACCGGGCCGTGCTCCTCCGGCATCCTCTCTGCCGCTGTCATCACCACCGTCACCGCCAGCCGCGGAGGACCTTCCCGAGCCTGAAGCGCCCGGGATCGGAGCTCAGGGAGGCGAGCAGGCGAGGAGGGGGCCCGGGGCGAGCGGAGGAGAGAGAGCGAGAGAGCAAGAGAGAGAAAGAGAGAGAGAGAGCACATTGGCGTGAGCAGGGGGAGGGAGGGCGGGCGCGGGGGGCTGCGGGCAGGGCGGGGGGTGTGTGCACGTTCGAGCTTTCGGGCCACAGCCACCGCCGCGCGAGCTAGAAGCGCCCTAGCCCGGCAAGCTGGCTCACCCGCTGGCCACCCAGCACAGCCCGCTGGCCCCTCTCCTGCAGCCCATCTGGCGGAGCGGCGGCGGCGGTGGCGGCGGAGGCAGGAGGATGGCTTCAGAACTGGCAATGAACAATTCCGACCTGCCCACCAGTCCCCTGGCCATGGAATATGTTAATGACTTCGATCTGATGAAGTTTGAAGTGAAAAAGGAACCGGTGGAGACCGACCGCATCATCAGCCAGTGCGGCCGTCTCATCGCCGGGGGCTCGCTGTCCTCCACCCCCATGAGCACGCCCTGCAGCTCGGTGCCCCCGTCCCCCAGCTTCTCGGCGCCCAGCCCGGGCTCGGGCAGCGAACAGAAGGCGCACCTGGAAGACTACTACTGGATGACCGGCTACCCGCAGCAGCTCAACCCGGAGGCGCTGGGCTTCAGCCCGGAGGACGCGGTCGAGGCGCTCATCAGCAACAGCCACCAGCTCCAGGGTGGCTTCGATGGCTATGCGCGGGGAGCGCAGCAGCTGGCCGCGGCAGCGGGGGCCGGCGCCGGCGCCTCCCTGGGCGGCAGCGGCGAGGAGATGGGCCCCGCCGCCGCCGTGGTGTCCGCCGTGATCGCCGCGGCCGCTGCGCAGAGCGGCGCGGCACCCCACTACCATCACCACCACCACCACGCCGCGGGGCACCACCACCATCCGACGGCCGGCGCCCCGGGAGCCGCGGGCGGCGCGTCCGCCTCTGCGAGCGGCGCGGGTGGCGCGGGCGGCGGTGGCCCGGCCAGCGCCGGGGGCGGCGGCGGCGGAGGCGGCGGCGGGGGCACGGCGGGGGCGGGGGGCGCCCTGCACCCGCACCATGCCGCGGGCGGCCTGCACTTCGACGACCGCTTCTCGGACGAGCAGTTGGTGACCATGTCGGTGCGCGAGCTGAACCGGCAGCTGCGCGGGGTCAGCAAGGAGGAGGTGATCCGACTGAAGCAGAAGAGGCGGACCCTGAAAAACCGCGGCTATGCCCAGTCCTGCCGCTTCAAGAGGGTGCAGCAGAGACACGTCCTGGAGTCGGAGAAGAACCAGCTGCTGCAGCAGGTAGACCACCTCAAGCAGGAGATCTCCAGGCTGGTGCGCGAAAGGGACGCCTACAAGGAGAAATACGAGAAGCTGGTGAGCAACGGCTTCCGAGAAAACGGCTCGAGCAGCGACAACCCTTCCTCTCCCGAATTTTTCATGTGAGTGTGACACGCGATCCCAGCTAGCCACCTTGTTAAATGCTCCGTGGGGGTCCCGCTCCTGAGTGGGCTTGCTAGTTGCAGGGCCAAGCTCGCTCGGCCACCACCTCGCCCCCTCCCCTGGCGAGTTTGCTCCCCTTGGCCCTGAACAGAACACACACACACACACACACACCAAGTTTGTGGTGGTGGTGGTGATGGCTCTTTTGAATTGGGGAGGGAAAGGGTGTCTGGCTCATGGATTGCCAACCTGAATTCCCCCGTAACTTGCTAGCTTGGTTGTTTTGTTCTTTTTTTATTATTATTCTTATTACAACTACTACTCTTTTTACACCGCCTGCCCCACACATACCCTGGACTTGCACAAGGGTCAAAGATCTGAGCAGCGTACTTCATGTAGGGCATAGCTCACCTTTGAACCTGGCCATCAATCGCCTGTATATATATTTTTTCTTCTTCTTCTTCTTCAGCTCATGAGCTGGTGTTCATTCTGTGTGTGTGTGTTTGTGTGTTTTATTTTGTTTGGATTTTCTTTTTTTTCTTCTTCTCCTTTGTTTTTGTTTATTATTACTATTACTAATTTTTTGGAGCTTGCTGTGTTTCCCAGCCTCTGCCACCCCCCACCCCCACCCCCTGCACCATGTTCTTGAGATAAAAGAAAAAGAAAAAAAAGCAGGTTTTTTCCCCCTCCTTCTGAGTTCTTCTGATTGAGCTTGCAAAGGAAAAAAAAATGTGAAATGCTATAGACCTTGCAGCGAGCTGAGTTCCACGGGGTTTTTATTTTAGCATTGTTATGCTAAAACAGAATGAACTAAAGCCACTTCTGAACCTGCCACAATCAAGCCTGCGTCAACCTTCTGGGTGTGACTTGTGAGTTTTGGCCTTATGATGCCAAATCTGAAAGTTTAGTCTGCCATTAAACAACAAACAAACAAAAACACAAAAACAAACTTACTCTCATCTCATGCATTACGATGCTTGCTACTTTGTCTTAGCAACAATGAACTATAACAGTTTCAAAGACATTATGGAAAAGAGACATTATATTAATAAAAGAAGCCTGCATGCTGGACATGTATGGTATAATTATTTTTTTCCTCCCCCCCCCCCATTTTGGCTTGGAAATGGACTTTTGAAGACTTAGCGCATGACATCCATACTTTTGATTTACAGCCTCATGACTTTTTTGAGTTCCAAACAACAACAGAAAAAGTACAACCCCAGAGCCTCCTTCCCTTGACAGTTTGCTTCTACTCCTGACTGCTTTGAGTTACAATGAACTTCAGCCTCCCGTTGTACATGCACTGAAGGCGTTCCTTGTCAAAGATAGCAGAATGGGCTACAAATTTATATGGCAAATATTATAGAACGTAAATTAAATGTTTTCTTTTTAGAAACAATGATGCCTGTTTTGGGGCACTTTAAATTGTGCTATTGCCAAAAGCAGTCTAAATTTTCTTTGAAAAGAAAGAAAAAAAAAATCTGCCCCAATTATATTTTGGTTGGTTTTATTTTGTTTTATTTTTTTCTATTTTTTTTAATTTAATTTTTTTTTTTTTTTGGCTTTTGGTCATTGTCAAATGTGGAATGCTATGGGTTTCTAGTATATAATTTAATTCTAGATTTTATAATCTGTTAGCCCAGTTAAAATGTATGCTACAGATAAAGGAATGTTATAGATACATTTGAAAGAGTTAGGTCTGTGTAGCTGTAGATTTTTTTAAAGACCGATGCACTAAATTGTTTACTGTTGTGATGTTAAGGGGGGTAGAGTTTGCAAGGGGACTGTTTAAAAAGTAGCTTCTGAAGCATGTGCTTGCAACTTAAATATAAGTTGGGTATGTGTAGTTCTTGCTATACCATGGACTGTATTGAAAACCAAAGTATTAAAAGGGGAAATGCCCCTGTTTATATCTGTAGGGGTGTTTTACATTCAAAATGTATGTTTTTTTCCAAAATTAAAGTATTTGGGACTGAATTGCACTAAGATATAACCTGCAAGCATATAATACAAAAAAAAATCGCAAAAACTGTTTAGAACGCTAATAAAATTTATGCAGTTATAAAATGGCATTACTGCACAGTTTTAAAGTGATGCAGATTTTTTTACAGTTATGTTGTGGTGCAGAACTGGATTTTCTGTAACTTAAAAAAAATCCACAGTTTTAAAGGCAATAACCAGTAAATGTTATTTTCAGGGACTGACATCCTGTCTTAAAAGAAAGAAAGAAAGAAAGAAAGAAAGAAAGAAAGAAAGAAAGAAAGAAAGAAAGAAAAGGAAAGGAAATCTTACCACAATAAATATAAGAAATCTTGTCAGTTACTTTTCTTTTACATATTTTGCTGTGCAAAATTGTTTTATAACTTGAGTTACTAAACTAACCACGCGTGACGTTCTACATGCTTCTCTTTCATTTTCAATTCTGGTTATATCAAGAGAAAGAATAATCTACAATAATAAACTGCATTTTTTTTTGATTCTGTTCCGTTTCTTAGTGTACAGATTAACTGGGTCCCATGTCTTGGAGCTTGGATATGAAATACAAAATGCATTCTCTTTGATTTCTGAATAAGGGAGTTGGAGGCAGGAATTCCTGGTGAAATTACAGGCTATTCTGAGAGGCAGGAGATTGACACCATATAGTCAGTAACAATATTTAATATAAATACAAATTATGACATTTCATTTTTTTCTCCTCACAGATCTTAGTTTCCTAATAGGCTGAGCTAGTAAGGAAAAAAAAAAAAGTGAGAAAGAGGGACAGTGAGAGAGAAAGATAGAGAGATAGACAGACAGGCACACACACACACACACACACACACACACAAACAAACTCACACACACTGAGAGCAGATAGCAGCTTTCTGAACAGGACTCTAAGCTTCTGACCAAGGAGCACAGATAGAGGGACGGGGAACAGCAAGTCTGACTCACCAGAGGTGCATGGGAACATATGCATTTAATGGTAAAGATAAATAATTCTTGCCGTTTAGCCAAAATTGATTATTTTTTCTTCTTCCCTTACATGTTGTGATTTTCTTGTTGGCACAGTCCTGACAAGACTAAACATAAACACTTTGCACAAATCAAAGTTGTTTGATTTTGCTCTTTTTCCCCCCTCTCATTTTTTTTTAAACTTTTCAAGTCACTTGTCCTAAATGGGAAAAAGAAAGTCTATCATTTGCACACAGAGTTTCCAGTTCACACCAAGTTTCATCTATATTATCTAACTATATTTTGAATATTCAAAGAGCTGTCTCCAAGCATATAAGCTAGGGATAACTACATATTAGTAAGTCCCCCAAATATAAATATACGAAGGAAACAATGTTTTCATGGGGTGTAGGCGGCGCTCTGATATATTGCTGTTTGCCCCCAAAGCAGGTTATGAATGGGGTCTAATTGAATGATCACTTGGAAAAATATCTCAATTACCTTCCTTTGAATTCCTAAACCCTGACCCATTTAAATCTGACACAAATTCCTGCAACCATGTTACAAATACATGGCATTTTCTCTTTTGGTAGGACTCCCTGAGCGTTAATCCCATAGTAGACAAAGCCAACACTGTTTTGGAAACATAGCGAAACACAAATGACTTTTGTCTGATTATGTTTTCAATTCTTTTTTCTTTTTTAAAAATACTAGCTAATATTGCAACCCACCATGCAGGCCTGATTTCTAGGGAATCAGGTAGTCCTTCAGGCTGGCGAATCCTGGCCTGTTTCTCATGGGCCTTGGCTCTTTTGCACAGAACACAAGACTGTTTACACTTCCTATGTTGGCGTCACTCGGTGAGCTTAAACGTGAGTTCTCAAAACACTTAGTTTTGCTTGACAGAGAAATCTTAATTGCAAAACTTCTCTCCTATGCTCTAAGTTAGCCATCCTCAGCTTTAGGGGTTTTCATCATCTGATTACAGCCAGAAAATAGGCACACATTACCAGTCTGGCGAGGAGGAAATGGGTATATCACTTGGACCCAAAGCTCAGCACCAGAAGAAAGAGTTTAGGCAAATATATTCTTAGACACAAGAGACATTTGTAACACGATGGTCACAGTTGTTTATCAAAGAGTAGGACCTGGGTTGGAGCGGGGGAGATGCAATTATATAAAAATTAATCACTTTGATAGAGTTCTATAAAGCAGTTCAATATCAGAAGCCAGTTTGGGCCCTGGACATTAGAAAATGAGACAGCGCCATCAGAATAAAGAGGAGGCGGAGTGACTGGCTCAAAGCAAAAGTTAACCTTCACTGAAAAGTGCTTTCAGACACGAGAGACTTTAGAAGACAATACTAAACAGTACTAAACGCAAAAAGACATATCTTGTCCAAATGCCCATGAGTACAAATAGATTCCTAAAGGTTAAAAACAAAGGAAGGAGAGAAAGAAAGAAATTGAAGAATAAGAAAGTCTCGCTTTCCCCTTTCTCCCTGCATTTGTCTAAATAGTGTTCAAATTCCTATCATTCCAATAATGGAACAGCCCACTGGCAAGTTAGAGTCATCAGCGGGATATGGCACATTTGGAAGCCCAGCCGCGTGTGCCCAGTGTGAGTGTGTTCATAAAATATGGGATGCCCATAAGATGAATGCAAGCTGTCCATTTGAGAATATTGTTTGTGATTCTGGGGAATGATTCCCATTTCGTGTCCTTTCTAAAGAAAAATGTGTTCGAGAAGAAGGCTAATAAATATGTAGCCACCATACTAAACAATTAAGTAACTACACTCCTTGTCTAAAGGACTCCCAGACTCCCAGGAAAGGGCCTCTGCACTTAGCCATGTATCAGGCATACAACCAAACAGGTGTGATAGCTTTCCAGCTGTAACAATCTTTTTTTTTTTAAATCTATTGGAATTAGCACCTCCGTGCGTGCGCGTGTGCATGCGTGTGTATGTGTGTGTATGTATGTGTTATACCAACATATCTATAAAGAAAACTTTCCCAAAAGCAAACAGCTAGCATTTTTAAAAGCAAATTCATGCATGCACATTCCTGACAGTCTATCTTCATTTTTATTGTTTTCCTGGCAGAGAATTATACTAAGGGGGAAAAAAAAGGCAAGAAATTGACTTCTCTCCCCAAACCCATGTTAGGGGCATCAGCTGTCTGTGGATGGGGACACTTTAGTATTTCAAAGGTCCTGGTGATACTAGTATTGATTGGTGACAAACGTGTCATTTGTCAGACATAGCTGTAAATGAAACCAATGTGTGGTAAAATACAGTTAGGTACACACCTTCCGGATGCTTCTCCGGCACACCCCCATATACGGTGTTTTTTCCTCTGAGGCGCTCAACAAAAATCACTTACTTTTAGTTTCCTGGCGTATGTATATTTCCCCTTTTCAAAAAAAATCATAAAGCATCCAACATATTAATATATTGATATCAAATAGTTGCAACCTCTTCCCAACTGATAAATCATGTGTGCATTTACAGCTTGGTGCCTGAACCACTGAGACCCCTTTCCACACAGACACTACCTACAATGGGAGATGCTGTTTTTGCTGAATGTGTCTGGTGCTAACACCTTGTTGTTTCCTCCCCTTTACCTTTACCAGAGTCCTTTTTATGTGGTAACATCACTTCTACATTTGGGGGCTTTTAAATAGGACTTCCTCTGGCCAAACCACCAATGTTACTGTTAAAAGCATTCAGAGAGAAGAATGGTGGTCACCTTTATGCAGTTTGGCTCTCCAGCCAGACTCCCTGCGTTTCCTTGTCTAAGTCACAGAAGTTGCTTGTGACGCATCCCAAGGCTTAGGAGCACAGAGCTTTCAGGGTCTTTGTTGTCTTACCCTGCTCTGATTGAGGGAAACTTACCCCCTTGCTTACACATCCTTAGCTTTATAAAATACTACTGATGTATATCAGACCAACCCATATTTTTAAAAGTCTGATTGCAACCCTGGCATCATTTGTTTGTTTGTTTGTTTGTTTGTTTATCATGAGTGACAGCATTTAGACATCTGATCACTGCATCCCAAAACCTCCCACTGCTGCTCTGAGGCCTTAATGCCCCTACAAACTGTCCATGAGAGAGCCATCAGAAGTCAGCCCCCCTCGCAGCCCACTTTGGAGGGCTGATTTGCAGGACTTGCCTTAGGGACTGACTTACATTGGATTATAAAACTAATAATTTACATCCTTTCTTGGAAGAGGCACTATCATTCCATTGTGTTGTTTTGGGGGATTTAGGGAAGTTTTCTCTGCAGTCGAAGGCTGTGGTTTCTACCACTTCAATTGATTCTTCAAGATCCTAAATGAATAACATGGAGTCTGTGCTTTCCTTCAAAACGCTGAAGTTTATTTGTGTTCTCAGCTGATCCTCAAGCTCAGAGATGTCCCAAGTCCAGGGTAGATCAGCCATAGGGGACAGGGACAGAGTCCAGGGTCCTGTGAGTGGAATAAGGATTTGTTTTTGAATTTGTCTAAAACAGGAAAAGCCTTACTCTGCCTTCTCAAAAGATAGTTTTTATCACTTTGAATACAAATCTTTAAAATACCAACATTAAAGGCCCCGGGAAGGGGGAATTTTCTCCAGCCGTTTCTCCATCCACACCCCTGAACAAATTGGTCTCTCTCTGGCATGTTCACTTTAGCCAGAGGTTGGAGACTGGTAGAGCTGGATTGTGGATGTTGGGGACATAAAGCAACGCTGTCCTGAGAAAACTGGGGGCCCTGTGGCCCTCTAGAGAGAGGTGATGGAAAGAAGAAAGTAAGATTAAACTGCTCTGCACCGAGGATAGAAAAGCCAGGTCCCTATAGTTGCTGTAGGAACCGAGCAAGGAGGGAGACTCTGAAGGCATGGACCCCTGGCATAAACAGTTCTAGGAGCTTTTACCTGCTCAGTGGCCAAAGTCAGTGCCAGTACACACATAAGGCAGGACTCCTTCCTGCTCTGCTTCTCCAGCAGTATGTGCACACAGGAGTTTTTGTTGGATTGTTTTTGTTTTGTTTTGTTTTTTGTTTTAATAAGGCGGCAAAGGGGGAAAGAGAGAGAGCTTTGAGGAAATCATTAGTGTCTCAGTCTCAATTGGAAGGAGCATTTAAGAATGCATTTAGTTGTTTGTTTGAAAGTAGTAACATTTTGGACCAGTCAGACACTTTATCCCAGTATGTGTACAGACACTGCGAGAGGTTTTATGACATCGGGGCAGCTTTTGATCGGTTAAATTTGAGAGGCCTCTGTGTGTGTGTGTGTATGTGTGTGTGTGTGTGTGTGTGTGTGTGTGTGAGAGAGAGAGAGAGAGAGAGAGAGAGAGAGAGAGAGAGAGAGAGAGGTCTGCCCAACAGAACAAGGCTGAGATAGAAAATGCACAGAACTCAGATGTTTATATGAATGTACATGAGTTGGACGGTTTTAAGAAACTCCCCAAACACATTTTCCAGAGGGAGTCCGTGATAGGAATGTGAAGTTCCTCCCTGAAATCGGAGGGGGCATCTGCTGAGTACCTCCTCCTGCATCCAGCACAACTCAACTTTTTTTTTCCCTCCTGTCTGATTAAATCACAAATGCTCCCCACCCCCACCCCCAGCAGACTTTCGATTACAACATAACATTCCTCCCCTCTGCACAAATCTATCTTGAATTTTTAGTAGCCCACGAGAAAGGGACATTAATTCAAGAAAGGGGACAGCAGTGGGGTGACTCCCTGCTTTGGAACGAAAAGAGCAGGAGGAAAGGAAACACTTCTGAGAGTACAGCTCTTACCCACCCTTGCTCCAAGCCTGGCCTGGCTGATTCTGTCCCTAGATTTCCCCCATTGTAATCCATGCTGAGTCCCAGACATGCCTGTTTCCAAACTGAGCTCTCAGATGAAGGTATTTCCTCATAGTTGGTCTAGGGAAGCAGCTACCATACCTTGCTGAACCAGGCAGGGAAGCAGGGAAGAAGAAACTGACATGGTCAGCTGTCAAGAATGGTTGTGACCTGCGAGTCAGGACAAAGGTGTGCATGCCCTTTTGACAACCAATATTTACCCAGGTTCTGTGTGACAGCATCTGCTTGCGGCAACCTCCAGAAGTGGCACGGACTTTCCTGTGAAAACTTTAGCAGAAGAGACACGAATCTGATGGCCTCAAGACAATGGGGCATTTTAATCAAGGCTTAAAATGCAGAGGGAAGGAAGAGATCCTGACTGCCCGGGAAGGAATTACTGACAAAGGCCAACCTTGACCTGTGACTCCAATTGCCTAGGGTCATCTCAGATCCTCCTTAGGGACCCTCCCAAAAAGTATCTGTTGCTAGGGAGCACTGATAAGAGACAGACAGATCCCTTAGCCTAACCCCCTTCCCCAGATTGCTAAAAGTAGTTAGGCCCTTAACACCAAGGTTTGGGGCCCTTACTCATGTCCGACTCATGTCCCATCCAGTATCCCCCTCTTGATTGTCAGCACCCTCCCTTGTCATGTCAGTCACACAAGGCCATGAGAGAGCCCCCCTCCAGGGAGGGGGATGACTTTCCAGCCAGAAAACATTAACCCCACCACAAGTCATCCTGAGTGAAGTCTACATAGCAACAAACGCAGAGAGCAAAAAGTCCAGTTGATACTTGGTTGCCCAAAGCATAAAGCTCTCTGTGGCTTGAGATGAACAGAAAGCAGACAGGGGAAAAGACTGAGAGGGACCCCTTTCCCAGGGCCCACACAGTCCTGACCATACCACAAAGAGCCCCCTGTCAGCCTCTGCCCATTGATATGTACACCAGCCACATAGCTAGGCTCAATTCCTAACCAGAGCTGAGGGAAGCTGAGAGTGCTGACTGATGAACAGCAGGTAGGAATCTGCTGGAACCACCGGACTGGCCTGGAAGCCAGAATGGCTGCCTGTGGCCAGTGACTTTCTTAGGCCACCACAAAGTCTCTCGCTGCCTTGCCTGTAGCTACAGGCCTACATGAAGCTGGTGCATGTTTGGGGACCAGGCAGCCTGGTTCTGGGAGCATCAGTGACAGCTACAACCCTCTTGTATCTGGGACCCCTGCTAGGCCCAGAGCCAGCGTTCCTGCAGGGAGTTCTGACATGCTTTGGTATCTAGCTGAAGTTGTCTGAGAGGATGTCTGGGGAGGGGAGGAGAGGGGAGATGGAGGGGAGCAAGCCTTCTAGGCTGTCAAAACTACCCATGGAGCCACGCTGCTGGACCTGGGAGGGAGAAAATACACTGCCAGAGCCCCTCTCCATTTTACCTTGGTACTCCACTCTAGCTTCCAGTACCCTGAAACTTTCTATAAACAAGATAAGCATTTTGGGTGTCCAGAACATCCATGTGTTTTTACTCTATTAAGTTTGTAGATTTTTCTTTTTTCTTTTTCTGCTTTGATTAGAAAAAGAAAGAAAAAGTGATGAAGGAACTTGCAGATAGCCTGATTAAAAATCTTTAAAGTCTCTCTTTATGCTTTGGACTTTCCGTGGCCTATGGCTGGGTACCCTCTTACAGAACAAAGCCAGCTGAACATGTTTTCTTTTTCCAAGAGTTATTTTTGCTTTTTCTGGATTTAACACAATACCAGACAAACTGCAGATACCTAGGTATTGTCTCCATAGGATGGATGGTGTTTGAAAAGATACATTTTAGGGATGGTTTTAGATCAGGTAGCTTCTTTCTAATAGGTACTGCCTTTCGGGGTGGGCAAAGCTAGGCAATCCCTGTGTCTTCATGAACAGATATTCTATATTCTAGCTCTCTAGCTTCCGGTGGAGTGATTAGCTGTGAAGGTGAATATTTTGAAATCAAAACAATAAGTATGCATCACAGGCACTCTTAATGCTGTTAGATTATTTTTAAAACCCTTTTTTTTTTGGCAGGACAGAAAAATAGAAAGAAAAAAAAAACCAAACCCAGTGGTAATTATACCATACCCAATGGTCACCCAGTGATAACTAACTATACCATACCAAATGGCTACCCAGTGGTAACTATACCTTATCAAATCTGTTTTAAAAACTTTATTTGTGTCAATCTGTTTTGAAGACAATGAATTGAAAATGTCCTCACCTCTGCCATCCATCTATATGTTTGGCCCCTTTAAGAGTAACATCGAAGTGAGGAAAGCCATTTAAAGATAAATCTACAGTTTCTACTCTATGATATTAAAATGGTCACAGGGGCAGGATTCATCTGCCCATTTGGCCCTGCATGAGCAGAACTAAGCTTGCTTCAGCTTGTCTTAGAAAAATCCTCACCTATGAAAGACAAATGACACCCCTCCCCACGCCTGACTAAGGCCACTGTGAGATACCACAGACACCCGTGACATGCTTTCAAGGCACACTTCCCACTCTCTGAGACACTCACTGTGGTGTGAAGGTATCCAGCCCCTTGGAAATATTAACTTGAATATTCGTGTTCCCTCTTATGCTATTAAAACAACAACAAACTCTCCGATGGGTAAGGTTAGAGGCTCTATGATGTCAGCCATCCAGCCTTGATTATAAGGTCATGGTCCAGCTCAAAACTCTCCTCTCTCACTTTTATTAGAGACCCCCTGGCCCTCAGTCCCCTCCAATGACTGGTTTAGGCAAAAGGAGCCAGAAAACAACAACAACAAGTGCACTGGCGTTTGCACTCAGTTCAGGAGTGCAAACACCAGAACCCACTTCCCCGTAGCTTTGGAAAGAAAGCGCCTAGATAATCCCATAGGTTCCCCAGGTAGCCAAAGCATAGAGGTCATCTTGGGGAAAACGACACCAACCACCTACAGAGGACAGCGTCTTTATGAGATTTCAGGCAGGATGCCAAATATTGCATTTAATGAAGCTAATGCTTTCCCTTCCAAAATAACAGTCACTATCAATGACAGGGCCAGGAAGGACAGTGGGTGGCGGTGGCAATGGGGGGGGCACTTTTGCAAAGCCCACATCAAGTTATTGCTTTGTAATATTTTTCTAAACTTAGAAAAATGCCCCACAAGTATTTGAGCCCATGTAAACCCTCCTTGTCAAATCTTCACATGTTTGTTATATCCCCAAAGGGTTGACGCCGATATTCCTTCTGCGGTCTCCTCCTCCTCCGCTTCAGTCTCCTTCCGCTCCCTCACATTTCTATAAGAATCTATTGTTCCCAAAAGAATCTTTTCATTTTCCCCTTTGGAAGAGAAAGTTGCCCTAAATGGGGAATTTTAATTTTTATTATTTTCTTTTGTTTTGAGATTAACTATCGGGACTTCCAGTAAAGAACAGATTATCTTAATGGCCCACTTCCAGGTTTTGTGACAATTTTAGTGTGTTTCTTGTTTTTTTTTTTAAATCCCCTCTCTTCCTTGTAAAACACACACACACACACACACACACACACACATGTTTGAAAACACATGATTAGCTTCTGATGGTGTTGGCAGGTAAAAGGGAAAGGATTCCTTTATCACTGTTACACTTGAGAGAAAAAGTGTTGGAAAGAATTAGAGTTAGGAAGCCCAGCGACAATTTAAGTGAGGATCACTTGTTCAGCTATAGCAGCCTGTGGGATCGAGCATTGAGCTGACATTTTCTCTATTTTCCCCACCAATTTGTAAAGCAGTCCAAATAGGAGTGTGGCACATTAGGGGAAAATAATGAAATGTCCTTGTTGGGGGGGTGAGGGGGAGAAAAACCACAGGATGACTTACCAGTCTGTTGCAGTTATTGTACATAGATTTCCCAAAACCAAGTTGAATCTTTTAAATTAGATTTTAAATATATTTTGACAGCCTGGACTGGTACAATGTGACTCTCCGTGGGAGGAAATGACAGGTCTGTTTTGTTATTAAGCTGCTATCTAGAAAATATTAGGCTCTGCACAGCAAATGAACACTATTTTATCACCCGCATTAGTATAGCTAATAGCAGTAGCTTTTTTTTTTTTAAACCATAGAAAGGTAAACATATTGAATCATTGTGCTTTGCTAGTCAGTGTAAAACAAAATTTCCTCTCCTCCTTTTTTTTTTGTAACCTCATTTCCATTTCAACATTCTGAGTACTACTGGCTACTAATTCAAACAGAAGAAAATGTTAATAAACGAAGGGATGACATTTGTTAAGAGAACACGTGGAGTGATTGACAGGAGTGCTAGCAAAAAAAACCACAGAGATGAGGGTTCAGGGGGAGTGGAGGGCAGAGTTTGGACTCGCAGATGCCCAGTAAGTGCCCACAGAGCTGGGTTAATGGGCCCTCTGAAGAGCTAGCAGAGGCAGAACCAAAGTCCATCAGAAATTGTTCATATTCCCCTTGTATGAACCCAGAGTCACTTGGTTCCCCATGAGTTAAGAACAGTTCCAAAGCTGATACAGGGTGCCAGGCCTGTGGCAACCCCTTCAGAGCCATAATCAAGAGGAGGTTTCTCTTGCTCTGTGGCCTGTTCCCTTCAATTGAGACACATCTTCTGGCTTGGTAGGGCTGAGACCACCAAGCAAGATCAACTAGGACCGAGTCGTTCGGTTTGTCGCTGTCCTTACCACAGATAGTTAAGCTACCCTGCACATACTGTCCTTCAAAGACTCTTCCTGGATATTAATCACCCTTTGTTTATTTTAATATATCTACTGAATCAGGTACCCAAGGGACTCCTCTACATCTGTGATGTGAGAAAAGCAGTTGCCCGAAGCCGAACAGGTAACGCCTGGATCTTCGATATGCATGTGCTTGTTTGAATGGATTTGCCATGCGAGGGAGGGATTGCAGGCCAGCCAGCAATGCTACAGCAAGCTCCTCAGACACGAGAAGTTCCTGTTGTCAGCCATTTTTGTCTCAGTATCTCCTGAGCAACACAAATTGTGATGCCCGGTACGGCAATGGCTCAAGCTCTCTGGGTGGCATGCGTTGCCGTTCCGTATTGATTCCTTTCTGTTATCATCTGTCTCGTGCAGAATAACTACTCCAATCTGAGCAGATCTCAACCCTTCATCCTGGTGCTACAGACCTTTCCCCACTCGGAGAAGGTGGTCCTTTGCCCTGAATGCTGGATCATTGGATGAATTTGAGCAATACTGACATCCATTGTCTTGATCCATTCTACCTGGCTTTGGGAACATTCCAGATGTACAATGGTTTATAGTGTTTGTGCTCACACCTGGAGATGTTTAGCATAGCTTCAATGCACAGAATATTGTCCATTTTGAATCCATAGGCTACAATGGAGCTAGCTGACTTCCACATCAACCAGAGACAGAAGGGGAGGGAAGGAGACCCGTGGAAGGCCAGGGTCTGATTTTCGTCTACTAGAGAAAAGAAAACCAAGATGTTTAAACGTGTTTTCAACTCCAAGTATCCCAGTATGGGTTTAATTATAAACCCTCTCCTTTTGGAGAGCCGGAGCCACACACTCTCACACCAACTATGACACACTGTCATAGTTTATGAGTTCCTTTTACTTCTCAGCTGGCGAAACAACGTATAATTCTTTTTCTTTCTTTCTCTCCTCTCTCTCTCCATTAAAAAGTTTGCTTGCTGAAATTTGCATGAAATATTCTTATTTTAATTTTTTTCTCTCTCTGACAGGGAGTAAATGTCACACTGTCAAATTGTGGCTTTTTGCAAAGGAAGGGTCTTGAGGTATGCAGAGAGTGAGAGTATTGGGTCAAAGCAACAACAACAACAAAAAAAAAACAACAGCAGCAGCAGCAACACAAACAAAGTACTCACACCCCCTCTAGTCAACGATAATGTCTGATTGTTTATGTCCATTTGCTATGTTGCAAAACATCTCATTTTAAATAACTACTCTGTGACTACACAATATGGTTTCTCTGCAAACCTTGTAAAAATTAAGGTTTTTTTTAAACAAAAACAACATGGATTTCTGCATCTAGATTTGATCTCAGAGTATTCCTTTGGTCTGACGTGCATGTCTCTATGTGCATGCAGCGGCAATACTGATTCCTTACTTGTGTGGGTCTTTACAATCCTAGCTTGAGAGCCGTCTGATAAATACAATGATCTAGACTTCCTGGCAGGTTTTGTGACATTGAAACCATCCATTTTGAGCAAAAAGTTAATGAACATTAAAAGCAAGGTTCACACTGGTCCTGACCCGACTGGTAATATTTCATATAAGGTTACCAGTGGGAGAGAAATCAAATTTCATCTGTGAACATGATTGACAGGCAAGAGTAAAGGGAGAGAAAGACATTTGACTGGGAAGGGAATTTGGGGAGAAGGACAATGCCTCCAGGTTCCTTATGGTATTAGGTATTATAAGCCCATGTATGGAAAGCTCACTGCCCGGTGCTTTGGGGAGAGTTGTTTTTAGAAAGTCACTTTGATTATGAGATTTCACTCCAATAAGTACAGTTATGGTCAACCAGTAGGCTCTCTGCCTCTCGATAATTTCAGCCAGGTAGGTTTCTGGCCCCTTAATGCTAAGGTGAGTTTTGAAAATGGAACCACACCGGGCATGGTGGTGCACACCTTTAATCCCAGCACTTGGGAAGCAGAGGCAGGCGGATTTTGAAGTTCGAGGCCAGCCTGCTCTACAGAGTGAGTTCCAGGACAGCTAGGGCTACACAGAGAAACCCTGTCTCAAAAAAACAAAAACAAAACCAAAATCAAAAAAAAAAAAAAAAATGGAACCACAAGACTTGGAGGGAGCTATCAAGTTGTCTTTTGTTTACTGTCAGAAATGTAGTCTGGGTTATACAACAACGGTTCATGGTCATATTACAAATTATTCATCCAAGGGCTGGGGAGATGGCTCAGCTCTTAAGAGCTCATACTGCTCTCAAAGGGGACCTGTTTAGATCTTAGCACTCATAATTGGTGCCTCGCAACCACCTGTAACTCTAGCTGCAAGGATCTGGACACCTTCTACTGGCCTCCAGAGACAACCAACAGATGTAGATAGATAGACAGACAGACACATATACTTTAAGATAGTCACCAAGATACTATAGGAAGATTAAATTCTCTACTTCAATAACATCCCTTGACGTTGACTAACATTCTCTATTATATGTCATACACCCAAATGTGCTAATCAATACAAATGTATTTAGGCCTTCTTTCTCAAGAAAGTTCTAACACTCAAGTCTAACACCTAAGCATGGCTTCTCTGTCTTCCATACAGTCTTGCTTCTTGACTGACTTGTCCCACACCTTCACTGACTAAGGTGTGACCGTTGCCATGGCAACAAGTGATGCTCTTGCCTGATCCTCTGGTTCAGTGTGGCTTTTGAACTAGCTGTCTCCTGACTTGCAGTGTACTAAGGTGTGAGTGGCTCTAACTACCTTCAATTTGCATCCGATTAAAAAGTAAGCCTTCCTGCTCCTGTGTCTTAAGGTCCTGACCCAGGACTTGGAAAGTGGCAAGGAGTCACAGCCAGTTTATGTGTTTATTCTGACCATTTCAGATGTTCCTGGTCTTGGCTTAGACCCACCTAGATGCAACTAAGTCTTACATCGCTGTCTTAGGACATGGCAGACAAGGCAGATGCATAAGAGAGAGGCTGGTGGTGACTGTCCTGTCATCTACAAGAGATATAATGTATAGAAATACTCTTTGTTCACAGATACTACCCCAGTCTTCACAGCATGGACATGATTTTCTCTAGCCTTCCCTGTACCCATGGAAAGTTACTAAATGTTAGGAAGGCTATCCCGCTATTTTACAAACAGAGTAGCATGAAGCCACAAGACAAAACAAAGTCTTCAAAGTCTTGTCCCTGCCTACCTGTCTCTAGGTGTTGCTAATAAGCCTTTGGAGAAATATGCAAATATATGTTCATAGTTCCCACTGGATATGTGTGCCTCAGCCAGTGTCCCTCACAGAATCTATGAGAATATTTGATAGATCTAAAGCTACATTTCCACAAAGCAAACTTACCACCCCCACACTATAAGTTCTAATTGGCACCTCTGGAAAGACCAAATGTTTGGTCTTGACCCTGTCCTCTGATAAAAGCTGATTGGGGTATCTAGGCAGTAAGTCTTTAGACTAAGTCCTGGGAGGAAGAAGGCATTCTCTCTCACTTGAGCGTTTGTGGTGGGGACCAATCTGGTAAAAAATTCTCCTTGAGTGTATTTCAAGCTTATTGGATTTTTATATCTTTTGGCTCTGAAACAATTAGGGAAGAGATTTTGCTTAAAGTGTTCTGTTCTGTGATCTTGACTCAACCTAATTGTTTTCTGTTGCTGCTGTTTGTTGATTTAGATTAGGCTCCTCCCCAACCAGCAAGCTGATTTAATCAATTCCTGCCAGCATTCGATCTAGCCTAATCATATCGTGTGAACGTGTAGTTTTCCCTCAACCCTAATGAAATTAAAGAAAGAAACATTCTATGTATAGGTGAGGGGCGCGGAAGGATAAATTTTTGCAAATCCTGTGGCCCTCAGTGACTTAAAACAAAAACGATTCTTTTGTAAGGGCCATGTGTCATAAAGGCACGAGTGTGTTCAGTCATCTGTCAAAAGCTTCCACACTGACATTTAAACTCCCTCTCCTCTCACTAGCAGACTCTGTCATGTCCTTCCCCTGAAAAGGACTATCAAACTTTAGGTCTGTGTTTCTTTTTCTTTTCCTGGCACTTGATGGAATATCAGCAACAAATGAGCTAAGTACTAGGGTTGTGGAGATCTGCTTGGTAGTATTTACTTTCCACTTACCATATTTGAAAAACATCAGGACAAGGAAGAACCAGTGAGTTAGTGTGTTACCTTTTCCAGCATCTACAAAGAATAAAGTAAAGCTCTTAGTTACCACCACGTCCTCTCCAGTGGCACTAATATCACCCAGAAAGTCAGAGGACAGTGTGGATTCAGAGCTGCATGGGAAAAATCAACCTGGCCGTGAGATTTACAGATATTGTCAACTGAATCTTGGCTGCTGAGCGGGGATAGCAGGTGTAAGCCGTGCCAGATATTAATGCCTAATTAATAGTGAGAGGCTGCATCTTATGATGGGATCAACAAGTCAAGAAAGATTATCCAGAGTGGGAAAGGAAGGGAGATGTTGCTGGTGGGATTTTATTTTCTGCCTTTTGCTCTGCAAGCATCACCTGATGCGGTTCCTCTTGTGCAGCCTCCGATGGTTTCTCCTTGTCTTTCCTGTCTATTGAGAAGCACATGAAGTCCATTTGCTGGCCGGTAGGCAGTAGAGGTGAGAATTGAATTGACCGCAAATGCTCCGAGAAATTGACCCTGAGGTCGTCTTCCCTTAAATTGGGTTCCACACACAAAGTTTCTTTTCTTCCCTGCCTCCTACAGCAGAATTGAGTTGGGGGAGGGGGAGGCTGTAATTATTTAAAGGAATTCTTAGGCACCGGAGTTGACTGTCCCTCTGTACCCTTAATCAAAATAGAGACCTTTTGTTACGGCCAGTAGTTAATTAAAGGGCTGGCGTCTATACCACTGTGGTGTGCCTCTGGCTTGTTTATATTTTAAAATGAGGTTCATGCCTGATGTACATGAAGAAAGGGGACCAAAGCTTCTGTGGGGTTATCAGCTGTCCTGAATGGTTAGAATAGAGTAGAGCAGAGTAGGACAGAACAGAACAGAGCAGTACAGAACAACAGAATTCTCTGTTTACCTTTGTTATTTCTCTGCCTCTTTCTGTTTCTCCTGTATCTCCTATTCCCTCCTCCTTGTCCCCCCCCCCCCACACACACACACTCTCCTCCTCTTCTTCTCCCTCCTATTCCCTCACTCCTTCGCACACCCTGCAATGGGATACATGGGTCCCTACCAGAGCTCTCAAGGCATACAGTATGCTTCCCAATGTGGGAGTCTGGTGCTGCATTTTACGAGAGAACGCGCGCCTGCAGATGGCATGTTCAGAGCCTCTCTTTTTCTATTCACACACGGTTGCAGAGAGACCAGAAATTCCTGTACCCAATGCTGACTTTTGTGACAAGTGCTAAGAGCTGCTTTCTTGTCCTGTGCTTCGGTGCTAGCTCACACATGAAGTTCTGGGCTGATGCTCAAAGGCTGTTGTTGTGTGATTTCTTATTTTGTTAATATCTTTCATTCCTTTTCCTTCTGCTCCTCTCCCTGTTCCTCTTCCTTTCTTTCCTTAAAAAAAAAATCTCTCACAGTTTCTTATCATGACCTAGTAGAATATAAAAGCAAACTGCATGGGCGGCCACCCATTTTCTTCTGTGCTCTCGGAGACCGCCGTTGAGGTTTGCACAGGGGAGAGGAGGGAAGCTGGGCTTCTGTGGGTGGCTGCACTGCCTGTGTCTAAGGACTCCCAGCTGCTCTTCTCTTCAGATACTACCAGGAAGTTCTCCTTGAAGATCCCTTGCTCTGCCGCATCTCGTTCTTTACCCGGATTCCCTGCTTCTCTGCCTGCTCAGTGTCCTGTTGGTGCAGTGAAACCAAGCCCGAGTGTTCATCTCGATGCATTCAAACCCAGGCCTCCCTAAGCTGTGTGCCACAAACCTATTGATGACTGTGTAATATTTTCCAAACATCATTATTTTGGACAGCGATTTGAAGCATATATTTTGATATATATTTTCATATATACACATATACATATCTATCTATCTATCTATTTATCTATCTTTATATGTTTGCTTGGTAGCACTTTATCAAATTCTATTCTAAGAGCATAAACACTGCAGTCAAGACTAAAGCGTGGCCTAGTCCCAAACCATCCCTGCAGATCTGCTGAGAAAGAATACACACAGCTCTCAAAAAGCAGGCTTGTAGGATGTGAGCTAGAGAGTATAAGCCTTGGCCCTGGAAGGAGAGTTTCACAGAATATTCTACAATGTCCCTATTGCGCGCGCGCGCGCGCGCGTGTGTGTGTGTGTGTGTGTGTGTGTGTGTGTGTGTGTGTGTGTGTGCGAGCGCGTGTGTGAGTGTGTGAACAATTAAGGAAGAGCTTGCTTGAGTTACTATTTCTTTTGAGCTGTCCATTCCTTTAGAGCCATCCTACTGAGGCATTGGTGAGGGGGCAGGGTTATGGGAGCCACTCCTGCAAGGTAGCTATGCCTGTTTTTGTTCAACATTTCATTTACTTTGTTATGCTTTACCTTATCTTTAATTCTACGTTTGTGTGCATGTGTGGGTTTGTGCTTGGGGCTGCAGGTACCAAAGCAGGGTCAGAATGGGCAGTGCCAGTCAGAGCCCCTGGAGCTGGAGTTACAAGTGGTCATGAGCTGCCCGGCTTGGATGCCGGGAACTCTGGTCCTCTGAAAGCGCAGTACACATGCTCTGAAGCCCTGAGCTACCTCCACAGGCCTTTTCTCAGCAATTTACAATATCACGCCCATCTTCACCAGGCCCATTTTCTTTGACAATAAAACGAAAAAGGCATCTTGCCACCATGCTCAGAGATAATGGGTAGGAATTTCACTTCTGGAAGGAGGCAAGGCAGGGAGGGTCTTCTGTCAATTCATCAGGAGGTCTCTGCAGAGCCATTGAGAACACAGTGATCTTGGGAGGCAACTTCTACTATTTCTTTAAAGTTTAATTGGAATCAGGTCATCCTGTGCTTTTGAGGGGCTTCTCTCCTCACCTCTTCTTTCTTTTTATTCCCACACCCTCTTTTTTTGTTTTTTCTATTGCAAGCTACAGCAAATGACACTGTTGGTTTATAATCAAAGTTCCATGTTGTTAAGTTAAACTGACTTGGGGTTTTTGCTTAGGAAATAAACATTTGGAAGCTAGTATACTCAAGGAGGCTTGCACAGAGGATGCAATGACAGACCCATCCATGCACACTGAGATCTATACATTTATATATCTGCGTGCAGGGGTATGGATGGATGTAAGTCTCTTTCAGAGCCTGTTAAAACTGGTTCCAAAAAAAGAGTATCTTTACAAACCAAGCTGCTCCTATCCTCTTGCCCATGAGGCTTAGCACAGTCAGGGTGTAAGTTCTCTGGGACTAATGACCTTATAATTGGTGATTCGAGTGCCACCTGTAATTCACATCACTGTATTATATTCCCTGTCAATTACGTTACTTGTGTATCTAAGAGTCAGAGTATGTAGCTAGAGTTTTCTGTCTGGAAGCTATGGTGCTCCTTAGCTTAGAAGACTCTTTTCCCCTTCTCCCTAACAAGGAAGCTCATTTAGAAAGAAATGTTTATGTGAAGTGCCTGTCAGCTGGCATTTTTACTGGTTCGCTAACCCAAAGGTAAAATATAAAGCCGCGTCTTTTCCTCGCTGGCTTGTTGTGAGTAGAAGGGTCCCTCCCTTGTTAGCTTGATAAATAATTTCACTAGGGGGACTCGGCTGTGTTTTTATGCTTGCTGTCTATTTTCTGCTTCCTGCAAATAAATTTCTGTACTCAGAGAGTACTAAAACTCCAAACACATGGGATTTTCCCCATTTTACTGCTGGTCTCCTGAAATATTTATTCGATCTAGTGTTTTTAATTAATTTTTTAAAGGAAAAAAAATACACTGTGATTAACATCAAACCAGAAAAAAAAAAGTATTCATCCATTTGGGGCAGCCACTGGGTTTATACCTGGAAAAGCAGCTCTTTTGAAAGGCTTTGTGTGTTAAACTCCCCATCTGATTTGTCAAACGGAAGACAAGTGTTACTACTTGGGAGAGCCCTGGAGTTTTCTCATTACATTTTTCTTTCGCTGTGTTTCCAGATTTAATTATTAAGCTGTTAATAGGAGAGATAAATAGAGGCATAGGATTCTATCTAGAAATAGGACAATGTACAATAACATCTGTACATTTGAAAAATGAAGCTAGTGTGAGAGTCGAAATAAATTGATGTAACTGTTGTCTCGCTAACGTCCTGGGTATTTAATCTTTGGGTTCATTAGTACCATGGAGAGCTGGGTGCAGCGTTAACCTCAACAAATCTACCCCAAAATGTTGCGATCTGGAACAAATCAATACATTCTATAAATGACCAGAACGCTAAACACAGCACTTGATAGGCTCGTGGTGCCGGATGACGAAAT
The DNA here is from genome assembly GCF_978045245.1 of Mus caroli. Lineage (NCBI taxonomy): Eukaryota > Metazoa > Chordata > Mammalia > Rodentia > Muridae > Mus > Mus caroli. The sequence goes on from NW_028227265.1 coordinate 13,745,833, forward strand.
GATGCTTCTGTTTGTTAGCAAAGCAATCATTTGACATGAATGCCAGATGACTTCATTCACGCATCTTTTCTTGTTTTCAGAGAAGACACTCTGCTTATTCGCTCCTTGTTGCGTGCACCCAAGCAAGGTTTTATTTTCTGAAATTGGAAACTATTTTTTACAAAGGTACCTTGGACAAACTCGCACCCAGGATGTCAGTGCATGCGACCAGCATCTTGGATACTGGAGCACCTGAGTAGGGGCTTGTCTGAAGCACACCCTTTTCAAAGAAGAAGAAAATGTACAGAAGGGGCCCTCACTGAGTACCCTGGCATGCGTGGAGACGGACCGTCTTGCTTTAGGACTCATGTTCTCCAGCAGACACTGTGTGATGTAACTTAAGACATTTCACTTTGAACTGCTTTAGCTACGGAGGTTATGAGACTTAAAAAAAATGTATCCTTCAAGGACGATTGACACCTAACGTTTGTTGTGGCCACACGGAGGCCATCCCTGTCGCTCGGAGTTAGAATTAACATCCATGCACTCGAACATCTCACAGAGTCGATGGTATGGTGAGAAGCTACTGAGGAGCCAGTCTCCCAGGAGCCAGAACCTATGTCATCTTCAGTCCTTGAAACAAGTATAGGGATAGATACTTTAATCCACTATAATGATGTGGCTGGAGGATACTAGGCACAAAGGAACTTAGAGGCTGCATAAACCCTTCATTACAATCTTGCTTAGCTACCACCATGCCACTTCCTCCCAGTCAGTCAGTCTGTCCGCAGCCTTCCTGGGTCACACACTCTAGCTTTTAGCCTCCATTTGTTCTGTAAGTGCCCAGGTGCCCTCCCCTTGGCCTCTTTTCCTGAGCAGAGATGAGTGTGGCTCAGAAGGAAAGACACATAATGTGATTGGTATCTGGAGGTCTATCTGACTTCTCGTGGCCTTGACCCCCAAGGACCCTTGTAAGTCTCCGAACAAATAAAGATTCTGTACTTTGGATTTTTGCTAGGCAATGGGGAAAGGCTTTCCACTCAAAAGATAATGATTGCCATCCCAGCCGCAGTTTTAAAAAGTAATTGATGACACATCTCCTTAAAACTCCATAATGTGTAAAGAGTCACTCAGCAAATTGCTGGGCAGTGAAGATAAATCGCTGTTGGTAAATCTCTCCAACAGAAAGCCCTGTTGAATAAAAGTTGTCAGCGAAATCGGTCCTGGTACTACAAAGAATATAATTTCCACATCTTGAGGATGGGAATCGTCCCTCAAAGGGGAGCATAAAGGATTAAATATGGTAATATATGTAAAGCGCTTGGATTAAATATGTTAATATATGTAAAACACCTGCACTGGGTAAACACCCCCACCACGTTCCACCACGGACAGTGTTACACGGGATGGAATTCTGACCTTGACACTGAACAAGCCTTGGTTTACATTAGAATAACGTTGTGATTACAGTATTGAGCTCCCCCACTCCCCCCCCAGCTCTTCGTTTTAAAATAAATGTTTTCAAAAATCTGAAAACTGAGGTTGGTATAGCTTATGGCTATTCCTTTATTTAAAAAACAAGATCCCTTCACCCCTAAAAGTAAAATATAAAATAAAATAAAATCATTGTGCTTTGGGGAGCTCTCTGCTCAAATGATTTAGGGAAAAAAAATGTGCGTTAAACATTTAACACTGCTGTCATCCATCTCAGAGACTTTATATGCTAATATGTATGCCCTGTATACATACTCTGCTAACACAGATGGCATTCAGTATTTTGCGAACTTGTGTGAACATGGACCCTGCTTGTTTCTAAACACCAGTTTCCTGTAACTAGCATTGTTCCAGGCAATTTTGAGAGAGAGAAAATATGATTGCCTAAGTATTAAAGCCCTGGCATTTCTTTCTTTTAGCACCAAAAGAGTCCTTTTATTGGTTTTCCCTGGTGGGTATCTTGTCCTCAACGTCTCCTTTGCATTCCGTGTGTTCATTTCAGTCATCAGCCCAGAACGGTTGTATGGGATTCCATCTATGATGCGCACTTCCTGAGGGAGAACTATGAGGTGGGGGTAAATCCTACAGGGCTGTGTAATAATTAGTTCCTGGGGTTGCACTGCCTTCCTGGGCTCCACGGGAGATCTTGGGAGTTCAGCTGGGGACCCTCTGCTTGTGTAGAACACCCAGAGGCATCCTTGAACATGCCTTAGCCTTTCTCCACTGGATGAACCATCCAAAGAGTGAAAAATTCTGTAAGGAATACACAGTTGCCTAGGGTTCTGGCCAGGGAGCCTGTGGCTATGGAAGCAGCATTCAGTTTGGGGTTCCTTTTTTAAAAGGATGATGGTGCCTCTTGCCAGGTGAATCCAAGATGGCTTGCTTGAGAACCAGGTATACCAATTCATCCTCTTTGATCCTCTTCTTAGTGCCTCTGCCTTGGGGTACACTTGGATCCCACCTCTACTCCCAAGCCCCACCCCAAACATGTCCTTTGCTCTTAAGGTCCCATCAAAGGTTGTCTGGACAGTCTGGTTTCCCCAACCCAGAAGAGGTCTGATTGGCTCACCTCATATTGGATGAACAGTAGCGAGGGCAGGGTCCTTGGGCCAGCTTTCTGCTTAGTCATATTTTCTGAGACAAGGGTTGGATGAGACTACCACAGTGGTCTGGTCCCAATGTGAGAGATGAAAATTAGTACTCAAGACTCGTGTCTACCTGCTTAGAGGCAGGGATGTGAGGTGTTGGGCACAAGCAGATCTCTGAATCTAGAAGATAGGTTGTCAATCCTGGATAGATAGTGCTTCCAAAAATATTAGTGCCCCTACTTCAAGCCAATTAAATCGGGGACTTCAAGGGGTGGGTGAGATCACACACCAGTGTTTTTATGTTAAACAATCCCAAGACATTCTAGTATGTAAGGAGGAATGAGGAGTCCTGGAGAAGAATGCAGGGGGCACCAGCATCTATAGAAAACTCAGAGAGCCAAGAAGCCCCTGGCAAAGCTCCCGCATTTTTGTCCTTCTGATAACTCAGCATCTTCCAGGTCCAGTTTCAGAGGAGAGAAGGGCAGAACAATTGCTTTGTGTTTCCCACTCCATCTGGGCCTCCTCAGTCCTTTAGAAACATCAACTCTATTCATGATGAGCAAGGCCAATGCAGTCAGATAAGGTCCCTCGGGGAAAGCAGACCAGAGCTCGAAGCCTCCAATTTAAACCTGATTTGGCCTCAGCATAGCTCCAGGATGTGGGTGGATCCCACTCCAAACTGCCTTACAGGATCACATGTCACAGGCTTCATTTTTTTCTTCTTTTAAAGAGGTGGACGAGGGGCTGTGACTGACCTAGAAGCCAAGGAGGGTTATGCAATCAGCTATGTACCTAGCATCTCACAGACTTATCGATGAACCAGAGGAGATAAGGGTTTGAGCTTGGTGGAATGATACATTTTCACACTGTGATGCCTTTAAAAGTTAATCCGCACAGAAAAAGAGAATAATTATTCAGTGATCAAATTTCAAAGATAGATGCATTCTCAAATTATTTGCATAGACTTTTGCAGATACCAATGATCACACACACACACACACACACACACACACACACACACACACACACACAATGCATGTCATCATTCCAGTAGGCACTTAGTGTGTGGTAGGGGTCACTGTGCAAACAAGTCATGGGAATAATGGGTGCTCTCTTGAATTAGCCAAAATATTTGACCATGTGCTTTCAGGCTCACTGGTTCATTATTAAGGACACACACACACACACAGGGACCTGTGTTGAAGACTGTCTACCTTGTAAGAAGATGGTCCTGTGAGATTCTCCTCCCCTCTTGGATGCTGAGACCATGAGATAGTAACATCCACACCTAAAGCGTTCTTGAGTTTGACTCTGAGCACTCTCCGGTGGTGTTAAGCACACAGTAGCCATGGCTCAATGCTTCGCAAGCAAAGCACAGCTCTCCCTGAATACGTAGTTGATTAGCCAAACATGCAGGCCAATGTGTGATAACAGCCCTTAGAAGGTTGTGAACCATCCAAGAAGACATCTTTAAAACTTAAAAATTATTTTAACTCTCTTCTAGCTTTCCAAAAAACAAAACAAAACAAAACACCCCTGACAACTGCTTGTGTGTTTTATGGGTAAAGTTTCCACACCTGGATAACAAATTAAATGTCACCTGCACATAGTGCTTTTTTTATTTTACTTTATTTTATTTTATTTACCTAGCTAGCCTGGTTTCTTTCTCTCCAGCACGAAGAGTACAAGCGTGTACCACCATACCTGTTTTCTGAGAGGTGGGGGTTTATTTGTTTTTGTTTTTGTTTTCCTTGTATTTTAAGGATTGAACTTGGGTCCTCACATTCAAGGCAAACACTACCAACTGAGCCTTGAGCCAAGGTTCCACCAGGTGATTTCTGATTTAGATCTATTGACCATTATTTTTCTTTTCACTCTGACTGTTTGGCCATTTAAAAAAAACTACACTTTAAGTACTTTTAGTATTGAATTAGACAATCACAGGGTGCTATTTGCATACTGGAGAATGGACTCAATGTTGCAGCTGCATCTGGGACAAGCAGAGGACTTAGATGTAGAAGCTGAGAAGGAAGCATTGTCTCAACACAGTCCAAGAGGAGTAGACAGTGCTGGGTAATCAGGAAATAAGAGTGAAGAACAGCTACAAAGCAGGAGTGGGGAGGGAGGGACAGAGGGACAGAGGGACAGAGAGGGAGGAAGAAAGAAAGGAAAAGAGGTGCCTGGAGATCTGAAGTACTGCAAGCTTCCCTCATCTCTGTTTGCAGCTAGAATTCACGAGTAAGTGGTCGCCCATTCAGGCAGCCCCTCCTCTCCCCACACCCAGGTCATCTGTCCATCTGTCTAACCATCCATCTGTCCACAGACTTTGCTCCACACTTTTCACCAGGTAAAGGAGGACTCACTTGCATTCACTGAATCAAGGCCAGCACAGCACATGAATCTGAAGCAGGGGTTTATCTACTGCTCTTTTCCGTATCAGCTGCCTCGTCAGAGTTCACAGTATTGGGGAGAAGAAAAGGAGGGGCGCTTCTTCAAAGAACTACATTGGGGATTTGGTCACGTGTCCGCCACTAACATCAATTGCAGATGCCTGGGCAAAAAAAAAGAAAAAAGAAAAAAAAATGCCTAGCACGTTTTTACACGTGCCTCTTTGAATAACGTCCCCTCTGGGGTTGCTACCAGACTCCCCTCCACTGATACAGGATTTGGGGGCTTTGAAGTCAGTTGTGGGAATTTCGCTGCTTTCTTTGACTCCAGCAAATTGCTCCAAAATGCTACAAATGTAAAAAAGACTAAGAAAGCTTTAACTACAGCTTAGAGAAAGAATCCCCTTAAGCCATTGACACACAAAAAAATGTGTTTCTTCCTTCGGTTTTTAATTTGTGAGTTATATCTTAACACAGCAGTGGACCCATAGTCTTCTGCTAGGTGGAAACACCTGGAGAATGGAGTGGAGGGCAGTGGGCAAAGGGGTTTGCAGCTGCAATTCTTCAACATTGTTGTCTTTAGGGGAAAATCTCTGAATGGAGGGGAGGCCGCTTACAGAGAAGTCATACATAGTAGCAAGGCCAGGTAGGAGCGGTCTCACCATCAATAAAGGATGTGAATGGGTGTTGAAACAGGTGGACAGTGCCCAGTTCACACAGCGTCCCCCATTGGAGGGCACAGAGGGAAAACTTACGACCCGCCTTGAGTCAGATGGCCCTGTTCCTAGCATGCTTCAAATTTTGTCTTAGCTCTTTCCCTCATGGGGTGGAGGCGACTGGGCTATCCTGAATGTTCTGAGAAATCCCTCCGAGTTATTTTAGTCTTGTCTTCTCTCTGAATGCTCTGGCAAGTGAGAAGAGAAATACGGAGTGGTCGAAATGACCGCTAGAAGCTCCCCGGGCTTCAGTTACCAACTCCATAAATTTAAGGATTCGGCATGGCCCGGAGATTTTCAAACTCGTTTTTATTTTGTTTGGTTTCAGCAGAGGAACCGTTTGTAAAATGAGAGTTTATGTGAGATCACCATATAAAAGAGAGATGGGAGCTGCTGCCTAGTGGGGGCTGTCCCTCCAGAATACTGCTCCTCCTCCCTCTCTGTCATTCCCTGTCACTGTGCAGTTCCGGGCTCTCTCTAGGCCAGCTTGGGCATCTTTGGGGGAATTCTTCTCTCTAGGGTACTGTTAGCTCAGCCAATCTCTGATATGAAAAAACACACACCTTCATTTTCCTGCTGGAAACATTTGGGCATCCCGAACACGGAGAGCCGATGGTGATGCAGGCACAGAGACACACTTCTTAATCTGGTGACTTTGGCAAAACCACTTCCCCTCTCCACATGCCTCATTTCCTAATCTTTCAAATAGGGAGAGAGGTGCTACAAAGAGCCCTGTGAGATTGTTATGCAAGTTGAATGTCCCAGCTGAGATGGTATCTAGGAAGTGCCCATGTAAACTGGCTGCTGCCAATCGGGGGAGGGGAAAAGGGCGGGGCATGCAGCAGAAGTGCCCAGTGGCAACCTTGCTCCCTCTGAATCAGAGACACATAATGACTTTCTTTGGGATTGAAGGGGACCCTTTATTCTGTTTGGTGAAGGATAACTGTGCCTTGCTTTCTAACCTCCTTATTCCTGGTTCTTCATCCTTCACCCTGAAAGGAAGTTTTCCTGTTACAGCGTGCTGGACTGTGTGGGTTCCACAGTCTAGCTTTCCTGCCCCATGCCTAGCCTTATGCAGAGCAGATTTCCAGTTAACATTTGCTGGGTTGACTCCCTGGATTATGGTCTCATGAGAGTGAATAGTGTGCCTCGTTATTTTCTCAGTTCTACATCCAGGGACTAACAGAGATGGCATGCAACTGTCCATGGCCAGTCTAGTTTCAAGAGGGACCAACACAACTCTAAGATGAAGGACACCTTCCAGACCTCTACACACGTCCCCAGCCCCTACAGCATCCCACTGCATCCGGAGGCCCTGGAGAAAAGACTGCTCAACAGGCAAATAGCAAAGGCGTGGCTGATGTTGCCATGCTGATGAGACACAGAAGAGAAGCCCAAAGTAGGAGTGCTCTGGGGTGTGAAGGAAAAACATCTCAGGAGAAGGGAAAGGGCTTGAGCCGATGTTCAGGCCATCCATGGCTTGCCATGGGCCAAGGAGGAGCAGGGAAGTAGAAGGGCCAGGAATGGCAGGCCAAGGCTGCAGAGAAGGAGTAGAATCATGACATCTCTGAACTCTACTATCTTACCAATAATAGTTAATCTGTTCCCCCGGATGCTAGCCACTCTTTGACTGTGCAAATGCATCTAGTGAACATACTTCATATCTGTTTCAGTGGCCGCCTTAACCTCTTGTGCTGGTTCAGAAACCAACAAGTGTTCTAGGTTGCTTTCTTCTATTGTATGATCAAAAGCAACTTAGGGAAGAAAGGGGGAGCCCAGTATCAGTGGAGTGAGGAAATCAAGGCAGGAACCTGGAGGCAGAGACCATGGAGGACCACCCGCCTGCCTAAGGAGATAACACTGTCCCTAGACATGCCTGCAGGCCAATCTGATGGAGGCAATTCTTTAATTGAGATTTTTTTCTTCCCAAGTGTGTCAAGTTGGCAAGCAAAGACATTATAAAACAGTAGACACATAGACACATCTAGACACATTATAAAAGAACCCTGAAGTTCAGAAGTGTACACGTCTGTGTGTGTGTGCATGTATGTATGTATGTATGTATGTATGTATGTATGTATGTGTACGTCTATTAAGGTGAGAGGAAATACGATTTCCTCAGGAACTATCCCTCTACCTTTTATTTGGGAAAGAGTCTGCTATTGACCTGGAACTCATCAAGTAGGCAAGTAGCCTAGGCTAGCCATCCAGTGATCCCCAGGGATCCACCTGTCCTGACCTCTCCAACTTTGGGGATAGAAGTACAAACATCATGTCTACTTTTTTTCTCAAGTAGGTTCTTGGAATCAAACTTGGGTCCTTGTGCTTGCAAGATAAACATTTAACTGACTGAGCCAACTGCCCAGACCTCAAGAATGTACACTTCTAACCACACCCCAGATGGTACTGGAAGAAGAACTCGTTTGTGCTTTGGAGACTTACAGTTTCAAAATATCTAAAGGGGCAGGCACTTAGAGAACCATCTAATGTAGGAATCAGGCACCATTCTCAACTCTGGAGCTTTCCTCTACACAACCTCAACAGTTTGTTCCAGACACTGAGGTTCAACTGTTGATGGTATTGCTTGTGAAGGACATCTGCAGCAACTAGGTTGGCATCATTGGCAGAGAGGATGTCTCATTCCTACATGCGCAGATCAGCACCACAACCCATGGGCCGGCCCCCAATACTAACCATGCTCAAGTAGAGAAGTCCAGTTTAAATGCTGTGGTCAGGGTTTGACTTCATGCATACAAGTAGGAATAATCAAAACCAACTTTCTAGATGTCAGTAAGAGTGAATGAGGATCCCCACGGCAGGGAGAGTTCTGAGGTGTCTGATCAATAGACAGTAGGTTATTCTTCATTTCCCAGACAATCACACAGTGATGTGAAATGTCCTCTCTAGTCAGTCCCAGGGCCATCCTCTGCAGAGTGGCCGCAAGGAGAAAGGGAAGAAATCTCTTAAAGTTCAAGGGAAACATTAAGTGTGATTATCTCTTCACAGAGACCTTGGTTGTGATGGCTGCGGGAATGCTGTCTCACTGCTGCTCACTCTGTGGGCCTGTTAAAGAGAAAGAAGGGCAACTTCCTTCTAGCTTCTAGGTTTCTGTGATTCAGAAGGGACAGCAGGAAAAGGGTCGTCTCTAAACCCCAGACTCAAGATGGGAGCCAGTTGATTCCCCCCACCCCCACCCCCCAGTGGGAGGTGACTAGGGAGAATAAAACCTCGAGTCTCCTTCTGCTAACACATTTGCCATGTACTAGGTGGAATACGTGAGTGTGTGTGTGTGTCTGTGTGTGTGTGTATGTCTGTACTTGTGTGTGTGCAGGTGCACATACATGTATAGCTGCAGGCATAAACGAGCAGAGACCAGAGGATAATCCTGTGTTATTCCTCAGTAACAAGGTTTCCATTAAAAGAAACCTTCTTTTTTTTACATGTATCAAATTGTATATATGCAAATATATTATATATAAAAATATTTATATATAAATTACACACACACAAATATCTGTGTGTGTGTCCAAGTGCACGTGCCACAGTGCACCTGTGGAGGGCAAAGGATAGGTGTCTCTTTTCTCCTGGATGATCTACCTTCTGGGTTGCAAGGATAGAACTCAGGTCTTCAGGCTTGGTGGCAAGCATCTTTACCCACTGAGCCATAATTCCAGCCCCATTTTGGGAAGGGATGCATAGAGTGTCTCATTGGCCTGCATGTTACCAAGTAGGCTATACTGGCTGGCTATGAAGACCTGGGGACCCATCTATCCCTGACTCCCCACCAATGAGATTTCAGACAGGCTCTGCTAGCCTGGCATGTTTCTGTGGTTCTGGGAATTGAGCTCAGGTTCTCTTGCATAGACCCCTTTACCAGCTGAGCCATCTCCCCAGACTTCTCCTGGAACTTGATGAAACAGAATGTGGAGAAGAGAAAAAGGCAGCACAGCTCTGAAAGCAGGGGTGAGGAGTGAGCCTGGATTGCTGTCCCAGGCCTCCCCCGTTGGCCTGATGGGGCCGAGTTTGAATCTGGGCTGATTTGTCTCTTAGCCAGCCTGTGGTTCATGCTATGAGTTCCAATGGGCACCCAGCAACGGACACCGGGGACACCCAGGTTTCACCCACAGACAAGTCTGCCCCACTTCCTCTGCAAAATGAGCAGATCCCAGTAGGAGTTCAGCCTCAGAGTCAAAACATCCTGGCTCTAATCTGCGCACAAAATGGATTTCAGCGACAGATTTTATTGAGTAACCGACTCCCTCTTCCCCCCACCCCCACCGTTGGAAAACATATTGTCTTCTTTACTGTAGTTCATTTTGCTTTCCGAGGTGATTAATGAATTAAGGATGCAGTGTATTTATTCTTTTGCCTGATTACCATTCTGTAATAAATCTCAGCTCCCGAGTCTGTCGATAGGAGAAGGCCAAGCTGCCGCTTTGTAAAATATAGGTTTGTACATTAAGCTTAACTCCCAGCCTCATATATAGGAGAAAAGTCACCTTAGAGCCTTATAAAAATAAGTGGGAAGCTCTGGGGACATCGACTAGTGGGGAGAGCACTCTGTGTCCGAGGACAGCCTCCTTGGACATGGGAAGGTCTGCTACCTGGTCAACGGAGTGTGCTCACCGGGAATGCAGAACACTGAGTCTCTGAGGTACCATGGAGGTGATAGGGAGAGGCAGGAGCATCTCAGCCCTGAAGCAGGGTCTCATGCAACCCAGCCTGGCCTTGACCTTGCTATGTGGTCAAACATAAACCTCTAACCCTCCTGCCTTGACCTCTCCAATGCTGTGATCACAGGCTAAGCCACCCTCCCTGATTATACTGTGTTGGGGACCAAACCCAAGGCTTCTTGCATGAGAGGCTAACACTCTAGCAACTGGTCCAGTGTCATCTTAACCATTTAGAATGGTGTTGGGCTGGTGAGATGGCTCAGTGGGTAAGAGCACCCGACTGCTCTTCCGAAGGTCCAGAGTTCAAATCCCAGCAACCACATGGTGGCTCACAACCATCCACAACGAGATCTGGCGACCTCTTCTGGAGTGTCTGAAGACAGCTACAGTGTACTTATATATAAGAAAGAAAGAAAGAAAGAAAGAAAGAAAGAAAGAAAGAAAGAAAGAAAGAAAGAAAGAAAGAAAGAAAGAAAAAAAGAATGGTGTTCTCTGCAGAGTGGCCCCACTTCTAAGTAGTGAGGGTCTAATTTGGCAAGGCACACTGGAGTGAGGTCAGTGGATTCACATTTGTCTCCCCAGCAGAAGAGGAAGGCCCTGGGAGATCAAAACGATGTTTTACATGGAACAGAAAGCTGGGCAAGGCAGGAAGGAGTAGGCTGCTGGCCTAGGAGGGAGTCTCGTTCAACCTTCACTCTATCACTTTCGAGCTGTGTAATCTTGGGCATTCAGTAGGGGTTTACAGGGATCACCTGGGGGTTATTGAGAGACTGCCTTGGCCTCTCCAACGTAGAGCAAAAGATCAGGGCAAGGCTTCTGCCAATGGTCAAGCTTCATGTAGCCTCACTAAATGGGGCCTGTGCTAGCACAGGAAGGATGAAAGAAAGAGAGGGAAGCAAAAGGAACCAACTAGCAGAATTTTCCCGTTGGTCTTGTTTTTTATTGAAAGATTGTTTTAAAGGAAAAGCAAACAAACAACCAAATAGAAAACAAACAAACAAAAGCAAACAAAACCCAAAACCAAATACCATAAAACAAAAGTCACTGATTGGCTAATGTGCATACAGACATGCAAGCACATGTGTGTCTGAGCATGTTCACGCACATGTGTGTACATGTGTATGTGAAGGTGAAAGAACAGTGTCTGCTGTTGTGCCTCAGATTCTATCTACCATGTAATTTTGAAGTAAGGTCTCCCACTGGCCTGCCACTTGTCAAATGCACTAAACTTGACAAGGATCTTTCTGAGTCTACCTCACCAGTGCTGGGATTACAGACAGCCACCATCACCCCCTGGGTTTTATTACAAGGGCTTTGGGGAATTGAACTCACGTTTTCATGTTTGCAAGGCAAACGCCATGGTAACTGAGCTATCTATCCATCATTCCACCAGGCATTTTTGTTTTCTTCCACAAAAACAGACAGTATACTGGGTTGGGCTTGCATGGGTTACAGCCTAAAGAACCCATAGATCAGGTTCTTAGGGATTTTCCATGATAGGAACTTGAACACTGCATTCGTACATGTGGATAACGTACATGGTTTGTGGTCTTCCTTCAGAAGTTTGGGATTGGGTTTGGCTCAAAGACTTCAAATGCTATGGCTGGGTGATGCCAGCTCTTCCTTCTGTTCACCATCTTTGGACTTTGGGTCTTAGTCGTGCATGGTGGGCAAGGATTCAGGTTTCTATGACACCCATCTAAAGTCAGTAGGGACAGGGCTTTGTTCTAGCTCTCAGTAGGTACAAGGAAAGTATCACAGAGTCCATCTGTGCACACATGACATCTGTGCACACATACATCTGCTGCCATAGCACTGCCTGGGTCTGACAGTGGTTGGCACTCATTATGGAATTCATCATAACAGTATCTGACGTCAAGATCCACCACATATGCATGCCTATGGCTGTGGGTCCTCCAGATTCCCCCCTAGCCACCCTGATTCAACACACTTGCCCACATTCTTGATTTTCATTAGAGACAGAGATGTGAAAAGGCCATTGGCTGACACAAAGTGCTCCCTTTAACAATGAGGTAAATAAACACAGGACTCCTTCATGTGTCCCTCCACCAAGGCAGATTTTAGGATAACACATGTTTGACTTCCAAGTGAGCCATAACAATAGGTCCATAATCATTTCCCATGGCCCGCACCTGGGCTCTATCTTGCCCCTGTTGATCTTATTCTGTGGACTTTTCCCTCCATAGTCTTCCCCATAATTCCTTTTCATCTTCTTGTACAACCAGAAGGAAGAAAGACTCTTCTATGTTATGGCTAGAAAACATATTTCTTCATTTTTTGGATTAATGATGGTTTTGAGAGGGCTAATTGCTGATGGGGACGGTGCCACCTTTGGACAAGTGGTCCTGGATGGCATACAGACATAGACTGAGCAAGCCATGGAAGATAAGCCAATAAGAAACATCCCTCCATGGCATCTGTTTCAGTTCCTGCCTCAAGGTTTCTGCCCTGATTTAATTCTGTTTTGGCTCTCCTCAGGGATGGACTATGATCAGGGTGTGTAAGCCAGATAAACTTCCCTCCCCAAGTTACTTTTGGCCATGGTGTTTTAGAACAGTAACAGAAACCTAACCAAGATAGAAATTGTACCAGAGGACGAGCTATTGCTGTTACAAACCTAGTTACATTTTAGGGAAGGGCTGCAGAAAGAGTTTGGAACATTGGGCTGGAAAAGCCATTGAATTCTCAGAGCTTAGTGAGCTATTCTGGGAACAGGGAAGCAAATGCTCAGAGCAGTGTAGGCAATGGTGGCCTGGCTTGGGAGGTTTCAGGGAGACGTGTGAGACTCTATTTAGTCTGTTCACATGATATTTGGAACTAAGAATGTGTGGGCTCTTGTCAGGCAGAACAGAAGAATCAGCTATGATTTGGAAGAGAGCATCATCACTATTGTAGCATGCCTTCACATTATTGTGCCAATTGATGCAGATTAGCTGGAGCTAAGAAATTAATGATGATTAAGAAGAAATAGTAATGATGATTAAGAAGAAATAGTATCACTGGAGTAAAACCTTCTGGGAGTATTTTCTCCTAGTCAGCACAAAGAAGCTGTGGTCTAGAGGAATAAGGCTATATTTCATGCTAGTAGCCAAATTTGGTAAATGTATTAAAAGCCTTCCAGATTATATTGGTTTTAAAGGCCTAAAAGGGTCATGGAGAGCAGCTGAGGCTAGGCACTGGGTTGAAATCTCTGGATTGAAAGGGTCATGAAGAGAAGCTGGGGTTTCACTTTGTATGGCGGGATCAAACTCCTTGAAGAAATGTCAGAAGCAGGCTCTGGAGACACCAGCATATTGGAGATGCCAGGACTAGGGGGCAGCCATCAAAGAGAGTAGCATATGTGGAGTGGAGCTGGCCTGAGCCTACGAGACAGGTATATGTACAATAAATGGAAAAACTAGAGAGATGGAGCTGCCCAAACACTCAGGAGCAGAGAAGATTCAGAGTAAATCCTAGATACAGTGCAATGAGCTGTAAGATATAATTTATGCCATAAAGTTTTGGGTTTTTAAAATTCAGATTGTGACTGTGCCCTGATTCCTCCCCCTTGGAGTAAAGGTGTCTAACTTGTTTTTTGTTTGTTTGTTTGTTTTATTTTATAGACGTCATTAACTGATAGACTTTGAGTATGCTACAGAGACTTAGTATCTTCAGAAAGACTTTTTGAAAGAGACTTGGGATGTCTTAAGAGACTAAACTTATAAAGTGTTTGACTTTTTAAAGACTAGGGCATTTACAAGTGAAGCATGATTTGAATTACAGTATCGATATTAGTGTGAGCTCTTGGGGGGTAAATGGAAAAGGAAAGGTTATGGCTTCGTAATTGTATTTGTATATCAGGTTGATATGGGCTTAATTGTCCTGGCTAATTCTTTAGCCCCTTTCCCCTCAAGTTACTTTTGGTCATGGTGTTTTGTCACAGTGGTAGAAACCTAACCAAGACTGTGGACACACTTATTTGTCACCCTTTCCATATACTCTACTATAGAGGTGAGAGGGAGAGTGGTTATCCTATAGGACTTCAGACTTAATTATTCATGGATCTCAGGAGTCCTTGAAGAACTAGCAGTGACCTTGGAAGAGGGAACTATTGGAAGAAATCTTTGCCCTACTTGAATGCATCGCACCTTCCAGGAAAGGGTTTTTTGTTTGGTTGTTTTGGTTTGCTTGGTGTGTGTGTGTGTGTGTGTGTGTGTGTACCATGAAATTACAAACATTCAGCAGTCCAAAATGATCACTTCTAATTCAGCTCTGAGGAGGCGTTCACATGTTGTCAACATGAAACCTTACAGAGGATGAAAGAATTCTTCCTTACCAGCATTACTTCACAGGACACCTACCTAAGACCATTAAGTAGTCAACCTTATAAGTGACTATATTTGTTTTGCTATTTATTTACTACTAAATATATTAATGATCTAAGGAAAAACATAGCTGGAGCCCCATTTCTAGCCTTAAACTGTTTAACAACCCCTTTGACAAAATGAAATGAAACAGGTGGAAAGATATTTAATAGTATTTTAAACTCCTGCCTCAAAATTATCATATCAATGCATACTCAAAAATGTATTCATAGCTTATTTTTATAATCATTTATTTTGTTCCAGGTCTTTGAAACTAGCTGTGGCTCTCAATTTGGATAATATGTGTTCCACAAAGTTAATGTAAAATTAATTCTGAGTCAGACCAAGACAATAGAGGTGTATGAGGAGAGAAAATGAGATAGGATAGTGTAATAGTTTTAAATATGATAGTGTAATAATTAGATTTAGGTAAGATTAATAATTCAGTTCTTCAGACACTGGCCACATTTCAAGGGCTGTGGATATACCTGTGGCCATGGCTACCACATTGGTCAGGGTGCTAGCCCACAAGTTTGGATGTTACCTGAAAAATCTGGTTCAAACTCTCTAATTAGTAGCTAGAAATGTAGCCATCTCTAGTTTCTGAACGGTTCAAGGCTTTATGGACACACATGAGCCAGTGTGTCAAACATGTATGAGGGGGTAGTTCATACTTTGTTTGCATGATAGAAAACACTGGTACAATACCTGTATATCCTGGTGACCTGGTATTTGCAAAGTGGATGGATGGACATAAGAAGGGATGGAAGATTTTAAAAAACATCTAGTAGACACTTGTAAAGTTAAACAGGACCCTAAGGAGTTTGGTTTTCACTTTGGTTTGGTTGTGAATCTAAAAACACAGAGCAGGACATCTTAACCTATGGCAGAGGCTGGAACAGTGTCTGGGGAAAATAGCATTCAATAATTAGGGCCCTCTCAAAAATATTGAGGCTTAAGAAAGAGGATTCTGGGGCTGGCTCAGCCGGTAAAGTGCTTACCTTGCAAACATGAGGACCCAAGTCCTATCCTCCCAATCCACATTTAAAAAAAAAAAACCATGTATTTGCAGCTTTTAATCCCAGTGCTAGAGAAGCAGGGACAGATGACACCCTGGCTCCTGGTATGTAGTCTTCCTGCTGAGTTCCAGGCCAGGGAGAAGCCATGTTTTCACAACAAAGTGGGCAGCAGTACATGAGGAAAATACCCATAGTTGTACTCTCTCTCTCTCTCTCTCTCTCTCTCTCTCTCTCTCTCTCACACACACACACACACACACACACATAGACACACACACACACACACACACACTCACACACACATACACGGACTGGAGAGAGCTGAGAGCTTCATGCTAAAGTCTCCCATCCATAGATGTTAAAAAGTTTGCCCTCTGATATCTATAGTTAGGTGAGAACAAGAAAGAAACACTCAGTAGTTTTACATAGCATCCAGGGTAAAACCTGTATAGAAAAGCCCTGTGTGTCTGGTTAGATAAGAGACCACTCAATTCATGATCAGTTTTTCCTACAGTATAAGGACCATGCCTCCAACTCTTAGGTCCTAGTGTACAGTGAGAAAGGATAGTGGTCACTTATTTCTCCTCCCCTCTACTGACTCATTCATTTTATACCTCACCTATGGAGTAACTGCCCTCGAAACCATAGAATCCTGGGAATACATGTGCAAACAAAACCAGCCTTGGCCCTGCCCATCTATAATTTCATGATTCCTTTCTGTTGATGAACTGTAAACACAAATTTCATTATAATTGTTCAGAGTGCCATGAAGACTATAGACAGGCTGCTGGGCTAATCAGATCTGGCTGTTAGGAGATGAGCAATTTTTTGTCTATCACATAAATATAGGCAGCATGGCATTTTGATAATTTAGGGACATAGGGATATAAGATGGAAAGAGTATGTGTTGGACATTTTCTCATCACTATGACAAATATGTAAGAGATACAATTTGATAAGAGGATTTACCTTGGCTCAAAGTTTCAGTTACTGGTCAGCTGATGCCATTGCTATGATCCTGTGGTGGACATAGAGCCTTGTCAGGGGAGTGTGATGGAGGAGGTTGCTCACTATGTTGAGGAGACAGGATGAGAAAGAGATTGAGAAGCAGGCATACCCCCACAGTCACATCTGAGATGATGTACTTCTAACCAGATGTCACTTCCTAATTTGTGTTACCTCCCAAACACACCATCTTATTATAAAGCCATCGATGGGGGAATTCATTGATTCAGAAAGAATATTTGTGTTCAAATCATCTCTGGGTGATTGTATCTACCAGCTGGGGACCAAGTCTTTAGCACATGGTCTTTTGAAGGGGGTAACACATAACATCTAAGCCATAACAGAACTGAACACTGTCCACTGTGGTCCTTAGTTTGGGGAATAGTGGCTCATGTTGAGACTTGAGGTACCATTGTGACCATTTCTGGCTCCGTCAGAACCTAGCAAGTTGTCAGACCCACTGAAGGCACTCAACATATATTTTATAAGTAAAAGAAGCCAGATAGTTTCCATAAGCAGACTCAGCGTTTGTGGTCACTCTTATAAAGTTCCCAAGAGCACAGCCTTGTGTTTCCCAACCTAGGGCCTTTTATTCCAAGTTATGGGGGTTGTTCCAGCTGGCTTTGGCTTAAGAGACTCTTCCATGTCCTTCTTCCCCAAGCACCGTTCATGACTATACATCTGCTAAGGACAGTTGACTTCTAGTTATGTTTGATATTTGTATATGCAGATGTATATAGGTGTATATGTTTATGTGTAATCATGTATGTGTACATTTGTATGTGCACATGTATAAGTTTGTGTATATGTTTGTTGGTATTCATGTGTGTATGAATCCATGTGTTTGTGTGTGTGTGATGTGTGTATATATTCATGTATGATTGTGTGTATTCATGTGTGATTTTATGTATATGAAATATATATGATGTTTGTGTGTATGAAGTGTGTGTAATGTGTGTTGTGAGGTATGTGGGTATATTGTGATATATGTGTGTGATTGTATGTTTGTGTATGAGTAAGTGTGTGAATGTGTGTGACATGTGTGTATGAATGTGTTTGTGAAGTATAAGTGAGTGAGTGATGTGTGTGTGATTGTATGTGAGTGAAGGATGTGTATGAGTGTGTATGAGTATGTGTGGATGTGTGTGAGATGTGTATGAGTATGTGTGATGTGGTGATGTGTATACGTGTGTGTGAGCTTGTGTGTGTGTGTTTTTCAATGCTCTAATAATTACACTTGCTTTGCAAAGCCCAGATGGAAGCTTTCATTGATATTTCCTCTCTTTTGTCTTGTCTCAAACCCTATTGGTGTCTCTGACTTAATCATTGGGGTCTGCAATACTATATGTGTCCACCCCCCTACCCCCCACCTCCGTAGAATTGCCTTAGTGATGGGACATGGAGAGAGTAAACCTGATGAATCTGAAGCCGTGGTGTTGTACGGGAACCCTCCAGCGACTATCTGCACTCAGCTCGCCACATCTGTCCATCAGATCAACAAAAGCGAACCTGATGTGATGGAGTGTAAAAGGAACGGATACAGAGTTACACATGGCACCGTCGGCAGCTTTCATTTCTGACTGTCCCCTGGATTCTTAAAAGAAATCATGTTTAACATCTTAATTAGGGACTGGTAGTACATAGCAGTTCCTTTTCTTGCTTTTTTTCTCTCCTTCTTTTTTTCCCCCTCCTTATGAGCATCTTGTAATTTACTCTTGAAGTAAATTATAGTCAATTTATCTGCAGAAACAAGTCAATAAAACAGGGGAAGTCTCCAGCTTTTCAGCCTCTGGCTTTTCAATTGCTCGGTGATTGTTTCCTGCTTTTGCTACTGAATGACAGACTGAGCCACAGGTACATGAGTGGGGAGGCGCTGGGTGGCTGCTGTGACTTTTGCTATCTATCCCTTGGAGACTTCGCTGCGAGATTTGTTTTGACTTGCCAGCTGTTCTGAGTTTAGAATTTGAACAGAGCGGCACATTGTTGTGAAGAACAAACCAGGGCCTTCTGGATCTTGTGATGTGGATGGCCAGTGTAACGCAAGTGGTAAAACAAATTGCTGTCTGCTTTCAATAGTGGCTTTCGTAATGAGGGTGTCTGGTGTGTGTGTGTGTGTGTGTGTGTGTCTGTGTGTGTGTGTCTGTGTGTGTGTGTGTGTGTGTGTGAGAGAGAGAGAGAGAGAGAGAGCCCAAATCCAGGGGCCTCCTCAAGTTGGGTTCATGGTGGTGCTCACTGAGTTAATAGCTCAGCCCACTCAAACCACAGTCAAGGACTTTGGCCTCGACACTTGTGTCAGAGTTATACTGTGGCTTCAGGGATGGCAATTAGAGTCAGCTTCCCCCCCCCCCCCCCAAACAAACCTACAGGGAGCATGGAGCTAGGCTGGATGGCTGGAGAGGGGACTCTCTGGGGTTTTGTTGGTTCAGGAAAGAAGTACAGGTGCCTAGTTCACAGACAAGGTTAGTAAACAAACCCTGGGCTTAAGCTCCTTCGCTTCCAAGGGAGAAAGCAGGGAAATCAGCCGGTGGCCATTTCTAGACTTCCAGAATCAGGAGTCCTAGAACATATATGAAAGTCATACAGGAGGTGGCTATGACCCTTTCATAAAGATCCTCATGCTGTGGTGACCCCCAAGCATAAAATTATTTTTGTGGCTACTTTGCAACTGTTAAGTTTGCTACTGTTATGAATTGTCATGTAACTATTGGATATGCAGAGCCCAATGGGCTCTTAACCCACAGGTTAAAAACTACTGCTCTAGACTCTTGAATTCAACCTTTGATACTAAGTTGCATAGGGGAGCATCTATGTCACTGGGACAGTAGCCTAGGCACCAAGGACTGTGTCCTTACCTTTAACTAAAACTCCCACTTGCTATGTTTCTTTAAGAAAGTGAAAACCATCTTCATGACTCACTTCCTTTTGTTATTTGCTTTTACTTACTTACTTACTTATTTAGACATTTTCTTGTTTTTGAGACACTGTGAAGCTTCACCATGAAGCTCAGGCTGGCCTTGAACTCTAGATCCTCCTGCCTTCATCTCTTCAGTGCTGGGATTGCATGGATATGTCACCATAGCCTGCTTTCTCTCTTTATGTGATAATCTTGCCCAGAGTTTTGGTCCACAGTTTCTATTTCATTTTAATTTTAGCCCAAAGAAGGACTGAACTTGTGTCATATTAAATTGATGTAGTAACCAAAGGAAAAGACTGCCCACTATTATCAAAGAGTAGGTCCATCAGCCAACTTCCTTCCTTCTTTCCTTCCTTCCTTTCCCCTTTCCTCCTTCCATCTCTGTCTTTCTTCCTGGTTTCACTCAGGTATAAATGGACACAATTCCCTTTCTTGTCCTTTCTGGGTCTTTCTGACATTCATTGTGAAAATGAAAAAGACCATAAGAGACAAGAACAACCAGGACTACGGCACTGGCCTGCACACAGTAATTCACCTCCTGCTGGCTTGCCCAACATGATGCTCAGATGCCAAGATTGGTCCCTCATTCTGATACACAGAGGTAGAAGAGAGGGTCCAATATATTCCCCAGAGTTACTCTCCTCACATCATCAGACACACCCTGCCTTTCTTAAGCATCCATCAGGCCTCATCTTAAAGCTTACATTCGCATACTCCCTAAATTAGCTTCTGGCTTTCAAAGGTTTGGCCCCCACAGTATCGGTACATCTCCTCACTAACACTCATCCCCTTGGGATGAATCTGGTTTTCTCTTCTGCACCCTCACTTTCCCACAGCCCTGGGCATACACGAGGCCTTCAATGCCAGCTAGTTGAACAAATGAGAAATTACACATGACCCCTGAGCTTGCATTAATAATTCAGATTACTGGGAGATGGCTATGCTCTGCTGTAATGCGGAGTACCTTCTTTAATCTGCACATCCCCCAAGATTTGGTCACTGGTGTAATCTCTCAGAAACTTGAACATGCCCAAAGCAATATAAATAGCAAGTGGTGGAACTTGAATACAAACTGTGGGATATGGCAAGCTCCTATGACCAAAACAGCGTCGTCTTTCGGGCTCACCCTGTTGATCCATCCATCTCTTCTTGTTCACATCCAGGGCAGTTTCCACTCCCTGTATGCACCTGGGAGCCTGGAAAATTCTGTGACAAGATTGTTGGCAGAGAGAAGCTCATTTTTTCTCCCTTCTCTCCCCAAACTGCTGATCTTGGCCATTCTTTAATTTTTCTCCTCCAAAAATGGAAACTTTGGGAAATTACCTTGGCAGAAAAGTCTTGCTTCACTCTTCTATAGCAGCCCAAGTGTTGATAGAGCTGGCAGCAGCCATGGAATTGAACTGAAAGCAAAGGAAGAGTGACATTAGCTGAGGGTTGGCCAAAAATCACTTGTATGTGTAAGGATGGCAGAGAACCCGCAGCGGAAAACCCTTCATATTTGATGCTCAACAAGCACATTCTGCGTGTCTAGCACCATGCTGGGTTCTTCCCGTAGGCTGAATCCTATGTTTGTTTTTAGCTAATCTCAGAAAGATAAGCAGAGAGAGCTAATCTAAAGTGACAAAGTTCTATAACTAAAACAAGCAGGGTACCCACCATACTTGACTTTGGAAGATGAATAAATAACATCTTAGAAGCTTGTTCAAGTATCTACTTCTCACTTCAACTTCACCTCCTAATTTCTCCACTTATGTGGTTGAATTCACCACATAATGCCACCAACTAGTTCCTAGGCTTCATTTTTTTTTTTAAGACGGAGTTCACTTTCTATATTAGAATCCATATCTAAAGGCTACTGTTTTGAGAGTGGGCAAAGGTAGCTTTTGAAAATGAAGAGCAGAAGATCCAAATCAACATGCTGAAGTAGACCATGGCCAACTTTCTGGAGCTACTTTGAGGAAGAAGCTTGAACTAAGTGGTAAAGGCTCCATAGGAATCATAAAGGTACTCCCCAAATATATGTGGGTGTTCCAAAAAAGATGCAGTGCTATGATGAAATCAATATGACGCTGATCTGATGGCCAGATGGTACAACACGCTTGGAGACAGTGGTGTGCTGAAGTCAGCTTGTACTGGTTTGCATAATCTGATTGCCAAGTTTTTAGGGATTTTGCAAGCAGATCATTAAACAGCCAGTGTTTAAAGTGAACGTATATAGAATTGTGTATAAATATGTTGTATAAAAATGTAGTAAAGAGGTCTGTCTGCAGAGACGGTTCAGTCAGTCAAGTGCTTGCCATTCAAGCACAAGGGCCTTAATTTTATCCCAAGAAGCCACATAAAAAAATAGCCAGGATTTTGATTGCAGTGCTGGGCAGACCGGAAGCTTCCTGGTGCATTTTGTCCAGCTGGGCTAGCTGAACCATGAGTTCCAGAGTGATGAGACACCCTGTCTTTGAAGCAAGGTGGATAGCTTCATGAAAATGACACCCAAGGTTGGTCTCCTGCCTCCACACCCAATGGCATACCCTCAGGAACATTCAATGTGCGTACACATGGACATGCAAAAGGTGACTAACAACAACATTATTGCTTCCTAATTATCCTTCTAAGTGTTGCTAAGCATCTCCTTGTGATTATTTATATCTACATGTCTGTGAATAGGCGTAATTCATATCGGTCTGATATTGCCATTTCTTTACAATTCTTCAGTTGTATCATTAGTAGGTTGAAATCAGTCCTAGGGAGAATATTTACACCACTGAAAGTGGCAAACACTAACGGTAAGGATGTTTATTCCCTTAGGAAGGATGCTTGTTAAGCACTTAACAGGATACCATGCCTGAGGGGTAAGAAGGAACTAGACACAAAAGATACTAAATGCACTTCAGAGTGTAGCTCATAGGGAACTGGCTATCATAACAGTTCCTGAGAAAAGAAAAACCCGAGGGGAGCACAGGGCAGTTTCCAGCCCCTTTCTGGTGTATTCTCAGACATTATAGGTTACAGGACAGTTAAAGCAAGGAGCATGGGAACCCATTCAGGATGATGTGTTACCATCCAACCAGTGCCACCAGCTCTAAGATAGACTGTCCAGTTGTTCATTTTCAGAGGAAGCCTCAAGACAGGGCATCAGAGGGAGGAAGGCACAGGGAAGGGAGTTTTTCAGTCATCTCTACTTGCTCAAAATCCTGCCCAGCCATGATTAACCCACCCATACTTCTAGGTGTAGTTTCTAGGGAGCCGGAACTCTGTTGGCCCTGCTGTTCTTCCTTAGAACCAGACACATGGAGAAGAATCCCCAACTCTCATGAAAAAGTTATGAAGGAGCTGGCTCACTATGGGTGGCACCATTCTTAGGCGGGAAGTGGCTCTGGACTGTATAAGAAAGTTAGCTAAGCATAAGCCAGGGAGGGAGCAAGTCAATAAGCAAGCAAGAAGCATTCCTCTTTGGTTCCAGCCTCTTTGTTTCTACCTTGAGTTCCTGCTCTAACTTCACTCAGTGATGTACTATGACCTGGAAGTATGAGCCAAATAAACACTTTTCTCTCCAAGTTTCTTTTGGTCTTTGTCTTATCACAGCAAAAAGAGAAAAGGAAAGAAAAGAAAAGAAAAGAAAAGAAAAGAAAAGAAAAGAAAAGAAAAAAAGAAACCCTCCTGTTCCTGGGAGAACTCTTCCAAAGGTCACTTTTCTAGGACCATCTTGAAAATTTTTGTCTTTAAACTATCCTAATGTGTATCCCAGAACTGAATGCAGGAAACCACATCCAGGAGTGACAAAGAGCTTCTCACTTGTTTGAAAGTGATCTTATCCACCTGCATCACCCCATTTCCTGCTTCTTGTACCTTCTTCCTTCTGCAACATCATTCCAAATGCTAGAAGTACAAGCCATTTTTTTTTAAAAACCTGGGCAGCATTTCCCATGAGCCCTCAAATTCCCTTGAGACAGATTCCCTCTATCTCAGCATCTTAGATAGATCTCACATTCTCCTACATGTCTAGTGAGTGGACAAGAGAGAGTGGAAAGCCATACTCCAGAGACCAGCAGACTCAGATATGAGTCATATGCCTGACTTACCTAGCTTCTCTATCCCCAGTTTCATGTGTACAATAGAGAATCACACAAGGAACTCCTGC
Source organism: Mus caroli (assembly GCF_978045245.1). Lineage (NCBI taxonomy): Eukaryota > Metazoa > Chordata > Mammalia > Rodentia > Muridae > Mus > Mus caroli. The sequence continues at coordinate 13,769,610 of NW_028227265.1, forward strand.
TGCTGAAAGGGCACAGCTCCTAAACATAGCAAAACCAAACAAAAACAAAAATAAAAAAAAAATCATACACTCACTAATATTAATGTCTGGTTGATGTAATCATGAAAGAGTTGTCAGAGCACTAAAGAATGTAGAATTCTTCCCCAGGGAGTAACACGCAGGACCATGCTGTTCTCCCTGTGCCTTGCTAAGACCATTCATTAGAGAAACGAATAAGAGAACGCCCACTCTCATCAGAGGCTGTGAAACTTTTGGGAAGGAATCTGGCTCCTGGCACCTCTATGCAGGGCTGACTTGGGTGTGTCAGCACACAGGTGCTGGGTGAGTAGGCAGACTGGGCTGTAGACACGGTGTGCCAATGCAGGTCTTTCACAGAAGGAAGGAGCACAAGTTTACTCTAAGCTCTCTGCCAAAGCTCTGCCCCAAAGGAGGTTTCTATATTGGGTGCAAGGTAAAGTTCCAGGTGTCAGCAAGATGGGCAGAATGGCTAATCCAGTGTGGCCTGTACGTCCTAGTGTCTTAAAACTAGGATGTATACTATGTGGCTGATTGGATGGGTGGGTAGATCTCTACAGCAACACTTCAGAGACAAGAAGGTTGCGGTTTTACTTTACAAAGAGTTTTGGAGAGAGACTATCTTGGGATCTGAATCTGTTTAAAATGAGAAATAAGGCTAGCTTGAAACTAGGTTGACCTGGGCACCTTTTCAGGGGCTGCAAGATGACCCACTTTGGCCTCTGGCTTCTGGACAGACAAAATGGAACCCAACGAGATCATTTTCAGGGGAATGCCAATCTGAAAGGGAGGTTTTCACACTGGGGATGCGGCCAGTGTAACTGAAGCTGGGTTTTGATGGCTATGCCAAGGGAGAGGCAGAAGATCAGCCCACTTAAGTCCTTGCTCAAACCACACTAGTTTGTCACCTTGGACATGACTTCAATGACCTGCAATTTTTAAGAGAGAGAGTTAGAAGTGTAACACCTTTCGCACACAAAGTAATGCATAGTGTGTGTGTGTGTGTGTGTGTGTGTGTGTGTGTGTGTGTGTGTATGCCTGTCTGTTTGCATGTGTGCTCTAAAGGTCAAATTCTAAGTATTTCTCTCACCACTACTTTTTGAGACAAGGTCTCTCACTGAACCTAGAATTTGCTATTTTGGTGATACCAGCTGGCTGTTGAGCCTCTGGGATCCATCCATCTTTACTCATTCAGTCCCAATGCAGGGGTTACAGGAGTATGCTGCCATCCCTGGCTCTTCACATGGCTACGGGGGAATCTCCTCAGGTCTTTGTGCTTGCACAATGAGCCCTTTACATGCTGAGCCATCTCCCCAGCCCACAGTAATTATCTTTGGATTTCTTAACGTGCTGCAGGTTACATTGCAAAGTGGAGCAGAGACAGCCTGGAATAGAACTGATGGTCACTACCCTGACCTTAGCCTTGCTTGTTCAGCCAGAACTTGGGGTTCTCTGTAACACTGACCTCTGCTCAGTGTGCTCGAATTCCTTCAAGCACTTTGTCCCATGCCCAGCACACCATAGTTACTCCATAAGTGGCACACTCTCTCTGTTGTCTTCATCTCTCACAATCAGTTACTGAAATAGATAACAGTAGCCAAATCTCCAGTATCCTGCATGTGTTAGTACGTTTTATCTCTGCCCTAGGGTGTACTACTATATCCTAACTTTGCAGAAGATGAGGGGGCTGAGACTGGAGTTGGGTGAGTGTGGTCATTTCTTTTGTTAAAACAAACCACAACAACAACAACAACAACAACAAAACACAAAAACCAATACTTGCTACACTGCAGAATTGTTACACTGGTAAGAGATTAGTGATATCCTTATTTAAAGACACTTTGGCAAGAAGGTATGACCCTGGACTCTCAGCCTCTCAACCTGTCCCCATTCCTGGCCATGTTCTGTTCTCTCTTGTGTTTTTAAACATGGTGGGCGATCACTTAGAAGAGATTTGCTCTTTTTGGAAGTTTATAAGAAAGCACTAAGAAAGACCAAGTTCTATAACCCTATCAAAATAACATGTATGGGGGCTGGAGAGATGTCTGAAAGTCTAAAGTGCTTTGTGACACACCCCTGTGATCTGAGTTCTGATACCCAGAATCTAAGGACAAAAAGGAAACACAATAGCCCACGAGTTGGTAACCCTTGTTCCTGTTGGCAATGGGGGCAGAGAGAGGAGAATCTAAAACTCCTTTTTTGGGGGGTGGGGGGTTCGAGACAGGGTTTCTCTGTATAGCCCTGGCTTTCCTGTAACTCACTTTGTAGACCAGGTTGGCCTCGAACTCAGAAATCCACCTGCCTCTGCCTCTGCCTCCCGGAGTGCTGGGATTAAACTCTTGAGTGGCTAGTCTAGCTTATGCAGCTGTGAAGAGAGCCTGTCTCAAACAAGGTGGAAGGAGAGGACCCACACAAATGGTTTCCCTCTCACTTCCACACTGACACATGCTGCACTCAAACACATGGACATGCAGCTACACATACATGACCCAAGATACACTGAAATAAAATAAAAGAATTTTTTTCTAGAATGTATAAACCTCTCCCTCATCAGGGTCATTTAAGTAACCACAAAGAAACAGTCATAAATGATGTTGCGATAGAATCCTGTTTCTACGGAATTGACTTAAAATGATCAATATATTTCTTGGTTGAAGATTAATGAAGCACCTATGCATACACACACAGACACACACACAAACACACACACATACACACACACACACACACACACACACACACACACTCACGCCTACTCAAACAGGACACACAAGGACGCCTACAGATGCACTTGCATACCCAAGCTGGTATAATGGTTGATCTCAGTTGTCACTCTGATGAGATCTCTAATCACCTGGGAGACCTTTAGGCTTATCTGTCAGGAATTCTCTTGATTGTGCTGACTGAGGTGGGAAGGCCTGCCCAGAGCTGGTGCCAGGTTTTCCCTATCTAAGATCCTGGGCTATAAAATAACCTTCATAATTCTACTAAACATGATCATGGATGGGATGTGGCCCTCTGCCTTCACTTCCCCACCATGATGACCTGTAATCTTGAACTGTGAGCCAAAACAGTCCCTCCAGTTGCTTTAGTTCGGATATTTTATCACAGCCTCAGGAAGAGAAACCAAGACAGCTAGTTTTACCCCATTAGGTTTAAGCTTCTTTTCTCTCTGAACCCGAGAGCTGAGTAATTCATAGCACAATTGGATTTTATAGTTTATTTATGTTGATTCTGATTACAGAATAAATGACTACCTGAAATATATTTTTTAAAAACTCTAATGAAAAACCGGGCATCAATCAAGACCATCTATGGATAACGACTTTAAACATCTCTACTTAGAAATACATATGGCATTCAGAAGTAGATCTAAAAAGACTTATGTAATGTGTTTTAATCAAATCTTGAAGAGAAATTGACCAATAAATCAAATCTTGCCAAGAAATTGACCAATAAATCAAATTTGGAAAGAAAGTGACAGATAGATCAAGGCTAAAAAAAGAAAACAGCTTGTATATCAAGCCATGGTATGTTTATTAAAGAGACTGATTGTATTAAAGCAACTGAATGTAGTTTTCTGTGAGCCTCTTTCTTTGTAGAGCTCAATTATTAAGAAAGCATTTATGGAAAAAATTAGTATTGTGTATGGTTTTGTATCTTCCGGCTCTGCGCTCCCTTTCTTTTGCTGCTTCTTCTCTCTCTCTTTCTCTCTTAAACATACACACATACACACACACAACACAACACACACAGACACACACACAAAACACAACACATACACACACACAAACACACACACACAAACACACACACACCAACACACACAACACACACACCACAACACACACACACCAACACACACAACACATACAACACAACACACACACACACACTTTTAAAACCAGAATATATGATGTGGTTGGGGCAGACGAGGTGGGAAAGCTTGCTGGTTGTCTACATTCACAATCCTAGATTCTTTTGCATATCATTGCTGGGATTCCTGCGGTATGTGTAGCTTTTCTTGTGAAGTATTTCATAACACAGACCCTTTGGACTCCAGTCATGAAGCCTATCATCAGCCAAAACCTCCTTCAGATGAGTCTTAACTTTTCATAGGGAATCTAGGTAAATTAATATCATAAAAGAGCTAGCTTTAATATGTCTTAGCATTAATTGCTCAGCCTTTTCCACAGAACTGAGTACAAACATATTTTAAGATGAACTATACTGTATGTGTGCATGTATGTCTAATCTTGGGTACACTCATGGACCTGTCACTAGCTAGATATTAAGATGAGCCTTTCATGAGATTATGATGTATGCATATAGCTGAATGAATTTGTGAGATATATAGGTATGTGCACATAGGCTACATGTGCAGGCTATATGTAAAGGAGTATATGTGTAGGGCTGCATGAACATACATATTGTAAGTGGGTATATGTGTTTGGGAACAGAGAATGCATCTGGTTTGTTTTCACCATCCCTGTGTCTCCTGTTTTCATTCATAATGCTAGACACATGTGTTTTCATAAAGGAACCTTCCCAGAAACCTCTGCTTTACCTTTCCTTGCATCATGTCACCATGTTATCTACAGGATCAGTCCTTCCCAACAGAGACATGCATTAAACACTTTGCATTATTACTATGTCCCAGTAAATGGCCATCTTATTTAGATTCTTCATATGCAATTTGAAGTTCATGAGTATGCCAGTGTTATCCATTCTATCCATCTACCATAATTCCTGTAATATTAACCATCTACCTACTGTAATTCCTGCAATATCAACCACCTACCTATCATAATTCCTGCAATATCAACAATTGGTCAGTTGTTGAATTCAACTCTGTGGGTGCCTTTTCTCTCCGATCTACAAACAAGGACCTGTGGTGAGTACCTGAGGCTTTTTTCCCCTCCACCTCACAGAAAGGAAAACTGAGGCAGAAGGAGAAGGTAACTTGCCCTAGGTCACTCAGTAGCTGGTGAACACAAAGAAGAGGAGGCCGGAAGTATATATTTCTAACTGAGATTGGCAGTGTCCTTTTCCATGTCTGGTAGCATAGTTGTTGGCTAAACCTTTGACCATGTTGGTATAAATCTTTACAGAGAATGATAAATTACTCATATTTCTCTTGGGCAGAGGATAGTGTATCTAAAGCCAGCCATGAAATAAGAGAGAAAGTTGATGTCCAACTTCACCCTTCTAAAGACTATATCCAATGTCCAGTGCTCTGAGTTAAACAACATGGCTTGTCATAATACCTTCACTACCTTACACGGACTTAAATCACTTTCATTTGTTTGTATGCCCGTGAAGATAGACTGTTTAAAGCACTGAAAACCATCTTAGTACTTCTTTTATTTTTAACCATGCTGAGACCTCCCAGCTTCTCTTCCATTCCATGATACCCCACTCCTGATAAGTAATGGAATATATCAGTGTGCCTGACTGGAAAGCTGAGGCCTTAGGCATAGCTTCAGGAGTAAGTCCAGTTTACTCAGTGATTCTAATTTTCGTTAGGGTTGCCAAGCAATGGAATTCAGAATAAGACGAGTTATTTTGGAATGGGAGCAAAGAATTATGCTCATACAAGTAGGATTTGTTAAATGCTGGCAAGGATGTTGGGGAAGAAGAACTCAAAGACTGCCTGTAGGGATTTTAATGAATATAGACTTTACTAAAAACTTTAACAATCATATGACCTAGCTAGACCACCCTTGAGTATACATACCCAAGGCCTGTAAATCAACACACTGGAGAGACATTTGCACGTCTATGTCAGGCTTAACTATCCACATTAATTAGGAAACTGCTAACCTAGATGTCCATCAGTTGTTGAACAAGACAAAGAAAAGTTGGAATACAATCTTGATAAACACAGGAAATGAGTAGAGCTGGAATTCATTAAGAAAATAAAGCCAGATTCATACATTAAAAAAAAAAGATAGAATTTGGTATTTTTATAAATGAGGTCTCACTGTATGTCCCACCATGGTCATGAACTTAACAGTCTTCCTGCTTCCACATCTGGAGTGCTGGGGTTATAGTTGTATGTCCCAACACCTGGCTTAACTATACATGTTTGTCCTCTAACCAGTGTGGTTGCTTGAATGAGAGATGTCCTCCATATGCTCATGTATTTGAACACTTGGCCCCAGTTGGTGACACTGTCTAGGGAGATCGTGGAGTTTTTAGGAGGTGGAGACATGCTGGATAAAGCATATCACTGGGGAGGATTGGAAAGTTTATGGCCTTGCTACACTTTCAATTCACTCTCTGTCTCCAGTATGTGGATGGAGATGTGACTCCACACCTTCCTGTCCCACTTTCATTTGCTCTCATGCCTCTTCTTTATAATGGGCTCTTCTGCCCTGGGGCAGAAAACCAAAAGAAATATTTTCTTCCTTGAGCATTCTTTGGTTGTGGTGTTTTATCATGCCAACAAAAAGTAACTAGTGCAGCCAGTGAGATTAAGTTTTAGCATTCTTAAAATCTTCCTTGACCTTAACAATATACCACCTTGTATCATTCATTCTTTAAATGACAAAATAGGTCTCCGTGTGTTTGTAGGGTATAATACAATGTTGTGATATATGTTTGCATTATGAAATGACTGAACAGAGCCAATGAATATCAGTGTTACCGCATATAAGTATCAGTGGATTCTGGAAACAACACGTAAAATTAATTCCAGGAAAATTTCAATTGTAGAATACATTGTTTTTAACTATAGATATCATGTTATATGATTCAGTTTTCTTTTGTTTTTTTAAACTTATTGCTCCTAAAACTTCAGGTCTTTAACCAATGTCTTCCACCTTCCGTTATCCCCAAGCCCTCTGCCCTGGTACCTACCATTCTGTTCTCTGCTTTAATAAGTATACCTGATTTTAACAGGATTATTCAGGAAATGTGTTTCACCCCTGGCAGTGAACTGTGAAAATGTGGAAGTCTGGTTTTATGCGCATGTAGCAAGTTCAACCAAACAAAACCCCACACTTGGCATACTACTCCAGGTACCCTACTTAAAAATTCTAGATGCCCACGTATTTGTCATTTCCAAATCAGAATATAATCGAAGCAAAACAAATGCTCTGAGTCTGCACTCTTGACCTTCCTCCCATAGTGGGCTTGTGAATCTTGAGTATCAACTCAATCGGATCTAGAATAGCCTAAGAGACAAATCTCTGGGCGTGTTCTGTGAGTGTTTCTGTATTGGGTTAAGTGTGTGAAGAAGACCCACCCCAATGGTGGTAGTCTAAGTAAAGATGTGGCCCCAGGAAGTTCACAGGGAGTGGCATTATTGGAAAGGATTAGGATGTGTGGTTTTGTTGGATTAGGTGTGACATTAGAGGAAATGAGGAAATGTGTCATTGTGAGTGGGCTTGGAGGTTTCAGAAACTCACGCCAGTCCCCACATTTTAGATCTGTGCTGCTGAATGCAGAAGAGCTCAATCGTTCTTTCTGCTGCCTGCTGATCCAGATGTAGCACTCTCAGCTCCTTCTCCAGCACCATGCCTGCCTGTGTGCCACCGTGCTCCTCACCATGATGGTAATGGACTAAGCCTCTGAACCTGTAAAACAGTCCCAATTAAATGTTTCTTTGCTTAGCATTACCGTGGTCAGTGTGTCTCTTCACAGCAGCAGAACACTAAGTAAGACATTAAGTCTATGAGTGGCACCAGGCCGAAACCTGGTGTTCCAGACTAAGTAAAACGGAAGGAGTTGGCTTGAGTACCAGTTCCCTGACTATGTATTGTATGCCATGGAACTAGCTGCTTCCTGCATCCATGGCCCATCGTGGTTCAGTATTCCATGCCACGATGGATGGGCCCTGGCTCTCTATCTTCCCCAAATTTGATAAAATCCAAAGGTGCTAGTATTTTGGCAGTTTTTAGAATGTCCCTTCTGTCCCTTTCTCTGGTCAGCTTGCTTTTTCTCTTCCTCTTGTCACTTAAGGGTGGAATTTAAAGCCTTAGAGGGAAGACTAGAAAAACATCTCTTTAATATTCTGAGAGTTTTGAAGGGAAGCAAACAGAAGGTATGCATGCTAAGCGGCCCCTTGGAGAGCAGTACAGGCCTGTGACCTGCTCTAGGGGAGCCAGAAATCCCTGGACTAAGATAGTTTGAATCTGTAGAGAACAAAGGGAGCCTTTAGGAGCCTCCTCACTACCAGGGCAGGATACAAAAAAGTGACTGTGAGAGTATCAGCTCCCTGATGCCATAGGTTAGCACCTCTTTCTTGGGTCTAACGTTGGCCACTTTAAAGACACAATAATTATATGATTAACAAACACAAACGTGAATGTAACTAATGCAGAGGATTCATGCATGGAATGAAATAGGTTTTGATAATTCTCCTTTACTACTGATGTTGACTTCTTTCCATTGGAAAAGAAAACGGTGCAGCACCACTGCCGGAAGTACAGTTTGAAATTACTCCAAATCCCTTCATGTCTGAGTACAGACCCTCTGCTGCGACTGTCTTTTGTGGTAGAACATTTTAGATCTGTGTTGCTGAATGCAGAAGCTGCCTGATCTCTGAACGTTCTGCCCTTGAAATGTAGCTAGGGTAGTAGGAATGAAATGCTGATCTGAGTATTGTTTTAATAGATTTAAAGTTTAATACCCTTGCTTGTTAGTTCTAACTAGATTGAGCACAACCACACTAAACAGTTTCTTTCAGGATTTATTGGTGTGAGTGTGTGTGTGTGTGTGTGTGTGTGTGTGTGTGTGTGTGTGTGTGAGTGTAGTGCCTAAAGGCATCAGATCCCTTGGAAGTAGAATTACAGGTGTTTGTAAGTTGTCTGATATAGGCACTGGGGTCTGAACTCATGACCAAGCAGCAGGAACTTGACTGCTGAGCCATCTCTCAGACTCTATACAGTACTTTCTTATTTATCTACATGCCCTGTTCTTTTTTAATCTACTGTTTTGTTTTGTTTTGAGTATTGGGGGTTAAACATAAAAACATTATATGTGTTAAGCAATGGCTTCACCTTTGGCCTGTATTTCTAGCCCTCATGTCTATTTCTTAAGAGTTAACATAAACTTTGTGTATCTTTTAGTCTGAGATTCTATGCTCACTCTCTTGACTGACTATCTTAATACAGGGGGAAACGGAACCTGGAAGTTGTTCATCCACAAATCTCACATGGGAATATGACTAAAGTAGAACATTGCATAGTCTAATCCAGATGATGGCTAGTCAGGCTGTGGAATGTTCCTGAGTGTCCGTCTTTCTCCTCTGGCCTTTAGGACACTATAAAAAGGTGGGTGATGGAAGCTTTGAGCAGATCAGAGGGTATTATCTTGAGAGCATTTAAACATTGGTGCTAGCATCATTTGCTCCTAGCCTTAAGCATGTATGTAAGGTGTTTAAATCCTTTTGTGACAATATCATTTCCCTCCTGAACAGGAGATAAACCAGACTCAGGAAGGTGGCCCAAGAAGGCTACATGACTTGCATGTTCTGGGACTAGAGCTACACCTTACTACTTGACGTCTCCAACTGCTACCCTTCCTTCACCTTGCCTGCCTGCCTCTAGGATGCTGGGGGGATAATATCATCAGATGCAGGTGGACCTGGGCAGGAGCAAACTCTGTCTTTCATCTTTTCGAATGGCCAAGAATAGTCTGTTATGTTACTAAGACTCATGATATCAGCCTCTGAAAAACTGTCTAGCAAAATACAAAATGTGCATGATTCTACACTTTAAAAATCCTGAACAATTTCACTGAGTTTTATTGTCTCTGAGCTGAGAAAGCAATGGGGTGGGAAACAGCACATGGTCACATACAGAATCCAGCTATGGGACTCAGTGACAGTCTCTTTCCTGTCACAGGGCAGGATTGACTGGCTCAGAACATACAGGCCACCTAGAGACTTCCCTGTTAGAAATCAGCTACCATGAAAGTCTTTTGTTCAAGTCTATCTTGATGCACTTACTGTGGTCCCCAAAGACTGACCAAGGCCACCCAAAGGGGAAGGAAGCTCGCCCCTCCCAGCCCAGGAAGCCCAGTTTGCCGCCAGAGCACAGGCCCCAGAAAGTCTGAGCTTGCAAGATCCTTCAGGCCGGGACAGCTTTGCTAAGGTCATCAGATCTGCTTCTATATGTGAGCACAGTTGGGGTTGGAGGGGAAGGAAGAACAGTTCCCCCTTCTCTGGATGCTTCCCTTTGTTATCCAGGGCCTTGAGAGGTCTGTGTGGGTGGGGAGGCATGACTTGGAATCCCACTTCTGGCCTGGTGCCTGGGGCCCCCAACAACAGATTGACTTCAGAGTCACCAGGCTGGAAGCTGGCCTTGACCCTATCTATTCCCACCAGCACTCGCTCACCATGCAGCCAGTTCCAAAAATAGAATGCACTAGGGGGCCTTAGGGGCACGAGGCCCATGTACAGTATTGGCCTTCAGGCTCCAGAGCCACCTTCCTGTTCCCATTTAATTTTCCTCATTCTTTTCCTGCTGTCGTTTGCTAGTCCCTCTTCAGGGCTATCTCTATGCAGATACCCAGAGTCCAGTGTCCCATATTCCTGGTCATTTTCCATGTTCATTCCTGCTGGAGGAGATTGCCACCGATGACTGTCGTGCTTGGAGACAGGAGGAGTAGGAAGAATCATCCCAGCTCTTTACTCCTCAAATCATCTCCTGCCAGTGGGAAACTGAGCAAATGCCAGGACCCAGACATCTTCTTTAACCCTTTTAAATCCTGGCACCTCAGCTGACATCCTGGATGCTGGGGGGAAAAAAAGGTCTGGATCAGGAACAAGCTATTCGCCAGCTGTGTGATCTCATACGCATCACCTCCATGCCTCAGTTTCTTTCTCTTTCAAAGAAGAGCAACTCCCGTGTTCTCCTCTGGTCTGTGTTCTCCTGTGTGTACTGTGAGTCTGGGACATGGAAGACTCCTTTATCAGCCCTCAGTATCATCTCTCTACTCTATAAGGATCAAGGTGCAGGCACACACACTAGCTTTAAGCATGGGTGTGGATTCTCCAAGCTTGGGAGAGAGTTCTTGAGAAATGAGAAAAAACCATTCAAGTTATGGCAGTTTGCCTCAGGTCTGGAGTGTATCAGGGTTGTAGGTGTCTGCAAGCTGCTGAAAGAAGTGAACAGTTACCCCTGCAGTGTTAAGAAAATAAAAGGGGTAGCAATGGTGAGGGTGACCATGATAATGGTGGCTGGCTGTAGCGGTTGTTTAGCAACAGTGGTAATGGTGTTATAGATGATACCAATAATGGGGCCAACAAGTGCAACCCTATTGGTGGTAATACAGTACTTACGGTGATAGTTGCAATGAGGTTAGCCACAGGAGTACCAGCAGTACTAGTACTAGAGAGCAGTGAATTTGCTTAACCCTTTCATGGACAGTTCGTATCCTTTTCCATCTCATTTGCTCTTCACAAGATCATGCCTCCACCTCAGTGGTACCCAAACGAAGCAGACATCCTCTCTGCAAGCTCATGGTGGGCACATGTGTGTGGGAAAGGTAAGCAGGGTTTGATACCAGTGGGAGAAGGGAGAACCTAAACATCCAGCCAAGCTTCTCAGGAGCTGGCTGGTGAGTCTTTGGTGTCTAGGATGGCCTCGGTTTCAGAGCAGTAATGGCGCCTCCATGCTGGGTGACTAAGAGATTGCTGTCAGGGTGGTGAGGTTCTCACAAGCTTTGGGTGGCCAGGGAAGCCAGAGTAAAGAGTGTCTAGGGCAGCAGAGTGATGGCATGATGACGACACACACATCCTGCTCTGTAATCTTAGGAGTAAGATGGTGGGCAGAGTCTACCCAGTGCCTCTGCACTGATTACTGGGACCAAATACCTCATACAAGTAACTTAAAGGAGAAAAGGCTTAGTTTTAATTCATGGTTGGTGGGATACAGTCCACTATAATGGGAAAGGTGTGGCATCAGGAGCAGCCCACAACCTGCAGTGGCAGGATATAGCTGGTCACATAATAGCAGCTGGTCAAGAAGTGGACAGTTTGACATGAAATGAAGTCTGGGCTGGGCTGTAACCTTTCAAGACCCAACTTCAGTGACTCTTCTCCACCAGCCATTTCCCCTGCCTTCCAAAATATCCATGACTTCCCCAAACAGCACCACCAGCTGAGGACCAAATGTTTAAACATGCAAGTCTGGGTTGAGGACACTTTTCCCATTCTGGTCACAACAGGCTCCCTTCATCACCTACAGTCTGGTTGTCCCACCTTGTCCCCAGTCAGCCCTTTTTGTGGTGGCCTGATGCTGTGAGAGCTTCCTGGAGGTCCCTTGCCATTCCTTCTGGGCGTGCAGGGTTTCAGGTCCCACCTGTAGCCTCTTGTGATTAGAGTTCTCCCAGCATTAAGGGCCAGAGCATTCTCATCTCATCCTGTGTGCTTTAAAGGAAGGGGAAATGATGGGTCACTGGTTAAGGGCTTGCTAGGTAAACATGAAAGCTGGGGTTCAGATCCTTAGAACCCCAGTAAATAATGCTGACCACCTATATTAGCAACCTTGGGAGGAAGAGATGGAGAAAATTCAGAACAGCCTAGCTGACAAGACTAGCTGTATTGATGAGCTCTGGCTTTGATTAAAGTAGCCTGCCTTGTTGAATATTGAGAGGGGTTTATTCCTCACATTGACCTTGGACCTCCATGTACATGCAGATTCATACCCACACACATGTGAGCATACACACACACACACACACACATACACACACACATATACACACATACACACGAAAAAGCATTTTATACAATAAGTAAATAATATCGTCTACTTTATAGTGACAAGGACAAGAGAGAAACGTAAAACCATTCATAGTCAGAGCCTTTCTTCCCTTAGTGAACATTACTAAGATCGGTTTTCCAAGTGCTGGAGAGATTCCCCCACCCCCACGATTGGGATCACATGGTATGCATAGGTACAACAATTGTATTTACCCCCCAAAGGATTAAATTGTGCTAGTTAGCTAGAGCTAAAATGCAGTCAAACAGTGGAGAATTGCTGGGTTATGCTTCATGAATGAAGCAACTTAGTCAGCAGGTTGTCACTGCTGGTGAGATTGTCTCCATGTTTTCCGTCACAACCATCTCTCTACCAGACCTCTTTACACCTGAATCTGAGCCTCTGGTGACTTCAGTGTGAGTTCTAATGTGTGCAATTATTTCCAACAATATAATCTAAAAATGCATCACATGAAGTAAATGGCTTTCCAAAAACACTGCATCATTTTTTCTTACGACAAACTCTACTGAAAGCACTCACTTTCAATGTGTTTAGCTTATCCAAATCACTCACTTCACACAAGTTTGATAGTCAAGTGAAGTGACATTTTATACATTTATTTACTACTGAACACAATGGACATATATTTATCTGTGGTTATTTTCATTTTCTCTTCTAGGCCAGAGGACTGAAAGACTATCCCTTCTATAGATAGTCTCTTCTTTTCCCTCCTTAATTCAGTATGTAAAAACACACGATTGTTGATGATTTCCCACAGCTCTTTGTATAGAGTGCATTTACCCGGTATTCCAGTCGTAACAAAATATCCTCAATATTCATCTCTTGCCTTTTGATTCTACTTATATTTTAACATGTGTACTATTTAGTTTGTTAATGAAGTCTTTTTGAGTGAAAGGATTTTCTTGGTGTGCTCAGTCTGTGCTTAGATGGGTACATATGTTAATTTTTCACCCATGCTTTCTCCATTTAAATTATCTTTTAAGTTACACTTTTTCTAAGTTAGTGTGGAGAGGTATGCCAAAAAGAGAATATGGTGTTAGAGAACATCTTTCAGAATTTGGATCTCTCCCTCTACCATGTGAGTCCTGGACTCAAAAACTTATCAGGCTTGGTGGCAAGTTTTCATACCTACAAAGCCATCTCGCCAGCCCTTAATTGTGTTTATATCTGACTTTTAAATCTTCAATACAATTATAATTTACTTTATTATATAGTAAGAGAAGCTAGATTTATTTTTATAATAAATAACCATTTTTCTAAGAAGCCTGCCTTTTTCCTGTGGTTTTGATATTTATTCTGCCCTAGTTTTACTTATGCACATGCACACTCATGCATGCACATGAGCACACACACACACACACACACAGAGACACACACACGCAGACACACACAAAGAGAGAGACACACACACGCGCGCACACATACACACACATGCACACACACATGCACACACACATACATACACACACAGACACACATAGATACACACACATACACACCCGTTTTAAGCACATATCAGCTCACTGATGTATGTACTTGTTGACCCTTGTAATAGGACAAAACTTTCTAACTTCAGTTTTATGAACCAGTTTTGAATCTGTTAAAGCAACTGTCCTCCTGACTTTTGCTTTTCCAGTTAAGAGGAAGGTGCTAAGGGTGTAGGCCCGTTGGCAGAGTGCTTACCCAGCATGCATGAAGCCCTGGGTTCAATGCCCAGTACCACATAAACAGGATGTGGTAGTGCTTGTCTGCAATTCTGGAGTCAGGAAATTCGGAGTTCAAGGTCATCCTTGATTACATAGTAAATTCAAGCTCAGTTTGAACTACAGGAGACTCTGTCTCACAAAATCCATAGGCAAGCAGGTAAGTAGATAGATAAATTATAGGTGGGTAAATATGAGGTAGATAGATAGACAGACAGATCGATAGATATTAGAGAGATACATAGATGGCAAATAAACAGATAATTGATGATGAACAGATATCATCAACAAATTTAGATAACGGATAATATATAGAAAACCAATAAATAACAGGTAGGGAGGTAGATAGCTGATACCTGAACAGACTGGTTTTTGTTTCCTTTTTTTTTTTTCTTTGTTTGTTTGTTTTCTCTCTCAATGCAGTTTACAGAACAGAATGCACGTTTGGTAACTAGAATAACAGAAATACATTCAAGGGCTAGAATGACAGGCTGTAAACTCAGTTTGTGAACTGTAGGGCTGAGACCTCTGCTGCTCACCCTTAACACAAGGATGCTCAAACCAGGAGCAGAACTGCAAGTGCCCAGCCAATGGCCATGGGCATTCTGAGGCTCCTGGGTTTCACGTTCCTTCCCTGAACTCATCTGGTGGGTAAAGAGATGCCAGCTGTCCCTCTGGCACCCAGGGCACCTGGGTTTGAATTCTGCTGTTTGGACATTTCAAGGCAGCAGATCTCATGGCATCTCAACAATTTCTAGGAGCCATCTGTTCTCAAGTTCATGTGCAGCAAACAGCAACCGGTCCCCTCTTGAAAGACTGGTGTCTTCAGACAAACAGGATGGAAGCCAGAGTAGCTTACTTCCATGATCACACTTGATGGGGGAAATACAAGAATACTGATTCTGGCCTTGAAGGGCAGCTCTTCTGGTCCACTGTTGTGTGAGCTTAGCATTTCACTTCTCTCTCTCTCTCTCTCTCTCTCTCTCTCTCTCTCTCTCTCTCTCTCTCTCTCTCTCTCTCTCTCCAATCTGTCTTTCTGTCTCATCTATTTTCTTGTCCATGTGTCCATGCATCTATCTCCATCCATCTGGACGTTTAACTCAACTGCAAGGTGAGCCTTGCAGTAATGTAATGCTTTCTCTGTGAAACAATTGTGAGCAGAATGCATAAGACCCTTTTTGGAATGTGCATATGACATAGCAAGTACTTATGGATTTCAGAGGCTAATGGTGATGTTGGTATTGTTATCAGGGATCACATGTATCTGAATGTATTTGTGGAGTAGTCTCAGAGGAAATCTAGTACCATCAAGCTGAAGCAAGACATCTAAGTGTGATTTTGTGTTATCTCAGAGCAGGTTGGACTTGTAAATAGGTTCAACACATGACCTATTGACCATTCAGTAAGTATCACTAATTTCGGACGTTGAGCCTTAGTTCATCCCAGGATCTTAGGGATGTCCAGAGGTCATGTGCCTTTTGATACAACACTCCCACCCCACCCCCACCCCTTGTGCAGTTGCTTAATGATGGATGCAGTTCTAAAGTATATCAAAGTGCTCTCTACCCATGCCATTTGGAAGTATGAGACTTCTGTGGTGTTGTTAGCAGGCAGCAATTGGCAGCTAATTCTATCTTCTCAAATTTTATAGACACTGTGAGGGCCAAAGCTCTGTAAAGAGTGTGTTGACCACTTAAGATCCCCACTTAATACACTGTGCTGCGGAAGCCATAGGACCAGGGAGCCATATAACTACCCATCTTGGCATCTTCTCTTCCTCTTTCCATGCCTCTCCTCTGTTCATTTTGTTGTGTCTACATGCCTCTCTGTTGCTAGTCTGTCTCCCTGTCTGTCTTTCTATATGTCTGTCCTCTGCTGTCTAGTGTTATGTTAACTCAACCCAAGCTAGAGAGGGTCGCTTGAGAAGAAACTTTAATGAGAAAATGTCCACACCGGATTGACTAATGGGTAACCCTGTGTACACTTTTTTGATTGATGATTGGTATGGGAGGGCCCAATACGTTGTGGGCCATGACCACTACCACTACGTAAGTGGTCCTGAATAGTACAAGAGGTCAGGCTGAGAGAGCCAGTAAACAGTGTTCTTCCATGGCCTCAGCACCAGTTCCTGCCTCCAGTTTCTGCCCTGACATCTCTGAAGGATATACTACAATGTATAAGGTGAAATACACCTCCTCTTCACCAAGTTGGCACTGATCGTGGCCTTTTATCACAGTAACAGAGACCCTAACTTAGATTCTTTCTTTCTGTTTGTTGTCATTTACCAACATAACCATTATCTGTTTAATTTTGTATCATACCATCTACCTGTCTTTACTTCTTTCTTCATATCCATCCATTTATCTGGTGTTTATTGGTTTAGACCAATTATCTACCCAACATAGAGAACTCAGAGGGGGCTTAAATGGAGTCCAGATTTTGAGAGTGCTATCCACGTGGGAGGCACACATGGCAACAGTAAATGTACTCTTCGACTCTTACCATTTACAGTTCTTTCTTAGTTCTTCATTCTTCTGCTTGGTTTTGATAATGCTGTTGTTCTCTCTTTTCCCTCTCTCCATTTTCTCTCTTCTTCATTTCCCTTCTACTTCTTTCTTATCCCCTCTCCCCTTCTATGTTCTCCTATCCTCTCCCTCTTCTCTATCAGAAAGAAGATGGTTCAGCATCTTCCTAGATATACCCACTCTCTTGGAAAGGGCCAGGTTTAGTTCCCAGCACCCACATCAGGCTGCTTACAAGCTCCTTAACTCCAGAGCCAGAGGAGTTGATGCCTTCTCCTGGCCTCTAAGGGCTCTAGTATTCGCATGGTGCACATACACTCATTCGGGCACATACATGCAAGAGCAAGACAGAAATTTCCTGTATAATTGGCAAAGGGTGTGAAGGACCAACTGACCTTCTTGAGATTTAGGACAATAACCTTGACTGTGAGAACATCTTCTAGAGTCCACTTTCTTTCTTTCTTTTTTTTTTTTTTTTACATTTGTCTATGTTTTGTTTAAACTAGAGAAATGGGAAGACCTCTGAGAGCCCTTTATGGTTGGTCTTCCATTAGGAAAAGCAATAGAGCAATAGAAATACAAACAATTTCTTTGTCCCATTGCAATGAATCTAGCCCTGTGGGCAGGAGACGGCTGTGTGAGTAAACCACTTGATGTATGATTGTGAGAAACTGAGCTTAGAGCTGCAAAACCAGGTTTCAGAAGCGCTCAGGCAGTCTATGTTTGTATTGCTGGGCTAGAGTAGAGGTGTGGGATAGAGACAAAAGGACCCCAGGGCCTTCTTGCCTAGCCAATCTGGCCCCACTGCTAAGTTCCAAGTTCAGTGAGAGATGGTGTTTCATAAAACAAGACTGAGATCAATGTAGGAAGACATGTTATCATTCTCAGTCTGACCTCTGCACGTGAACACATGGTTATACACACAAGCACACAAGTGCTCATACATGTGAGCAACATGCATACAGATTCAAAGACACATTGAAGCATACGTGGTGACAAAAATCACAGTCCCTTGAGTACTAGACAAATGATTCTTTGGCTAATATTCTTGACTTCTGACTTCAATCCAACTTTTATACAAAAGGGCCAGAGGAGACATAGATAAATATAGAGAGAAAAGAGAGAAACGAAGACACTAAGTTATCCCAAAGGGCATTCCTGGATTAGTCATCTTATAAAAATTATATGTACCACAGAATATCTATTTTTAGAGGCCAGGAGGTTATGTGAAGCCGTTCAGATGTCGGCAAAGACCCACAGGCCAGCTCCCAGCAGTGATATCGGATATTTGGCTATCTGTTTGATTTATTTTAACTGTGCATGGCTGGTACTGACCCCATGGGCATGTTGGCCACTTGGCCACTTGGAGATGGTGTGCCAGGCCCATATGTTTTTTTAGACATATGGCATGTTTTTGTATGCTTTTTGCCTACTTCCTAGGCCTGGCACCACACACACACACACACATGCACGAGAGAGAGAAAGAAAGAGAGAGAGAGAGAGAGAGAGAGAGAGAGAGAGAGAGTTCATGTTATGCCTTTTGAACTTTGATTCCTGGCAAATGCAGTTGCCCTTGACTCTCATATAATAAGTCCAACTTTAACTACGGGCTGGAGAGTGAGTTGAAAGCATCCGTTGCTCTTGCAGAAAATCCATGTTTAGTAGAGATGCTGTACCCTGACCTGTGACTTTAGCTCCAGCTCCAGGGAATCTGACTCGATTTTCTGGCCTTTGTGGACACCCACATACCTGTGGTATAAATTCACATGGGCTCACACGCAGAAGTAAAAATAAACCTACTTACAAAGAAATTCTGTTCCTTAGATCTGTTTGTTTGTCTTCTTGCTTGCTTGCTTTTTGTTTTGTTTCATTTTCTTTTGGTTTGTTTTGGGTTGGGTTTGGTAGGGTATTATGTAGACCAGGATGATCTGGAAGAACATGCACAAGGGCCTGCTCATTTCTTCTAATCTGATCAGTACACACAGGCCACCTGCTCACACTCATGACTCTTGCCTGATTTCGTAGAGGCTGGGTCACTTGTTACTTCTCTTCTGGGTTCAAAGAAAACAGTGAAGCAGACTGAAGTGAATCACCTCTGAAAAGCAAACCCTTC
The DNA here is from genome assembly GCF_978045245.1 of Mus caroli. Lineage (NCBI taxonomy): Eukaryota > Metazoa > Chordata > Mammalia > Rodentia > Muridae > Mus > Mus caroli. The sequence goes on from NW_028227265.1 coordinate 13,788,697, forward strand.
TCACACATAAACAACTGGCTGATGATGTCTCTGTTTCTTCTTTAATTCATCAAAACTCTCATGCAAGTTGCTTATGTTTATCAAACTTATTGACTTACAAGGCTGCCCTGGTAGCAGGACCATGTCTCAGATAGAATGAGGGTACCGGGGACAGCTGTGAGACCACAGAAGCTGGAGCACTAGTCTCTTGCCTGTCCACTTGCTTCCTTCCTTAGCTATTCTCAGAACAATGCTCCACCTTTTTTTCACTCCACTCTCCAGTGCAGTTAATGGAGAGCTGTGTGGTAGTCGATGCCTGAAATTCTACCCCTGGAGAAACTGAGGTCAATGAAGCATGAGTTCAAAACTACAGTCAGAGCCCACCTCCAGATAAAGAGACAAATCATGTCAAGTACTTGGAGAGCCAGGTATTGCTGGGGCAAGCTTTCTGTACTTAGAAAAGACAGGGACAAGAAGCCTGGTTTAGTTTAAACATTCGAATACAAAAACTGTTTTTTTAGAATAGTTACCACTCAATGCTGGGATCTGCCTAGAGTTTCTTATCATTTTTCTGAATCTCAAATGGGTGACGGCAACCTACTTCGTCTGACAGCCTAGTATGATGTACCTTCCTCGGTGGTACGTGGCTAGCTCTAAACCTACCCAGCTGTAGAACGTTTCGTTGTCAGGGATGGACCTTGTGTCTCTATACCCCACTGTGTCTGTCCCCCTTTTACTTTTCAGGGCCTAAAGGTTTCTGATTTAGGAAACCCATTCCTGGTGCTTGTTATGGGAAGAGACATAAATAATAGGGACTTTCTTGCCCTAACCTTCCTCCCTGTTTTGATTTAATTTCTTGAAAACGTGGGCTACCTCTGAGAAAAGCCCAGATCAGGGAAGGAGTGTAAAATTTCCATAGCAACAGACATAAGATGCTATGTTGCCAGCTGCTTCTCTTACTAAGTGGCCCATGTTGGCTTTGAACTCATGATCTCCCAGCACGGGCTTCTCCAGGGCTGGGATCACCACCTCACCCCACTCTCCAGTTACTTCATTGGAATGTGGAGTGGAAATAGGCCTCAACACCGTTCTGAGAATAGCTCCTGATCCCCCTGCCTCTGCCTCCCAAGTGCTGGGATTACAGGTGTGCACCGCCATGCCCAGCTATCCAATTACTTGCCCAGAGGATGGAGCTGCAAGAGACTCTGCCTCCGTTCTGAGAATAGCCTGTGTCTATTTCACCCGCCTGACCCCACAGACACCCAGAGAGTCAGGAAGAAATCTGAGAAACTTGGAGTCTAGAGTATTAGGACTTCACACACAAAAAAATCTTATTGGCGGAATGAGTCCATGGTATGTCCTCGTTTCCCAAGTCCTTTGGCACCTTCCCCTCCTCCCTCTCCTCCCCATCCCCTTAACAGACAGACATATGTTTGCTTCAACTATCTATGCTAACCATGGAGAAACGGCTGAAGGGAAATCAATGACTGTTTCTGCTGTAGTTAGGCCTGCAGGGCACAGTGAAGAGAAAACCTGTGAGAGTTTGAAAGGGAGTCAGTAAGCCACGGTTCACCATTAATTCATTTTGTTAAAACAGTGGAGAAAGTTTGCAAACCTCAGAGAATCAGAGGCAAAAATAACAGTCACTCAGTCCTTCAGTGACTTGAGAAGCCTGGAGAGACATCTGGATCTCTTTCGATTTATCTATCATTCCTACATAAATAAATCCATCTACTCCTTTTTGTGGGTATAACAAAAACATGCTTTATAGGATTAATAATATTAACAATGTTAACCTGACTTAGTTCATGTAACACACTATGTGTGTGTTATTCCAAAAAGAAAAAAAAATGTATGTGTTTTTCACACAATGAAATGTGAGACCTAGGGGGTGTGGTTCAGGTGGCAGAGTGTTCACCTAGCATGTGCAAAGCCATGGGTACGGTCTTCAGCACTGCATAAACCCGGCACGGTAGTGCATGCCTATCATCCCATGATTTAAAGAGGTAGCACTGAGCCTAAGCCCCACTCTGATGACTTCATTTTGTGAAAAACAAAACAAAACAAAACAAAACCCAGTTCTTTTTACGCCCAAGTCTCACACGTGAGTTCAAGACCCAAAGACAGGTGGATGAGATGTTCAAGGTTATCCTGTGCCTCGTGAGTTTGAGGTCATCTAGGAACAGGAAAGATTCTGTTTTAAGAGAAAACGAGGTGTCAGCATTTTCCAGTAGAAGACATATATAACCCTAATATAAAAATCTAAGTAGCGCCACAACCAAAAGGCTTTCCGTGGGGCATAATGCCACCCAGGTAAAATTTACAACTGACCTCGTGCAATGCCAGGTTACATGGAAAACACCAGTACATTAAAAATACTGCCTGAGGCTGGAGAGGTGGCTCAGAGGTTAAGAGCACGGGCTGCTCTTCCAGAGGTCCTGAGTTCAATTCCCAGCAACCACATGGTGGCTCACAACCATCTGTAATGGATCCAATGTCCTAGAGTACTCATATACGTAAAATAAATAAAATTTAAAAAATACTGCCTAAAGTTGTCTTTTGCAGGCCTGAGGTACACCCGAGAGTTAAGATTAGACAGAGATTCCATTCTCAAACACTTGGAAGTCTGTGTGGGAAAAAAACAAAACAAAACAAAACAAAACAAAACAAAAAAAAAACCCAAAAACCAATAAAACCAAAACCCAAACAAAACAAAACCAACAACAACAACAAAACAAAAACACCCAAACCACTAAGCTGCCTCAGGTTCTGAGTGTTGGATTGCAGGATACTCAACTTCTGGTCACATGCATTTCTTTTCACTTCCTTGAACCTTGAATTTTCCATTTGCCCTTTTGTTCTCTGAGATAGGATCCTGCTACATGCCTCTAACCCATGACCTCCCTGATTCAATCTCATGAGCAACCAGGCTACCGACATGTCCCACCAAGGCTGTTTGAGTGTGGGCTCTGAACCTGAACTTGCCTTTCCAGGTCCTCAGCGAGATAGGCCAGGCCAGAGGAAGATACGTTTAGTTCTCTGGGGTTTGACTACCTATAAATCCACAAGGAAAACAGTCTAGTCTCTCCTTTATTTTTGTGTCTCTGTGTATGTGTGCGTGTTCATGTGTGTGTTATGTATATGTTTGTGAATATGTGTTAATGGTTGTGGGCACAGGTGTGTGTGTGTGTGTGTGTGTTTGTGTGTGTGTATGTGTGTATGTATGTGTGTGTACATATCTGTGTGTGTGCAGATTCATGCAAAGGCCAGATGTTGGCATTGGGTTTCTTCCTCAGCTACTTCCTGTTTATTTGACTGGGACCGCATCTCTTGATGAACTCTGAACTCACTGCCTTGGCTAATCTGGATAGTCAGCTCTCCCTGAGATTCCCTGCCTCAGTCTCCCAAGAATTGCAATGACGGACAGGCTGCCATGTCTGCCCATCTTTTGTACAGGTTCTGGAGATCCAAACTCCAGTCCTCACACGTAGGGTCTCCCCAGCTCACTCAGGCTTCATACATGAGAAATGTGAGTCTGGAGAAGTGTCCTCTAGCTAGAAGAAATGTAGACATTTGAGAAGACTCTAAAACAAACAGGTTTGAGGTGTCTTCATGGTTGAGTATTCCATTGATAAATGTCATTATTAACTTGGTTTGTTGGGTCCCCGTTGAGTCTGTCATACAGGGCTTATTATTATTGTTGTTTTTATATTTATTATTATTATTATTATTATTATTATTATTATTACTGGTTCTAGCTCTTTAAGAGGAAAATATTTCTCCCAATGCTTGGAGAACACAACATTCATCATCCCTTGTCTGAGATTAACTTCAGACAACATTTACCAGTGCTTAGATTCCATGCCCCATCCATGCCTTTAGCCAACATTCTTGAAATGTCAGCCCTCCACTAGATACTTATACATATTTTACTCCATTTAACCTTTACGGAGCACCCTCTGAGATATTATTAAGTTACTATGGTTATTATTATAAATGCTTCTTTTAAAAACATTGATTTGGGAATAATTATAGACTCGCAAGAAGTTGCTAAATTGGAACAGAGAGTCTGAGTGTGTTTCCCCCCAATGTTCCCCTGCAGGGAATTTCTTTTTTCTTTTTTTTCCTAGTTTTTGTTCTCTATCTCCGTTTGTCTGTGCACATATTAATGAATAAGGCAAGTAAGGCCTGAGACAGCTGTTTTCCAGCTTCTGGCTTAGGGAGGGTTAGTAGCTGGTTAGCTTCAGCTAAGTCTAAAGCAAAGCTCCTATATGCAGTTGTCCAGGCGAAGGAAACACTAACAGATGAGAGCCCACCTGGAGCTTATAACCCAGCTTGTAACCCATTCTAGACCCAGCCTTTCCAGCTCAGTCCCAGCCTGCCTCAGAGGGCTTATGGTGGACCATCATACACTGCATCCTTCCGGTTTAACCATCAGTGGGGAGAGGAACTTGCATTGGCTCTGTAAGAAGACAGGTAAAAATAGAATTTAGACACTCCTGATGGCTCCTTTCCGTGCCACCTGGGGCTGCTCAGTGGAGCTCAAGGAGACCCTGATACACAAAACTCACGGAAATCCTATGTCACTGACCACCTAGACGTGACTGGAGGGAAGGCAGGTGACCCTGAGAAACCCCCATGTTTGTGAGGGGCTATGAATGAAGAAGGCAAAGATAGTTGGTTTCAGTTTCAGAGTCTGGGGTCATTCTGTCGATGATGTGCACCAGGCCTCTACCCAGAGCTCTGATAATTGCAGGTCCCTAGCAAACTTCATCTGGGATCATGTTGTCTTGTCTGCAATGCGTGAGCACAGGCATCTATCTAGAGCCCTGATAGGGGCAGGTCCTTCGCGAGCTTCTCCCTTTCTTTTTCCTACCTTCAAATAGATACCACAAAAACCTTCAGTCAAATTGTGTTTTATTAGGAGAACAAGCTACTTAAGATATTGCTCCACATTGCCCAGGGCCAAGCCCAGCTGCAGCTCTATCAAAGGCCTTTCATGCTGAATACAGATGTATTCATGCATCTGTATGTAGGCATGCAAAGAGAGTCCTCCTGCTTTGCTTAGTCTTGTGTGGCTTGGATGATTTGACTCAGTTGTTGTTGTTTGTTTGTTTGTTTGTTTTATTGGTGATCGGGTGTTTTGTTTCTTTTTTCTTTTTGTTGGCTGGGGGATTTTTTTTTTTTTTTTTTTTTTTTTTGCCAAAATCAAGATGATTTCCCCAGTCACTGGGATAGCCTCTGTTGATCATGTGGGTGGTTCACAGAAGCTAGAAGCCTCCAACCGCTCGGATAGGAGCTAGGAATCGACCCTGGACAAGGAATTAAGGGGGCAGAGAACACCACTGGAATGTGAAATTCCTGGCAACTTGACCCAGATTTCATTTCCGCCTGGAAGCTCCTGCCTTATACTCTTTTGGTCTTAAAACAATATGTTACAGGTAATACCTTATCAGGCTGACCCTCTCAGGCAGCTCTGATAAACCTCTTCCGAGTACTCTCCAAACTCACCTGAGATTTCTTACAGACTCCCATGCCCCTGCTTCTTTGAGAAGTGCCATCAATGACAGTAACCAAATGATTGGACCCATCTGGGCAGAAGCATCCCAGACAGCCTATCCTCTTAGGACACTGAGTTTCTGCATTAAAGAGTGAACTGGGTGGGGAACTGGTCTCCTTCCTTCTCCCTAGCTGAGCTCTAGAACTCCCCTCCTGTACCTGTAGGAAGGGAAATACAGCTGAGTTTTGCCAGCAGGAGATGCTAAACAGCTGAATGACTCCATTTGTTTGGGGGAGCTCTCTGCTTCTTCTCTCTTGACACTAGTTAATCCCCCTCAAACAAAACGAAAGGCCAGCTCAGAGCTACACTTAGAAAAAAATATAAGAGTAAGACTCTATATTAAAATGGTGGAAGGACAGGGTTGGAAAGATAGCTCAGTGTTTAGAGTACCTGCTGCTCTTACAGAGGACCAAGACTCAGGCTCCAGCACTCACATCAGACAGTTCAGAACTAACTCCAGTTCCAGATGATCTGGTGTCATCTTCTGACCTCTTTGGGCACCTGAATTCAAGCAGTGTGCATGCATATACTCAGGCACACACACACACACACACACACACACACCAAATAAATTAATATTTTTTGCCCTAACTAGGGATCCATCCCATCTGCAGACACCAAACCCAGACACTATTGCTAATGCCAAGAAGCACTTGCTGACAGGAGCCTGGTATAACTGTCCCCTGAGAGGCTCTGCCATAGCCTGACCAACACAGACGCAGATGCTTGCAGCCAACCATTGGAGTGAGCATGGAGACCCAAATGGTAGAGTTAGGGGAAGGACTGAAGGAGCTGAATGGGTTTGCAACCCGAGTGGGTGGATGGGTGGAAGAGCACCCTCATACAAGCAGGGGAGTGGGGACAAAATAGGGGGGTTGTGGAGCAGAAACTGGGAAGGGGGATAATATTTGAAATGTAAATAATTAAAGTAACCAATTTTAAAAAGAGGGAGTGGGTAAAAGAAAAAAGGAAAGAGAGAGGGAGAGAGGGAGAGAGGGAGGGAGAGAGAGAGAGAGAGAGAGAGAGAGAGAGAGAGAGAGACTGGAATTTCACAGTCAGTTATAATTAGAAAAAACTTTGAGGGATCACAATCTAATTATAACAGATCCAAAAACTATGATCAATCTCTGGAAATAGATAAGTTTACTAACTCATTCCAACTAAGCTGTTCTTTAAAGCCAGGATCCCTATGGCACTGGGGTTAACTTGTCCTGATTCATAAAGACAGACCTACAGGTGAATTTTCTGAAAATTTTGAGGTTGACATTATACAAAGCCATCACTAAAAGTCAAACCATGGAAACCTGTGATCAGATCATTTCTGTTTTTAAAGTGACGCAGAAGTCACAACTTTAAACACGTCACTATATTATACTATTACGTTTGTTTGTTGTGTGCATCCACATGGCTGACAAGCTTCAAGTGTGGTCCTCCCAAGCCAAGCTTGATGACATCAAAGTAGCTAGACATGTGCTAAGAATGTACATAGGCATCCACAGGTAAATACAATAAAGGTAGGTTCCTTAAACCCCAGTCTCAGTCTTTCTCTGTCTCTATCTCTCTGTCTCTCCACATCTCCGTCTCTCTGTGTATCTCTGTCTCTGTGGGTGCACTCGTGTGTGTGCATGAGTATACGTGTGTGTGTGTGCATGTGTGCATATGTATGTGCTCGTGTGTGTGTCTGTCTGTCTGTCTGTCTAATAGAAGCCACTTGTACATGGGTTATCAGTTCTCTGCTAATTTACAAGGACTATTGCCTCATTTGTAAAATGAATTATTGGCCCTCCAGAGTCAGGGGGATGAAGCTGGGTGTAACGTCTATAGATAACCACAGTGTAAGTCCATTTCCATCCCAGGCAAAAGAGGCAATAACCAGATGCAGTGTGGTGGCAGGCTCTTGACACCCACACTGTTTCCTTGAACTTAATTTCACAAATCATTATCAATGCATGAAGTGCCTCTTATTTGCCAAATCTGGTCATCCCAAAGCAGGGCAGTTCACATCAAGGAGGTCGTTTCTCTCAGGTATCTCTAAGACTCTACTGGAAGTGTCCCAGAATTGTGCAGAATGTGAACGTGGTCAGCCATACCCTTCCTCTAGAGTTCTCCTTTTATTTTTTCCTTAGCCCATGAAATCAGAAATCATTATTAGAAAGGCCACACACCCTTAAATATAACAGGTTTTTGTGACCCGTTCCTGAAACATTTTCTAGAAGGCCACTTATAGATGTGACCATTACAAAATGAAAACATAGAAAAACAGTTAGTTTTGTTTGGTTTTGTCTGCATTGAGCATCTTTCTGTTTAAATGATCCCAAAAAATCCCAAAAAATCTGCAGTTGAAGGCACTTCTTCCACTGAAGGGTCCAAAGCTTACTTTAAAGGGATTTGAGGAGCTCCTCTTACCTTCCTCTTTCATAATCGTTCTTTCCCTAGAATAATTTATGTACTTTAATTATGTTTTATTTTGCTTGCCTTCTGAGTTGATCAAATTGCTGTCGATATTGGAAGGAAGAGAAAACAAACAAAACACACAAAACCCAATATATTAGACATTTGTCGGTTTCTGGAGGACCACTCTGTCCCCTCTGGGTTTGTGGCCACAGACCCGGCCATGTTTTAATTTCTGTTATCTTGCGGAGTCTGAATAGGATTCGCTGTTCTTAAGGCCCTAGACTATCACTTTACCCCAAACATCCATCCACTATTGGAGAAGGCAGCAAAGCTCTGCATAGCTATTTATTTTAAGTGCCTGATTAAAATTTCATGAAAACAGGAAGTCGGGGGAAAAGAATAGATCGCAAGAGCAATGAAATCCGGGGCTCTGTAATTTTTAGCTCACAGGGAAAAAAAAAGCGTTAAATCGTAAGGAAGGTATATTTTCAGAATCACGCTGTGGCCACTAATGGCATATTTTGTCACTGGCCGGGGAGCTAGGGAACTAAGAATGGGCCCAATTTTTAAAATCTTATTACACAGTTTTGCTCTCATTTAGAAATTGTCACCTCAGAGTAACCTGATGCTGTTCTACTTAAAACCGACCTCAGTGGCTCTATCAGTGTGCACGGTGACCTGGTCGTCTTCCGTTTAAGCAGATAGCCACAATGTCCTCGCACAGTTGGATGGTGCAGGATCTGCCCACCCCATAAATTGATACTGCCTAAGAACTTAATCTTATCTAATTCCCATATCCAATGGGATAAAGAATTTGGGGGGAAAGCAAGTTAATGACATATCCTCTTGCTGGATGATCAGAAAGTGATTTCCAGATTTAGTCAATGGGAAATAGGTGGTTCCCCACCCCCACCCCAACACCGGACAACGTGTCCATGAGCCAGTCGTTGAGGAAGTCAGAATTTGAAACAGAACAATACCGAACAAAACAAAGCCTACCATTCAAGTAGGAGCAATGGCGAATGGCGAGAACACAGGAAGGCTCTTGCAGTTCTGCTGATTTTAGAACTTGCCAGACTGGAGAGAATGGGAGATGGCTATGGGGGACCTTTTGGGATACCCAGCTGAGCTCTCATTTAGCTGACCAGACAGGAATAATTGCAACAGGCTAATGGCTAGATAGATTTCATTTGCCAATCCCAAATAAATCCCCTATCTAAAAAGCAAGCCAATCCCAGAGGAAGGTGTAATCCTGCTGAGAGAGAGGAGGAAAAATCCCAGCCAAAGAGTACAGTAGAGCCCCCAGCAAAAGCAGCAAATTAAGTCCCTTGCTGAAGGGCTAAGAAGGTTAGATCTCCTCCTAGGCTCCAGTTTCCAGCTTGCCCATTGAAGCTGACCTGAGTGGGGATCAGAGAGTTTGTAGAAGAGAAGCAAACCAATGTCAGATGCTGATGGTCACAGCTGGATGCCAGGAAGTGCCTCTCAGGACTCCCAAATCCCCCAGGGCCTAAGTGGGACCTAGAATCGAGGGGAGGGGGCTGCTAGCTCCTGCAGAGATGCACCTATATTTGTGCCAGGAAGTTTGGGGTCATTTCATGCTGACTATCACAGGATCCACACAACTATATTAGCCAAGAGAGACTTAAATCATAAGTCAATTCTTCAGGAGAGTAATCACTCACCACTTGCCTGGGGTGATTATTGGCTTCAGTTAGCTCCTGGGGTCTCACTGGATGATGGTTCCATGACCTTGCACCTTGCCTGAGATACTCATCTCTGTTTCTCCTAAACAGTGAAGCATGTTGTATCTGTCCTTGTCATCTCTGGTACAAGTGGCTCACCTTACCTTGTAATTCTTTACTTACAGTCAGACTTCTGGACAAAGTAATAAAATAATAATAATAATAATAATAATAATAATAATAATAAGCATCAATAATAGTAGTTGTTGTTGATGATGATGATAGAAAAATAATTGCATCTGTACTGAGTATACACAGACCCATTCCTCATTATTACTCCCTAAACGGCACAGTGGCGCAGCTATTCACATGCTGTTGACTGTATCAGGTGAGGCACAGATGATTTTAAGCACCAAAGAAAATGGGCACAGGTTCCATACAAATGGAGTGACTTTAGCATCCCAGGGTTAAGATAGCCATGGGTTACTGAGACCCATTCTCATTTTGTACCCAGGGATCACTAACAGACCATCACTCACCCCTTAGGACACTCAGTATCACGTATCCCCCTTGAGCTGTTTCACTACACCAAGGGTCTGACTGCACTGGGGCATTTAGTAGTAAATTTTCTAGAAGGAGTGGATGGATGGATGGATGGATGGATGGATGGATGGATGGATGGATAAAATCATGCTTATAGATAGTTGTGAAAAGTGTAACGAATAATAGGTGTGGTTGTTCTTTTCAGACTTCCACAAACATGACATCGTTAGTTTGGTCTAGTATAGAGAAAGCCTTCTGCAGGCCTGTGGACTCCAGGGGTAGAGGAAATACAGTCTTGTTAAGGAAGAAGAGTCTGAGTTACTTCCTGGCTGATTATTGATGTGAGAATAGCCCTGGCTATGCAACGATCAAGCAATGGGGACAATAATAAGATGTCACCTTGGGCTGCCATATAGAAAAAGCTCTAATTAACACTAACAATTTCTACCATCAAGCCATGTTGTCCCATGGGTCAGAATGGACCCAAGATGATTAGCAAAGTGACTGAATGGCTGGAGAGACATGTCTTACAACATTCTTATGATTCCCAGGCTATGACCATTCAGTATACCTTTATGTTCTTTCCCAATTCTGACCTTACCCCTACGCTGGGGAAGATTTTGAGGCAGAAGGCATCATTTGGGAATCCTAACACAATCCTCACAGGGCTATGGTCCAACTCAGAATTCTCCAACTCTGTGCTAATTTGTGGCGCAAGTGACTTTAAGAAGCTTAGAACAGGTAGTGTCTTAATCAGCTTCAGGCTGTGTGTTACAGCATTCAGCTGTATGAAATGACTTTTGCCCACAACCCCAGCAAGCAAACCCTGAAGCTGATCCCCAGCCAGGAGACCTCTTCAGTGTCACTCCAAGCCTGTCTCCACTCTGGGAGTTCTTGGCTGGGATCTTGCACAGGGCACATGCTTTGCTGTGCCTTTAGAAACACAATTGTGAACTGTATGTGTCCATGAGACTTTGTAGCCTGACCATGGCCTCCCAAGGGCAATGTTCAAATGCTTCTTGATGCCCTACCCTGTACCAGGCACGGGAGAGTCACTGTATCTAGCAGACTGCTTCCGTTTATTAGAGTTTTGTTGTTCTTCTAGGTCATGGTTCCTTCCACAGGGTATGTGGTTAGAGGTTGCTTTCTATCTGCTCCTCCGGAGGCGTGTGCAGGAAGTGGCTTCCATCTTTGGCAGGCTCATTCCTCTCTGCTGGGATAAATCAACAAAGTATCCACAGGGATTGTCCTAGTTTTGTTATTGTTGCTGTCACACACACACACACACACACACACACACACACTCAAAACCAAACCAAAAAAAAAAAAAAAACACCCACAAAATAACAACAATCACTTTGTCTCCAAGTGTTCTTGGCTTGTGCTTTCTCCTCTCTCACATGGTTCAGGAATCCCTTTCAAGGGAATGGTGTTGCCAACAGTGGACTGAGTCATCCTATGTCAGCTAATTTCATTAAGACAATCTCCTCCCCTTTCCTCCTCCAGACATGCCCACAGACCAAGACAACGTAGACAGCTCTCAATTGAGACTCTTCTCTTCAAAACTCTGGCTTCTAGGCTAGGTGGTTGAGAGCCTGATTCAGGAGACCAGACAGCACCAGAACCTTGGAGGGTCAGAAGCATGGAGCAGAAGCCACCTCCATCTTAATCTAGGCTCTGTATCTCAGCCATTGTGTGCCCTTGAGCTGTGGGTGCCCTTAACCTCTCTGAATCCCATATGCTTCTCTTAGCCCACAAGGCACCTGAGGCTCTCTGCTTGTGTGTGTTGCCTCATGGTGAAGTGGTATCTTCTCCACTCCAACTCCTCTTCCTTGCAAACGCTGTTTTCCACGGTCCTGTCTACCAGTGTAGTGGAGACATGCCTTTAACTCCAAAGAGCCCAGAATTGTTTGTGGAAAATGAAGAGGAGAGTACTAACGTCTCTCACATAGGATTGTGAAATGGAAATATAATTAATAAATTACCTGCCCTGTCTGCCCCCACCCCCGCCCCCACCCCAGAAACAAAGTAACGAAAACCATTGTCTTATTTTGTAACTACCTTGAATGAGTGAATTCTTCTACTGGAATTAGTAGTATTATCTCTATATTAGAAATGGGGAAACCAAGTCTGATAGCTACAAGTTTGTTACCTGCCCCCCCTCGTGTGTACGTGTGTGTACGTGTGTGTGTGTGTGTAGCTGTATACACATTTGTGTGGGGGAAAGGTGCATTTCTATGTTTATGCATGTGTATGCCTCTGTCTGTATGAGTTGGCAATCTCTATAGTACAAGAACCTGCAATGAAAGAGTAGGGAAGATGGCTTAGTTGCCAAAGAGATTATGAAGTGCATGCTTGTGGGTGATAGAAAATAACTTCTAGTACTACTCCATAGCCATTACCTTAATTTTTAAGACAGGGTCTCTCAGTACCCTAAAACCCACTAATTGATGGCTGACCAGCAAGCCCCAGATATCCTTCTCTCTCTGCTCTCTCAGCACTGGAATTACAAGCACCACACATATTGAGCTTTATGTGGGGATGCTAGGATTTGAACTCAGGTCCTCAAGCTTGCTGGCAATCACTTGAGCAACTAAGCTGTCTTCCCAGCTCCTTCATCTTGGGTTCTTGCACTGGAAAAATTGCCAACTTATGCACAGAGTGTGTGGCTGATGGGGAAAGATTGCCTGGAATGAGGAGGAGATGGCTTTATTATCTTTCTCTCTGGAAGACTCAGAAGGAAGAGGGTCCTGTTCAGGGCAGTTGGGAAAGCGGCTCTGGCTGGAATTCCAGAGTCCATAACAGGAAGAATGCCGAGATCCTGTAGGAAATGTTTGCTGAGGATTAATGGTGGGCTAAATGCTGAGTGTAGACTTTTTCCTTCCTCATCTACATTGGGATCTTTTTACCTTTCCTTTTTAAAGATCAATGTGCTATATATTTTTCTCTGAAGGTTCATCTATTAAACCCACAGTGTTTAAGCTCAAAGACCGTTCTCCACCATGTAATTAACCCCCATGGGGGCCCATTAAAAGCCAATGATATTTTATGATTTTATTAACAAAAAGCAAACAGGGAAGGTGTCTGTGGAATGTGGGCCTCAGTTGAGCACAGGGTGGTCCCTCTGGCAGTCCAGATTTGTCATGCCCCAGCTCCAGTACTTTATAGGCTTGTGGATTTGGGGGTTATCATTTCATTGTGTCCTAGAGGGAAGCAGATCTCAAGGGTGAAAGGAGAGTTCTCTGGAGCAGGGTGTGGCTCCTGTGTGATTGATACAATGATGTTGGGTACACCATTTAAACTCTGAGCCTCCACTTGCTTATCTACACTATGGCAAAGGCAGCAGTGCTTCCCTCCTAGAAACACCATAAGCATGCAATGTGACCAATAGGTGAGATGCTTAGCAGGGTCCCAGGGACATCGTGGTCACTATACAAATGTAGGCTTCCTGTGTGTTAGGCTGAGTGGTAAGTCATCCTCCTATGTGCTGGGCACCAGCATATTGTGTGCTCATTCCCAAATCTGGAAGGAAGCTGAGGCAGAATGTCCCAGGACTACCCATATCATGGCTGAGCCTCATACCAGATCTACTCTTGTCCAGGCCAGGAATAAGTGTCAAGGTCTCACCAACTACAGAACACCTAAAAGAAGCCATTTTCAGGTCCTGACACTTAGGGCAGAATCCTGCCCATCAGAAGGGTCATAAGAGATGAAGGACATGCCATGCTATGTGGGAAGAGTGTGGCCTTGGCATGGCCTGGTAGCTTTCAAATCCCGGGAGAACTCATCACGGTAAGGTACATGGAATATACACATCACAAGGGTGTCAAGCTGGACACTCAAGTATCTCCTGGGCTTAAGGTTTACTTTCCGAAAGGTCCATTGGCATGTGGTCTGATTTCAACTGTGACTGTCACCTTATGCCCAGCACCCTGACAATACCCAGCTTTTGGCAACATGTCAAGCCTGGGAAATACTCAGGCCACACCCAGACCATATTCTCACGACCCGTCATGGTCATGGCATCTCCATCATCTCATCTTGCTCCTTCTGGTGGGCAGAATTCTGAACTGCACCTTGGGGCCTGGAAACAGCTTGTGGATATGAGAGATGCAGTGCAGTTCCCCATCCCACAAGCCTCCCAACTCTCCCCCCCCTCGCCCCCCACCCCCACCCCAGCTCAGCCTGCACAGATAAAGAGCATGCAGAATGTAGCACCATCAGGGCAATCCAGACTGGGATAGGACAGCTGTCAGGATAGTCCAAGGCACTAGTTTCTTTTCCTACCTGTAGTGTGAACACAGTCCTGGAAGAACGCCATGTCATATTATGTGAACCCAAGGGTTAGGACAGGAAGTGGGAGCCAGCACCAGTCACAGCAGAGCAAACCACAAGCAGGAAATCTGGGCACCCCAGAGTTTGGATTCTTGCCAGGTCAACAGAGTGGTATCCCCTCCTTGACCCCCAAGGCCAGTTGATTGTTAGTGGTGACAGGTGATAAGGAACTGGGTTTTTGCATTGCAGTAGACAATTAGAGGGTAGGGGTGACTGCTTCAGGGAAGACGACTTTCTGGAGGCAGCAGAGGACAGCAGCTATCACTCTTGTCCTCAAAGGTGGGAATTGCAGCTCTTGAGTGTAGTTCTCCTTGGCATTCCATTTAGGCAAGGCAGGTGGCAGACCCCAGATGCTTTTGCTGTGTCTTGGACAGAGTTAGTCTAGCCTTTGTGTTTGCACAAACATGCCAAGCCTGCTTGCTTTTACTCAACTCATGGGACCTCCTCTGCCTTTGATGTTCCCAGGGAAGTCACTTCTCTAGGTGCCATAAATCCAGGTAGGCTAGTCTGTGCTGTGGAGCATTAAGCAAGCCAGTGAACATCTCTCGTCTTTGGGTGTTCAAGGTGAAAATCATGGTGACCTCGAGATGGGAATCATCGCAATCGGCCAAGATAACAAGCATGAGGAATTTGGAATATAGAATAAACTAGATGTTAGAAACACTGCTATAGTCTCACTCTATGGATCTTCTATTTTGAAAGAGTCCTCAGATACAGACATGGTTAACAATATTAGTTAAGCCTTAAATATCATCTACTATGTTTTGGGCATTATCCTTAATGTTTCGTGTGTGTGTGTGTGTGTGTGTGTGTGTGTGTGTGTGTGTGTGTGTGTGTGTTTAGTTATAAAAATTACCAGGGTGTACAATGGACTTTTATCACCATCGCATGAATGAGGATATAGAGACCAAGAAACTTTTCCAGAGTGAGGCAGCTGATTAGAACTGGTGCAAAATGAAGTCCAAAGCGGCTGGCTACAGAACCCACACAACTAGACACCACATTACCCTGTCACTGAGCCACATCCCCAACTTCTTTTTTTTCTTTTTGGTTTGGAGACAGGGTCTCACCGAATTGCCAAGGTTGACCTTGAACTCACTCTGTGGCCTACATAGACCTTGAGCTGGTGTTCTCCTGCCATGGCCTTCAAAATAGCTGGGATGAGAGGTCTCTGCCACTGATTTGGTAATTTGAGAGCAAAACCGAGTGGAAGTGGTTGGTCTCTGTGATTTTTCATCCTGTGGAGAAACCTGGCCTAGGTAGGCTCAGAGCCAAGGAACTAAGATGAGACAAAAGCCCTTAGTGGTTTCAGATTCTGCAACAGAGCGTGATGGACAAAGACCTTGCTGGTGTTGGTGGATGCCAAGTGACTGAAACAGACAGTGAATTTAAAAAAAAAAAGAGCAGTGTTTCATGGAAACTGTGACTTTCATTCACAGAAACTGGGAGATTCAGAGAGGAAATGCCTCAGGAGGTCTGTTGGCTCAGGGGCCTCAACACTGCCTAGTTATATACAAGTGTGTTCAAAGAAGACACTAGAAGGGCTGGGGGTGCAGTGTAGTAACAGAACCCTTGCCTAGCATGTCTGAGGCCCTTTGTGCAACACTCAACTTGAACTGGATAAAAAAAAATAAGGCAAGAGTTGAAGCATCTTCAACATTGATCAGCTAATAAATATTGAGAACAGGTCGGGAACCCAGTTCAAAGTTGTGTCCATTAGCTTCAGATTGCTGGGACCAAATGCATGAGGAAGAGGAGACCATCTTGGCTCTTTCCTGGGAGAAGCAGAGCTGTAAATGTCTTGACAAACAGCACCAGTCACCGTCATAGACAGTGGCTATGGGTCAGGGTCGGCACCAGACATCTAAATGAATGAGATCTCTGTGATGACCAATGGCATCTTCTGTATGTTAAGCATGGCCTCCAGGATAGGTAGTGGCATGTCCTGCATCATTTCAGTTGGTCTTCATGTAAGGGGAGATAGGTAGTTTTCCATGCTCCCTTTTCAATTTTAGTATATGTGTGCTGTGTTTTGTGTGGTGTGTGTGTTTGTATGTGTGTGTGTGTGTGCAGATGAGGGTCAGAGGTCAATATTTAGTTTT
This sequence comes from Mus caroli, assembly GCF_978045245.1. Taxonomy (NCBI): domain Eukaryota; kingdom Metazoa; phylum Chordata; class Mammalia; order Rodentia; family Muridae; genus Mus; species Mus caroli. Next base: position 13,805,292 of record NW_028227265.1, read on the forward strand.
GTTATTTTTTCTTAATCATTTTTCACATTTACTTACTTACTTACTTACTATTTCATTCATTCATTTAAGGCAGGCTTTCTTTGTGTAGCCTTGACTGGCCTGGAACTCACTGTGAAGGCCAGACCAGATTGGTCTATGCACAGATCTCTGTGTCTCTGCCTCCTAAGTGTTGGGATTAAAGGCACTAATCACCAAGCCCAGATTCACCATCCTCCTTTACTTTTTGAGATGACATCTCACGGACGCTGATGCCCATCAGCTAGGCCAAGAACTTTCAGAGATCTGGTTGTCTTTGCCCCTCTTCACAAGTAATGAGATTTCGGGCTTACGTCACTACGCCCAGCCATGGACCAAGCTCAAGCCTTGTGCTTGTATGTGTCATCTCAATCAACTGAGATGGCACAGCCAGTACAAGAGCACCCTTGTACACTCATGAGTGCCAGGTAGTGAGTAAGTCAGAGTGCAGGGAACATTCTAGATCCTAGAGTCTAGGGGAAGGGGAGGCTTGCATACCGGAAGAGGGCTACGCAAATGTGCGGTCCTCCAGGGAGGAAGTATGATCATCAATAAAGCACGTGCACCTCGACCAAGAAGTTGGTTCTCAGCATTGGCAAGCTGGCCAGGATCCAGAAAATGGGGAACAATGTGGGTGCTCGTGAGCACTTAGGACCAGCCCCTCAAGGTATAGTCAGGCATGTCTGACCTTTCAGTATTGAGCCGTCTTTTCTTCTGCAAAGTTACTGCTTGAGATCTATAGCACCAGCAACCCTCCACCCATCCCAACCCAATCCCAAACCAAACCAACCAACAGCAGCGGTCCAAGGCTGCAGCTCAGTGGGAGAGCATTTTCCTAGCATGGGTGAGGTCCTTAGTTCAAGCCCTAGTATTACTGGATTCGTTTTTCCACAAAAAAATATAATATTTTAAGTCACATTTATTATTTTTGTGTTTGGCTACATTCATAGGTATCCTTGGTCAAATGTGGCCTGTAGGCACCAACATTTGCTTTGTAGGAATAGTCAGGGTCTCTTCAGAGGAATTACAAATCTTGGATGATTGTTTTTAGCTGGTGTGTGTCTATGTGCATGCACACACTTGATCACTCGTATACACGTGTGCAGGTACCTGTCCATATATGTGTACGTGGTTAATATGTGTGCCCCAAGTTGTCAGTAAACATCCTTAATCACTCTCCACCTTAGTTTCTCAGGCAAGGTCTCTCTGCCAACCGCAGGACTCTCAACTCTCTGACATGTATAGTTTAGCTAGCCAGCCTGCTCTGGAGGTCCAGTGTCTTCATGTCTCAAGTGCTAACCTTACAGGCATTTACATGGCTTCTGGTAATCTGCCCTATGGTCCTCTTGCTTTTCTGGCAAGCACTTTAAACACGGAGCCATCTTTCCAGCTCCAAAACTAAATTTATCTGCCAATAGAACTTTGAGTTTTCACCCATCTTCTGGAAAGATAATGGCTGAGCTTGCACCATATAGAGAAAAACAGCTCTCAGTAATAATACACCCCCCCCCCCGCAACCAGGAGTCCCTCTTTGGAAATTTTGTAGATGTAGTATTTGCACCTGTGCTGGGAGTATTGATGTATTTTTTTTTTAGGAAAATTAATCTTTAGAAAACTCTGATTTGTGAAACCGTATCTGTACACCCCACACAGAAAGCAAAGTAGACTAACTGTCCATGTGTGACAGAGCTCCTCTCTGTGTTTGCATGAATGGCAGGTGATGGGAGGTGTGGTGGAGTCTCATTCTAGAGACACCAAGATAAGTAGACATTAAGACCACATTTGCCTTTTCTAACAAGCTGGAGGACATTTTTTTTTCCCTTATGAGATGAGAAACCCTAAGAACGGGGCCAGAAAGCCTGACTGTGATTGATCTGAAAACAACTGCTAAATATCTCAGAAACTAATCTCACTAACATTCAGGGAGAGAGAGGTTTGTCTAGTTTCAGAGAACAAATATCAAATGTCCCATTTTCCTGGTGAGGGCCAGAGGAAAAGGTGTGTTTTATTGATCCCATTATATTACTTGATGGGCATTTACTGTTCTTTTTACTTGCCTGATTGTTCCAGCACGCTGAGAATTAGCAAGGTTTTTCCCTCATAGGTTAGCTTGGCTGCCGGGGATGCAGTCTGCCCTTTGGAGGTGGATAAGTTCTTCTGAGCTGATAGTAACATAGTGTGTTTTGAAGGCATCCTGTGTAAAATCCTGAAGGTAGGCTGTGTTCATGAGTTTGAAATGGTGGAACAAAATACCTAGTAAACAATATTTTAGGTGATTATTTAGTCTTATGGCTTCAGTGATGTTAGTCCATGGGTTCCTTGGCTGCATGCCGCACATGCTTAGACAGCTCATCATGGTGATCGCAGCAGAGTCTTTATCCTCATGCTGAGTTGGAAGGATAGGAAATAAAGATGAGAGTGGAAGTCCTAGGACAGAACGCAGCTTCTGAGGCTATGCCCCATTGGACCACTTCTTTCTGTTAAAATGTTGAGAACCTTCCAGAAGCAGCATGCCTCCTCAGCCCCCTTTCCAGCTAAGAACCGAGACTTTCACCCAGGAGCCCGTGGAGGGCATTGCCAAATTAAGTCACAGTACAACCTGAGTATTTTTCAAGATGTTATTTATTTAATGCCCACAGTCAGCTCCAGAGAGGGGTGCTCACACTACCCCTATTTTACATATTGGGAAACTGAGCTACAGCGAGGTTAAGTAACAGTTCTGAGACTCTCATTATGAGCAACGACCAGATTCCTATCCCAAGACAGGAGACTTTGTATTTATTACTCAACCACTTGCTGGATTCATTTCGATGGCAGGGCAACTTCTAATGCAGCTGGGCTGCACTGAGCAGAGTCTATACGCCCTGAAAGGCTTTGGGATTGATCTCAAATCCTACGAACACGCATGGGATAGTAGCTGTCTTTTTTTATTCTCTCTTTTTGTTCTGTTGAGGACTTGGACACCCAGGCCAGGCTGCAAACCATGAGTCCAAAACTGTGTGACCTGTGCTCAAATCCATTCAAGGTGCTCCCCTTCTAAGATGGGGGATGCCTTTAAGAGCAATCATTCCACTAAAGACAGCTGGGACAAGAGGTATTGTCCCAGCTGGCATATACAGTCTAGTGGGAAAGTATGTTTACAGGTCTACATATGCACCCCAATCTCTCCCCCCAACCTTCCTCCCTCCTTCTCTCTTTCTCTCCTTCTCTCTCTCCCCCCTCTCTCTCCTCCCTCTCTCTCTCACTCTCCCAACCTCCCCACACACAAAGACATACCTACACACATGCACACTACAAAAGGTCCTTTGTAGTGCCCTTATACTTCAGGGAAAAGGTAGGCCACAGGCTTCTGTGCAGACATAGCTGTGTGGCCACAGGGAGCTCTCAGCTTGAGTAGAAGGACACCCCGCCCCACCTGACATCCTTAGCTACCTGGATGCATGAATGTGTAAAGTGAGACAGGCACACCTGGAGACCCCCTGTCTCTGGGCTTTGTAAGTACCTTCCTGGGGATGAAGGCATTTGTCCTGATCAGCTGTAAGAATCAGATCAATACCAGAAGACCAGCATTTTTTTTTCTCTGCCATAAAACCTGACTTAGTCCTTTATGAGGATTTCATTGTTACTTTATATTCAAATGTGGAGGGTCTGTGAGCCATTGAGCAGTTAATTTTTATAAATGGCACACCCTCATCATTCCAGAGTCTGGGAAAGGATGCTCCCTCATTGTCAGGCACGAAGCTCCTCTTGGATAAAAGGGCTCGGGTGGTCATTGGAGAATGACCTTATTGCTCCCCTAATGGGACACCTTGAAGAGGTTTTGGATTCTAAGTTGCAAGCTGTCTTCCACCTCAAGACCCTTTGCTCCCATCCCTTCTATGCAATGCTGTGATGACTAGTGCTAATTTTCAATTAGATGGGATGTAGAACCATCTGGGAGTGAGCCTCATGATCATGTCTGTGAAGAAGTTTCTAGATCTGGTGAACTGAGATGAAAATACTCACCTGAACGTGATAGTACTACAGCGTGTGTTATCTTGAGAATTGAATAAAATGAAGAAAAGAAGCTGTTTCTGGTCTGTGGATACAATATGATCAGCTGCTTCATGCTCCTGCCATCGTGAATCCATGCCTTGATGGATTGTACCCCTCTAACCACAAACCAAAATAAACCCTTCTTCCTTTAGATTGCTTCTGTTGGGTGTCTTATTACAATCCTGAGAAGAATAACTAACACAGTAAGCCCAAGATACTGTGGGCTGAGGAACATATCCCTCACATGCCAAAGTCATGTTCAAGTAAGCAAAGCCTTCTCCAGCCTGAGATCGGTAGCCTAATGCCACATGTGCAGGTGTTCTGGAAACTTAGCTGGCTGGCTTGTGGAAGAAACAGCTCAGGGTTGGAAAATGTTCTGTTCAAAGAGTTAGCCAGTCCACAAGGCTAGGGAAATCTGTACCGAAGGAAAGATCCAACAGGAGATGAGGAGACCTGTTTCCCATGGTGAAAACAGACACTCTGATTGAGTAAGCTGTGGGAGCCTGGAAGAGGCTTCCTCAATAGGCAATGAGGTCCCTGTCACAGGTAATAACCCTGAGAGTCCAAAGCAGGGAAATCTGGAGAAAAGATCTCTGTGTTTGGTGACAGGCTAGAGAGATGACATCTCAGTTCCCTAAGATGCTTTATTTTATATATGACGGATGGAGCCTTGAGGTGTGTCAGTCTGCGGCTTTCTTGCCACATCTAATCAAGACACTATTTCTGGATAAAAACCTAGAAGGGTTTTTTGGAACGTACGCTCGGGAGCTTGAGGCAAGGAGGACCAGGTTGCAGCATAGGCTCTTAAGGGGACTGTACAACCACAGGTAGCTCAGAAATCTCTGCATCCTTGTTTCGTCATCTGGAAGCTGAAGCACAGCCGTCTCACAGGGACAGTGTGGACTCTGCAGCTGAGAGAATGCCAAGCACTGGATATAAACAAGTGGCGAGGGCAGACTTGCACTAGCATGTCCACACACATGCGTGTGCACCCACACATACATGCATGCACTCATGCAGCCAGTGCAGAACCAGGACTGTGCTTTTGGGAGCCCAGCACAAGCACACTTAGGCTATCCTGCCTCTCCATGCACTCTAGTCTTCTTTATTTTAAAATTAAAAAGTGTTCACGCGACGGCGTTTTTATTCTCATTAAAGACGATGAAAACTTTATGGCTTTTCCCCTAGAATCAAGACCTGAATTTATTACTGTTTATATTCGGATCCGAGGCTTGCCTAGAACCAACTCATCTTGTGTCCCCCCTCTCTCACAGGACTGTAGAAAAAGCATGTTTGCGAAGTAATGAGGATGGAGAGTTAGAGGGTGATTTTCTTCCCTTCCCCACTTTTTTTTCTTTCTTTCTTTCTTTCTTTTCTTTTTTTTTTTTCTTTTTGCAAAGGAAACTCTTCCTCGGAGCTGGCATGGCATTATTAAAAATAATAAAGCAGGAGGTTGGGAAGGAGAAGGTAAATAAGGTGATTCATACATCATCTCCAAGAGACACCCAAGGAAGGCAGAGCGAAATCATTGCCCGTACGGTGTGCAGGGAGATTCTCATGAGTCAGCGTCTACCGCTTCCGTTCTCCCCCAGCCGAGGCTTCGGGCTTGGCTGTGTCATCGGTGGGTGGGCCAGTTTGCCGCTCCTACTGATCTGTACATATACATGTGCACGTACACATGCACACGGACACACACACACACACACACATGGGCATTAGTGTGTGTATATGTCACATCAATGTGCAAGAGCTACTCTTTTCCAGCACTCAGAACAAGTGTGTGCCCTTGTGTTCAGGGGGAGCAAAAGTAAAACAAAACAAAACAAAACAAAACAAAAACATGTCAAGAAAGCACTGGAGAACTCACAAACTCAAGAGTCCTCTGAGCTCTGTGAGAGTCAGCTCACATGCCAGGATGGCCTGTCACCTGTTGTGTGCTTTTTGGTCATAAGCCTTGTGGTTCTGGCAGCAGAATTGAGTGTGTGCCTTTATAGTATCTCTTTGGTCAGCAGTCTTTCCGAGACAGGGTGCACACATGAGAGACATCCCGTTCTGGAACTCTGTAAACCAGGACACCCTCTATGTGGCTTCACCGCAAATGAAAGCAGAGGCTGCCGAAAAGATAGTGGTGGCATTCAATAGCCATCACCAGGAACCAGTTAGTGAACCCCATTAAAGCCTGGAAAGAATCTCGTGGCATTATTTTCCAAATATGGGTATCCCTGGGGAAACAAAAGGTATTTTCAGTACCAATAACTAATATTGATTGAGTCACAGGCCATAGCACAGGGGCAGGGGGATTTTGCATGTGCTGAACTCAGAGTCAACCTAAAACATGAACACAGGTGCTGTACCCACTTTTCAGACAAAGAAACTGTGGCACTGGAAGGTCTAGCAGCTTTCCTAAGCTTGCACAACTGGCAAGTGGCAGAGAGGTCTTGCTAATCTACTTCTAGAGCCCTCCCTGGTAATGGCTCCACCTGACGTGCATCAATGAAGGAGCCAGACCCCTGGTCCCTCCTTCTACACCAGCCCTCCCTGGCCCATCTGCCTGGAATGTTCTCACATCTTCTTTCTTCCATTCATTCTGTAAATTCTGGGTGCAGGCCTTATTGCTAAGCGGTTTCTCCTGGCAAGAGTAGACAAGGTTCTGACAAAAGGGCACTCACCCAATAGGAGTAGTGGCTCAGGCCTGTCGTCCCAGCACCTGGAAGGCTGAGGCAGGAGATTTCTCACAAGTTGGAACCCAGCCAGAGCTGCATAGGTCTAAGCCAACCACCTCTCAAATAGAAGCTACAGACTGTGTCTAAAACAAAACCTTCACCAAAACCCATGGAACGCGGGGGATTTGGCTCTTTTGTAGCTAGGACTACAGTGTTTAAAAACCCAGGGCTCAAAACAACACACATCCCCCAGAGAAACCAGCAGGCCAGGAGATGGCCCTGCCAGGCTAGGGCCCAGCTGAGAGTGGATCACATGCTCGGGCCAAGGAAACAGCAGCACTGGCCAAGCTCCCCAGGTCTTTCCTACCCTGCGCTGGCCCAGACCTGCCTGTATCTAGCCAGGAGTCCAGGAGGATGTGGGCAGATAGGAACAGGCCTCGTGGAGCCAGGCTCAGTGCCCCAGCAGGGCCTTGAGTCCCCTGCCAACACGCTTGCCAACCAAGCTGTGTAAACATTGAGCTCTCTGGCAAAGCTGGGGAAGGGGAGACAGAAAGGGCTCCTCATGCAGAGTGGGTGTGGGAGGAGACTATGCTCCTGATTTCCTTCCTGTGCACTCCCTGTCTCCTTCCTCCTCCTGGCCAGAGGAGGCAGAAGGCTCTTAGCGATCACCATGAGCCATGTCTAAGGATGTACCCTGTCCTTTGTTGAACACAGAGTTTGACTCTCCTGCCTACTTGGACCTTCCTTCTCTTCTTCCTCCCTCCCCTTCTTCTCTTTCTTTTTGTACATATGTGTATGCATGTTGACAGGTGTAAGTGTACATCCCTTACCACCAACCACACCTAGGAGTGGGATTCACCAAGGTGCCATAAAGCCAGTGTCCTGAGTCCTGTGATCACATGTGATGGGTTAGGAACCAAGAAAGATATAGATAAAAGTGTCAGTGTGTTCTCCAGGGCAGCATCCTGCATGGACTTAACCTACTTTTTTTGTTTGTTTGGGATTTTTTTGTTTTTGTTTGTTTGTTTGGTTTTTGGTTTTGTTTTGTTTGTTTGTTTGTTTGTTTTTTTAAGACAGGGTTTCTCTGTGTAGCCCTGGCTGTCCTGGAACTCACTCTGTAGACCAGGCTGGCCTTGAACTTAAAAATCCACCTGCCTCTGCCTCCCAAGTGCTGGGATTAAAGGTGTGCGCCACCATTGCCCGGCTTTAACTTACTTTTATATGTTTCAGGTGAAACGCATTGACCATAAAGCCATCCACTTGACAGTTAGCAATTCTGGAACACTTACTGCGTTCAACCTATAAGCATCAACTCCTAAAGTTACAGAAGATTCCCATCATCCCCCAAAGAAAACATGTCTCAGTTAGCACCCCACACCATTTCTCCTTTCTCCACCTTATTATCTCAAGACGACCACAAATTTCAGCCCCCAGGAGTTTCCTATCCCATGTGCCACACACAAAGCAGCATGTTGCATCGAGATTCATTCATCTACTATGTTTTCTAGCTCACTGAATTTTGCTTTCTATGTGCAATGATTTTCTTTATGCTCTATGTTCTGCACCTATCTAAAGTATATGCACCCATCCATCCCAGCTGACAGGTTTTGAGGTCCATGGGCCCAAACAGAAGCAAATAGAAAAGATGGATTTTGAAAAAAATATATCTGTAGGTTTAGAGTTGGGACATCTCTAAAAAGCCCATAGTTACACAGTGTGGCAGTTAATTTTTGATGCTATGGCAAATAGTCCTAGGCAACCAACTGAAGAGAAGAGAAGGTTTTCCTGTGGCTCGTGGTTTCAGAAATTTTAGCCCATAGTTGCATGGCCCCTTGCTCTTGACCTGTGTAGAAGACAAGCATTCATAGAACAAATGCAAATATCACGCCTGCGTACAGGACTTGGATCTCTGTGGAGAGGTCCTGAAGCCAGTCTCATATAGATCCCAAGAAAGAAAAACCAAAGGTTAAAAGAGTTGGCCCAAGTTCACTTGGACTCTGTCTCGAAAGTGGGAGGTCAGAAGTCTTCTCAAGAGCAATCAATTAAGAGATGATACAAAGAATGGAGGGAGAGGGGAGCAGAGATGCTGTGTGGTACCCTGGAGTATGGCTCCCTGGGACCCACAACTGAAAAGTGCTGTTGCATGCTGAGTATGAGGGGGTTCGAGTGGGTAAAGAGGACAGCAGGAATAAGCCATGTTCTGTAGGCTACTTCTTTTTTTTTTAATATTTTTATTACATATTTTCCTCAATTACATTTCCAATACTATCCCAAAAGTCCCCCATAGCGCCCCCCACTTCCCTACCCACCCATTCCCATTCTTTTGGCCCTGGCATTCCCCTATATTGGGGCATATAAAGTTTGCAAGTCCAATGGGCCTCTCTTTCCATTGATGGCCGACTAGGCCATCTTTCGATACATATGCAGCTAGAGACAAGAGCTCCAGGGTTCTGGTTAGTACATCATGTTGTTCCAACAATAGGGTTGCAGATCCCTTTAGCTCCTTGGGTACTTTCTCTAGCTTCTCCATTGGGAGCCCTGTGATACATCCAATAGCTGACTGTGAACATCCACTCCTGTGTTTGCTAGGCCCCGGCATCGTCTCACAAGAGACAGCTATATTTGGGTCCTTTCAGCAAAATCTTGCTAGTGTATGCAATGGTGTCAGCGTTTAGAAGCTGATTATGGGACGGATCCCTGGATACAGCAGTCTCTAAATGGTCCATCCTTTCATCACAGCTACGAACTTTGTCTCTGTAACTCCTTCCCTGGGTGTTTTGTTCCCAATTCTAAGAAGGTGCACAGTTCTTAACAACCCTGCAGGAAGGAGACTAGGATGGAGGTAACCAAATTTTACCCAGATTTCCTACTCAGCCCAGATTTAATTGGACAAACCTAACAGAAAGCTAGGAGATGACCTAGAAATGGCATCCTCCCTGACCAGAGGCAGGGATGTGTGTGTGTGTGTGTGTGTGTGTGTGTGTGTGTGTGACGAGGGTGAGGGGTGGCAGTCATTCTTGCAGAGTATCAAGGACTTGACCCTTCTGCCCAGTTTGCTTTTTCTTTCTCTTACTCCTCCCTCCTCTCTTCTCTATCTTTCTGAGCATATGTGTGTGTTGGCTTGTGTGGGCACACATGTATGTGCCTGAGTGTGGAGGTCGTTGGGTGACCTTGGGTGTCATTTCTGAGTTTCCATCTACCTCTTTCTGTTGGGAGACAAGATCTCTTTGTTGTCCTGGAGCTCACTGATTTGACTACCAGGCTAATCAGTAGGTCTCAAGAAATGCCTATCACCTCTTCCCCACTGTCGGGATTGCAAGCAGTCTACCCACCTTTTCAAATGGGTGCTAGGGGATTGAACTCAGATCTTCTCACAAACTAGCAAACATATTACTCACTGAACCATTTCCCCAACCTCTCTTTATTCCTCTTCCTAGCAGTGATCTTCTGAACTGGGTGTGTCATATCGCTTGGCTTCATATCTGTTTCTCTGTATCTCACCAACAGCCCTATGCTTGCTCTTTGAATACTTCTGATGAATTTTGACTACATCCTTGTTGTCCCCAAACCTCTGGTCATCCATCTCTTTTAGGGACAGCAGAGGTCTCCTTTTACAAGTTGTGGTTTGTATTAGGCCTGCTTGATACTTGACCCTTCACTCAGATGCCCCCGCTAAAGTCCTCTCTCAGGCCTGCTTGTCCCGTCTCAGGTCCCAGAACACTGGGAGGGGCTGTGTCATTGTGCCACGATGTAGACAGGAAGCAAGAGCTTCCGTACAAGCTGGTGATGAAGAACACTCTTCCCTGAGGAACAACAGGTCCCCTTTCAGGGCCTTTTTATGAATTTTAATCTTCCTCCTTTGACCAACTTCCCCTGTCTCTCGTGACTGAGAGACAAGGACAAACAGCTTTGCAAAACACACAAATCTCTCCCAGCCATCTCTTCATAATGGGGCAGCCCTTGTTGCCTTGATGCTCTCTCTCTCTCTCTCTCTCACTGTAGGAGACTCAGATATGGAGATCTGTAATGTGAACCGCAGTATATTACATTTTTAACTGTGACATGGGGGTGGCAGTCACATACTGTATGCTCTGTTTCTCCACTACTTGAATTTTTTAAAAAAATTAAAAAATGTTCTGGGGCCTAGGAAAATGACTCAGTGAGTTAAGTACACAATTATTGGGGATTCCATATTTGAAACCCCAAAACTCATGTAAAACTACACCTGCTGGTGTGTGTGCCTATGACTCATACAGCAAGTTGGGAAACCGGGACAGGAGAATTCCTGAATGTTTCCCAGGCTGCTGGCCTGGCATACACAACAGGGGACAGTAGATCTTGTCTAAGGGTAAAAGATAGGGGACAGATAACTAAGGCTGTCCATGGGCCTCTGCCACCATGTAAGCCTGCATCCTCGCATACATGAACACACAAGGGTGAAATTATAATTCTATAAAACAATTTGCTTATCAACAGGGCATGTGTCGGACTATGGTACTCCCTCAACCAAGCTGGGGTCTTTGTTTTACTGACATGCTGTAGTCACAACCCTAGAAAAGAGTCAGACACCCCCAGGAAACAGGATAGCACTTTCATACGTGTGTGTGTGTGTGTGTGTGTGTGTGTGTGTGTGTGTGCAATCATAGCCCTGTAGTCATGGAAAGGAAGTATATTAAAGACACATTATAGTAAGACAACACAGAGAACACAAGTCACTCTCTGTCTGGTTATATCCTTTTTCTATGTTCATCCATCATCCATCTGTCTCTTCTTTCACCATCTGTCCATCCATTGTCTATCCATTGATAGTCCATCCATCTGTTTATCTCCCATTCATCCATTTAACCATTCAATTATCTACCTATTTTCATCTATCTATGTATCTATTGTTCACCCATTGATTATCTATCAAGCCCATTTATCCATTCCCATTTTCCCATCTAGTCATACATTCATCCATGCATCTGTCTATCCATCATCCACTCATCTGTCCATCCATCCATCAATCATCCATCCATCCATCATCCATCCATGTGACTCTTCAACTATCATCACTCAGCTTTCTATCCATCTTCCTTCTGTCCATCCATCCATTCATCCATCTCTCCATTCTCCACCTATCTTTTATTCCCTGTACTCACTCAGTTGAGAATGATTGGCTAAGTCCTCTATGGCAGACATAAGCTATTGTGTGTGATTCTGATTTAAACCTCAAAATAACTCTAGAATATAAAGTCCTTATTATTTTCTCACAGTCAAGGAGACAGAGGCTTGGAGAAGCTAATAAGCTAAGTCACTTAGTTGTGAGGGGCTGAACTAGACTTAGTCTCTCCTTGAACTATGTTAGGCTAGTGGTGAGGAAGGGACAGGGAAAGGGTGAGAAATGGAAAGGATTAAGAGGAAAACAGAGAGGAGAGATTGTAGCAGGAACATTGGCACTGGTCTGTCTTGTCTTGACTTTAATGTAATTAATTCAGGCCAGAGTGGGATTAGCAAGTTGGATGATCTAAGAAAAGGTAAGAAGTTGCATCTGGTTGACTAATTCTAGATAGTCCTTGGATAGGAACGTTAGTGGATGGGCTAAACCTTCTCAGTAAGAGAAATGCTTACAGAACCCCTGCATCAAACTGGCAAACAAGTTGAAGCAAGAAATGATAGATTTCATTATTTTGTTTATTTATGAATATTTTCCCTATCTCTATCACTGGTTTAGGGAAGATTTAAATAAAAGCAATGGTTAAGAGTTGACTAAACAATAAAAAGGCAAGGATGGGGAGCACATTGTAACTAGACTGCACATTTTCAAAAGAAGGTGAAGTGAGCAAGTGACCCTAAGGCTAAACTGCTAACCTAACAATTCTTTGATTAGGCCACACATTTGACCATGGGCTTCCTGGTGACCAAAGTAAAAAGGGAAGCAGAGGCAGTCATGTGATTTTCCTTGTACAAGAAGAGCAGACAAGGCAGTTCCTCTTCAGGCTAAGACAGAGAATGATGCATGATGGGAGCAGAGCTGGATAATGCATTCCCAGCATGGATGGCATGACCCAGAGAAGGCAACAGGGCCACTCCTGTCACAATAGTGGGGACACGCCTCGGGAGAGAGGGGACAAGGATTTCCAGATGGGGATTACATTGGATTGGGTCTTCAGTCTTTGAGAAGTTTATTTACTTTAATTTTGCAGTAAACATTTTTTATTATCAATTTTTTTTAAAAAAGTTCTTAGAAAATGTTAGCTCTTTTTAATAAAATTTGTAGCTCATCTAGATTCCGGTGGCTTTCTGGCTGTGTGATATATCAAGGATTTAATGAGGGAATTTAGCTGCTTAGTGTAGCTTCTGGAACATTGTAGATACTCAATAAAAAATCGTTGAGTGAATGCTTAGAATATTAACAAGGGGCGGGGGATAAAGGACAGACTCTAGAAAGTACTGAGGGTTCTTCAGTGAAACACATTGTGATAACCTGAGCATGTGCTGGACGAGCCAAGCTCTTCCCGCTCAGCCACCTCACACCTGCACAACAGGGTTTGCCTACCAGCATAAGGGCCTGAGATCCATATCTAGCACCACAAAAGAGGAGGAGAAAGAGATGGAAGGAGAGGAGGGAGGAAGAGGAGGAGGGAGGAGGAAGAGCAGGAGGGAAAAGAAGAGGAGGGAGATGCCTGGATGGCTGAATAAAGGATGCATAGACATTTGATGATGACTCCAGTTCTTAAAGAACAGGAGGCAGCTTCCCTGTCAGCATCCTAGAGGCCTAAGAAGATGTGTGACAGTTAAGAGTACCCTTTGTTGAGTTTACACACCCAGATCAGCATACTCTCCTTAAAACAGAGAATTTCCAGCATTTTCTTAAGAATATTTTCAGTTCATTCCTTACTAAGAACCCCACAAAACACTGAGGTGTTACAGTTTAACCTTTTTCTGTTTTCTCTCCACTCCCTTCTTCTTTCCCCTCCTGTCCTCTTCCTCCTGACTCTCCTCTCTTCTCTCTCCTCTTCCTCTTCTCCCTCTCTTCCTTCTCTCTCTCACATGCCTCCATTGTGGTAGTAGGGCTGGAACCCAGGACCATGTACCTCCAATGCAAGAACTCTACCACTGAGCTATAACATCAGAGCCCTCTAATTCTTAAGGTTTGTGACCAAAGGAAAACCTTTTCAATGCCATAGTGTCACAGGTTTGGGCATGCCTGATTTGCAAATTTTTAGGGATTGGGACTCTAATAATTTATGGGCTTTTGGTAGAGAAACTAGCTGCAAGAACAGTAAAATTTGAAGTAAAGCTTGAAGTGGTGGAAATTAGTCTAAGTTATCCTCTGAATGACTAAGAAAACGGCAACCATAACTAAATCTTCGAAAGGAAGAGTTTGCTAAGAATAATACCTCCCAGCCACTTCTCAGAAGAGCCCCAGGAGAAGCAAATTAGGAGACACCCTTCCAGGGGTTATGGGAGGTAGTTACTAATTAGTATCTCAGCCATCCAAATATAACATTCAAATCAAGGAGAAAGAACTGCAGTATCAAATACAATGAAAGTTTTCTTTCTAGATGATCACCCAGCCTGCTTCTCACTGTGTGGAACCCAAGGGGGATTTTAAAGTCAGCATTTACAGGAGGGAGGGAGAAAAACGCTGCATGTAAATCAAAAAGAAATAATCAAATTTTGGGGTGGAAATAAGTTCAGTTGTTGGATGAATTTTGACAATCAGCTTAATGTCTATGCTGATACTGAAGCTAGGGGGCCAGGGTGTCTCGGAGAGATTTGTATAGTGGGAATTTCCCAACTGGGAAAAGCCAACAGACTTTGGATGCAGTGGGGCCTAGTGCATTTGGGTGTGACATGAAGTCATCAGGCAGAAAAGCTGAAGGGGCTTTTGCCACTTATAGACAACTAGTGTCCCCAGAATTGATACCCACCCAGAACCTCTGTAGTGGCCTTCTGTGAACTGGGTCTCTGTAGATGTCATTATCTACGAGGGGTGATGGCATGGCTTAAATCTAAATTGCATCTATAGGCTTACACTTGAAGGATCTCTCCTTAGTTTGTAGCACTATTTAAGGAAGATGTGGACACAAGGCTTCCTAAGAAGAGATGGGCCTCTGAAAGATGTCCTATGCATGGCTTCTGCAAGCCTCTCTGCTCCCTAGTCTTCTGTGATAGAGGCAGTTTCCACCACATACTCCTGCTGCCATGAGCTGAACTATTCAGCCATACTGTCCCCATCATGATAGATATAAAGTCCCTCTGAAACCAGGAGCCTAAATAAATTCCATCTCTAAAGTGCTTTCTTTGTCACAGTGGCACAAAGTTGACCAATATAGATGAACTCTGTATCTCCATGAAACATGCACAGCAAGAGGGATTAAGTCATGGATTAGACCACTGCAGAAATATGAAGAAACACTAACCACCAAAAAATAGGGCAGCCATGAGGAATGGCTTCCCAGTACACTTCTGACTTTTAGGGTTTCTGGTCTTCTGAGAAGTGGGAGAATAAATTTCTGTTATCTTAAGGCTCTCTTAAGGGGTATCATTGATGGCAGAGCTAGGGGCTGGGTCACTGAAATAAATCAGCCTAGGATTATGGGGACATGGAAGATAAGTGTACTTGGAAACGAACCTGCTGTTCAACGTGATAAAGCAGCTAAGAATGTTTACCAGGTAACCTTCTGGAAGAGTTTGGATGCTAATCCCTCCACCAAGTGAAAGGCAGATGCTTCCACGTGAACCTCAGTCTGTTTCTTCAAATGTTTGTTCCTCTGTCTAGTAAGAATCAGCAGTGAAATGAGCTTAAGTTTCAGAAATGGATCTCAAAGAATCCTCAGCCTAGACATGAATAAATCAGTCCTGTGGGTCCAGATCATGTCTGATTGCACCCAGCATCACAAGGAGACCAACAGGCTAGTTTGCAGATTCATAGACAGAGGGACTTGTGAAGAGGAAGGAAGCTGCCTTGAGAAGCAGCCATAGTAGCTTTGGACTACTGGTCTACCCTTATATAGAGGCAGAAGTCTTGCTGACACATCTGGGTCCACATAACCTGAAAGTCTACTGAGCAGAGGGAGGACAAGCTACACCAAAGCATACCTGTTAGCTGGTGGGTTATGATGTTCACAGAATAATTGCTCTCAGCTCTTTAGTACCTCTTCTACTAGATCTGGCCCCATTGCAGAGTCCTCTGGAAGTACTGACAGATGCTCAAGAACAGGGGAGAGATGGAGGGGGAAAGTTGAGGACAGAGAGGGCAGCATCTATGTATTTTAGTTATACTCTGCTTGAGTAAAGAGAGACATTTCGCAGAGTGTGTCTTCTAGGGTGTAACCACCACCCACAGCAGCAACAAGATCTCATAGTGAACCTTTTTGTTCTCTCACTGTTTATTTTTAATATGGAATTCAGAGGCACAGTAAGTTCAGTTGGTTCTTTGCCTGTCTTGAAAACTTCCTTTGTAAAACAGAGAGAGACTTTATATACCAAAATTTAGACTCTTTCAAAGGCTGTCACTAGTGCTCTGCCTGTTGGTAGAGGCATTATAATTGACTTAAGAGAGTTGCAAGATGGAGAAAAGATGTATTGTTACTATTACTATTCTGAATTTTTATTTGATTGTATAAATCATCATATTCACTTAATTCTCTGGCTCCACAAGACCAAGAATTATATTGACCAATATCCTCCATCCCACTGCCACTGTAAAGAACCTTAAATTGTAACTTACAAGAGAAAAAAGAAATCACTATCAGGGGCAGTTATCATGCTTGGAGCCCTAGATTATGTGAAATCAAGATGTGAACTGCTGTAGAGTTGAACCTTCATTGTGTAGCAGTGCTGGCTGTCCAGGGTAAGAGCTGCTGGCCTAATGCTCCTTCCTTTGTTTATTTTCCCAGCACCATTGTTTATCAAGCAGGCACCCATGTGAAGTATCTCGATCCCCACCATCCACCTTTAGAAAGAGAATGGTTTCTCTGTGTGAAGTGCAAACTGAATCCATATGGGATTCTCCACCCATATACATGCAGGCTGAGGTAGGAGGTTTGTTAGAGACCCCTAAAAAAGCAAGAAACCACTCCACTAATAAAACTCAGAGAATTTCCTAATGGCAGCTGTGATAACATGGCCCTAGTACTACCATGCAGGGGGAGTAATGAAGGCATGGAATTTGTGTTGTGTCTTTAAAACTGACCCACCATGTGTCACTGCTTTGAGCCTGATGATTACATTGGTTCATGCGAAAGAAAATCACAGATCAGAAATTATAACTGCCTTGAGTGCTGTGCATATTAGGGTATCACATGAAGCTCCTTGTGCTTTAGTATCTCATATAAAACTTCTTTCAATAAATGCATCCAAATTCCAATCGGGAATTCTCTAGTTTCCTTATTTGCTACTTTTTTCATAAAACATTCTCATCTGACATGATTCTTGAATTTGTTGGCTATTACCATGTAACAAACGTCCCTAGATATGGTAGCTTTAAGATAACAACAGTTATCATTGAGGATTTTATTCTAGATTAGGGATTTGAGTATAGTTTAGCCAAATCTTTTACCTTGGCCTTTATTTCACATGCAGCCAGGATAGCTAAAAGAAATATGGTAACCAAGACGGTGACTATGTTCTAGCTTAAATCAGGAAGAACCCAAAAGTAACACTTTAGAACTAATTTAGAAACTACCTACTAACCGGTTTATTTTAATGACTCATTTATTTGTCAACCATATCCATCCTGTTGAAATAGAGACTCCAAAAGTGCAGTTTTCTGTATTGTTCCTGATTGTGTCCATCATTACTAGAACCTAGCTTGATTTGTAGTTAACATTCAGTATTTTTTGAATGAATGAACAAATCAATGTTAAGATGGAGTCTGCCCCTTGGAGAATTCTTCTCTTTATCTTCTTTCTTGTCTTTCTTCAGGGTAGATGAATCTAGAGGATTTTAAGTGTCAAAGTTGAAAGTGTATTGAATCATTTTAGTACAGAATCTCACGTCTCCCATGTTGGTCAGGAACTGGTTGTGGTTGACCTTCAACTCCTGATCTTCTACCTCTAAAGGATTGGAGTAACAGAATTTTGGGCTAATACCCTTGTTTATGCAGCACTGGGGCCCAAACTTAGGCTCTACTGTATCCTAGACTGACATTTCAAAGTAATGGGTCTCCATGTTTCCAGTGCCCAGGTCTATAATACCTATGAGTATGTCATACTATAGGCCAAAGAAAGACTGCATTACATATAAATTACATGTTTGTGTCTTCATCCTGGTTCCTAGCATAAGAGCTTAAAAACCCTGGGGATTTTTTTAATGATTGGGGAAAAAAAGGAGCAGCATAATTTGGTCTTCATTAAAAGTCCCACATGAACCCTACCTTAGGGTTTAAACACTTGATCCCCACACTGTGGATACCAGCATGTAGGAGGTGGCACCTAACTGAAGGAAATATATCACAGATGCAAGGCCTTGGGGTGAGAATAGAAATAAGTGATTTTTTTTTCCTTTCTAAAGACTTTGTATGTGTGGTTGGGTTATAGATCTCAGGGCAGGAGGTGACTCTGGGCTATTTGACTTACCCTAGTCTTATTATCCGAGTCCTTTAAAGTGGAGAACTTCACAAATATCATCCAAAATCTGGAACCTCCAGCTAAATAGATGTTATGTGACTGGTTCTGAGACATCGAAGCATTGTGTAAGGACAGGAGAGACTCTTCAAGTAGCTGAGTGTGCAACTTGTGCTGGTTGCGAGCCAGGAAACAAGGACCCTTGCACTATAGGCTTGCAGATCTGAGTTCTGCCAACAGCCCAAATACACAGGTCCAGTCCTCCCCTGGGCCTTTCCCAAAGGGACACAAATCACCCACACCTTGATTTTAAGTCAAAGAGACCCACACTGAAATTCTGACCTCCAAGAATACAACCTAATACACCTGCTTGGTGTTTAGCCATTACATCTGTGGCCATCTCTCATGGCAGCAATAGAAAACTAATCCAGCTGTGTTCAGCAGCTCTGGGTTCCTGGGCAGGCTAAACATAATGGAGGACTTTGGAAAACATAGAACACAGGTTTAGCATTTCTGTCAGCATGGAAATGACCCAGGACCCATAACTCTTGGGCCTTTTCAAATAAGCCCAGTTTACAAACAACCTATGATACACCAGAAATTATTAGTCTTAGGGAAAAAAACATTCTAGTTTCATTAATGGCAACCCACCCAGGATTAGACACAAGGGAGTAAAGGTCTTTTCTTGGTGTTCATTATCACAGGAAGTACAGAAGTTCTTCCAGGTCAACCGAAAGACTCGGTTGCCACAAGCCATGTGTGTCAATGCAAAGAAAGCTGGTGACATTCATTCCATTCCTTGAAAGGTACTTTTAATCAGTCTTCACATTATAGTTAAAAATAAACATATATGTAAACTTAATATAATATAGCAAATATATAAAATGTAAAATATAAAAATTGAGACATGCATTATAACCGGCTGTGCATAACTCATTCACCCAGTGTAATCTTGATGTGAATGCCTTAAACCAAAGAGTAGCTATGCCAGCTTTTATAATTTATATGTATGAAATCATCTCTAGGCCTAGTGGGACAAGCCTGTCATCCCAGCTACACTGGAGAGTACATTCCCAGGTCCCACATGAGCTTTCATGTGAGTTCGGTTTCAGCCCAGGCTACTTAATGAGACCCTGTCCAAAACCAGAAAACGAATAGAAGGCTGAGCACGTAGCTTAGTGACAGAGTGCGGTGCCTAGCCAATACTGGAGGAGAAAATGAAAGGAATCACATTGACTTCATCATTTGTTTGGGATAGTCACTGTCTCGTACATGGCAGTAACTGGTTTACTCTTCCTGATGACCTGGGCTTGTATGAAGAGAGTTCAGCTCACATTGTATGACTGGTTAGGCCCCAATCTGTTTGCACTTTGGGGTTGTATATGGGAAGCCTATCAAGTTTCCATGTGTGTTCTGTGGCAAACACGTTGCCTACGCATGTCCCTTGAATTTGTACCTGGGGCAGTCCCCGGAATACCTTTCTGTCTTTTGTTAGAGTTGGTGACTATGGGGCTGGAAGATGGACAGGTAAATAGAATGGAATAAGGAAAGACCGGATCCAGTTATATACCATGTGGCTTTGCCTGTTGGGCTGTTTCTGTGAATTTTGATTGGTGAAGGTCACTTACAATTCAGAGTTCGGGTGTTCTTCTGATCTCTGCAAAGTTGCATGGCTTCTTTAGGCCCCTATGACCCCTGCCCTTAAGTGAGTCTGGGAAGCGCAACGCAAAGCACATCCTTCTCAGATGCTCAGGGGAAGTTTGCTAGGGCTGATGGGCTGGACATATTGTCACCACTCAGTCCTTTGACGCATCACAATCCCTCTACCCCACAGGGCTGACATGCCATAGTTCCAGATAGGATCTTTTTGTTTCTAAAGAGCTTTGCAATGGATGTCGAGATTTCACGTCATGAGGAAACATTCCAAGTTTAACTCCCCTCTCTCTCTCTCTCTCTCTCTCTCTCTCTCTGTGTGTGTGTGTGTGTGTGTGTGTGTGTGTGTGTGTGTGTGTACAGGTCGTAGCTATCTATCCACTTTTGAACCATGAGGCTAGCTAATTGTTCTAGGCCAACTGGCCAGAACACCTGACAATCTTCCTATGTCTGCCTCCAGTGCTAGGATTTCTAATTTTTTTCTTTTTTAATACGGGCACTAGGGATCAAACTCAGGTACTCACATGTGGACAGCAACCTCTTTGATGCTGACTGATGCCTCTCACCACCCTCACAAGCTTGGCTTCCCACTACTGAATTCATCCCTTGAGTTATGATCCCTTAGCCTTTCTTCTGGCTCCTGGCTTTGTAAACAGAGTTCTGGTTAGGCGGAGGGGTTGCTGCACTCAGAGTTAGACAAGATCCAGGGGCTCCTTTCTCCACTGTTCTGGAAGAAAGAGCTGCTCAGCCCTTCATGTCCCATTTCTGCAGCCAGTTCCCCATGTGACTTTCAGGAGAGTGCATAACTGCCTGATGCTATGAAATCTAGCTGATCGGCTTTAGGTAAGTAAGCAAATTCCTCCTAAGAAAAATTGTTCATCAGCTGGCCTAATTTCATCCACGCAGAACATCTTTTATTTTGTTACCTGCTAGCTATCAGACAACTGAACACAGCCCAGAGTGCACATGCAGACTCATTTGTGGCTGGCTTAGAGGCTGAGGTGTCAGGGATGAGAAACTGGGTATCTGCTCCGGGACGCGGTTGATGGATATCACCAGAGAAAGAACAGGGCAGTGGACAACTTCAGATCTAATTGGGACTGGGCTAGAAAGCTGGTTCTCTTCCTGTTTCTCGTGCATGGCACTCTCTCATAAGCATCCACAGTAAGTGGGTAGCCACACCTCACCGAGAAGAACAACTCTTGGTTACTTGTGAAACCCAAGGACCTATCCTCATGTCTGGGTACATTTTACGCTCAGCCTCAACATGCTCATCTCAGGCTCTGAGAGCTGAGCCCTGTGTGTGTTTGTCCCAGTGTGTACATAGTGTGTGTGTGAAAGATCCCTTTTGTGGCTAGTGTTCTTGTCTGCTTTTATTAATCTCTTCAGAGCCTGCTCAGAATTCACTATAAATCTCCATGCATGCAGCATCAGCCTAGGAGACTCCAATGTGCCATCCTACCCCTAATGGCTTCCCTTCTGTACCCCATTTCACTCTTCCTTCTCATATTCTCTGGATGTCGGTGGTGCACAGAATAACCTATCTATCCATTGCCCCCACTGTTTGCTCTGCCTCTTTACAAGAGTCCTCCCACATGTACCCTACACTTTCCTTCAGGATCCTGATTTGGACTCGTAGCCCGATAATTCAATCCAACATCCTCAGTAAAATACAGTTCCGTCTCTGTCCTTTCCCTTGTTGCAGAAGCCACTGCCAGGGTATGACAACTCAGGAGCAAACCTAGATACCTAAAAATAGCAGGTCTGTGTGACTTACCTGTGTGACTATCAATACCATTTTGTTCTGGCTAAGAAACAAATATATCCCAGTATGTCTCTATGCTCAGAACATGGCTACTCGAAGTCCAATCCAATCATTCCACCCTGCCCAGCAAGGCATATATTTTCCCCAATTTCATATTATAGTAAATGTATGCATGCATTTCTGGCCTCACTTCGCCATATTCAGAGCTGTCTGTTCCTGTCAGTGTGAATACATAGCTCTGGCTTGTTCTTTTTAATGGCTGCGGTGAGGTGTTCAGTCTGAGCACACTTTTATTTATCCTCCTAAAGCCAGGGAATCTTAGAGCTCAGGGATGTCATGGAAGCTGGGGGGGTGGGGGAGCGGTCCTCTGATCCCCATTCATAGGATGCTAGACCTCACTGAGAGTGCGGGCTACCTGATGTACATAATGTTCTGGTCTTTCAGGTAATGTCTTTATTTCTGCCTCCTCTGAATGGCCACTTGTCAGGGTATGGAGAGGGGGTTCCAGCTGTGTCTGTGTTTTGAATATGTGAATGCAACACAAAATTCATACAGACAGGCCATCCGTAGCATCACTCTCCTGTAGCATTTGGGGATGCAATAGATAAGTTCATAGCCGGAAGGACAAATGGATGGATGGATGGATGGATGGATGGATGGATGGATGGATGGATGGATGATGGATGATGGATGTATAGATGGATGTATGTATGATGGATAGATGGACAGATGGATAGATGTATGTATGTATGTATGTATGGATGGATGGATGGATGGATAGATGATGGATAGATAGGTGATGGATGAATGGATGATGGATTGACAGACATATGGATAGATGTATGTATGTATGTATGTATAGATGATGGATGGATGGGTGGATGGATGAGTGGGTGAATGAATTGATGATCTTGTCTTAGCATTGCCTATTCTATGATGTTCGAGAGAATATTGGTCCACTGGTGGGAGAGTTGGTGAATATAAATAGGAAGGTCTATTACAAAACAGTTCAGGAATTGAACTGCCAGAGCAAAACTGAGGAAACTTAATTTAAACAGAGTTGAGATAGAATGGCCCCTTGAAAGGTACCAGACTTGAAGATATCTCCTTAAATCTCCCTAACTAGTAACACCAGCAAGAGTAATAGAAAACACACTTGCCTCTTCCAATGTTAGGAGTATACCTGCACTCCTGGCTTCTGGCTCACCTTGCTCTTCACTTGTTAAGGTAAACCCTCAGGGCAAACACAAGAATCAACATAATGTTGAACTTCATCTTCTCTTTGGCATACAGGATTGTGTAGATTCTAGAAGAAGTTTACAAAGATGTGCAAGTAACAGGACCACATCTTCAAATCCTAGTCTCACCCAGAGCCCAACTCCTGGATGAACGTGAAGGAATAGGGGGTTAAGGAAGAGAAACTGGGGTTACAGATGTGAAAGACCACACCCAACATTTGACACAGGTTCTTGGGATCCAAAAATCAGTCCATGAACTTGTTTTCCTTCATACTATATTTTAATATCCCTACTTTATTATCCACAGAGAGATGACACTGCAGAAATGATTCGCTGGAAAGCCACAGAGCAGAGACAGAACTCTACATTCCCTAAATGTTCTTCAGAGTGGAAGTGGAACAAACAAGTGAGACACTAGGACCCCATTTCCCATCTCCAGGGATAGATGTGTGTGGTATATGCCTATGTATACACACAGAGGTCAGAGGAGGCCATGGAGTTAGATCAGTGACCAGAAAAGCTACAGACTCCTGTCTCCACTCCCCCCTCACCATGGTGCTGGGGTTACAGATGTAAGAGACCACACCCAATATTTGACACAGGTTCTTGGGATCCAAAAATCAGTCTATGAACTTGTACAGCAAGACCTCTTACCTACTGAGTCTTCTCTCCAGCCCCAGGAAGAGACATTTTACGGCCCAAGACTTCAACTTTTTCATTCTTTATTCAAATACCTCCCCACTGATTTTTAGTCATATCCATCTCCAACGCACAGACTGACAGGTTGTCTAAATTTCCTGGTATCTTCTGGATTCAAGTATTATGAACATGCCCCCTTGTCCCCAGTGTAGAAAGGATTCATTTTCTATGCAGACGGGAAATTTCATCCATATGCAAAGAAGAAAGCTCATCTTTCATGAGAAGTAACAGGAGGTTTCTAAGAGCCCATGGAAATTATCCATAAAATGGGGTGCTTTTGAGCCCCCCTCCCCATCTCAATCCTTGTTCAAGGATTTAGTCTCCTGAGTCTCAGAATCATGAGCTCTGTGCAGATAGGAAGCCATTTCATTCTCTGCTTTAATTCACACAGATTTTTTTTTTGTGTTCTGGATAATAAAATAGAATCGTCCCCCAAAGGAAGCCCTTGGAATCATTTATATCTTGTGAATGTATCTAAGTGGATTAAAGGGCAACTTCAAGTCCATTATCTTCATTTAAAAAAATTCAGAGATGCCCCCAAACAGGGAACATGCCTTCATTGGGCCATTCCAGTTCCCTTGATTTATTTTTAATTGGGGTTAAACAATGTAGTTAAGTGTTCATTTTAAAATAGATAATAGCTCGGTGATGATGCCTATGTATCTGCATGGGGTATGTGTGTATGTGATCATGTAGGGGGTGGGTGCATTGTATGAAGAGACCAGAGGTTGGTACTAAATAACCGCATTCCATACCTTATTTTTTTAAGCTTGGATCTCTCATGGAACCTGGAGCTTATTAGTTCAGCTAGATTGGTTGGCCATTGAGCCCAAAGAATCCTTCTAGCTCTGCCCCGCTGATGGTGGGATTGCATGCAAGTGTTACAGCACCCATCCTGGTTGTTACATATATAATTCAAGTCGTCATACTATCTCATCAAGCAGTTTATCAACTGATTTTTTTTCAATGATTTCTACTTAACATTCACATATATTCTTATATCCTCCACTAAGATTGGGATATAGGAAATGCCCAACATCCAAGAATCTTCTATCACCACTTTCCAGTGGATGCCTCCCTCAAGCAACCATGGCCTGGCTTCTGCCATCATCACCCAATGTGGAACTTAACAGAAGTGGAGTTGTGCACCATGTGCTGTGTTCTACTCTTAGATCTAGACCTGCTCTTATCTTGAAAGCCAGAGCTTCTGCAACTGTGAGGTCCCTACTTAAGAAGTCTTATTGGAAGCATGAGCACCCCTGTTTGTGTCGGGGGGGGAGATTTTTAATAAATATTCTTTCAAAATATAGTGAGAAAGTTTCAGCTTCCCACTCTCATACACGTCATCAGTGAGAGGAAATGAAAATCACTGGCTCTAGTTGTGTCACGTTTAGGGTAGACGTCTTGTAATCTGCCCTACTCAAAATACACTATGTAGGAGACAGAGGAGTTCTCAAAAGAGTCATATGATGCATGAGTAGGGACAAAGTTGATCTCTGATAAAGCCCGTGTCTCACACAGGCCACCTGGGATGAGGTGCAGTAGGAATTTATCTGTGTGCAAATATGGAAGCTGTCATTGCTCAGTATGGCAGGGTCAGGTGGGTTGGAGGAGTGTTTCATGATGCACCTTCATTTGGAAGGTTCATGAGATTCTGCATGAATTACCCCCATTAAAGGCACTGACAAGTCCTGTTGCCAAGTGACACATTTAATTGTGAGGTGTCTGTGGACTCAGTGTTTGGACTGTGCAGAGTCCTGCATATTGCAGAAAAACATTCCATTCTTCTCTATTCTACAGCACAGAGCAGTCCATGTACATTTTAATTTAGGTAGTGGAAGGTACCAGACATGTTATCAGTCCATAGGTAGGATGCTTGCTTTTGGTTCTGATACTTGAACATTCTGTATCCGTTCTTATTCAGGTGACCCTGGGAGTTTTCTGAGCATAGTGAAATGACCAGGATAATGACAGGGCCATCTCTAAAGCCTTTTCAAAGGATGAGTGGGTACAATCTTTCAGAGACAAGCAGTCTCTTCATTTCATGCAACCTCACTGTTCTTGCTCCCTAGCTTGTTATTTTGAATGGCAGGGCCATCAAACTGACTTTTCTGGCTCTCTGTGACACTTCTAAACAAAATGAAAGGTGAGGCCTGTGCTCATGAGAAAGGTTCTGTGAGAACAGGACAGCAATGGTTTGTTACCGAGATACATGAGGCCTTTCATAATAACTTCTAGAATTACTTTGAGAGTATCTTTCCCAGCTTCTAGCCAAGGCATGTGAAAAAATTCCAGAGGTGTGTTTCCAGGACTCGTCTCCATTATGAGTAGTGGCCTAGTTTCTATCTGCAAAAATCCAAGTCATTGAGGAGGAGTCTGTCCAATTATCATGTGGACATCCCATCCATTTTCCAGCAGAAGTCATCCCTGCTAATTTACTAATTCATCCAGACATCCCCTGCCAGCCAACCCTGAACCCCCTCCAGCTTTGTTCCTTTAGCCAGACACTGACTCCAGAAGCCACTTTCAGTTGTGTTAGCCGTTTGGAGGTAAAGAGGGCGCAGAAAGGACCCACAGATTCCCTAGGCTTCAAGGGGATGTGTTGAGAGGATCACAGCCCTATGAGAGATGCTTTCTACCCCGGAGCAAATCCAGGTGGATTCAGAAATAAAGATAAGGGCATCATCTGCCTGCCCCCATCATTACATAGCAAGGATAAGAGGATAGGAACTAAGTTTGCCAGTAGTTCTCCAAGCCTGCTGGCTGGAGCTTCCATGCCTTCTGGTCTTCAAGCCTGATGATCTAGGCTGTTGGGCTTTTTGCCTTAACCCCCATCCAGTCAGCCAAACCTTTGAGTTCTCTTGATTGAAGCCTTTCATCTGTGTCTACCTCACTAGAACAGATCAAATGCTTTCTTCTGTCTCTACATCACTTCCCCAGAGGAGCTGCTGTGGTCTGTTCTCTGCTTTCACAAGCTGTGTGCCCCTTGATCCTAGCTATTTACACTCAGTGCATCCTGTCCCCCACCAGAGATGGAAGATGCTTCTCCTTTCCCTACATACTCTCCCCTCCTCTCCCACTGCTACTTGTCTTGCCCTATTTAGATTTGTTTCAATTTCATGTTTGTGTTTTGTACATAGGCATGTATGTGTACATGGGTGCCCAGTGGCCACAGAGGCCAGAAAATGCCAACGAATCATTTGGGACTGGAGTTACAGATGGTTGAAGGTTGCCCTGGGGATTCTAGAAACTGAATGGAGATCCTCTAAAAGGATAGCAAGTGCTTTTAACCATTTAGGCCACTTCCTCGGTCCCTATCTATTCTTAATTTTCCTAGTATTTTCTTTCCACCTTGGTGTGTCTCTGTTTATGTATGGAGGTCCAGGAAGATGGTGGAAGGGGAAGTGGAAGGAAGAAACAGGAGAGACAAGGTAAAAAAAAAGAACATAGAAGAAAAGGAATGAGGAAAGAAATGAAGAAAGGATGGAGGAAGGATATAGAGTTACTTTTCTGGTATCTGCTGTGAGAAGGTAGCAGCCTTCCTACCCCCACATCTTTCCCCATTGCACAGGCAACGGCAGCTGTGCTTTGCAGGAAGCTGCCAGCTTGTAATTCCCTCTTGTGGCTCCAACCCCAGGGACATGGTGTGAGCCCGCTGCACTTTGAATTGTGCAGCAGTGGGCTCAGAGCACGTGGTGGCACACAGGAAAGGCTGAAGGTGTGTGGCTGGAGGTGATGAGCTCCTCGTTCCTAATGGACTGCAGCCTTCCCTCCTGGACGGGGCTGGTCTTATCATGCAGGAAGCTGGCAGGCTGTGTGTTAATCAATTGATAGCATCACTTGGCATCCCGCAGCCAGCTTAGGCTTTCTAAGAGAACACGTCGCTGATTTCCAATCTCTCCATCCGCTCAGAGGTTGGAGGCAGAGGGAGCAGTGGGAATTCTCCCAGAGCTCTGGCGACAAGCCAAAACCTGGCACACTGTACTTCCCCTCCGGAAGGAAATGAACCCCCAGATAGAGGGGAGAAAGGAGAAGAAGAAAATGCCAAGAATGTCCCTGGGGAAATGAAACTGTCATATGACCAGAGTCTCCTTTTGTTGGGAGGATGGGTAGGTATTAACCAAGACAAATTCTACTCCAAAGCAACCAGCCAAGCAATACAGAATCTTGTCCTATTAGCCAGCCCTCTGCAGTTGCAAATGTTTTTCTCGTATCCCTCTTTTGTTTCCCTCTCTACCCTATTTTGTGATCCAGAATTCTCTACCTTGGTCATCCGCCCCTCTGTTATCACCCCCTCCTGATTCTAGGCTGACCTCCAAGATTGCAGCTTATTTAACTTTCCTGCAGTCTGAGAAAGTCTACCATTCTTTAGTGGCTGCTGTTGAGTTGACATCTTCGAGAGATTATTACTCCTACCCAAATAGATGTTCCTCGGGGACTCTTGATCACCATTCTGGTTTCAGGGCTGACACTGAGGGTAGAGTTCAGAGTGTCATCAGAAGGTGTATATGAGTAAATCATACATGGATGGAGAGATGGGTGGTCCGTGGGTGATTGAATAGATAAGTAGACGGTTTGGCAGTGAATGGCTAGATGGATGGATGGGCAGAAGGATCTGTGGGTCATTACATGGATGACTAGGTAGACTGGTGGTGGCTGAATGGATGGATGGGCAAATGGACAATCTGTGAATGAATGAATAGATGGGCTGATGGGTGATTATATGAATGGATAGATAGATGGGCAGATGAATGTATGAGCAGCAGATGGTGCATAAATGTATGACTAGCCAGAGGGGTGATGCATCAACAGTTGAATTAGATGAGTAAGTGGATTACAGGTGAGGGGATGGATGGATGGATGGATGAGCATGAGCGGGTGGATGGGTGGATGCACAGAGTTGTAAGAATAGGAAAGAGGAAAAACCTGAGAGGGGATGTGTAAAAAAGGCGGGGGGAAACATTCAACAAGGCCAACAGCCAGCCTCTAAGATCAAGTTGTCAGGATTGGTGACCTGGCAACTCTGGGCAAGTTTCTTGCTCACTGCCAGGCTGGCTTTCCTTCCTGACAAGATGGGATTGTAACAAAGCTTCCTTTGTAGGGCAAATGTTAGAAATGAAAGGAATCAAACACTGGGAAGCACTTTGGTACTTTGGATGTTGATGATGTTGAAGGAGAGGTGATGGGATGAGATGGGGAAGAGTCTGTGAGTGGGGGTTCACACTGCTCTAGATCCTGTATGGATCCCTGCCTACAAACATATGCTCCCGTACCCTGCAGGGTTCCTTTCTGCTTTGCTGGTTTGGGGATCTATTTTTGTTTCTGCAACCTATCTACTCCTTTATCTTATTAAGAACCTTAAGCTTCCCTCAGTCTGTCCTCCTGAGTCATGTGTTACCTTACCTATTGGATAGAGTAGATTAAGAAACTTTTTTAAACAAACAGGAAACAAATCAATTTTTGTGTAGACAGCATCCCATAAGGTTAGATGCACCTGGTTGGATGGATCTCTTCCAAGGAGTAGTTCAGGGTCTCCAGAGCGTGACTCTGACACATTATTTTTTCTTTCCTACTCTTCTCTCGACTTGCCCAGTAGATGGTGAAAGAGAAAGAAAAGTGTCAAGCGGAAAGCATGCACGACCCAGCTTGGAAATGAGGTGGCCATCCACTTCACTTTACATTCTATTGGCCAGAACCGAGAACATTCTATTGGTAGAACACACGGGAACTGCAAAGAACTCGGGATGCCACTGTTTTCTCAGAATAACTTCTGGTCTCTTCCCCAGAGTTACCAGGTCACCAATATTGACCAACAAATCATTCCTCAATGATTTGTTGAAGACGCAGCAGTTTCTGATATGCCTGCCTTTCAAGCCCACCATGAACTGAGACATAGGCTGTTGTTTATGGGGTCCTGAAACCAAACCTCCTGGCCAGCCTTATGCAATCCCAACTCTGAGATGCCATGCCAGACATCCAACCCCCAACCTGCCTGATCTCCCCTATAGTAAAATTCTCAGATCACCCATTATAATGCCAGGTATAAAAGAGAGCAGGTTGCCTGGTGAGAGGAAGCCCATTCCTAAGGGATACTGTTTTCTTCTCCCATAATAGCCATACACCTGACCTCAGGCTCTAGGGGAGCCTCCCCCTCCCGCCTCATTCTTCTCATCACAATCTGGGTCATACCAGTTTATACTTGGAGTTAGCTCTTTTTATATTATTATTTTAAAAATCCAAAGCAATTAAAAATATGTTTTGTAAAAGAATCCCTTTTTTAAAAAAAAATTGTCTTTTACCTCAGTGGGGAATTCTGCCTGCCCAATTTTAGCTGGAAAAGAATTGAACCCGACAACATGTTACTAATTGGGGAATCTGTGCTGTCCTTTCTGTGGGGAACAGGGTTTCAACAGCCTTCCTGCCCTGTGTGGATTCTTCAATTTATAGAATAGAATCAGACCAGAGACCAAAAGGGGTGTTGTCTCAGAGACAAGGAGCAAGGTGGAGGTGGTCAAGGTATGTTTGGGGATGAGAGCTCTAAGTTTGTTAATCTTTCACCTTGGATCTGAAACCAAGTAAAAAAAAGGAAGACTTCCTAGATGGCCTCCCATCTGCAGGCCAGCAGAGAGTGGTCAGAGTGATGGATCCCTCTACACATGTAGCATGTAGTATAGGATTATAGGTACAAACCTCAGCCTGGCATCTGAGTGTGGAAGCAAATTTTAAAGCTGATGTCCCTTCCAATCTTAAAAATGAGCTACCTACCTGTCATACATATCTAGGAAATTATAGTTGCTGAGTTCACAGAACCCACATAAGGATAGTGTTGGGATACATTGGGACAGAATACAGGTTTACTGTAATGGGCCCACAAAGGTGCTAGCCAGGGTCTTCAGTTTGATATCTGGTCACACTGGGATGACAGACAAGATTACTAGAATAATACCCAAGTATGCTGATGGTTCCCCAGCCATGCTAGAATATTATACTGGAGTGGCTGGTTCACAGGTCCACCTGAATTGTTTCCAGACCCATAGAGATGGTACTCCAAGGTAACAGAAGACCACAGCATTGGCACCACAGTCCTGGGATGGTACACCACAAAAAACAATATTACCCAGGTCTCTTGGGGTGGTTTCAAGAAACACAGGGATAAAGCTCTTGTATACTAGGATGGAACACTGGAGTGGTATACAGGTGATTCAAGATGCTACACTAGTTCACTGGGATGGCACAGGCCAAGATTTGGTAAACAGAGAGGCTAACCAGAGTCTAGAGAAGGCCTCATTTTAGCCACCTCCAAGACTCACTTCTCAGTGTGTGACCTTGGCTGATGTTTCTCTTCCCTCAGATGGAATCCAACAATGAGGCACAAGTGCAGAATAGGCTTTGGGACAACCCTCAGGTTCCCTAGCTCTGTTTCATTGCTCAGAGCTCTCTGATCTTAGGTGGCATCCCAGGATTCCATCTGCACGGCTTCCTCCTTTCACTGCAAATGTGGAAACGGAAAGTCTTCTCTGCAAGCCTGTAAAGTGTAGACAAAGTGTGCAGTGCAAAACTCACAAACAAAAGCAGAACTACGGAAGGCTACCGGACGTTACAAGTGGCCCTTCACAGCGATAGGGCAGGAAAGCAAGGAGGAGGAATACTTCGAGTTATTCCACAGACGAGTTTAGACATTTGAGCTGCATTATTTAATGTAGTGCCAAGACATTAGGTAAGTCCTTATTACAACCCTAATCTTATCTGTAAACGAGCATTAATACTACCTAACTGACTGTGAGTATTTTTTTAATAAGTTGCTTCTATCAATAATGAATTTCAGGAAAATTGCAAAATCTCCTATGAGTGGGCTGTGGGTACAGCTCAGTTGATGCCGTGCTCATCTGCCATGCACAAGGCCCCAGACTCAGTCCTAGCACTGAATAAAACTCGGTGTGATGGTGCATGCCTGCAACTCTACTACTCTGGAAGTAGAAGCAGAAAGATCAGAACGTTAAGGGCCTCCTTGGCTACATAGAGAATTGGAGGCCAACCTGGACATGTGACCATACCACACACACACACAACACCTCCTATAATAATAATAAGGAGAGAGAGAGAGGGAGGGAGAGGGAGAGGGAGAGGGAGAGGGAGAGGGAGAGGGAGAGGGAGAGGGAGAGGGAGAGAGAGAGAGAGACTTTAAGGGGGGGCACCAGAGCAGGACACAAGTCTAGTTTCAGGTGTGCAAGCACCAGAGATACAGAAACCTTGACCTTATTGGTCTCATGATAGGAATATGATAAATTCTGGGCTATCCCTACATGGAAACACAGGATTTTGCAGTAGTTTTCCATAAGAAAATATGAACACTAGGCTCCCTGGGCTGGACCCCTTCTCCACTCTGAGTAACCTGCATCCAGCTGATTCTGCTGGAGAATGGAAAAGCTACTTCCATTTCTGTGCCCAGGTGCTCCGTGCCTTTCTCCTCTCTACAGATCCGTGCCTCTGTGGCTTTTGAAGTGCTATCATTCAGCCGCAATAGGCCCTCACAGTCATTAAAATGATCCAGTGGCACCTCATCCCAAAGAAGAGGAGTGTCCTTGACAGCTGTGGCCACTGCCAAGTTCAAATTAAGGTAATTACATCAGTTCCCTCCTAGGTCTTTTCAACCACCACCAGTGTCTGTCCTTGCTCTCCGTTTCCTGGGGTGTTCTGGAGACTTCTATTGGCCTTGTCAGAAGACTTTGACCTGGAGGTGTTGCTCGTCAGCCACATGAGAATATTTGAACGTCGACTATATAGCATCTAATACTCTTACGATGGTAGAGTGGATCAAGGCTTAGTTCTGCGGCTATTACCTTTGGAAATCATATTTTAAAAGATCTTACTGAGGAGGCTTCAAAGCAAGGAGATAATCAGTTCTGTTACCTGAAATTACCTGAAAGATGGTGACAGCAGTTCTCTACCACGTTGTTTCCTGACTGCTCCCCCACTGTTGTCGCCCTTTAACCACAGTCATATCTTCTCTGTCCTTTCTTCTAACACAGTACACACTTTCAGTACCTCGGTTGT
Source organism: Mus caroli (assembly GCF_978045245.1). Taxonomy (NCBI): domain Eukaryota; kingdom Metazoa; phylum Chordata; class Mammalia; order Rodentia; family Muridae; genus Mus; species Mus caroli. The sequence goes on from NW_028227265.1 coordinate 13,837,969, forward strand.
CCATTTGTGCTTCTCACAATGATCCTAAGGGTGAATTTCTAGGATTTTGAAGAAGAAATCATAGGTTATGGAAGATAAGACCTCGCTGGGATAAAATACAGTTGGATCAGACATTATACAGAAAGTGAGGGGCTTGGAACACTCAGCCCTAGCTAGGATGTTTCCATCAATTCCCTTCCCCCCAGGGCATGGGAAAGTCTGAAGAAGAGAATAATGATAAAGGCTCAGATGAATTCTCTGAGACTGGAAGAGCATGCCCAGGTCTGCACAAGATCTCTGCATGTATGATATGGCTTCCAGTTGAGTGTTTCTATGGGACTCCTGAGTGTGTGATCACAGTAGATCTCTGATTCTTAGGTCTTCTCTTGAGCTCTCTTCCTTCTGTTTGTTTTGTCCAGTTCTAATGTGTTAGTTTTTATTTTACCTTATTATATTTTATTTTGTTATATTTTTATTTTATTATTATCCCTTAGAAGCCTGTTTGTTTTCTAATGAAAGACAGAAAGGGAGTAGATCTGGGTGGGCAGAGGAGGCAAGGGAGGCACTGTGAGGAGTAAATGAAGGGGAAAGCTGAGTCGTATGCTTCGACAATGAAATCTTATTTGAAATATAGCTCAATAAAGATATAATTTAAAGGGGAAAAAACAATAAAATTACATAAAATTAACTGAAGAGTTGGTTGTCCGGGGACAGATTTAGCAGGTCTTATTTTCTCTTGGAACATGCAAAGAAAAGAAGCAAGCAATACATAAAGCAATGAGAGGATGCTACTGTTCATAACAAGACAGTTTGTTTTATTGATAAGGTGTGTATTGCCATTAGGCTATGGCCTTGGGTGCTTTGAGAGATCTCCTAACATCCAGCTATGCTAAGAACATGTCCCCTATAGGGATGTAGAGGAATTACGCTCTTTGATTTCTTCATGGTGGACAGCCCTGGCATGCACTTGTGGATCCGGACAGTGCTCAGGGCTTTCCTTCCTTACCAACAAAAGGAACAAGTAACAAGAAGCAACATAGGTGCTCGCTTCGGTAGCACATATACTAAAATCGGAACAATACAGAGAAGATTAGCATGGCCCCTGCGCAAGGATGACATGCAAATTCGTGAAGTGTTCCATATTTTCAACATCTGAAATGTAAATAAAGAAAATATCTTAAAAAAAAATCACAAAAAAAAAAAGCGACATAGACTCTCACAAAATCAAAGCAATAAGGAAAGGGACAGACATCCTAGAATTGTGATCTGAGCCATTTATTTCAACATGAGCCTAAGTTTCTACATTCTTTTCTCAGTTTCCCCAGATTTATAGGAGGGTCAGGTGCAAGAATGATCTGTCAGGCAGACAATACACCCATGAACAGCCTCCCATCTTCTCTGCTCCTCTCCCCTCCCTTCCCATCTCCTGGCTTAAGCAGCTTCCCCCTCCACCACTGTACCCATGCCCATCTCCTCTCACTCTCAGTTGTGACTATTAGCTCCTTTTCCTGTTGTTATGACAAAAAGCCAGACAATACCAACGTAAAGATGATCTTGTGTTGAGGATACAGTCCATCATTGCAGGGAAGACATGGTGCTGAGGGGAATAAGGCAATGGTCACATTGTACCCACAGACAGGAAATGGGAAAAATGGTTTTGGTGATTTTTTTTAAACAAAATCCCAGTTGTTTGATTTTTACATATAGGTAAAAATCAAAATTTTATGTATTATGCCAGATACAGCTTAACCATCTTCGCCTTTAACAAAAGTGGCTCCTAACATCTTTGGAAGTAATAATGTAAAACATGGAAGGGTGACACAGAGCACAGCCATGTTTCCATAGACCAATTTTCTTTGGTGTCATCAGAAGGGATTTCCATAAGGGAACAGCCTTTGAAATCTTCCTTAAAGATTACAAACAATGCTAGCCCTCTCTGCCTTTTCATCTAAGTTTCTGTCTCCCACCCGCTGGCTGTTGCTATCTCTCTGCTGACTCTCTCCTCACAGTTAGGGGAGGTCTATTTTTTTTTTAAACTAAACAAACTACCTCAGTGGATTGATTCCTGAGGAGGAATGTTCAACATCATTTGCTTGTGTCTCTCAGACCTGAAAACATGACCAGAAGAACTACACAAAGGGCAAAATGTGTAGGGTGATTTCTCTCTCTCTTTTTTTTTTTCTCTCCCAAAGATCTGATTTCTTTGTATTTAAAACTTAACAATGTCATTAAAGCCCTCCCCAGATCAGCTATTTCTTTAAGTGTAAAATCTATTTTAGTGAGGAGAGCCCGTGCTATGGCTAAGCCTGTCCTTTTATTGTCTGTCCGGGCATGCTGCTCCGCTGCAGGTGGATAATCAATCAATAATGTCATAAAGGCAGGCTCACCCTGTGCCTTCCCCACAGTTGGCTCCATTGTGCCCATACTTTCAGGGAGAGGATAAGATCTGTGTGCCCTGACTTGTCTTGGATCTAGGAGGCCCGTAGCTAGTTCTCACTTGGTTATTTGTCTGACGTTGTGGCTAAGACCAAGTGCCCTTTCTCTGGGTTTGTCGAGTCTTTGTGAAGGGAACATCCGTTGGCCATTTGAAGTAGAGCAAGAGTACCCCAAGAGATGATAGATCTGAGTCCTTCCTATCTGGGAGATGCAGGAGTTGTGCCTTCCTTTCGGCACTCCTCATGGCACCGTGCAGGACCGTATCACAAGATGACCACTGCCAACTTCTGCAAAAGAGACTAAGAATCCCTTCTCCCTATAAAACATAATGTGAACATGAGAGGGGTTTTCATCCTGGGATGGGGCAGTGTGGTTCATTGTTGTGAGTGAAAGGTATGGATGGGAGGCTAGAAAAGAAGGTATACTCTATCCATAATTCCATTTCTTTCTTCATAGGCCATCATGAAATGTGGGCACGATACTGAAGCTCATCTTTTGGGGTTCTTCAAAGACCTTAATACAGCCTTCACTATGGGGTTTTACATAATTATAGAACATGTGCTGTCCATCAGAATGCATACTCCATCAGGGTAGGAGCTGGGTTCATTACTAGGGGTGGCACCAATCTTTATTACAAACATGTTTACTCACTGGCTGGCTGACACTCTCCAGACCTGCAACTGACACTTCAACCATCCATTTCCTCACCAGGACAGATGTTTTCTTCCTTTTTTTATTAGTAATGTTATGAATTTAGATAGATAGATAGATAAATAGATGATAGATAGATAGATAGATAGATAGATAGATAGATAGATAGATGATAGATAGATAGATAGATAGATAGATAGATAGATAGATAGATAGATAGAGAAATGACAGAGTTGTATGATTTTTATCTTCTTCCAAGTTTAGAACACTTCTGCTACCCAACAGTGTAACCCATAGCCATTAACAGGCTCTGCCCACTTCTTCCTTTACCTGAAAGTTCCTGACAAGTACTTGTCTACTTCCGGTCTCTACAGATTGTTTGTTTGTTTTCTGGACATTTTACAAAATGAGCTTCTAGACATATACCTGTCTCTGCCTTTTCCCACTTAGCTTACTTTTGATTCTCAAGGGTGATCACTATGATGTCTTCTATTGGGAAATCCCACACTGCTGTGGAATGTAACACATTTTGGTTATCCCACATGTGAATTGTTGCCGTGGCCAGAGGCAGCGTAAGGCAGGGAGGAGGTTCTAGCTGATGGTTCTAGTGGGAGAGACCATAAAGGGTGGGAAGGTATGGTATGGTGTCAGGTGCCGGAAGCTAGCTGCTAATATCGTACCTGCACACAGGAAACAGAGTGAGCAGTAAGTGGTATGAGACTATAAACTCTCAAAACCCACCCCTAGTGATACACTTCCTCCAGCCAGGTTCAACCTTCCTGCAGTTCCATAGCATCTTCTTACCATACTAGCAACCAAGGATTGAGTATTTAAGCACCTGGGCCTCTAGGGGGACATTTCCCATTCATGCCACCACATCCTTTCACCAGTTAGACAGTTCAGTGATTTCCACCTTTAAAAAAAAACAAAAAACAAAAAAAAACAAAAAAAAAAAACCTTTGGTGAACGCTATCACTCCGGATGCCTTCCCATAAAAGTCTTTGCATGGAAATATGTCTGAGACAAGGTCTCAAGTACTTCACGCTGACCTTGAACTTGACATGTTCCTAAGGATGACCTTGAACTCTTGACCCTTCTGCTTCCACCTCCAGAGCACTAGAGTTACAGGTGTACACCACCATGTTGCGTGAAGACATGGAAGCCAGGATTTCATCTATGCCATGTAAACACATTTCTTATCAATGAGCCACATCCCTAGCCCTGGACATGGATTTTGTGCCATGTGGGTAGATTATGGAGAGTGGCATTGCTGGGTTTCTACTGGCAGTTTGTCATTTTACCAAGTGACAGGCTAGTTCTCTTCTGCATCTTCAGCCTTTGAGCTCACATAGGGCATGCTGGAAACTTTATCCTCTCCCTACCTGTTCCTGAAAGAGTCAATCAAGATGCTCGTATATAATGACTCCTTTAAAAATGACACCAGAACTCAGGGAAAGGAAAGGATTCAAGAAGTTTCCTCAGAGACATCTGAGTTGGGTAGAACAAGAGAAGATGGCTATAAGTTCTTTTTTTTTTTTCAGCAAGGAAGCTGTGCTTTGTCTCAAATCTGAGAAAGAAATTATGTCTGTATTCAGTAAGAACATTTCTTAAAAATAAGTGATTTTGTTCATTCTGCCTTTAGGGACTTTTTGTCTTCAATGGTAAACACAAGTTTACACAATAAAGAAGAAAATGGGTCACCCAGAATGTGATATCACTGACTTTGTCATATGTCAGCTAGTCCGGATCAACACTCTGCTATCCCATCATGCCTTGGTTACTTGTAACTGTGAAGAGAAACATGCTGACACTTTGTAACTGCAGTTCTACCAAGCTATGTGATACCTGTGCATCTTTTAGGGCCTGTAAGACAGGAGAGAGATCTCTGCAAGTTCCTGAGTAGAGAGGCTCTGCTTGTCCACCACACAAAGTAATTCCTTCTAGCTCCCACCCACTCTTGTCATGCCTTCTTCCTGAGCTGGTATACAAAGGATGAGCAACAAGGGAGAGAAGGTCATCTGGAAAAGTCCAACAGGTATGGACCTATAAAATGACAGGCAGCCATATGTTGTTGAAGAAACACCACCAAGAGGATTGTGGGGACAAGCAGAATAGAAAAAAAAGTGATGTTTATAAAAGTTATGATGGCACTGGCTTCCACTGAGAGACTTCCTACTGTCTCCTGAACATTGCATAGTACTCTTATCTAGCTATCCATACTCATCCACCCACTGACTCACCGATCCATGTATCTTAACCAACTATTGACAGCTAGTGACAGGGGCCCAGTGTTTTGGATGCAACCTCTTGTCCTTTCTCGGGCATGAAGCCATCTGACTTGTGCCAAGCACCTGGGCCAGGACTTGGTGTAGAATAAGAAACACAAACTCATGCAGAACCACGCCTGCCAGTCTTCCAGGCACCAACCATCTTTCCATCCATCAGCACAGGGATCAATTCTGAAGTCCGAACATCATCTCTGACAGCGAAGCTCTGGCTTTCCATGTCTCTCTGTGGACAGCAAGCAAGCCACCCAGACCTTTAAATCTCATGCCTCTCAGCTGACAAATGGAGGCAAATGCGTTAGTACTTATAGGGGATTGTGACAAAGTCTATTTATTTAGTGCAGGTTTCTGAGTTCAGCAACATTGACTGTTGTTGCAGGCAGCAGTATTGTGCTTACTTTTGAAAATACGGACTTGTATTCTGGGAACTCGTGTTGGGGTTCGGGTAACACCCTCAACTTGTAGAACCCTTTCGGCAGCCAAGGCAAAAGGGAAGGCCCTGGTCCTGCAAACACAGTCCTGGGTGGTAGGAACCTCTGAGTTTCAGGGGATCAGGCACTATGGCCTGACCCTCTCACCCCCACCATGTTCTGCCAGGAAAAAAAGGATGGGCGTCTCTGCTGGCAAAGATCCAACCAGCACAAGTGTCAAGGTTCAGAGGACACAGGAAAAGGACATTTCAAGGAACTTCCTACTTCCTCAGAATGAGTGTTCTGGTCTCCCCAGCTCACATGACCTCCTGGAAAACCCTTTACCTTCTACAAGCAAACACATCCTGGAAGAATGCCAGCGTGGGTCTTGTGAGGGACTAGGGTTCTCCCTAAGTATCCTGACAGGGTCTGTTCCTGGGGAGGGAAAGGAAATAGGCACACTTCATATCTGCAACCCATGGTGACATCTGTTTACCCTGTTAACGCATGCTCTAAGAGTCGAGGCATCTTGTATCTGTGTGAGAGCAGTAACGGGGGCCTGTGCTTTGAAACTCTTTGTGGATCTAAAGGAAGCTCCATAGGTAAATGTGCTCCCCGAGCAGAGAGCGTATCTTAAACACTGTAACCTGCTGCACCTGCATAAAGTTCGGTGAAGTAAGCAGGAAAAGAACTTCATGTGCAGAGAAATAAGCTTACTCACCCAAAAGGCCACACAGCTCAGAGGTGGGAAAAGCATTCCATAACGGATCTTTTCTGGTCTCTGAGTTCGCAGTCTTTAGCATTAGGACCAGGCTTTCTTTGTTTTCTAAAGAAACGTGGGGCCTTATAGCCTAGAAGGTTTCTGTTACTACTCTCCAGCCATTAGAGCACAGGAGCAACAGTTGCAAAGGAATAAACCAGGCTGCGTTCTGCTCGGTTTAGGAGCAAGCCTGGGGCACACCTGCATGACGGTAGGGGACACAAGTCTGCAAGCAGGGGGCCGTCTATGGATTGTCCAGAACACTGTTTTCTTGCCACAAGATGGCTACAGGACATAGGCGCCTGTGACTGTTAGAGGCCATTGAGCTGAGTTCAGGAGCTGCCATTGGACGGCTCTCTTTCCCAGCAGCAGCAGCCCTGACCCAGAACAAAAGTCCGGGTGGTTTACAATGCTCCAGGGAACACTCACGTCTCTGGATTTTATTCCCTGTCATCTAGATTTTCTTGTCCTCAGACATCACCTTTCTCCCACCTCCAAAAATTCAAACCTCCCTGTGCATGGCAGAGCCTTTCCATTATCTGTAACTTCCCAGAATGCTCTGCCTGCTCCTCAAGCCCCGCCCCTCCTCCCTCCATCCTGGCTTGCCCCAGGGAAACTGGGCCCCACAGGTTAAGGATACATTTGCCTTGAGGCTGGAGCCCGCTGGGGCCACTCCAGACCTGTTTCTGGGACGGCAGGTGCAGCCACTCACTGACACCAAAATACATTCCTGAGGCGGGGCAGACAGGCCAAACAAGTGCAAGGCTCCCCACTCCAAGGACTAGGCTTCCTCCAGAGGACACATTTGCCTGGGAGGACACCCCAAGTGCTAATCCTCTCATCCAGGGCATCTAAGCATAGTCAGCATTTTAGCCAGGGGTTGGCCCGAGGCACGGGCCTTCCCCCAGTGGCTTTTGGCCAGCCCAGGGCACCAGTAAATCACACCACCCTGAGAGGTACTCTTTGGATTCTGCAGCTGCTGAAGACTCCTCTGTGGGCGACATAAATCAGAAGCTCACCCCATTTTACCTGCAGCTTCGCCCCCGTCTCTGAGAAGATGACAGAGGCTGAATCCAGCTGGGCCTGGACAGCCATGGCCGTGGTCTCTTTGTCAACTTATTACCTGAGATTTATGCATGACGCAGCCGGGTCTGCTCAGTGACACATTCTAATTTAATTAAATTTCTGTTGGATTGATGTCTGATCAATCAATAATGTTAATGTTTTTGCAATTTGGAGATTAAATTATGCTCAAGCCACGGCAACTCCCCAGCTACTGATTTCACAAGACTCCTTGGATGGAGACTTGCTGGCCTGCATTCTGCCTTCCTCTCTTCCTTTCTTCTTTCCCCTTTCAAGCTGTTATTTTTAAGAGCCTAGCCCGGGGCACTCAGGATGGAAACACAGTTAGAAGCAGTAGTTTACAGGCCTGAGGGAACTTCCGCTGTAGCAGGAAGCCAGGTGGGGTGCACCTTGCAGGGTCTCAACCCCTAGTTCCTAATGAGCCAACTCCAGCACCAGCAAAGCTGGTATTGATGGGCCTAGGAACCTCACTCTGATAACTAGTAACTAAAAGGTCAAGAGACAGTGATCCGTGGAATGACCTGGGTTCCGATGGCATTTGCAAAGTGTCTACATTTAGGCACGGGATTTCATTGGCTGATGCCTCCCCGTTTCTTAATCCCCAAGATCCTGTGTGTTTTCCTGTCTGGGAGGGTATAGGTATAAATTGGTGTGCATATGTGGGCACATGCTTGTGGAAGCCAACTTCTGTTGCCAGTCCTTTTAGACACTGCCCATTTGTTTGTCCATTCCTTTGTGCGTTCATTTAGAGACATTCTCTGCCCTGGTTCTTGCTGATACTGCGAGGCTGGCTGGCCAGCAAACTCCACAGATGAGCCTGTGCCTAAGTCTTGTCTCTACAGCCCTGGGATTATAAACCTATACCACCCAGAATTGACTCATTCGTTCTTAAAAACGCAGAGCAAAGCAGCCAGCTTCCTGCTCCCTCCCAGCTTCTCTTCTGGAGAGCTTCATGGGTGGTGTGATAAACCAGACAAGGGAAGGCTTTAATAGAGGTATTTGGTGTAGCTAAGAGCATTTCTTTATGAAATGAAACTGAAGTCCGCAACAATGACCAGGAAGTAGCAAGGGCAGACGGATTTGACAAGCAATCCTTGTAGGCCATTTTAATGTATTTATTTTCTCAGTCTTCAGGCCCCAAAGGATGTTTTTTTTTTTTTCAAAGTTTGAAAGCAAAAGAACCACATACAAATATAAAGAGGTCTTTCTACATAAATTTTAGGACAGCACTTATCAGGGGGTTGAGGAAGGATGTATGGGGGTAACGACTGAATTAGGTCCACCTCAAGCTTGAAAAATCTAGGCTTTTCAAAAAATCCAAGTCAAGGACTAGTCTACTTCAGGATTCCATCCAGACCCTTGGGTAACAATTCCTTGGAAATCATCTTGTAGCTGTCTTAAGTCATTGAGCAGCCACATTAATTTTGACACGATTTTCCAACATGGCCTCCTAGAGCCGAGTTCAGTCTGCAAGGCGAGAATTCTCTAGAGCTGAATGGGACTTGGGGGAACAGCCTTTATTCTTTACCATCGTGTGAAATTCTGAGTTTTAAATCATCCTGTATTCGAGTTCATCAAGAACATTGTACCTGCAGAGACGTGTCAGCTGGAAAGTGAGCTTTACTGTTGTCAAGTTGACAGTGGGGGTCTTCTATAGCAAGGGCTGGGGTGGGGGTGGGGTGTTAGGTATTAATATAAGGAAATGTTGCTCTATTTGCCCTCACAGGTCTTGACACACTGGAGTGGGATGAAGCTAGTCCTCTCATGTGATACCCCATGGCCACATCTGCAGACTTCAGTCATTCTCTACAAGACTGTCCTTGTAGTGAACCCAGTTGCTAATTCCCTAATTGCATACAGGAGCCTCGTGCTTCCATCCCAAAGTTAGTGCTTACGTGGTCTTTCCACGGTGAGCACGATCCTTGCCAGCCCTGGGGTCTGTTTCTCATGGGAGAAGGTGGAAGCAGAGAGGGGCCAGAGGCCTTCTGCTTTCCGCGGTCATCTGGCCAAATTGCATCATCGCCTCCCAATCTCTTCCCTTTCCTCTCCCTCCAAACTTAGCTCAGAAAGCCCTTGTTAAAATTGTGTCCTTCACATGTTTTTTTTTTTTTTTTTTTTTGCAAGCCTCAGCTCTTCTTAGGGTTTTGTCTCCCAACACCCTTCATATAGAAGCAATGTCAGTTTGCATTTGTGGGCTCATGCAGCCCAGAATGGCACACCTGCAGAAATGACTCAATTAGAGAGAGAGAGTCTCATGTGTCGCAAAGTTTGCAGTGGGATCATCTGTGTCAAGGAAAAACATGTTAGGGCAGGTTTTTGGTTTTTGGTTTTTTAAATCAAATATACATTTCAAGAGACTGCCTGGGACTGGAAAAATGGCTCTGCTCTTGCAGGAGACCCAAGTTTGCTTCGCAGTGTTCCAAGCAGACTTCTGGTCTCTGAGGGCACCTGCTTGTATGCAGTACACATTAGCTCACATAGGCACACAAACACACCCATTAAGTAAATTAAAATAAATAAATAAATAAATAAATAAATAAATAAAATTTTAAAGCTCTTAAAGGAGTAGAAGCCTAAGTTTTTAAACTATATACGTACATTTTTAAAATTACAACCCAGACTCCACATGTGCCCCACCCACCCACCGCCCCATGCTCTTTACAGCAGATGCAGGCAGAGTTTGCCTTGACCCAGACTCCAGGAACTTTGCAGAATGCTCAGTGGCAGTGTCCTCGATGCACACAACATAGGGAGTGACCTGGCCTGGTAGACAGGCCTGATGTGGTCTATAGCACAGTACAGTGCAGTACTGTGCTGTCCCTGCTGTAAGCATAGAACTTTCAAATCCAATTTTTAGTGGGTGCTAACAGAATGCCTTCACATTCAACCAGAAGGGAGCCTTTGGGGATATCAAGTTGGTGTGATATTACATGACCAGCAAGAATGATCTTAGGAAAACTGAAAATCAGATCAGGTGATTCCTTATTCCTAGTTCAAGACCACCCAGTGCTGTTGTCCCTTGCTGCACTGTGAGCCCAAGGCTTCCGCAGTCTCCATAGAACCATGTGATCCAACTCCTGCTTTCTCTCCAAGCCTGCTGTAGCCTCTTCTGTCTTGCCCCATGTGCCCCTCCCTCTGCAGACTTCAACAAGTCTCTGTTCCTTAAACAAGCTGAGCCCATCCCTATCTCAGGCTTTTGTATGCTGGGGATGGATTTCTCCCTCAGGTTTCTGGGGCTGCTTTCCTCACTGCACAGCTTGTACCCATGGGCTTACACATGCATTCCCTAAATGAGAGCTTTTCCTTTAAACATCCCCTCTATCACTATGTTCCAAGACCCCATGTGTCTTCATGACTGTAAGCAATGCTCGGATCCTGACTTCAATTTTACCCATCTCTCCCATTGACTAGAAAATTTTAAGAGAGGCCCATGATCATTCTGTCCAGCTCACATCAGCATCACCAACAGGCAGAGGGACAAACATTTCTAGATCAAGTGGGCGTGGTCAACGGGACAAGCTAGCATGGCTGAAACAGGGGACATTGGCTTTGCACTGCTGTCTGTGCACACCTGTGTTACACATGCATGTGTGCACATTTCTGTCAAGAAGAATGCTTGCCCAGGAACTCATCTGTTAGATCAGGAAGACAGTGTTAGCTAGGTTGGGAAGTTTTTGTTTTAAACTCAGATCAGTGAGTCTAAACCCACAGCATAGAAATTCACATTTAAGGCATAGGTAGATTGATGCCTGTGTTCAAATACTCCCCATCTTCTGTTCACTTGGGCAAGCTACTCACCTTGCTGAGCTGTGCCTCCGTTTTTCAGTGAATGGAGGAAGAAATCTCCCTTGTAGTATCTCCCTTGTAGGATTCTTAAGAGGAACATTATACAGCAGAGTAGTTTTCACGGTGCCTGGGAAGAATAGGGGGATTAGTTGGCTCCACCATAGGTGCAATTACTGTCCTTATTCCCAGTCTCAAATCAAAGCAGAAATCAATCAATGAGATGGCTCATTGAGTCAACAAGCTTGCACGGAGCCCAGTGGTCCGAGTTCAGTTACCTGGATCCACCTAGTGGAAGGTAAGAACCAACTCCTTTATGTTTTCCTCTGGTCTCCTCCACACATACACTCTAGAAGCCCATGTACACACAGAGAATGCATTATGTGTCAATGTAAATATATTAATATTAATAATAACTAAGTAGGATGGAGGATTTCTGAGGTGACTTGCTGCTGAGGGATCTGAGTGGTCAGGGATGGATTAGTGTAATAAATAGGAGGGGAGAGTAAAGAAGGCAAGTAGCTCTTAGAACCTGTCTTCATCAACATCTTGCAGATACTGACAGGGCCCTTCTTACTGAGCATAGTCCTCTTGTCCTCGCCTCCTCCTAGGAAAGCCTAGAGGACACTTCACACTGATGGCAAAGTTTACTGAATGGATAACAAGTCATATAAGAGAGAGCTGGTAGAAGACACTCAGTGAAGCAGAGACTTGCTCATCTAAGCATGCCCTGCATCCTTCCCAGGTTGTTTTCTGACAAACCACACAGAACTAGGAGTTCTGTCTCTTTCTCCAACAGTAATCACACATGATAGTGCACAACCTCATCCGACACAGCTGTGTGCTTGACAACCTCACCCTTGTTCTTCTGGCATATCGATAGACAGGTGTTTCCCAGGATCCTTCAGTGTAGGGTGTGTCACATGCCCATGCTCAGGCCAACGAATGGCAGGGTCATGACACAGAGATCTTTCTGGTCTGATGCAGGAGAATCATATGAATTTCTTGGTGATTTTTCCTCCCATCTGTTAGATGAACTGAAATGACTTCAGTGACCAGGAGAATAACATAATGTGGAAGGAGACTGCCTCTCCCAAGTCTTCCACTGGAGGAGGTCCTAGGAGTTTTGAAGCAGCCCCCATATTTAAAGATCAAAGGAGCAAGAAATAAGTTTTGCTTATTAGAAATACATTTTTGTCTATTACAGCAACTACACTACCCCAACTAAATACTCTACCCTTGGTAAAGTATTGCCCAATAGCTCCATCACAATATCTTATCTATATAAATATTTTAAAAGATGGTGGGCAGCATTGAAAAGATAAATGAAAAATACATAAACTCTTACTTCTGGGAGGGCTACTGAAGCCATGAGTGTTAATTCTAACACAGCAACAGATAATCACCCATGCTTAGACTCACCAGTATACAGGAAGGAAGCAGTTTTAGTTCCCTAATACACAGGCTTTGCTCTGCCTGTATAAGATATGATGTGTCTAGAGAGAACCATACTGTGGCAAATGTAGACAGTATCAAAGAGAAATGAAGGGGGGAACATTTTAAAGGAATCACCTAAACAACAACAATTAAAGTTAGAAAATTGTTGTCAGGAAGGGAGAGGAATTACAGAGCAGGAGAAGAAAATCTCTTCAATATCTTAGGATAGAGTTAAAGGAGACTATGAAAGAAGATTTACAATTACAGTTTTTGAGGTACCCAAATAAGCCTTAGGGATTCCACTGCCCCATATTTAATTGTACAGTTAAGAAATTTCAATCAAGATACTAATTTGGAATTTTGTTTTAGTGACATGTTAAATTCAAAGATCACTGGGATAAATTAATAAGCAGAAGAACCTATAAAAATCTATCTGTTGGAGGAAGTTTTTAATGAAGAACTCCAATTGATAGGTGCAAGGGTGAGGTTACTGACTATTCTGTCTGCTATTTGAATACAATCATTAAAGAGATTGTAACATGGGTGAAATAGATGAATTCAGGAATGAAACAGACTACAGAGCCCCAAATGAAATAAGATACACAGGAGAATATGTATTGTATCATACAAGTAATATGCCGAATTAAGATAGAACAGATGACTGAGACAACTGGATATCTACGTTTTTGCTAGTTACCTATGTACATTTTATTTTAAAATTACATGAAATATTTAAAATTTTGGAATAAGATCTTGAGAGTCATATGTCAATTTGGTTACTGTCATGGCTAGTTTTAATTGTCAAGTCGATACAACTTAGAACCATCAGGGAAGAACATCTCAAGGAAGGATTGACTAGATTAGGTTGGCCTGTGGGCACATCCATCATGGGCTGTGTTCATTTCGTTGACTGATATGGGAAGATTCTGCCCCAAAGAAGCTGTGCCATTCCCTGGGTTTGATCCTATTCTGCATCATAAAAAAAAAGAAGAAGAAGAAGAAGAAGAAGAAATTGAGCTGAGCACAAGCAAGCATACATTCTCTCTCTCTCTCTCTCTCTCTCTCTCTCTCTCTCTCTCTCTCTCTCTCTCTCTCTCTCTCTCTCTCAATTAGACTGTGAACATGATCAGTTGCATCTCCCTGGTAAGATAGGCTCTACCCTGGACCTGTGAGTTAAAATAAGCACTTTCTCTCCTAAGTTGCTTTTGTTGATATTTTATCACAAGAGAGACAAAGCACAGTTACCACACACTGCAAATTATTTACATAATAAGACAGCATAGACAAGATCAGGAACATTGTTTTAGGGGACATTTCAGCAAGGATATGGAAACCTAGTGCAATGAACTCCCTGGGGATTTAGGGTATGTGTGTGGGTGAGGGGAGGTAACATAGAGAAACAACTCAAGACGCAAATGTCTTTTGATCATCATATTGCCACTGTAAACAAAAATGTGTTCATAGGCAATAATTAAAATATTTAAATGAGGTTGAAATAGGCAAAAGGAATAACAAGAAGGTTTTTGTTTGTTTATTTGTTGGGGGTGTTATCAGGGACAAAGGTATAAAGAGTTTGAGTAGAATGCACTGTTGACACAGTACATATACTCTTTTGAATTTAAGAATAAAATCTAGCCAAGACCCCAAAGACAAGCGCGTTGAAAATGGGCTTGGCGATATTGCTGAAAATAGTGAGACTCATAAGACTGTTAAAACAGCTGTGGAGATGGCTTGGTGGGTAAGGTGCTTGCTGCACAAACTTGAGAACCCCATTCATATAAAAGCCAGGTACAGTGCTGAATGTCTGTAGTCAGAAAGAGGCAGATCTCTGGAGCTCACTGGTCACCTAGGCTTGCACAATTAAGGGTCTTCAAGTTAGTGAGAGATCTTGTCTCAAAACATTAGGTGAAAAAAAATGGAGGAAAGTGTCTGACATTGGCCAATGGCCTCTACATATTTGCTTGAACATGTACATGTACACTCACATGGACACATGCAAACACACTCATGCTCACACACACACACACACACACATACACCCATACATACACTTGCACGCACACACATGCACACATGTATATACACACACTTGCACACACACATACACATGTACATACATATACACATACACACATACACACACTTGCATGCACGCACACATGCATAAACACACACATGTATATACACACGTGCATGCATACACATAGGCAGGAATAATAGGCAAGAGCTCTGAGAATGCTTCCTTTTGGATGAAGCTTAAGACATGGAAGCAGCATGGAGATGCAGGAGAACAGGCAATCACATAGGATATGTGTAGAAAGAACTTTAAACACTGCACAAGTATCCCAAGGGATGAGAACTCCAAAGGAACAGGGGGTGTCACATCAAGTTCAGGACAGTGCCTGTTGTCCAGAAGGTAGTAGAAAAAGGCCTGGCAGACCAAGATGTGAATGGAGTGTCTTGAATCTCCTGTCCTCAATCTGCCACCTATATTTCTATTCACCTATCTATGAATCCCTCACCTATCCATCTATCACCTATGTAGCTATGTTTCTATCATCATGTATCTATCATCAGTCATCTATCATATATCTACCATCTATCTATCATCTATTTATCATACATCTATCTTCTCTCCCTAATATCTATCTTACCCATCTATGTATCATCTAGCTATCTTTCATCTCTCTACTCAGCCATCTACATATCATCTATCTAACGTTTATCTATCAATCCATCCTCCTGTCATCTGTTTTGATACTTCTATTTATCTGTGCACCTATGTATCTATCATCTGTCTACTATCGCATCATGGTTTAGACAATGGAATTTTATATCAGCCAGAACTAGCTGACAGAGATGCATCCTATTGACTATATTTACCTCCTATACCAATCACTGTACAGAAGAATGGCCCCTCGTTCACCCAGTAAAAGAGAGACTTGAAATAGCTCACATGAAACATGAGCTCAGTGGATGTTAGCCACTGTTCCAGATGCTGTGTGGCTTTAGCCTCTTCTCAATAAAGCTGGAAACAGAAAAGAAGTCATGGGTATGGTTCATTTTTTAATTATATTATCATATTTGTATGAATGTTTTGTCTGCATGTATGTATGTGCACTTCATGCATCCAGTGGCCATAGAGATCAGAAGAGGTAGTCCAATGCCCTGGAAATAGAATCGGAGAGGGCTATGAGTTGCCACATGGGTACTGGGAAATCGAACTCAGGTCTTCTACAAGAGCAGCCGGTGTTTTTAAACCACAGACTGATCTGCCTGGCCCCAAAGCAATGTGTACATTTAAGATAAAAGGAAAAGCAGAATCAAGTCCCTTCATGTTTCTCTGCGTTTTTCAATGGACTATTTAGTATCTTTGCAAATCTCTGCACAGTAACACACTTCCCTGGGCCAAATATTTCCTAGAAACTTTAACCTCTGATAATGCCTGAAAAAGAAGTGAGCTATATTCTACCCTTTAACCTTTGCCTGGTGTACACAGTCTATAAAAATCTGGCTATCACAGTACATATCTTATACTTCTATTCTTCCTGGGTCAGTGAGCTCCAGGCTTAGTGAGAGACCCCCACCTCAAAAATCAGGTGGGGACTAATAGAGGCAGAAGCCAGATGTCAACCTCTGGCCTCCATACATGCACACGCAAACATATTCATATGCATATACACATGCCCACTTGGCAATGCCCACATACTGTTTAAACTTGAAGAGGGCCAGTATGTACAATGACATTCAACCTTCTTGAGCTGGCCACATTTGCTTTTTGCTTCACATTGTTGAGTCAACCTGGCCTCTCCCTCTGAATCTGATTTCTCACGGCATTCTAAATCATAGACATTATTTTCCTGGGGTATTAAACAATCAAGAATGTGTAAGAAGAAGAAAAAATGTACCCACTCATGAAATAGAGATGCAGACACATACCCTGGCATCTCTGAGGACCAAGTGGTTTCTGTCACGGGCACAGTACTCTTCTGTTGGTAATGGACTTTAACAGAGAAATCCACTCGGACTCATTCTTCTTTTAAAAGATGCTGAGAGAGGACTGTTCCTCCTCAGGCCTGAAGAGACAGGATAGGAATGTCTATGGCTTGGGCCCTTTCCTAAAACAATCTATGCCTAGTGGCAAAGTGCTAGGGTTAAGTGGTCAGATGTGAGAGCTGAGCATTTATGCTATGCTATTTGACTGAGCAATGATATACTAAACACACATGCATGCATGCACACACACACCAGCACACACAATCATAATGAATGATCTTTCTGTCCTTATTTTATTGTCCACATATTTAACAAAAACAACAAATTAATTGCACTATGAGCAACCATGGGGAATTTAGGAAGGATTGGGGATTTCTTAAAAATTTAAAAATGTGTTGCCATAAATATTTCAGGACTGTGAAAGAACAGGGCCCAAGTTCAACATAGCCTCTTCATACAGGGGAGGGAGCCATCGGCAAAGCTAGCCCCAGAATTCATCATCGGTGGTGGTGTTAGAGGCCTTGGTAAAGGACGTTATAACCTTCTGTAGGACCTTGACCACTCTGGGGTATCTGTCCCATCACTCCATATTAGGCATTAATTGTCATATGAGGGGGACAGAATGTCGGGCGTCAGCGAGCAGATTCTGTAACGTGCCATTGTATCTCCTAAGTCCCATGATCGCAAGTGTCGCCTAAGTCTGGGGGAAGCACATCCAAATGTATGTATGTACACATATATAATTTATTGGATGGCCGGCTCATCAACTATATTGGTTTTCATAGCCCTGCTATTGTCAGCGTATTTCAGATTGGATTTGCTGCTGACACGATTGAATGAAAAAAAAAATACTGACATTTTTCAGTATTGTACTTGACATTTTTAGTAGTGTTATTAGTCATTTCATTCCATGCAGGAACACTGTCCGAATGGGCTTATCCAAAAAAAAAAAAAAAAGTCAAAAACAAAACAAACCATACCCCTCAATTCCTCAAGTTGGAACCTAGAAGAGCCACCTGCTCAAGTCGGAAGCCTGAAGAGGTTTCTGGTCCCACAGTTTTCTTTATAATCTTTCATGAGGCTACGGCCCTTGGTGTAGACTGCTGTTAACATCTGTTGCACCGACAATTCCTGCAGAGTCGATTTGATGATTTGTTTAGTTAGAATCTTTGTATGGAAAGAATGGCCACTTTCAACCCCATCCTGATCAGCAGGAATTGATGATTTAAGGTTGATTTTCTCCCTTACAGCAATGGCCAGGTAATCTATAACATCTGGCTAAACCCCTGAAGGGTTGCATTTTGGCCCAGATTTCTCTGATGTCCTCATAGGAGAATTGCCAAAGCTATTATTTAAGTTAAAAATCATGCGTTTATATACATACACATGTGCACACAGAGAAGAATTTTGTTGGTAATAATTTACTTATATTCCATTTTCAGAATGCCAATAAACAATTATGGAGAAAGATAGTTGCTCCATATGTATAATTTAGCTATTAGCAAACATGTCATAGGAAGAAGACTAGAATCCAAGAATGGTCACCTCCTTAAGATAGAACCCCAGTTGCTTTCTGGTGAAGAGCAGATTCTAGGCAGCTGGCTGCCAGGGTGTGAAGGACTGGGTAGGCACACTCTGAGGTCATATTGCAGAAGACACTTGCTCAGCAAAGGGGACTCTGTCACCTCTTACTTAGCTTAGGTTGTGAAAAATGCCATCATCTACTAGAGTTGTCATAGTAGATGATGTGACCGTCGAGTTGTAAGTGACGTTTGCACTTGAGAATTTGAGAGGAATCAGTGTCCATTCAGCAATGCAACAGAATCTCCCAGAATATGTTTCTTAAATGCACAAGGACGCCCGGGGATGTGTGGACATTGAAGCCCAAAATCCTCGGCATGTTAAGTAAAGGACATGTCTATCTCTACCTGAATTGCCATCAAAATATAACGGTTGTTTTCTATCAATAAAAAATATATATCCATGGTAGATTGTCCCTGGAGATAAATCACCTTTTCCATTGAGGTGTTGAACAGGGCCCATACTGGGAAACAATACAGTAGAGTTAAGTAATAAGCTCACTCCCCATACAGCTCCAGTTAGGAGCGCATGGGACACTTTCTAGGGACTCATGTTGGGACATGGGCTCTGGGTTCTGTGGACACATCTGTGCACTAAACAAGGATGATAAGAAAGTAAATTGCAGATGGCTGGACATGCTGAGCATCGAACTCCCTGTTGTCCCCACAGAAGTGTCGTTTTCTGCTGGGTAAGTCTTTAATACAATATGTCCAGTTCATCTTACTTAGGATGGGTAGAAATAAGTATCATTCATTAATATAAAAAATAGGTTAAATTCTGATATGGAAAAAGTCTAGAAGGGATGTGGTGTCTGATCTATTCCCATTGTGCATATTTTTTTCAGTCTCCTAGGTTGATATGATGTAAGATTTGATATTGACTAATCCACCAGAGTGAATGTATGCCCATCTAATGGGTTGGGTGACATGAACTTCTGCCTTTCTGTCTGCCAATGCGAATTCACTGTCTTGCATTGAGAAATTATTTAATTTCTCAAGTTTCAATATCCTCTTCTGCAAAAGGAATACAAATAATAGAAACTAACCTTCTGAATCCTGTTGAAGTTAAATGAGATCAGGCTAGCCTGAGTCTTCTCAGTGTAGAGTTGGCATGTGGCACGATATCAATATTTTTGGATATCCTCATCAGGATGTTCTATGATGACTTAATGTCTACTGCTATCATTATTCCTAATGGTAATCAGAGAGACTAACCTTCAATAACAAGATATTTAACACCTTCAGTTTAGATGCAAATATGTATGTGTAATATATATGTACATGTATACACAAGCACACGCGCACACACATATGCCACATATACATATACACACACAAACACAAAAAGAGAGAAAGCATGTCTTCTTCTAATTCTTCAATGAATAGTGAATGGATGAATGTTGATCAGTCTCTTAGGACAGCTGCCAAGTTTGCTTAGGAATGACTTGACTAGAGATCCCTCTAGTTGCATGTAAGAGAACACAGCCTAAAACAGAACCTTCTGCCTTAGCTTCCCCATTGAGCCAGCTTCTCCCTGTTTCTTTTCTAGATGTCTTTTTTATTACACAGAATGCTTAGGTGATGCACCAATAAGTAGTGTATGAATACTTAATGGAGGTGGAATGAATTATAAATGGCACGGAATTTATCTCCACGGTTTCCTTGCACATGGCAGGATGGTCCTTTATCTTCTATCAAGACATAGGGGAGCCAGTAGGTGAGAAAGCATCTTGGTTGATAAATTCAAAAATTGTTACCGGATACCATCTTAGGTTACATGGAATGCAATACTATGTGGCCAAGAGGGAAGAATGGGACCAGAAAGGATAGAGAATATGATGCTGAAAGGAGAGAGAGTGGAATGGTCCCTAGGGGTACAGAAACTGCTGGAATGGAGAACTAATCTCAGAGGCTGCTAACAGCTTGGCTGTGCTGGGCTTACGACACACTCCTGGGATTGAGAACATTCGGACTTTTACAGGGACGCTACCAAACAAACTTGTATGCTACTTCTCATCCCTGAAGCCATCTGTCAACATCCAGCTCTGTAAACACAGTGAATACCCACAGAAAGGGAAGGGACAAGCCTCCCTATTACACAGACTTACTGTAACATTTATTCTCATGCTTACATAGCAAGCAGCTCTCTCACACATTTCTTCTCTTTGTGTACATTCGGGGTAGATGTTCTTTCATCTTATGACACTGCTGTCCTCATGTAGTGGGTCCTCAATGCTCCTAGGACCTTATGCCCAGGTCACACAATAAGTGGAGGTACCACAACAACCAGGTATGGGAGTGGAGTTGGCCTCATGTCTCTGCTCGCTCCAGTAAAAGAAATGTAGTGGAGCTAACCAAGCAGAAGAAACAAAGCAGAGCTGCAGACCAGCAAACACTGTCTGGCATGAGTCTCAAACCTAGATATATGCATATACAAATGCATGCTTGTGTTTATGGATACCAAGATGGTCATGGGGGAGATGCTATTGCAGAAAAGTCCTCTTGAGTGTCATCTCGTGAAGCTGTTTTGGAAATCACTGTTAAAGTATTGTATTTGCCCGTCAGTGGCAGAGCTTACGGTTATAAATCATCTGAATTTCTGGTAATAGTTCACTTGATTTGTGTCAGTATGGGCTTCCCTGTATCACATGTATAGTCAAAACTCCAATGTCATGGAGTCAAAACTCCAATGTCGTGTTTCCATCCACATTGAAGGTCTGGATGACACGGCGAGGCATGAAGAGAGACTCAGAGCAGCTCAGGCTTGACCCTGATGGCTGGTTAACACCCATCTGACTCTTTCTGGTGTGGACAGCTAGTAAATATTCTAAGACTCTGAGGCCATGTGATCTTTATTAGGACTTGGGTTACACTCAAGGGTTTAACCTCAAGACTCCTTCCAGATAACCAAATCCACAGTTGTTCACGTCCCTTATGTAAAACAAGGTACTATTTACAGATAACCTACATGCATGCCATTAGATATTTTAATCATCTCTACATGATTTATAATACCCAACACAATATAATTTTTTATTATTTATTTTGACTGTTTCGAGACAAGCCTGATGTAGTCTAGGAGGCCTCAAACTAAAAATGGCCTTGACCTTCTGATCCTCCTTGCTCCACCAGTTCAGTACTGTGCTCCCAGGGGCGACCACCACATCTAGCTAAATGCCATAAAATCACAATCGTAGGATATTATTAAGGAACTTGTGATAAGAGAAACAAATATATACACGTTTAGCTCAGATACCTTCCCCCTAATATTATTGACCCATAGTCGGTTGCCTCTGAGCATGAGGAACCAAAAGATAAGTGTATTCTGCCGTGGGTCAGATACACTTGAATACAAAAGTATTCAAGTTTTCGCAGATCATGCTTAATAAGATGGGGTCACTTTGTCCTAGTTAAACTTGACTTGCACAGATAGGCCAAGGACAGGGCTTGGCCTTTCCCTGAAGTCCAGCAAGGGACCTAAATACAACAAGATGCCTCTAAATATTAGTATATTCTTTCCTGGATTGAGGGCACAGTTACAGGGTTTGGGGGCATTTCAGTATCAGTGGGTGTGGCTGTAAATAAGGACAGCAAGGATCTATCTCTGGAAGATGGCCCGAAGTCTCCAGGAAAAGGGCTATGCTGACTTCTTGCTAGCTTTCTTCCTGGGCTGTCTGATGTCTTGTCTTCAATGAGCATATTTTACTATTGCTCTGAAGAAGATGTTTTTTACGTGCACACGCTTCAAGCGTTTTGCTGACTCAGAGGAGAACGTTTCATTTTAATCCCCAACATGGAAGCTATTTGCATTTTTTCAATAACTAGCTGCAGTTATGATTCAGAATTAAAGCTTAAACCACAAAATAACACTAAGGAGTTTAGGCCCCGGCCTGAGATGCTTCTAGGAAGGTAAGGTCATGACTTCCTCTTTTTAAGATTTAGCTGACAGGGACATGAGTAGAGAGAAGGGGAGTGCCTTGGGTACTTCTGTAAAATACCATCTCCTCTCTTGTCACATGCAAGATTCTCTGTGTGGCCTCCTGATAAAGGAAGTACCTGTACTGGTATACAGAAGGTGCTTATAAGTGTTTATTAAAGGGCCACATACATCACCTTCTCTTTTCCCATAATGCCTAGCTCAGGGCCTGACATTGATGCAGATACACTCTTGATCTAAGCAAACAGATAATGTGAATATTGGTGGAAGAGCTTGATCTCCAGGTCAGGATGCCCAGTCTCGTTCCAGTTCCTGAACACATACATGGCTTTCCTTAAGTAAATGATAATAAGGAGACACATTTCAGGAGTCTCCCGAAGTGCTGCCGTACAAGGGAAATTACCTTGAGTCTGGTGACATGATTAACCTAAATTAACCCGAGATAGCAGTGTGTGAACATTAGCATAAGCAAGAGAGACATCAGTGTCTCTTGTCTGCCAAGGGAGTAAACAGAGTTTTATCTCAATCTCAGCCTTCATTCGGTGCTGTGACAAAAGAGGAGGAAAAAAAAAAAAAGAAACATTTCAGTGTGACCTCATTTATAAGTTTTCCTGACTTGTATCAGCTTCTCTTAATTTCTGCATGATTACAGTTCTGACCTCTACCCAGACTCTGCTCAAATATGATGCAGTCTTTGTAAAATAGAAATCAGACAGAGCCTGCACAGAGAGCCGGTTCTGTGGGTTAAGTGTGGGCTGTGCAAATATGAAGCCCCGAGTTCAAATCCCCACCCCCCCCCAAAAAAGCTGGCAAGGTAACTTGTGTTTGTATTCCTGGTGCTAAGGCAGATGGCAGAGACTGGAGGAGCCTGGGGGCTTGCTGGCCCACCAGTCTAGTTAATCTGAAGGCTTCAGGTTCAGTGAGGGACTTCTTCTTAAAAGGGGAGGTGGAGAGCAGTAGGAGACACCTAAAGTTGACCTCTGGCCTCTACACATATGTATATTGTATGTTGATGAGTGTTCCTATACATAGGCACACCACACACGTACACACACACACACACACACACACACACACAGAGGT
The DNA here is from genome assembly GCF_978045245.1 of Mus caroli. Classification (NCBI taxonomy): domain Eukaryota; kingdom Metazoa; phylum Chordata; class Mammalia; order Rodentia; family Muridae; genus Mus; species Mus caroli. The sequence continues at coordinate 13,861,389 of NW_028227265.1, forward strand.
GGCAGTAAAACAGATAAAATGAAAACCAGAGGTCTGAGCAATAACACTGTTTGGATTTCAGGACAATTGCAGGAATCATTAGATATTATCTTCTTTAGGGATTTGGCATGTTCTTCGTTAGATTGCTATCAGGCCAGGGGAAAAACAACCGCTTTATTATTTGAATCAGTTTCCAGCACCTCATGAATTAGAAGCTCACACCCGAAGGAGTATTTTCAGCTTAATGGAAACAATTTATCTAACACTTCCAACTCTTTACAAGATTCTACATTGATAGACGGACGTTTCTGCTATGTAGGTACATCCTATAGTAGCTTGTTCAACACAAGTGAACATCTGTATTAAAAAAAAAGCCAAAGCCAATAAAAGACAATTTTTATCTAATAAGGTTACATTGCAAATAACCCCCCAAATACAATTTTATGTATTGTGTTAAAATCAAGTCCAGGAGGTAGCAAGTGGGCATATTTGCTTTTAAACAACACTTCGTGGGTTGGCTTGTGTTTAATGTAATGAGATGGTATGTATGTTCTCGGTAGGAGAGAGCTGATGTCAACGAAAATAGCACTGAGTTGCTCAATAATAAGGGGACCATGTGCTTTGCAGAAGTGTTTTCAGAACTGCTTAAGTAATCATCAAAGATACTCTCCGGAGTCCCCACCTATTCTGCAAAGAGAAGGTTGCCCCCTTGAAAAGAAAGTGTGGACAGGTCACTTGAAAGCCCATAACCTGCTGTGGCTCCTGCCAATGACTTCCTTGGAGGAGAAGATGCCCGAGAGCTACCCCGGGGCCTTCTGAAGAGCCCCCCCTAACAATCTAAGTCAGTCCTGGGAGATAGAACCTTTTTAGTGCTGGATGGAAGCTTTCCCTGTGTTCTTCTGATACGTCCACCTCCAGCGATAAATCCCTATGTCCAGGACAAAGGCGATAACTTCTTATAAGTCACTCAGGTGGGTTCTTTTGGTGTGTGATGGGGGTAGAAACCCGAGCCTTGGGAATGCTGAATGTTGTGATTTGATTATGAATTCCCCCCCCATAGGTGCATATGTTGGATCTGAGTCCCCCCCATAGGTGCATATGTTGGATCTGAGTCCCTAGCTGGTGTTACTGGATTAGAATGTTGTAAAACATTTAAGAGAATGAAGCCTGACAAGAGACAGTGGGTCACTGGACTGAAGCCATCAAGTGTAACAGGCTGAGCCCCACCCCACCCCCATTCCTGATCTATTCAGATATGGCAAGCCATGCTATAAGAACTACAGAGGCCCAGCAGTCGTGTGTTCTTGCCATGGTAGATGGTATCCCCTGAAGCTGTGGAGGTGAGACCTTGTTCTCTTAAATTGCTTCTGTTGAGTATTTTGTCAGTGACGAGAAAGGTACTTGACACAGGGGGGAAGCACGGTACCACCCAGCTACCAACACCAAACTGCCACCACCGAGCTACTACCACTGAGCTGCCTCCCATTTGCCCCCCCCCCAACCCCAACGTGTTCGTTCCAAAAGCTACATCTTCCTCTGCCCTGATCTACCTTAAAGCCACTGCTCGATTCTCTGTTTCCTACAGAGTAATTTCTTACTAAACACGTGCTGTGTATGCATATGAAAAGGGAAGTCCTTGATCCTTCCAGAATAAGTAGAAATCAGAATCAAGTGAAGAAAAAAAGAAAGAATCACTTTTAAGGCTGATGATATTTTCTGCAAGAATATGTTTTGACTGAAACAATAAGGAGATGTGATAACTGGGGAGTGGGGGGTTAACAGCTATAGGATGCTGTGTGTTCAGCCAGGACCTCAGTGATGTGCCAGAGATTCATGCTAAATGGCAAGGATACAGCTGTTTTGGTACCCACTCATTCAAGGTTCCAGTGGTGGGTTGTTTTAGAGATGGCTGAAAGTGGTTCAATGGCACACCCACCCAACTATCAGCCATGTGAATCCCTGATCTTTGCTTCCTCAGTGACTCCTAACAAGTCATTTAACTTCCCAAAGTCTATCCCTAGCCTCAAATGTGCAGAAAGCCACACTCCCCTCCAAGTGGTGAGGTGCCAGGACCATGGAAGGGACTGATGAGGGCCTCCTTTAGTACATCCAGGTTAGGAGGAGATGTGTTATATTCTTGATCAACATAAAATCCTTGCAGCATCTTCATCTAACTTCTGTTTAGTTTTGTGTTTTATAAGGACCCTGATATAGGTGTCTCTTGTGAGACTACACCTGGGCCTAGCAATCACATAAGTGGATGCTCACAGTCAGCTATTGGATGGATCACAGGGCCCCAATGGAGGAACTGGAGAAAGTACCCAAGGAGCTAAAGGGATCTGCCACCCTATAGGTGGAACAACATTATGAACTAACCAGTACCCCAGAGCACTTGACTCTAGCTGCATATGCATCAAAAGATGGCCTAGTCAGCCATCACTAGAAAGAGAGGTCCATTGGACTTGCAAACTTTATATGCCCCAGTACAGGGGAACGCCAGGGCCAAAAAGTGGGAGTGGGTGGGTAGGGGAGTGTGGGGGAGGGTATGGGGGACTTTTGGGATAGCATTGGAAATGTAAATGAGGAAAATACCTAATTAAAAAAAAAAAAGAAAGAAAAGCTTCAAGTTCCATGATAGGATGTGTTCAGATCAAATGGCATGAAAACTGTACCATGATGGGTTCTGAATACACACGTGGACAATTTTTTGTTGGTGGTGGTTTTGTTTTTGTTTTTGTTTGTTTGTTTGTTTGTTTCTCATTTAAGAGCCAGGCCCAGGATGACTCACTGAGGCTCAAACCCTACAGCAGTGCTGTTAAGGGGAATCCATTCAGTCGGGGGAGAAATCTTTGCTCTGTAAGTGTCTCTTCTCTCTGGTGGCCATTCCTGCTTGCACCTCACTATGTGGACAGATAGATCAATAATCTCTTGGCTTTGCCACTCACGATGTCAAAAGTCAACCATGAAGTTTTATTTCCTCTTCTGTATCCTCAAAGTCAGACTCTTAACTCTCCAAATACAAACCATTTCTATAGGTTACATTTCTCATGGATGTGAACAAGATCCTCACAGAAGCAAGTTAAGGGAGGGAGGGTCCAGTTCAGCTCACAGGTTAGAGGATGCTGTCTGCATAGAGAGGAAAGTGTGGTATCTAGCGCTGCTCAGCCTTGATTGCAACAGGAAGGTGATGCCGGCTTCTGGTTCAGCTTCAAGCTGAGCTCTCTGATTCCTGACCCATCAAGGTGTGACTAAAACACATCACAGACTCCTATCACCACAGACTAATCCACTAGAGCAGCCATACCTGTTCTTCTACAGCCAGGCTCCTGATCTGAGCCAACATAAATAAAACCTTCCTCTAGGTCTTAGCAGACCAGCAGAGAAAGTATAGCTACTTATTTATACTTACTTAGAGTGGCTACTGTGGTCTGAGCAGATGGTACACTGGGTAAGAGCATTCACTGCTCATGCAGGAGGACCTGAGCCTGACTGAAATTCTCAGCACCCATGTAAAAGATTCAGACATGGCATGGAACCCTAGCATTGTGGGAGGCAGGGACAGAGGCAGGAGGATCTCTGTGGTTATTGGCTGCCAGCCTAGCTCCAGGTTCAGTGAGAGACCTGGTTTCAAGGAAATGGGGTAAAGAGTGATGAAATGGGACACCAGTGTCCTCTTCTGACTTCTATGTATGTATGCTTAAGTACCTTATCCACACAACACACACACCCACACACATGCAGATACACACCAAAGAATGAATTAAATCTAACATAATCTTACAGTCTTACCAAAGGTGACCATTGATGTCACTACTGTCACTCTATGTCACACTTTTGGGTGCCCATGCTGTGGTCAAGCTATGTGTGTGTCCTTTAGTTTGAAAAGCCCCACTTTAGGATGGTGAACACTGCCCCACAGTCCTCGAAACGCCTGCTCAACTGACCTCTTTCCTAAACGCAGCGCTCCAAGCAACTGACAATTGCTTTCAAATCCCTTTAAGCTGTAGCAAGGCTCTCTGACTTTTACAAAACATTTCCAGTCCTTGTTCCCTTTCCCTGTCGTGGCACTCTGAGCTAGACACGGTCTGGAGAATGAGTGATTTATCACCCAAGCAGGGTCACTTCTAGAGGTGAAAGGGTGCTATTAATAATCACGCCAGGACAACAGGTGCAACGTGGGGCTGTCCTGGGCAAACAGACATGGGACACCCCAGCTAGGCAAGAGAAGCCATCTCAGGTTACCGATGAAGCAACAGAGGACAAGGACTAGCATACTAGCAACAGGCAATGCTGACCTCTGACCTCAAGATTTGGGGTTTCTGATCTGGCTTTGTTGTTGTTGTTGTTGCTGTTGTTGTTGTTTGTTGTTGTTTTGTAGAAACAATATACAGGGCTCTTCCAGAGTGATCTGTATAGCTCGGTAAATATCCTACAGAGATATTTACTATGAGACAGAGAGAGATAGTATGTACTTATCACAGAGAGATAAAGGAACACTTATCTCCTCTCTCCCTCCTCCTGCTTCCCCTCTTCTTCCTGCTTCTCCTCCTCCCTCTCTGTCTCCCCCTAGCCAGGTTACTGACGGTTTACTTTGTCTAAGGAAAGACTCTGGGGACTAAACACCCCTTTCACGGGAGCCAGTATCTGATATATTGTTTTTATTAAGATGGTCTCTGCTCAAGAGAACGGTCTTCCATGCTCACATTAGTGTCTTATAGGGCCAAAAGCTGATTTGAAATAGCATCATAATATACCACAATCAAAAGTAGGAGAAAGCACAATAAAGGGGCCTAAGGGAGTGTGGCTGTTCCAAAAGCAGCTCTGAGATCCAGCAGGGATGCGGAGCCTGAAGGAAACTGGTCTTCGCCGCCGTTCAGATCACCAAGAACATTTCTCTCTGTCTCTCCATCCTTCAGGGACCTTGTCCAAGGGTATTTAGTTTGAAATCTGCTAGGCTCTATGGATGGCCCTACACAGTGGCATGCGGGAGGGAAGGCTGGAGGGGCACGTGAGTGTCATAGGTTATCAGGGGAAGATGGACTTTGCCTTTCGAGTGTGATTCCCAACTCTGTTGCCTGCTGAGTCTGTGTCGCTGACAAGCTCTGGTTTCCTCACCGGTTAAACTAGCTGCTGTAAAGAATAGATAGATTAGCCAGCTAATCAGAGCTGCTAGCAGGAACTGATACTTATAAAAAGAGACCTATGCCTGTTTAAACCTAATGATTTAGTACATATTAATTTTTACCAAGAGCCGAACTTCACCCCCCCCCCAACATACGCACAGAGGGTCCCATGCTCTTGTTGGTGGGTGTTGCTTTGAAGAGTTCCTGATTGCTGCTTATCTTGGTTCCTATGGAGCGATTAGCCAGAGTGACTCATGGAAGGAGTCTATCTGGAATCTCCGGTGGACTCTGGAATGAGGTAGGATAGTAAGAGATTACAGGGAAGGGCCCTAAATCGCTAAAGCCCTTCTGAACAACAAACGTTCAGCTATTTTTCCATGAATCCCCGACTCCAACTCCCTGCCTGTTGCTTCATCTTGGGGTCAGAGAAATAAAACCTCTGCCTCTGCATTTCCAGCCACCCTCTCTGCATTGATCGAGATCAAACACAGCAAGCATGGCATCACCCTCTACGCTGGGTACCTTTTCCTGTCCTCTCCACTTAATTTTCAGCCTGGTTCTTAGAAATGTTTGTCATAGACCCCTCATGCGGTCCTTTTGCAGACTTCAAGAAACTGAGACTCAAGCTGGACCCGGTGTCTTGCACTTTGTGATCCCAGCATCGAGGAACCAGAGACAGGGAGATCCCAGCCACTTGCTGGCCAGCCTAGCCTCACCTGCTTGATGAGCTCCAGGCCAGAGAGAGATGCCGACTCGATACATTGAAAACTAGAAAAGGTGAACAGTTCTGGAAGGGTCACACAGAGGTCCACATGTATGTGAACGTACGTGTGAATGCACCTGCACACATGTCAGTAACACACCAATCCATACACACAGAGAAATGGAGGCTGTTAAGGAACCGCAGAGACATTCAGAGACAGAGACAGGCTGTGAGAATGCTGTCTGTGTATCCATCTGCAAGAACCATGTTGCTTTGCCTTAGTATTTTGACTTTGCATCATTTAAGCAACCTATGAGCTTATGGTGAGACGTGTGTAAGTGGTACTGTAAAGGAGAAAGTAAACATGACCACATTCCCAGAGTCATGTTTTCACCATATCTCATGACTGAGGTTGTGTGTGTGTGTTTATGTGCGTATGTGAGTGCATGTATGTGTATGAGTGTATGAGTATGTGTGTATGAGTACATATGTATGTGTACATATATGTGTATGCATACATATGCTTTTGTGTGCTTATATGTATGTGTATGGTATATATGCATATGCATGTATGTGCATGTTTATGTGTATGCATATATATACTTTTGTGTGTTTATATGTATGTATATGGTATATGTGTATATGTGTTCATGTGCATATACATGTGTGTAACATGCACACCTGTTTAAATGTGTTTAAGTAACAGAAATTGTTCTATGCTATAAATTTTTGCTTGCCTCTCTTATTTAATATCCTATTGTGATTTTATTATTTCTATATAATTTACCTAATAATTATTTCAGAAATGATAGCTTATAATATTTCTCTGTACAAAAACCATGCCTATATATGATAATAAATATATACATACTGTCATGGTTAAGATTAGAGTTCAACTTAACAGGCTCTAGAATCATCTGGGAAGCTAACCTCTGAGAGTTTCTAGCTTAAGTCAATTGGGATAGGAAAGCCCAGCCTGAGTGAGGACAGATAGCACACACCATGGGCTGGGATCCTAGGATGAGTTAAAAAGGAGAAGCCGGGAGTGATGGAGCACGCCTTTAATCCCAGCACTTGAGAGGCAGAGGCAGGTAGATTTCTGAGTTCCAGGCCAGCTTGGTCTACAGAGTGAGTTCCAGGACAGCCAGAGCTACACAGAGTAAACCCTATCTCAAAAAAAAAAAAAAAAAAAAAAAAAAAAAAGGAGAAAGAGAGCTGAGCACTAAAGTTCACCCCCCTCTGCTTCCTGCCTGTTGATGTAATAGGACCAGCAGCCTGAGGGCCCCACTTGCCTTCCCTGGAGATGGGAAGCCCAGACAATCTCTCCCTTCCTTATGGAACTTTTTTCAGTTGTCAGACATTCTGTCCTAGCAATGGGAAGTAAACGGTAGCCAGAACTCATATATAATAGCACATAGTAACCCTCTTTCCCTTTGGGGGTTGGTTATGTCTAGTCTTTCTCAGTCATGAAAGTCTTTGGTTCTTCCCTTCGCCGTGTATCTTGCATGAGATTGTACATGTCTGAACTGTTTCATTGACTCCCCAAGTTGATTTGTATTGCCGTTTCTCTAATGTAAAAGCAGAGGCTTAGGAAAGGGACATCCATCTTTAAAACAGATGGCATGAAGCAGGGGGAAAAGTCAAACTCAAGGTTTGTAGGTGCCACTGTGACCTCAATCCCAGTGCCCCTGCATCTCTCAGCTCGACCCGTCACTTCTTAGAAGTTGCTGGTCTCTGACATCAGAGCCCATGTCTCTGCTTAAGGTTTTTTCCAGAAGGAGGGGAGAGACTTCTTCTAGGAGGCCCTGGATGGTGAGGCACAGGAGCAGCCTTTGGAGGCCTGTCTGGGTCCTGACTGCCTCTCTCCTGTTCGAGCCATCTTTACTCAAAGAATGTGTCCAGCAAAATGATCCCATACTTGTCACCTGCCTCACATCTGACTTCTAAACTGTCTCTCATTAGACATGGCCCTTAATCCCTGAACTGTATTCCTTCAAAGACAAGGGCTTTTATGACACTCACTTTTCCCTGACTGTGAGGCCCTGCTGGCTGCCACACAGAGGTGGCCTGAGAATTGATTAAACCCATACCTCCCTCTCTGTCAGACTTCCCACTGTGGCAGGGAATGAACCGCCCCCTGGCCTGCCAGGCAGGGCTTGCTAGGCCTTTGGAAGGCGAGCTGTTGCTTCTTGCCTCTCTGCTTGTTCTACTTTTCACATGTCCAAAACCTGTCTTTGACCACAATGGCAGGCAAGAGGTTGAGTTTCTTATGGAAAATAGTCTTCTCTGGGCCTAGTTTTTTACCGAGCTCTTTGGAAATCCCTGCTTGGCTGTTGGTTACTGTTGTTTTATTTTGTGTTTTCTCTTTCCCGCTGGGTCTCAGAAGACTCTTAAGAATTGTGTAACTGGCAATGGCTTGACCCTTGGATTTCTTTGCGCTGTGCCTGTAATCCCGTCCCCCCACATCACTCTCCTAGGCCTGCCAGAACAGATTCTCCCTGATTTGTTGGCAGAAAGTAACCGGAGTTTACTCTCTTGTAATCCAGGGGACTAAAGATGTGAAATGTGGGCCACATCTCCCCCCCACCCCCCGCCAACCCCTGAAGGGCCTGGAAGAGAATCCACCCCATGCCTTGGTCCTAGCAGAAGAGTCTGACCCTGAGGCTACCTCTGCTCAGTACCTCTGTCTGCACGTGGCCTGCTTTTCTACATCTAAGTCCAAACCACTCCTTCTTTTATCTTCTCTTCTTTCTTCTTATCAAGGTGCCAGCTCATTAGGCTTAGGGTAATTTCAACTCAAGCTACTTAACTAATTGCCAGCCCCAAAGCTCATTTTCAGATATGCTCATGTTCTGAAGTTTCTAGCATGAGTAAATTTCCAGGGAAGAACACCTCACATACACCCTCTACTGCCACCGCCACCCCCACCCCCCATCTTTCTTCTCTCTCGCTATGGGAGGCACCGACCTTCAGCTTCCCTCCGCATGTCTGTACCACACTCTCATGGAGGAATGATGCCCACCCTAAAATAAAGAAGAATCTTGGAGATCCTTTCACCAGAAGTACTCTCTGTAAGGACACTGTCCTCAGTTCCCGTGGGAGCCATAGGACATGTGACTGTGGAGAATTTGGAACGTGTCTACGTTACTGAGCATCTCAACAATTCATATGAACCATGTTGTACATACATGCAGTTTGCCATGTGTGCACAGCATGTCAACCCTCTACTTACAGGTAATCTGGAGCCCCCAAGACTCACACATCCTGTCCAAAGAGACGTTACAGTTAGTGGCAGTACCAATGTCCTTAAAACGTACAGATCAGGAAATGGTGGCTTTGGAGTCGCTTTGAAACCTCTGTGTCTTTTTAAGGGTTGCAAGTGAAGATTATATATAAATATATATTTTACATTATAAAGTGGTTGAAAAGAATAGATAATAATGTTTCATGTCCTGTGAATATGATATGAAGTTCAAATCACAACATCCAGAAAGTATGGCTGCATTAAGGACAGCCCTCCCCGCTTCCTGCCACTGACATCTCTCCTAGCTTTGTTACTTCTGGCTACGATGTTGATTGCCTTGGGAAGAATCTTGCCTCAAAGACAACACCACTTACCGTATGGATCTTTATAAAAAGAGGTTATAGCCTCTGCTTTATCCTTCTGCCCTACCCTGTGTCTAAATGGGAAAGTCTGTAGGTTAGGAGAAAGGAAACTTAGTGGTCTATGCCATGATCTCAGACTGTGAGAGGCAGACGCAGGTAGATCTGGAGTTCAAGGTTATTATTGCTGGGCTCATAGAGAGTTTAAGGCCAGACTGAGCCACATGGGCTTTAGGCGAAGAAGAAGAAGAAGAAGAAGAAGAAGAAGAAGAAGAAGAAGAAGAAGAAGAAGAAGGAGGAGGAGGAGGAGGAGGAGGAGGAGGAGGAGGAGGAGGAGGAGGAGGAGGAGGAGGAGGAGGAGGAGGAGGAGGAGGGAAAGAAAGAAAGAAAGAAAGAAAGAAAGAAAGAAAGAAAGAAAGAAAGAAAAGAGTGAGAGGAGAGAAGAAAAAGAATGGGGAAGAAGAGGAAAAAAGAAAGGAAAGAAGAACTGAGGGAAAGGGAAGAGGTAAGGAAGGAAGAAAGGGCTAAGAAAGGAGGACAGGCATTTTGCACCTTCAGACACAGGGCAGATATCTATAGAGAATCAGATATCAGCTCTAGGCACTGAGCAAGTCAGTAAGTACATCAAAGTACTGTTATCACAGGGCAAGAGAAAGAGCAGATCTGCTTGCCTTTGTCTGTTAAACATATATAGTAACTCAGGCTGGAGAGAAGGGAGGAATGTGAAAGGGAGAGGGAGAGGGATAGAGGGTGAGAGGGAAAGAGGGAAAGACGGAAAGACGGAAAGAGGGAAAGAGGGAGAGGGAGGAGGAGAAGGCAGGGGAGGGGAGGGGAAGAGGGAGAGGGAGAGGGAGAGGGAGAGGGAGAGGGAGAGGGAGAGGGAGAGGGAGAGGGAGAGGGAGAGGGAGAGGGAGAGGGAGAGGGAGAGGGAGAGGGAGAGGGAGAGGGAGAGGGAGAGGGAGAGGGAGAGGGAGAGGGAGAGGGAGAGGGAGAGGGAGAGGGAGAGGGAGAGGGAGAGGGAGAGGGAGAATGTATGCATGCAAACATGTGCCCTATGGCATAAATGTTGACACAGAGGACAACTTTCAGAAATTGGTTTTCTCCTTCCACCATGCCAGTCCCTGAGATGGAACTGAGGTTGTCAGGCTTGGCTGCAAGCAACTTTAGCCACCAAGCCATCCTGCTTGTTCCCTCTCCACCTTATTTTTTGAGGCAGGACTTCTCAGTGAACTTGGAGCGCACCCATTCAGTTAGGTTATCCGACTAGACAGCAAGCCCTAGGCGCTCTCCTGTCTCTACCTTCCCAAGGTATGCTTTACCACATCAACCTTGTTTACATGGGTCTGGAGGATCAAACTGAAAAATTCACATTTGTACAGCTAACACTTTACCCACTGAGCCATTGCCCAACCCAGATCTGTGCTGTGACTGTAATGAACCAAGCTCATAGTACACCATCCGTGGTTTCCTGTGCACCCTGCCATGCATTGGGCACTTAGCACATAGGATATTCACTCTACCCCTGAGCTGAGGTTGCTCTCCTAATCCCAAGGACAAGGAGCAAGCTCTGGTGCAGGCAGCGTGTGACAGGGTTCACGAGGGCTACAGATGATGGTCAGGGGCCCCTTCTCTGGCTTCTCCTCCTGTCATTCTTAGAAACACACTGTCTTATTACTTCCTTCCTTCATCCAGGTGGTAGCAACACAACCCAAGGAAAAGGAGAACTTGAGCAGGCTCTGGAGGGAAGGCATCCTGTAATTAGGGAAGTGGAAACTAGAACGGAGTGAAGAGCTGGGTTCTGAATGTCCCTATCTGCTCCCCAGGCTGTAAGCAGGGCCTTCTGTGGTGGAGGTGCTGGTCAGAACCTCCCCTGGAAGTCAAATAAAGGGCAGCTCGTGAAGCAAGTGAGAGGGCAGATGGAGCATGGTCCCTCAAAGCTACCATGTGTTGTTAGTACATCAGCACAGGGTCTAGCCTGAGGTCAACATTACAGCACTCTTCTCTTTGCTACCCCATGCTAGGTATCTCTCCGCATTAGCTTCCTGGTCCCTTCTCTGCTTGCTTTGCTATCTTCTGCCCTCCCCGCTTCTTGGGCTACAGAACATGGTCCAGTCTCTGGCTATCCTTTCTCATCTTTGAACCCATTGAAGTGGGGCGGGTTGGTTTGTTGCTACCAAACACAATCCTTAAACATTGGAATTCTGTCTTGCTCTCTAGGGCACGAAGACAAATCCACAGCAAATACTAAGCCTGAGTACCACACGGGTGCTGAGCTAGGTGGACCTGCAGATTGTCTTCTGGGGAGCTAAATGCAGTTGCTCTTTGCCCACTGCCCAGGCATTAAGGTATTTTACAAAAGCATTTGAAACAAACAGATGGACAATGATTGAAAGCAAATGGCTTTTATAAGAGTGTGCAAATCCCAGGGTTAAACCCCTCCCATGACTCTCTGATTCAAGACACTCAGCAGCACTATTTCTGGGTTGGGGTTTGGGGGGAATGGCCTAAAGTCAAACTCAATTCTGACCCTTTGAGGTTTATGAGCTGCCTCAGTTTCCCCCTTTGTACAATAGCAGTGGCAAGAGGTCATGTCCTTTTAGATGGCTCCAAACATGGCAGGCACTGCACACCATTTTGCACAAGATGGCTAGGCTGCGTGTGAGCAATACAGATCGGCTGCTCTGATGATTGTACTAGTGTTATTTCTTAAGTCCTACTTCAACCTGGTATTCCAGTGCCTCCTGGAGGCAGGCAGGTAATAGCTGGGCTCAGAAAAGAACCAGGCAAGAAGGACAGCCTATGCTTCCTCTTTGTGACTATTTGGGGACTAAGCCCCTCATCCTTTGGCTTCTTCTGTAATGTGAAAGAGATGCTCCTGTCTGTTAGGGACTGGGAAAGATCAATGTAGGGATGTCTGTAGAAGCAATGGATGCATAACAGATACTCAGGGAAGGCCACTTCCCGCTGCTTCCTGGTCCCTTACATAATTCTCTGCAGCCTCCTCCCAAGCTATCTCCTTGGCAGAGAAGCCAGGCGCTATCTCTTCCCCCACATATCTCAGTTAATATTTCAGACATCCTGGGTTTCTAATTGTGGCGAAGCCTGAGAGTCACCTAATCCGCCTGTGTATTAACTGCTCTGCTTCCCAACCCGGCCCCTAGTCCAGGGCTAACACTTGCTGAGTTCGTAATGACTCGATTCATTCCTTGCGCCAAATGCAAGAACCACTGTAACCTGCAGGGCAGAAATAACTCCAGTAATTAGGGAGGCTTGCCTGTGGGAAGCCCCCACCACCATCACCACAGGCATTCACACACACACACTCACACAGGCACACAAAAGGCTTTGGAGCTTGGCGGTGGGAAGCTCCAGCCTTGGCTGCTTCTCCCTCATGCTCCACTGAGCCCATGGAACCTGTTTTTAAAGCCTTGCAAACCTGGGGTCTCTAAGGAAGCTGCAACATTCCAGTCTCAGAACAACGTGGTCAGCATTTGCCTGGCCTCTTTGCCCAAGACCTAACTCTATTTGTGGGTCTTCAGAGAGCTCAGGCTAGCATCTCTTGGCAGAGGCAGAGGCAGGAGAACCCCTGTGTCTGTGCTGGAGCCCTTGTAGGTGAAGGTCAAGGCTGTCCACCACTAGATCTCAACATGAAGGTCCCCCTTCCTGCCAGGTCACAAGTTCCAGCATGAGGGAGAAGAAAGTGTGAGGCTGAGCTGAGCCAGGGGCAGGTCCTCAAGGGTTCTCTCATTGATGGCTGTGGCCAAATGGACACGAGCTTTAAAGGCTTCAAGAGAGACACACTAGATGTGCCAAAGGGCAGGGCTATGGGCCAGCTCGGCCTCTGAGAGGCTCTGAGGGCCGAAGCTCTAGGGGGTGTCTTTCTTTGACTTAGACCCACATCAGAAGCCTCCTTTGTGACCCTGGGGATTGTGGACAGTGTACACCTAATACCCAGCTCTGGGCACCACTATAGATCATGTATAATGCCCTCTCTACAAAGAAAGACAGCTGGTCACACTGACGTTCCAGTCGATGGAACAAGGGGGTTTCCTAAAGTGTTTTGAACAGATAGGTAGAAGGAGTCATAAACAGGGGGCCACAAGGTGGCTTTGTGCCTTGGGGTCCTCTTATGCCTGAGGTGAGGGTGGTCAACCCCACTTCACAGGAGGGAGATTAATCAACAAATGGTTTTATTGTGCTACTGTATGCGAGCCAAAGACCTTTGTGTACAACACACACCCACATATTCAGGGGCAGCTGTCTCCCATTCTCCATCTTCAACTCATTTATCCCTGTGGTTGGCTAGGGCAGAGCTGAGGTCACTGTAGCCCATAGGGCCCATGAGCATCCAAACAGCACCTGCAAACAGCCCCAAGTGTGACTCTGGAGTGGGCGATCTCTGAACAGACAGATGGTTCTCAAGCAAGGATCTGCCCACTGTAAATCAAGGGTTGTAGACTCATTTTGCTCAAATCTGTTATGGCACCACCTTCGTGTAGTGTCAATGTGGCAATGCCATTACCTCACCTCTGACAATGGTCAGATGTCTTCCAAGCTTAGCGGGCATCAAACCCTGTGTGATGTGGTGGTGGGGGGGGTGGAGGGGGGATGCAGAGACACCAGAATGAAGATTTCCAAAGGATTGTGGTAGACTGGGCATGAGACAGACAGGTAAATACAGTATGTAGTGGGTGGAAAGAGGGAGAAAGAGAAATGAGCATGTGGGGGTTCCCCTAGGGGGGTATTTTCATAACTGGCAAGCTCTTTTGAAGTGAATTCCACCTAGGGAAATCCAGAGAAGTGAGTGACAGCTGAGTGTAGTGACAGAGATGGAAAAGACTCCTTCTGTGTGAGAAATAAACAAATTACAAGTGAAAAGAGGATGAGAGAGAGAGTTCTCTTATGTAATTGGTTCCCCAGGCCCCCGGAGTCACAGCAAAGCAGCACTGGGAGGTTGATACTCATGCTCCCACACACACCTAGTGGGTGCACACCTAGTGGGTGCATTGCAAGGGGCAAGACGATTAGTGTCTGTCTCTTTTCTGGGAAGTGTTGGTGAAGTAGAATGGCCTGCTTTCTTAAGTGTCACGGCATTGGCCTTGAAATGGAGAAAGCATCAACTTTAAGTCCAAGACCATATAGGAATCTGTGTGTATGTGTGTGTGTGTGTGTACTTGTGCATACATGTGGGTATATGTGCATGCAGTACAGACAAGCTTGAATGTGTGCTCTTGTGTGCACATGTGGGGTGGCTTGCTACTGTGCATGTGTGTGCATCTGTAGATATGAATGTTCTGGATTTCTGTGTGAGTGCATCCTCACTGAAACAGGCTCAGAGGTCAAGGCATGCTATTCAAACACAGAGCTACCTTCCTTATTTTAATATAACTCCATGTTTTATATTATTTATTTGTTTACTTACTTATGAGATAGACTCTTATGTACTTCGAGCTTGTCTATAGCTCCCTATGTAACCATCGACGACCTTGAACTTTGGGTCCTCTGGCCTTCACTTCCTGAGTGGTGATGGAACTGTAGGCATGCCCCATCATGCCCAGTTTATACAACCCTGGGGATAGAACCCAGGGCTCGCTACATGCCAAGCAAGCCCTTCTACCCAACAGGTCCTCAGCCACAGAGGGCGGAATCTCCAAAGCCCTTCGCTTCATTCACTGCTGCTTTAGTCTCCACTGGAACCCAGCAGAGATCCAGCCCATCAGATAAGCAGCGGATCTGGGCTGCTACAGCTCATTACCCAGCACAGATCATTAACAAGTCATTGCTTGGCTGGAATCTGTTCCGCTACCACTAAGTCACCCAGGATCCGGATCTGGTTTTTTTCTCAGATTCTGATTCCTGAAAGCTGTGCTTTTGTGGACAGGAAAAGTGGGTCTCCCTCTCTCAGGTGTTCAGCTTTCTTCTTTATGACCTTTTAAGATGCAGTATTTATATGATTCCATATTTTATTACATAATCTTTAGTAGAAATAAAACATTCATGAGTGATTATGTTTGCTATTAAAACTATCTATTATTTATTAAAATTGTGTCTTATCTATTTAAACTATGTCTTATTTATTAAATATGTATTATGTATTAAAAGTATGTATGTAGACTTTTAACAACATAATATATTACACAACAGTGTACATAATGCAAGACACACTATATGAATTAAGAGTTGATTCTAGGGAGCCAGAAGGAGCCAGCATTGAAATAAGCTGGAACTGGCGTACACCTGCCTGAAAAAGCCAGTTGTCAAAACTTCAGCTGTCTTGTAGTCCAGGTGGCTTCACACTGGGTGTTTGGACTCATGCAATCATTTACACCAAAAAAAGTGGCAAACTATACCAAAAAAAGTTTCACCCTCCCCTTGTAGAGACTTGATTGCCAGATAATTTGCAGCCCTGCCACTGTGTGTGTTTCTAGAAAAATAATCAATATACTGGCCATTCTGAAAAAAAATATCCATACTAAAAGTTCTGGAATTCCTATTTACTTTTTCTTTAGCATATCAAATAATGGACTTTGTTAGGACATGTTGACACAGACATAAACTCGTGCTTTCCTCACACAGGGATTTGCATCCATAAACACTCAGTTACCTCAAAGCCCAAATGGGCTCATGGTAGACTGTAACAAAACACCTGACAAAACGTAACAAAAGCTACTTAAGGAAGGAAGGGTTTTATTTTAGCTTGTGCTTGGAGAATGCAGTCCATCATGGTGGTGTGTCTATTCAGCTATGCTAGCTGGTTACATTGTGTCTTTGGGGGCAAGGGGGAAGAACAAAGAAACAAAACCAACAAACCAGCAAGAGAGGATTGCTGATTAGCTCACTTTCTCCTTTTTCTCTCCAGTTCAGGGCCACCAGAAGAAGCTGCCCACATTCATGATGGGTCCTCCCACTCAGTAGACCCTTTCTAGAAATCTCCTCATGGGCACACCCTGGGGTGTGTTTCCATGGTGATTCTCAACCTGGTTCAGTTGACAAGATGACCCCTCACAGTATCAGTCAGAGAGAATTTGAGATTTTTTTTTTCCAAAAAAAAGGCGGTGCTGTGCCCTGGTCACTGTCTCAGCCTAGAGGACAAACACAGGCAGGATCCCTCTCAGAACTCCAAGCTGGCTTCTTGAAGGGAGCAGGGCCCTGGGCTGGATATAGCCCCAATGTATTTCCTGGTAAATTATTCAGATGTTAATTGGATTGTAAGCAAAGCCACTGTACCTTTCTCTTCTTTCCAATTCTCATCATAAAATGTGTGGGTGCAGGGAGGAGGGAACAGACCAGGAGGCAGGGGTGAAGCTCTAAAGTAGAGCTTCTAGACGGGCAGCTAGCAGTGGATGTCTAGCTTAGGACCAGTGCGAAGCAGAATGCTCAGAGCTCTGGGATGGAAGATGTTGGAGGGTTCCAATCCCATGACCTGTATTTCTTCCTTCTTCATCTCTGCCCACCCCAGAGAACTGTTTAGAGTCCACAGTGGAGATCTATTTGTTTTATGCCTCTTGCTGGGGCCTCACTGGGAGAAGTGTTTAAATGTTACACAAAGCCCAGCCTTGTCAAACCTCAGGTGGAAACCCAAAGTGCAAGCCTGAGAAAGTGCCCTGAAAGAGTTAGGGAGCTAAGCCGGTCTGTCTCCATTTAGCCTCTACTTTCTGATGGGTCTGCTTACTTGTGCATAGTAGAGGTACTTACAAGGCAGGCTTAGGAGACCAGAGAGCAGAGCTCTGTGTGGCATGGCTATGCTGCCAAAGAGAGTTCTGAGCTCACTCAGTATGGAGAGCCCATGCCCACTCTGGCCACCCATCTGCAGTCCCTCTCCAGTGCCCCCCTCTGAGTTGACTGCAGTCCTAATTAAAATCAATTTGCTTAATCTCCCTGCATCAGGCAAGGATGGGGAATCTCACAGAGGAGGCTGCCAGACAAAGGACAGAGAAAGCTATGCAGATGGCCTGGGGAAGAACAACAGGCAGACAAGGCTGGCCTTTAGTTTGTGTCTACTGCCACCTTCTACTCCTTTTCTGCTAACAGGTATCTAAACAGTGGGCAGGATGTTTGCAGTTGCTTAGTTATAGAATAAGGAGAATCTACCCAGAGATGAGCTGAGTTAGTGCTGATCTTTTAGTATTAGAGAAGAGTTCGGGAAAGGCCTGAGACAACCTCCTACACATATGCCTGGCTAAAGACTACCCAACTCCCCATTCTGATTGTTAATTGACACTTACATACAATTACCTGTGTCATTCACAGTACCCATGCCCATCTTAGTTTTGGTTTTGCTGCCATAGGAAAACATCTTGTCCCTATGTTCCAGATTCTCTGTTTCCCTGTTTGCTGCTGCACATGTTCTAACTGTAGGTGTTTCATTGGCCTCTGGCAACCCAGGGCTGGTCAGCCCTTTCTTTCCATGACCATAGGGAAGAGGAACAAATAAAAACACTCTTTAGGCTCCTCTCTCCTCCCCACCTCCATTCTAACAATTAAAGAAAACAATGCCATTCCAAGGAATCCTAAGGGGCAGGACACCAGCTCAAGGTGTCTGCAGATTAGAGGTCTCCCCATTAGCCTGTACTACCAGTCCCTGAGGCTTAAGTTCTTGCCTTCATTATCAATACTTTCTTCAGGGATAGGTGGTAGGTCTGGAGTACTCCCAGACCCTGTTGAGTCCTTGGATTCGATTTGGGAGGAGTAGACACAGGGAGCCAGAGAGTGCTTAACCCCCAACTGCACTTAAAGCAGGAGAAGAGCTTTGGAGTCAGGCTCCGTGGTACAGCCCTCTGATCCCAGCACTGTGTGGACAGAATTGAACAGATCTGGAGTTTGAAATAAGTATAGCCTACAAAGTGAGACCATACCTGCAAAAGCAGCCCAGCGCCGGGCGTGGTGGCACACGCCTTTACTCCCAGCACTCAGGAGGCAGAGGCAGGTGGACTTCTGAGTTCGAGGCCAGCCTGGTCTACAAAGTGAGTTCCAGGACAGCCAGGGCTATCAGAGAAACCCTGTCTCGAAAAACCAAAAAAAAAAAAAAAAAAAAAAAAAAAAAAAAAAAGCAGCCCAGCCCAGCACAGCACAGCACAGCACAGCACAGCACAGCACAAATCCTCTTAGATATCGCATGATAGAAAAAGCCCTTTGCAGCAAAGGAGAAGCCATCATGATGCCTGCTCATTTGCTTAACTCACACACCCATTCGCTCCTGTTTGACCCAAGAATCATCTTTTAGGTCCAAGCCCTGAGGAGTTAAGTCATGGACACATGGAGATGAGTGGAATCATATTCCTCCCACTGAGGAGAAATCTATACCCCTCCCCAAGTAGGAACAACCTTTTGACCGTCTAACAAAATGGTGTCGCCTACCAAGGACACACTCAGAAACCATGCAGTCAAATAGATTTCGATATCCTAGTTAAGTTTGCAATTTTCTGATAGATTGCCTTCACAGCTGTCTCGGGCCACAAGCAGGTTGTGTTTTGTGGGTTGGACACATTTGGAAGGGTCAGCCAGCTAGACACTGCAAAGCACTTATATCCGGGTACTTCAGAGGTGGGAGTACAGGGCATAGAGGTGGGTAGCAGGGAGTACCAGAGTTCTACCCAGGAGCTGCCAGGAAAGATTATTGGATAAGTGGAAATAAAGAGAAAAAAACAGAGGGATTCTGGGAACCAAGAAAAGAACTCTCTCTCCATTGCATACCTGGAAAGAGGCAGCTTAGCTCGAGGGCTGAGTTCAGCTGCCATTGTCCACTGGTTCTCCCTATACAGTCCTGAATCCTTAGGCTACCACAGTCAGCTTCAAGCAGAGAAGCAAATGGGCAGTTCAATTAATAAACAGCGACAGGACCTTTTGCTTAAAACGCCAGGGGAACATGACTAGTCTGTGGTACTACATAAGCCCTCCTGAAGTAGCAGCAGACATTTGAGATGGCCCAGCAAACCACAGGCAGACATTCTAAGTGTGCCTTGTTACCGCTGCAGGGTAGTGCTACAAATGATCTCAGCAAGGCTTCTGACTTGCGTGTACCCCACTCCTCACCCTGACTCTGTCTTCCAAAGGCTCAGTGATGTTACAGCTATGATGGCGTATTGTTTCCTGAGAGTGTTCTACTCCATTGTGGGCTCTGGAGTGGGGTCTTCACCTTGGACCTTTGGTGTGTATGACAGAAATGTAGTTCAATTTGACTTTGACTTTAGCAGAAAACAAAGTGGCATTATGGCATCCTTTGATTCAGGCAAACAAATCTACAAAAGCAACTATCTTGTAACAGTGTATGCTAGTTTTGTATACAATTTTCATTCCAGTCCTACATGTTGGATTCTGTAGCTCCAGCCTTATGCCTACCACAACCTCTGGAAGGGAAAAGCACCCCTTGCCTGAACTTCCTTTCTAAGTCTTGGGACCTTTGCCTAGGATCTTCTGTGAACCAATCTCTGTGCTTATGAAGTTGGAATGAAAGCTAAGCTGGTGTAATGAGTATTGTGAATTGTTAACTTGATTAAGTCTAGAGCTGCCTAGGAGATAGACCTCTGAACACATCTGTCCATGTCTGTGTTAATTGCAGTGGGAACAACTACCCACTGTGGGAGGCACCATTCCCTAGTCAGGAGATCCTGGATGGTACCAGAGTAGAGAAGTCGAGCTCTACAGTAGCTTGCAGTGTATTCACTGCTCTCTGATTGTGGATATAATGGGGACCAACTGCTTCAGGCTCCAGATGCTTTAAAGCCCCCTCTGTGATGGACTGTATGCTGAATTGTGAGCTAAAGCAAACCCTATATCCCATAACGTCTTGCTGGAGTATTTTACCATAGCAACAACAACAACAACAACAAACAAAGAGCTGGCTTTGAGGATTCCCCCTTAAAAGTACAAAAGCACTTGTCATAGAAGGATGAACTTGTTGTTTTAACCCTGCCTCTGACATTTATTAGATTCACAACATAAAAATGTGTAGTTGACTTTCCCCAGACTCTGCTTGCTTGTTAAATGTGTAAAACAAGATCTATTTTGAGGACCCCAGTAAGACGGTTTCTCTGTAGACACTCACTCATTCAAACTGGCAAGTGAATTGGTGGGCCTGTGCCACATGGTTGACTCTGGAACAGGATGTGACGTCTCCCTGATAGACACTGATAACACTGGTTGTCATGTTGGAGTGGGACTATATTCAGAATAAAGTCTCTAGGAAAACTCCAAGAGGATGAAGTTGTGACTGGGTCATATAAAATAACTCAGGTGTACATTTAAATCTGGGAAATTATATTCTGAATATAAACAGAAAGGGGTGGCAACTTAGTGACAGGTATGTATGGCAACTAGGCATCATATATTAATATATGCAATTGTAAACATTTTTAATAAAATATATAGGAAAAATAATCAAATATTAGAAATTGCCAAGGTTCTAATTCTAAGGAACTTGCATTCTAACTCAGCCTCTGTATTTATTAGCTTCCCAATATAAAAACTGTGTAGTTAACCTTTTCCAGACCCTGCTTTGCCTGTTAAATGTGTGAAATGAGACTCATTAAACACGATAACAAGTAAAAATGAAAACCATAATATACTTCCTTTGATACAATGCATCCAAGGTCTTCCTTTAAAATGTTTATACCTTTATTTATGTGTATGAGTGTTTTGCCTACATGTATATATATGTGCACTGTGTATGTATTGCACTGTTGATAAAATTCAAATCAGCAGCTCAAACAGAAGTTTTTGAAGCCAAGCACTCTAATATAATACAATGCAAAGGAACACCAATGGTGCAGTTGAGGAATAACTGTAGGGAAACAGGAAAACGTCTTGTTTTCCATAATTGAACTGTTTGTTCTTTTCCCCTAAGAGCAGAAAACTTAATATAGACTGTAAAAACAAACAAAAAAACAACAACAACAAAACAGGAACCTGAATCCCCAACACACACAGCATCAAATCTGAGCTGCTGTGGCATCAGCATTGCACCTTGTTGGTGCACACAAGACAAAGTGCACATGTGCATCCAGAGGCAAAGCCATGGTGACATCACAAAGTACAGATGGCCCTGTACTGTCAGAAACACCTGGGACTTCTTAAGAGTTTGATTTTCAATTAACCGTTACTTATCGGACACTCGGAAATCTTTTTCTATTGCCAATTTTTGGTGACCCCCCTCCATGTTTAGTTAAGTGACCCCAGATGTGCTCATAATACACAGGCTAAGAAGCTGGGTTCTAATTATAGTCAGGTGGTTGGCAAAGCCTTTACCCATGACTTTTCTACTGAGCAACACGGACCAGGACTCCTAACTTGTCTGTTTCCTCTATGCTCAGCACTATGCGAGCCCCCTTCCCTGCCATTGAGCTCAGCAGCAGCACCACTGCCTCATCTTGTGGGTGGTTTTACAGAGTTGGGATTCAGCCTCACAGATTTCAGAAGGATAGTGGAGTTAAGACAGAATTGCAGCCAAGCACTGCGGTAAGAGCTTTCTTTAACCTATGAAGGCTGCACTCCAGACAAGCGCTAATCCCAATGGAATCTCACTTTAAAAATAAAAATGACATCATGGAGTTGTGGACAAAGATGTAACCACAAGTGTGTCCATCACGGCATTGCCCTTAACAGTAAATTTTAAAAATTAGATGGGAATGCCCAGAGATAGGAGGTCACATAACATAAGGCTACGCTTGCCTCCGGGGATGTGAGGTCAGCACACCAGGGGACAGTACAGAATGGTTGATGTGCTGGGAAATGAGTATTATCTTTCAATAAAGGGAAGAAAGATTAATTACCCCCAAAAATCAAAGAGAAGAAAAAGGAGTTGTGTGTTCCTGCTCTCTTTGTAAACTCACCTTTATAATAGGGATTTGAGTTCCAGTGTTAAGAGCAATGGTATCTGTCTTAACCTCTTTTCTTGTGTGTGCCCTGTCTATATTCTCATTTCCTATAATGGAACTGTATGGATAATGGAACTTCTGTGGGAATATTTTATCTTTAAAGCCATTGTCCAGCAAATGAACAACACCGTGAATGCTCTGATTTCGAGATCTTGGTGTTGATATATAGTCAATCAGAGCCATGTCAGTGGAGAATTTGTCGATGATGAGGTGGGACTATGCATCACGTGCTCTCAGTTCTCACGGCCCTCCTGGAAGATATATACTGACTATCTCACGTGGCAAGAGAACACAGTGTCTGGGGACCAGGACACATTTTAGAGCCCTATGGAAACCCTCTATTTTCATTAAAAAACAGAAATAACACACACTACTGTGCACATTGGAGATGTGCTCCTGCTAATACCAAGACAGTCATAAAGGAGAGTTTATTAATTTTTTTAAGGAGAGAGCTGACAAAGGAAGAAATGGCTCCCATCCACAGAGGCTGTGAGGCAGGCTAGGGTGGGGGTGTTCCCATTTTACAGAGAAAGCTACAGGGACTCCAATCCCAGCCTTTTTTAGGCTGATGTGTGGCAGTGTCTGGATGCTGACTCTAGTGGGTTGAGTCACCAGCTCTTGTCCTGTTCCTATTTCTCAGATCATCGTTCCTTACCTCCAGGAAGCTATCTTAGTGTTTGATTTTCCCCTGACAGGGACAAGGGATCTGCAAAGTCCTGACCCCTCCCCCCCTTTCGTAGTTGCCCTTGCAGCCAGGTAATTTCGTATGGACTCTTGCGAATGAGGACACAGGGTGCATAAACGGTAGATACCTCACAGCATGTGCTGAAGTGTTGTCTGCATCTCTAAGCAGAGGATGTAATGGCCTTAATGAGCACCAGTCTATGAAACGTCCCATAAGTCTTCATTGTCAAATCTGTCCCAACTGCCTGGTGACTCCTGACCACCTTAGCAGCCACACACATACATCAACATTAATTTCCTTTCCATTTTAGTAACAAACTCGAGGACTCGAAGATAGGACTTGTTTGAAACATCTGGCTGGAAATTTCACTTCTGTTGAACACACAGGGCAAAATACAAGGCTTGAAGAGGAAGTTTGCATAGAAAATGAGGCCCCTACAGCTGAGCGGCCAGCCCCAAGGAAGCGCTTGTGTGTTGATCCCTGGGGCTTACCATAGGAGTTGGTGGGCTTTGGCTATGAATAAGAAATAGTTTAGACTTCTTCGTGAGACATATAATTTCTGTCTGAATGGCTCAAGATGGGAACACTCCCACCCCAGCCTGCCTTGCAGCCTCTGTGGATGGTAGCCATTTCTGCCTGCTTGAAAACTACATGACTACAGGCGCACAGCCATGGTTATTATACAAACAAGTAGGATGGAATTTCAATAAAGATTTATTTACAAATGTAAGTGTAGGGGACCTAACCTGGTCCATAGGCTGCAGTTTACCAGCCCCAACAGATGGTTGCCCATACCATTCATGATCCAGAAAATTCCACGTATTGAACATTCAATTCCCTATGTTTGAAGAATTCAGGCAAACTAGACACATATAATATTTTTTCCATAAACAAATAGACAAAAAATAAATAATAGTAGACAAAAAAATGAACAAATGATTTTCAAATCATATTCACCCAAAGGTTAAGCATGCCCAAACAGGATGGTATATGAGTACTACTAGCATCCATTAGGCCCCACCTGTATACTAGACATGGCCCAACCAAGTGCTTTCTTCTAAATTCAGAGGATTACACAGAACATCGGATCCACAACTGAAAGAAGCCAGAACAGAGCTCATAAAATCTGTGTCATCCACTTAAGGTCTCAAAATTCAAAATGGCAGAGGAGGGAATCAGATCTGTGCTCCTAGCCCAATACTTAAGACTCCCCCGTGCCATAAACACACAAACACACACACACACACACATACATGCATACACACACAAAGATTTTGTGCAAAGCAAACCTATGAGCATTTTTGCTGATTGTCACACCCTTAGAGTTCTAAGAGGTCTGAACAATAGAGACCATGTCACAAGGAATCTTTACCCCACTTGGACTTTGACATCATTACTTCTTCTTTTAAGCTGATTCTTCACAATGTGCTGAATCTGCCCCAAGCCAATGGCTACAAATGTAAAGCCAAGCAAAAACTATCTGGGCTACATTTTTCTAGGATTCCCCCACCCTCCTAGGACTCCTACTCCTCTGCTGACTTCTATGCCTTTTCTCTAGCTTCATCTGAGATGCCTTCCATTTCCCCTTCAAGGGTCTAACGGTCTGAAAGAGATCCACAAAATCAAAGAAACTAAAAACGCCATTTCCTAAAGAGAAAGAATCCACCTTGAGAACTCGGTACATTTAGGAATGGCAACAGCATCATCATTCTGGGGAGAGGCAGGTGGAGCATACGTGGTCTGGAGCTGGGATATGGCTTCACTAGCAAAGGGCTTGCCTTACAAGCTCAGGGACCACATCACCCACATAAAGCACAACAAAGAACCTGGGTGTGGTAGTGTGTGCTTGTGATCCAGCTCTAGAGAAACAGAAGCAGGTTGATCTCTGGAGCTCAATAGCTAGGCAGCCTAGCCTATTTGGTGGGTTCCAGGCCAGTGAGTGACTCTGTCTCAAAAAAAAAAAAAAAAAAAAAAAAAACCAGACAAGTGGAGTCTAGGTGCTTGAGAACACCCAAGATTGTCTGTTGATATCCACATGCACACAAACTGGTGACGTCTCATTAGAAACACACACACGCACACACACACACACACGCACACCAGGGAAAGAGTGGAGACTTAGTTCCCAACATCCTATTTTCATAGACAGAGGGTATACCTCTGCATAGGGATTCTATTCTGATGCAGGACAGTCTTCCTGAGTTTTGACACAGCTGATGATAATGAATACTCTATCTTTCATCAGCCTTACACCCACAGAAGTCACACATAAAATGATACACACTCTATTTGCCATCCAAGAACACCAACACCAAGCCATAAACTGCAGATTGTGGGGATCAATCGCATTGATTTTTTTTTTTCTTTCCCAAGTGCCTCTGTCAGAAGGAGCACAAAGTATTAACCTGACTCGTCTCCCCGATCCATAGGATGTTGTTGGACTACTTAAGTTCTCTAGGGGCTAGCCACAGACCCTGCAATGTGATTTATGTTTGCCTTAAAGAAGATCCAGAAAAAAAAATTGCCAAATAGATTTAAAGAGAAGAATCATGTACAAATTCTAAATGCTTCTGTGAATTCACCGGCTCTTCCAGGCTGCTCCAAGGAAAATGAGGAGGGAAAGGAAAGAACTGAAAAAGGAAGAAAGGGAAGGACGGAGGGGGAAAGGAAGGAGGGAAGAAGGAAAGCAGGGAGAGAGAGAAGAAGAGAGGGAGGGAGGGAAGGGCTGGAGGGAGTAGGATTAATCAACTGGCAGTGAGAAATGTAAAGATATGAGGCACTGTGAGTACCACTATCCCCAAAGGTCCTCAAAGCTGTCCCCTAAGAGAGTAGGACAGTACACCAAGTAAAATGTCTTCCTGATTCCAAGGTGGCCTTGGTCTAAGATTTCCTGAGGTATGGCATCTGAGGTGGGAATTTCCCTGGAACCTGCAGGCAGGTCACTGGGTTCCTGTTATCTTATCTGCTTGTCCCTTCAGTGAGAGCCCCATCAAATTCAGTCCTTACAGAAGGAGCAAGTCCTGTAGGAGAATCCAGGCAAGAGGGAGCTGCACCATTTAACCAGGCCAAGCAAGGGGAACAGATAGACCCTTATCAGGAATCTTTGCATGGTATGAATGCATCCAGGACTGCAGAGACCTCCTCCCCGCAAAGCCTGAGGAGTCACTGTGGCTTGGCATCCTGATGTCCTCTGGTATCCTGTTTTCTCCCATTCCATACGCCTGTCCAGATTCCAGTGTGAGGGAGTGACGGGATGTTGTGACACCGGAAGCAGATGCCTTGTTCCTCGGAAATGGTTGACTCTGCTACTTCCTTCTTTTAGATTCCTCTCTCCACAGGAGCAACAGGACAATCTGTGACCATGACCAGTGCTCAGATGAAACCTATCAGAGCTGGCACACCCCTCCCAGGCAGGAATGGAACTTCCCAAATGGAAACATTAATTCTGAGTCCGGCCGACCATTCAGCCCGGTCCGTTTCCTATACAAACAAGCCTGACACTTAGGAAACCTAATTTAATAAACGGCTATGCTATAGCACTCATTAACATATCAAAAATAGCTCCGCAGTAGCCCGTTTTAATCAATAAATTGTTGCCGCCAGTTACCAAAAGGCTGACACTTTACTAAAGGCAGGCCGTTACCCCAAGCAGGGCTAGGACTTGTGGGAGTCTTACATAGGGAATTCTACAGCTCAGCTCCTGGTCCTAAGCAGCGAGGGGCCTGTGCCTTTCTCTGTTAGTTCCTGGTAGGAGAAGATGAAAAATTGCCACTCATAGATCATCTCCATAAGTCTTACCGACAATAAGTCATAAAACCTTGTGTTCTTACATATGGCAAGCGCCCGGGAGATGGTATTACCATATGTGAGCAGCAGTCTCTGAGAGGAGAAAAAACGAAAAAAAGAAAAAACCTCTTGCCTAAGATAAACTTCCAGAAGTATTCTCTGCTTCTTCAATCCCCATCTCCTCCCATAGGGCTGCCCCGCTTTGATTCCAAGGCACCATCAGAAGGACCTTAACCTCACTAGCTGTTTTGCCAGTTTTCTCTCCTCCCTTCCTGTGTGACCTGCAGAATGAACTAATAGATGCCACCAGTTGAGGGAGAATACAAAGGTTCTTGTTTTTTTCCAGGCTATCCCCAGAGGACCTCAAAGCTCCACCTCAATAACTGTCCCCAGGTAACAAGTACTGCCTATTTATTTTAACCCCTCCCATTTTCCATATCTTTTAACTAAATGAAAGAAGACAGAAGATGGGGTCTAAAGCCCATCAGTGCTGTTGACGTTCAGTAAGATGGGATGATCACCCCTGCTTCTTTGGCTTGCAAAGAAAAGCGAAAAACAAACAAACAAACAAAAAAAAAAACAAAGCGGGTTCCCACTTAAGCCAGTTGCACCCTCGAGACATGGAATGGCATGGATCCAACCTTTTTATTTTTATCTGAGCACCTGCAGTATCTGTTGCCGCTCACGGAGGGCCAGACTCCTACACTGGAAACAAACCACTTACCCTTAGGCAAGGCTGCTGGTACAGGCATCTCTCAGGAGTGAAGGCCTGGCAGGGGGACGCGATCAGCTTATGACAATCTAGAATAACTACTTCAGGACTTTTAACAAAAAAAACCTTTTATCATAGAGCTAACGTGCGTGCCGAGCCTCTTCAGCCCAGTCTTATCTGGGCCCAAGAAGGACACTTCTTTCCTGAGATATCATTTCTGAAGTCGTCAACTAAATGAATCTCTTGGTATTAGGTCAACATGAGAAAATCACTTGGAAAGCCCAGGCAAAGCAGAACTTACTGCTGGGGAAACCAGCTAGGCATGGTGGGGCAGACAGTCTGCATCAGCTTCTTTCTTCCTTCCTTCCTTCACCACTTATCCATGACCCAGTATGGGTGTGAGAAACCCACTTGGTGGGTCATCTGCCTCCTTACTCACCCCCTAGAATAACAAAATGTCCCAAGATTGTGCTATAGGCCTTTGCCTTGGTCTTGGTACCAAGCTGAGAGAGGGGAAAAATGCACTTTCTCCCCCTGAACGAGGCAGAGAGATGGGGGCTGGCACAAACCCTCTTGATGTTTGGCACCAAGCATCGGGCAGACTGACTGTGCTATTTTTATGCTAATTATTTTACCAAGTGATATTTGATTGTTTCTATAAAAGGTTTATGTCAGTGGAATTCACCACAGGCTTTTTAAAGACCTCAAGACAGAAAGGAAGAAATGTCCATTAAAGAATTAGGCTCTGTTAACACACCAGTCTGCTGAAAGGGGCCACAGGCACCTTCTCAGCCTCAGAGGGAAAGGAGAAAGGCTCTCCTCTCACTTAACAACTTTTGCTAAAAGGTGGGGGGTGGGGAGGAGAAATCCTCACCTGGAGTCTGCTTTTCTTCCATTTGTGAAAATACAAGTGGTAGAGGATTTTATGATAACCAGCTACCGTGGGCATCAGGATGCTGCCTCATGGGCAAAGGCGATACAGAATACTCCAGAAGCAACCATATAAAACACCTTTGCCTTGCTGGGGATGAGACTTGGGGCTTTGGGCATGCTAAGCAAACGTACTACCTAGAGATCTTAATACCACCCCATTCCTGATATAAAGTTGTGAACTCTCCTTTATCTATCAATGAATAGTTACAGAGGTGAGGACTAATTGGCTCCTCCAACTTATTCAGGAAAGAGCCAACCTATCCAGACTATCTGATGCTCTCTGACCGAGGGGTCTTTTCTTTCTTTTCTGTGTCTGATGCTTAGACAGAGCCCAGGATCAAGAGGGAATTTGGGGCACTGAGTTAGTAAGGAAGAAGTGGGACTCCTTCTACTTAGAGTCTAACCCTTCATCTGTCAGATTAATGGGGGAAGGAGGCCCTTCTGCTGAGATGGAATGTACAGGCTTAGCTTTCAAAACAAAATTCCCTGAAAGTCACAGTAAATCGCTGATGTTTTCACAATTTAACCATCAACCACTTCCTCCCTTTATTCTTCCGAACGTGTTGTGTCACCACGAAAGGAAAACAGAAGCGACCGTACTTCCAAGACTTTATAAAAATAAAGGGTATTTATCATACTCCTCCTGGCAGCCCTGACATGTGGACGCAGAGCTTGCTATGAGATGCTGCTGTCCTGTGACTAACGGGCAGATGGATGAACGCGGATAGCTTAGCCCTGGTCCCGGAGTCCCATGAACCCAGAAGCAGATCTAAAGCTAGCAGCTCAGCCATTTCCCAGCGGTGTCCCTGTCTATAATTATTAGCCATGAGTAATCACCCTGCCTCTAGCCAGTGCAGCGAGCGGCTGCTTCTGGGCACACAGAGCAGCTGTAGACAACCCCAAGCCGGTACATCACCTTTGTCAGCGCTCCCGGGAAGGGACAGGTGCTGTTTCCAGTCACACCCAGACACATGGCACTTTGCTGGAAGGAACAGGGAAGGCCTAATAGCAGAAAGTTCTAATTTTTGCAGGGGGTAACATTCCAGGGGGTGTAACAGAACACCGCAAACTTGAGGATATCAGAGTATGGTCTGCAGAGGACCGAGGGAAGCTGACCTTTCTTGAAGGGGTTGTGACTTAGAGATAGAGAGAGCCTTGTTTTACAGATGAGAAAACTGAGGTCTAAGCATGTTAAGTAACTAACTCCAAAGGTATCTATCTACCAGAAAAGTGATGATGAAGCATCCAAACCTAAGCAGTAAAGGACCCCCAAACCTATGCTGCTTGTAATGTGGTCACAATAACAGATGCCAGTGAACTATTGAGAGGGGCGGGAGTCCTAATGAAACTAAGGCTGATGGGGCCTGAGCACTAGCTCTGGTGGGAGGTGCACTAGCTGCGGGTGCGGACCATATGGCGCTGGGCCAGCATCTGCCCAGTCTCTGGTAGACACAGAACCATTCCCAGCATAAAGAGACATCTTAGCCTCAGGAGGTAGGCCTTACTGTTCCCAGCAGCCAAGAAGGCTGTGAAGAGCTAGAACACAGACATACCTGATCGCTTCCCTCCCCCCCTCTCCTTCCTTCCCTTCCCCTAAGATCTGTGGACCTTCTTTCTTCTGCTAGCCTCTGTGCCAAGTGTAATGGCACTAACAGCAGCCCTGCCTATGTGTACTTCAGCCTTTCTGTGAACTCAGGTGCCGTGGGTCCTGGAGCTGTGCCTTAAAGCTCATAGCTCTTCTCTCTCTCTCTCTCTCTCTCTCTCTCTCTCTCTCTCTCTCTCTCTCTCTCTCTCTCTCTCTCTCTCTCTTACTCTTTCTCTGTCTCCAACACACAGCCCATTGAGGTGTGACATAGATATATGCGTGGTTTTGTTGGATAAGATTACAAGGACAGGGACACATTATTTAAGCCTGGAAGCATCTGAAATCTGCTGTGGGTTCCCAGGGTCTTTCTTTCTCTATCTGATCAGTGGGAAGGCACTCTACTGATGTGAAGGTACCGTGAGATTTTTCTAAGACATTCTAGACTAGCCATTCACGGACAAGTGTCCCAAATCAGTTAGTTCCCTGGTTCCGCCGGGGATATTGTGTGACGTGTATATGCACTTCTGTTTTATATTCCTGATATTTAGAGGTTATTTGCTCTGGCATCATTGGTAGTATATCCTGGTTAATAAATTGATTATTAACCTTGGCTTCCAACCCTGCTCTCTTTTGGCTAGTCTTCCTCTAGGAGTCTGGTTTCCCACCCCCCTGGACTTCCAGGTCCTTCATTATCAGGCAAATGATAGCAGGTCAGGCAACGCTTGAAAAGTGAATAAGAGAAGGAACAAGGGGTGTGGTGGCTCACGTCTTTAATCCCAGCACTCGGGAGGCAGAGGCAGGCAGATTTCTGAGTTCGAGGCCAGCCTAGTCTACAAAGTGAGTTCCAGGACAGCCAGGGCTATACAGAGAAACTCTGTCTCGAAAAACCAAAAGAGAGAGAGAGAGAGAGAGAGAGAGAGAGAGAGAGAGAGAGAGAGAGAGAGAGAGAGAGAGAGAGAGAACAAACACTGGCAGCCTTGGGGCTAGCAAGGGCATGGGTTCGAGGCACTGACCTGAGAGGCTCAGAAAAGAGAGCATTTACACGGCTCCAGGGATTTGTCCAACCAGTGGCAGGGCTTTGGTCAGAACTTAGCTGTCTTGACCACAGAGTACATCCTGTTTCCATTTAAGCACCATCCCCACTCCTGCTGCCTTCTCCTTGACTGGCCTCAGTTTGCTGAACTTTGATTTTTCAGTGAGTGATCTGCTGTAGTGATGAACTGCCCCCCTTAATATCCACCCTTCCTTCCCCTGGGAGACTTGGGGCTGCCTATTGAAAAAGACTACCATCACATTACCCAGAAAGAGGACTAAAATTATTTGAAATTTTACTAAGTTCTAGGTCCTGGTTCCTCCCTGCCTATGCTGTGTAAGAAACGCATCTGCCATTGGCTTACGGTATTTATTTGATTCTTGTGAGTCTAAGAAGTGGATATCATCCTATATTTCGATTAAAGAGAAAAATATATGTCCCAAAGAGGTAGTGGATCAAAGTCACAGAGCTCCTAAATAGTAGAGGTGGGCTTTACACCCAAGGATGGCTACACAGTGGACGTTCTGTGGGACTTTAAGGCTGCATCTTTCCAGGGGGAGAGTGTGTACTTTTAAGGAGAGATACAGGCCAAGAAAGATGGAGCAAGCCAGAGGCAAGAGGCATCTTCTTGGGGTGGGTGGGGGGCTGGCAAAGACATGGGAATAACTTTTCAGAACTCTCTGTTTATCCAAGTTTGTCACTTGTGTTTTTACAGGAAGCTGTAAGGACTTCCTGCTCTGGCTCTCACAGATGCAGGCCCAGATAATTCCCCTATTTACATACCTTCAGGGCAAGGCAAGGGTCTGAGCTGCTGAGTCTTGTGGGATTTCTGGACAAGCGCTGATGGATCACCTCCACAGCTATTATCTCTCCCCAGCTGGCAGAAGTGTGTGTGTGTGTGTGTGTGTGTGTGTGTGTATGGGCTTTCTTCTGTACTCCTATGAAGCTCTGTACTTGGCCCTTCATGCATGTCACCTCCTTTGCTCCCAACTATGCCCTATTCATCTATAGAAACAAACCCTTGTCTCTACTTCATAGATGAGATGTCAGGCCTTAGCTTTAGAATGGTACTTCCCACCTCGGGGGGATTGTTACAACCCAGGGGTGGCCAAGAAATCAAATCTCATATTCTGAGCAGTCAACCTCTACAACAGATAATGTCACTTCGTGACCCGGCCACACCACTAGCTTCTGAATTCACACCACTTAAGGTTGTACACACCTCATAATGGAGAAGAAAGACAGACATGAGACCCCTGATGTCAGCACAATGTGTGTCCAAAATCTGTGCTGGGTTGGCCCATCTGTCTGTTCTCTCCTCGAGCTGTCTTGTCTATAGCCCTGATCCTTTCTCTCAAAAGAATTGATTTTACCCATGTGTGAGCCTGAACTTTTTACCCAGTTTCCTTGAGGGGAATCTTGGTGTGTTGGGTGAAATTTTCCCCTCTTTGTGAGCATGTGTACGTGCATGTCTCTGTGTGTGTGTGTGTGTGTGTGTGTGTGTGTGTGTGTGTGGCCTTTGCACACACGGAGAGCAGAGGAGTATGCTGAATGTCGTGTTCTAACACTCTGCCTTCTTCCCTTGAGACAGGGTCTCTCCCCAAGCTTAGAGCTAAGCTGGCAGCCAGGAAGCCCCAGGAATCCTCTGGCCTCCACAGAGCACTGGGTAACAGGTGTTGGCCATTCCCAACTTCATCCTATGGGTCCTGGGGCTTCAAACTCACATCCTCACATTTGTGCAGCAAGCACTCTTGCCCACTGAGCCATCTCTGTAGCCCACTGCTTTAAAAAGACAAAACAAAACAAAAAACCCAAACTTTAATTCTCAATTATTCCAGTACCAGATCACAGAACTCTAAATGCATACACTTGACTCTTCCACCTAGGCCTGCTCACATGTGTTTAATTCATTCTAAAAGCTCCCATGCTCTGAGCCTTCCCAGGCTGGGTGCAAAACAAGGCAAAACAAAATATAGCAATTACTGAAAACCGCCTAGCCATGGCATTTGATGAACACTTCATACCATCCGGGCATCAGCTCATGCGATCCTCCGGTGACCCTGCAAGATATTTTATTGATGGGTACAGATGTAAAAGAACAGGATACCCAAGACTGCCTGGCGGCTTAAGAACGATGACTCTGAGATCTAAATGGAAGCTGGAGGAAGGAGCATGAATGGCTGAGAACGTACCAGGCAGACAGATCCAATCCACAATAAGTCTGGAAAAGCTTTAAGCAGTCATTATATTGGGAGGGGACTGACACTGGACATTCATCACACATGTAAATCTGGTATTGTCCAGGTGGATGGTTTAGCTCCCTCGTTTCATGGGAAGCTCTATCATTCAAGGCTCAGGTCTCTAGGTTGAATTAGAAGCTGAAAGTTTTGCCATGTGTTCTCACCTTCTCTTGCCTCAGCAAAGATTTCCAGAGACTCCCCCCCAACCCCCACCCCGTGTTCTTTATCCAGAATAAGAAGTACACTGCATGGATATCAGGCAGATGATCCAGAGTTTGACGAGAATTCTCCTTATTCAAATGTCCTTCCAAGCCTGTGTTAGTGGGAACATGGCCAATGTACCAAACCCAGTCAGTTAACCAGGGAAGGCGATTGAGCACAGGAGGACAAATGCCTATGAATCTGCAAAGCCTACCAAATAAAGGCCACAGTGGAAACATGACCCCATAGCATCTATGGAAGGGGGAGAGGCCACACTTGAACAGGGGAAAGATTGGTATGAAAAAGAAAAAAAAGAAAGAAAGAAAAGGAAAGAAAAAGATGTCTGAGTGGATATCGAGAAGGCAACTCAAGCTGTGTCTCAGAGGATAAAGAATGTAGAACACGCAAGTCCGTGATTAGCAAGACATGTCACTGGACCAGTAAGAATAAAAGCCTCTGGAGTTTCTTTCAGTGCTGAACCCCCTAGGACTCTATGGAAGGCCTCTCATTATCTGGCCTCAGCCTGCCTGAGGAATGTTAACTCTGGACTCCCTGACTCACTTCACTGCCAAGCCTGCCCAATGCAGACCCTCTCCAACCTCTAGTCTCAGCATGGGGTCTAGCTTTTGTCCTGCCTCTTGACTCCTTGAGAATGTCTCTTCCTGTGCTTGCAAAGCCCTGCGGTCCACTCTCTATCTTTACAGAAACAGCTTAATGCGGCCTCCTTCCTCCTCCACAAAATTCCCCTTACCCCCCATGTTCTTAAGGGTCTGTTCTAATCCTACATCACAGCTCTGTGTATTATGGGTTGTCATGGCACACTCCTTCACAAAATATAAGCTTCTTCATGGGAGTCAGAGACTTGTCTAACTTTACAAATCCAGTTTTCAATATCCATGCATTAGATCCAACCAAACACAGATATAAAATATTCAAAGAAAGTGGCATCCGTAACCACAACAACAACAAAAAGAGTGGAATAACCATTTACATGGGGTGTAATTGCAGTCACTACTATAAGGGACCTATAATGATTTGGAGTCCATGGAAGGAGTGTGTGTGTGTTTATATGTAAATGAAAAATACCAGGGCATCTTATTGAAATTGAGTCCTCACAAATGTGTTAGCCCCAGGGGGCCCTGGAACCAGCACCCCATGAATACTGCAGGAAAGCGATACTTGTACCCCTGTCCCCAGGTTCAGAGTGGTGGCGTGGGTGACTTAGAAGGAGCAGCAATCACTTACTGACTGCATAGGTGGAGTGAACCCGGAAATGAATATCTCTAATAGTGAGAAGACAGAGGGTTGGGTGTGTCTCAACTTGCATGGCCTGTGTTGGTTGTTACCATCTGCATGTGGAGCTATTTAACTGATTAATGAAATCTGAAAGCACAGCACCTCAGAAGCAGCAGCCCTGTGTGGAGAGTGGCTGTGATATTGCGGGAAATTCCACCGGGCGGGCAGTGCTGCCCCCCCCCCCCCGAGCCCATTCTCCCATCTCCGTTTCTTTTTTTTTTTTTTTTTTTTTTTTTTTTTTTTTTTTTTGGTTTTTTGAGACAGGGTTTCTCTGTGTAGCCCTGGATGTCCTGGAACTCACTCTGTAGACCAGGCTGGCCTCGAACACAGAAATCCGCCTGCCTCTGCCTCCCGAGTGCTGGGATTAAAGGCGTGCGCCACCACGCCCGGCCCATCTCCGTTTCTACCATGTCCATTTCCATGGATGCTGGTGGCTAAAGGCGAGGGGAGCTGGGATTTGGAGAGGTTTATTGCTATTCTGTGCCAATCAAATCATTCCTGGTGAGTGAGGCCTGAAGAGGCAGGCCCATGGCTGTTGCCTTAAAGCATGGGTACTTGTCACAGGGAAAAACAGAGTCAGAGAACTGGGTGCTCTTGCTCAGCTCCCGCAGACCCCACAAGGTTCAAAGGTACTTGGCAGTCTTGGAAGGTGCCTCAGGCCTTTAATTGAAGATGGTCTAGGTGGGCAGGATGAGTGTAGAGTGATTCAAGAGATGTGTTTCTTAAGGTGGGAGGGGGGAGCATTGGGACAAAAAGAAAGAGAGAAAAAGAAAACAGCTAGGTCCATTTCTTGCAATGTTTAGCGCACTTATTGAGTTCAACTGTGTTTACTGAATCTCAAGATCAGGAGATTACAAATGTCTCTCGCTGAAGTGAATCTATACTTGGGGGAATGTAGAACACACATGAAAGGAAATTGTTTCCAAGATGAGAGTGGGGACCCAGTGGTCCAGTCTCTTTAATGTTGTCACTTCAAGTTCCAGGGACACACTCACACTGGAGTGTAAGTGGTAGCCCTGGGGTGCCACCTTCCTGGCAGGTGGAGGCTAGCACAATTTGAACTTTCTGGTCTATGGGCAAAACTTCTCCCCCTACCTACACCCCCTCCCCAGAGCATACAGTATGCATAATTCCACAATTATAATATAATATGCACATTCCTGCAATCTTTCTAACCTGCAAAGTGTTTTTAAGATAACAGTTTACCTGGTCTTCTGGATGGGGGATGGCAGGAAGCCTTTGGTTTGGAGACTAAATGATCATTCCAGCCTGGATCTATAGCACAGAGTTAAGTTTCAGGCACAGGGTGTTTGAGGAAGGAGATGGTGGAGAGAGAGGGGGAGTGGGAGGGAGGGAAAGGGGAAGAAGGAGCAGTAGGGAAGGAAGAAGGTAGGAAACAGGAAGCTCAGGAGAAAAGAATAAAAAGTCAAAGTGAGAGAGAGGAGGAGAGGGAAGAAAGCAGTTTGTGATGTATCCTTTACTTTCAGTTCCAGTTCCAGATGAATAGAAGAGAAACCGTGGGGCTTAAGGACTTATTAACAGTGGTTAAGTCAGGGATGTGGTGTGAATCCGGGCCTCTGTCTCCACATCACACTCTCTCATTCCACCCACTCTCTGGGAAATCCTCTTCAAGCACAAAGGGGAGGGAGCCTGTCCGCCCACTCATTCCTCCGAGGCACGGGCTTCCTCACACAGGAAACCAGGGTGAGCTCTCTCCCTGCCTGAGAAGGACCTCTTCTCCATGACCCTTGACCTCCCTCATGGGACCCTTGACATGGCCTAACCCTCTTTGTGTTCCTTGGCTTCAAGTTGGAACACAACAGAAAGACTACAAATGACAGGTGCAGTCAGGAGCCAGAGAATGGCTGAGGCATTCTTGAAACAAGCTGGGAGCTCGCTTCCACCCAAGAATGGCTCCGTTTGATCGGAGTTTAAATTCCAGTGAGTCAGGACTTACGGGGTGTTATTATGCTTGTAACATTTTTATAATGAAGCTGTGTCTGTAAGTAGGTAAGAAAATATAATCTTTGACATGGGGAAAAATGAGTGATGGGCTATGTTCCCAAGATGACCAAAGGGACTTCCTGGAGCAGGCTGAGCAGTTGTTAATGGGTCGTGCTGTGGCCGTGATATTCGGAATAATTAAACCAGGATACTACAGAAATCCCAGTAGCAGAAGCACAGTGACAAGATCATATCCCCACCTGACACACACTCACACACACACACTCACACACACACACTCACACACACATATTCACACAAACTTTCCAAGGCTCCTAACAGAACAAAGCGGTTTTTACTCTCACAAAATCTTTATGAATTGCCATCCTTGAGGTGACGTTAGAGACTTTATGATCACATTTAGGTAGCTTCTTTAAATTATTGAAGGCATTTCAGAGGGCCTCGTCTCTTGGAACAGAGCTAGGAGAGAGGTCCCCGTCCCCCATCTGGAGGTGGGTTAATGATGGTGTTTCTACCGTACAACGCATCCAGGACACCGAGGTTAATAAAACCCGTAGCTCTTCTTCATGGGTACCAGGGGATGGTTAATGTTCAAGACTGTGCAGGACCTCGGCTTAATGTTCCGTATGAAGGATCGACCTGCCAGACGGTACCCTCCCTGGTGCCAGCCTTGCATATTAGCACATGCCAGAAAGGGGCTAAGCAATCTAAGAAGTTAGGTGCTTTTTATCCAACTGGGGGGCATGAGCCAGTGATCTTTCTATGCCCCCATGCCTCAATTTAGGGTCAGCTACCGCTCTTATAGAGAACCCTGGACAAGGTGCTAGGGTTTTCAATGTCTTATTCCTCCTGGCTCTGGATGAGAACAAGTCTCTCCATACTGGGCTCCACTCCTTTGTTAGGGCACCTAAAAGAATAGGGTTCTCTCCTCCTTTGACACATATACACAGAGAGATCTGGGACAGTATAAAGCGATATGTTGGTTTTAAACTTAGAAACAAAGGGTTTTCATCATGGGAAATGAGTCTGACCCCATATAGTAGAAACACTGGTGTGACTTCAAAATTCAGAGGCTGAAATCTAACCCCCTAAAGTGATGGTATCAGAATTGTGGCAACTCTGGGAGGTGACAGGTCATGCGACTACAGTTCTTAAGGAGTCGATTTGGGGTTTTATAAAAGAGACCCTGAGGAGATAAGATTGTCCCTAGGCCCGGGAAGGAGATATCATAAAAACATCCGCTGTGAACATAGAAAGACATCTTCATATCTGCCAGTACATTGATCTTGGGTTGGTTTTTTGTTTTTTGTTTTTTCATATTTCATTGCTGTGAGGAATGTTTTCCCATTATTTGTGAGCCTCTCAATCTGAGGTATTCTCTCAGGCCACATAGACTAAAAATCCCGGCTGGACTCTGGCCAAGTGGCCAGGCCACTCAGACTTGGTTTGACAACTGCCAGATATAGATTGTGAGAGGGACTCTGAAGGCAAGGAATTAACCCAGGAGTTGAGCCTGGTGGGGCACAGCAGGAGAGTGCAGAAAGCATGCATTAAGCAAGGGGTGATGCCTGCCATTTGTAAGTCTCTGTGGAGACTGGAGATAATCCTACTAGCTACCTCTAGGAGACACTGTACAAAAAGAGCCTCAGTATTGGCCCATCCAGGGCTGAAGCATTTAAACACCAATTCCTGTTATTCCTTGGCTGACAGATTCTCCAGGGTTTCTAGCTTATCATGACCCGTGACCATGGGTAGAATGGGTTCTTCCATGCCCTGAAAACCTTTGGTTGAACATGTGAAGGCATGTGTGACATATACTGACCCAGAAAGGCCTGGTAGGAATGGAGATGCATTTGCTAGCATGAAGTCCAAATTCTTTCTCTCCTAAATGAGGTCAGTCAGTACTTCCCACATCCTCACAGGGAGATTAAACATGGTAATATAGGAGTCCAATAAATACTAGTTATGGTTATTGCTAACCAAAAGGATGGGTTTGTTTACTGCAGCGGGACTATAAACTAGACCTGGTCAAGAAGCCTGGTGACGCACCTGCATTTGAAAGCACTCATTGTGGACCTAGATAGTTTGCTATTTGGAAAAAACAGGTTTACTGTCGGGTTGGGATTACAGGACAATGAATGGCTGAATGCAGTGAATACAGAGATGAGTGTTTTCCCTCTATGGACGACAAAACAGAAAGGATGAGGAGAATGCCACGCACATCTCCACCCCCACCCCATATTAACATGGAGAAACAAGGGTCTAGAATCACATCTCCCTAGGTGGAGAGTCATAATGTTCCAAGCATTTGTGTTTGGAATCCACTTTGATGCTGCTCCAAACTTCTGGCCAGGAGGTCTCCCTCCTTTTTTAATCACCAGTCATTCTGCCTCAGCCATGGGATTTCTTCACTGGGAGGTGAAGCAACGGCCCTGTGTATGTGCTTGGAGCCTCTCTCCTGGATCATCATAGCCCAGGAAGACAGGCCAAAGGGTCCTTATCTCAGAACAGAGTGCCCCTTCTCCCTTCATTGTCCCTTCTCCTGGGTCCCGGACGTGCTTGTTGCTTAAACTTTGGTGTTCTTCGTCCAATGTACTGCTATGGTAGGAAGTGTGTGACACACTTGTGTTCACAGTTATCACCAGATCTGAAGAAGGAATAATAGCTCAGGCTAAGGGGACTTACCATATTTGGGTATCAGTGAGACACTAGCACCTTTTGGGTGAGTTCCTGTGGTCAGGCACTGATAACTAACCTCTATGCAGTCTGTGAGCACTTTATAATATGCATGAATGAATGGATGGATGGATGCAGAATTGCCCAGAGAAACAGAAGAGGAAGTGGAGCCATATTTTATTTATTCATTTATTTATTTATTTATTTATTTATTTATTTAGTTATTTAGTTATTGGTTTTTTTGAGACAGTGTTTCTCTGTGTAGCCCTGGCTGTCCTGGAACTCACTCTGTAGACCAGGCTGGCCTCGAACTCAGAAGTCTGCCTGCCTCTGCCTCCCAAGTACTGGGATTAAAGGCATGCGCCACCATGCCCGGCCATATTTAAATGAGAAGATAAGTTGTTTGGAGGAGTTATAACTAGTTGAACCCCCTCCTTGAATTGTACCCATATCCAAGAGTCTATGCTGCCACAGCCGTGACATTATCCTTCTAGCTTTAGCAAATTCAGTTCCTTGCCTGCTGTTAGCTAACCAGGCAGATATTCTCAGTCCCGCAGCTAAGAACACATAGTTTAGAACACAGCACCCCCATGGCCACTGTGCATCGTTCATCCTTAGCATAACTCTAGGCTGTCTTGAGATTCTAGTTGGTGAAAATGGGTTTAACATTCAGATGTGAAAAATTCCTACCAATCAGATGTCTCAACCAGGGATGTTTAATGAATAGTGGAAACAGTCCTCAGTGGAGAGCATTTCAATTTTTTTTATTTTTTATTTTTTATTTTTGTTTTTTTGAGACAGGGTTTCTCTGTGTAGCCTTGGCTGTCCTGGAACTCACTCTGTAGACCAGGCTGGCCTCGAACTCAGAAATCCGCCTGACTCTGCCTCCCGAGTGCTGGGATAAAAGGCATGCGCCACCACGCCCGGCTGAGAGCATTTCAAAACAACGAGAAATGCTTCTGGAAGCATCCATGGAAGCGAGGGGGTTGGGGAATAGAAACTGGGTTTCTTTTCATTATCATCTGATTGCCACTCCACTCCATTTTGCTTCTTACCTATTGAGGTATGGAAATACTACCTAGCAAAGACAAGTCTCCTTTTCCTCCAGAGCCTAAGCTATAACCAAAATCATTGTTGGAAATTCTTCTGACCATCAGGATTCTAACCCTCTGGTATCTATATTGGCACATGGTCTTGGAGTCACTCTCTAATACGTTGTTTTGTTCAGATATACACATTAAGTGTGTATTCAGTTTTGGGGCTCATTCTCAACCATGCCCCCAGTTTGAGATTTCATCATCCCTACAGAAGACCCACAGAACAAAGTCAGTATGGAAGGGGATGATTGGAACCCCAAAGCCAGTGGGAAGCTTCTCCTTGGAGGGTCAGTTTCTATCAGAAGCAAGAAAGCTCGGACCATGGGCCAGCCAGGAAGGGTGGTCCTCACAGTGGTCATACACACAGGCAAAGAGGTCAGAGGGTCTTGTTCCAGCATCCTCTCCCCTCTGTAGTGCCACAGTCTTGATGCCATCCTGGCAAGATGTTGGATAGCCATTTTCATCTGTTCTCTTCAATGGAGATCCAGGTTGCAAAACCAGGATTTCTGCACATCCACTAACACAGCAAATGCCAATTCCAGTCATACTCCAGGATTTCTCTTCCCTACAAACGATTGGGGGCTGACTGAAAACTCGACTCTCTACATTGATAGAACAAGCACTCCAGTGGGGAACGTGGATGTACTAGCAAGCCGTGCACTGAAGCTGCATCTTGCAATGTGACAAGTGTTGTGCCCATCCCTGTGCCATGACATCATGAGAGCTTAACTGTACTCATTCACCTCCACGGAAGGAAACAAAAGTGCAAGCGAGGTGACTCCCACATCAAAGAGCCAGAGTCCACCTTGAGGGCAGAGCCTCACCCAGGACTGTCTGGCGCCAGCCCTGCCTCTCCACCATCCTGGAGCAGGACCCTCAGGAGAAGGAAGGAACTTGAGGCTTCAAGCCCCCAACTACATCTCCTTGGCCCCTTTGTGGTCTCTGGGCTCTATCTGATGATGGAGTGAGAATACTTGCCTTCCCTTACGGCTCAGTTCCTCTAGATGGATCCCAAGCTTCAGCAGTTCCTGCCTGTTCTGCCTCTGGGAATGGAAGCGAAGGACAACGTGGTGCCATCTGATCCCATCGGCAAGGAGTCCCCTGTCCCCTGGTCTGGTGCCAGACACGGGGCTTCGGCACTCCACCCTTTGAGGCAGCTGGCTTCTTTGGCCTTTTACCAACCTCCCCCATGCCCTGAACCTCCAACCATTTGCCTAGGGCCCCACTAGCCGACCTTGGCCTGTCTCTGGCCTCAGACAGGGCGCCAAAGCTGCTCCTGGACTTGGGCCAGGCCCACTCCCAAGCAGCCTCTCCCCAGCCATACTGGGGCCACTGAGACTAATAGGCTAGCCTGGTACCAAGGTTGTACTGAGTATTCCGAGAGATCAGCTGGGACTACAGGTGAGAAGTCCCCCACTCCAAAGGCTTTTTCAGTGTATCAGGATTCAGAACTGTCTTTGCTCCTGCTGCGGGCTGAACCTTTTTTACAGCCCCCTTTGCCACTTCCTTCTGCTTCCAGATAGTATGACAAGTTGACACCAGATTATTACATATTCTCTTTGTCTTCTCCTGAAGACCCCATGGGTAGAGGATCTCGCGCGGCCCCATTTTACAGATAAATAAACTGAGATCCAGACAAGAAATATCACTTCGGCTCCAAGCTGCTCTACAGCTAGCAAACTCCAGAGACAGAATTCAAGCCCATGCTGTTTCTGCGCAAGGCCCACAGTCACAGCCTCTCAGTAGCTGATTGACTATGCACAAATTGCTTTTCTTCTCTTGGCCTCAGTCCTCATCTGGGAAATGGGGACTGCAGCAGTACCCACTGATCAAGGTGTCTGTGAAAGGTCAGTAAACTGACCCACTATGTCAGGCCCAGGAGCAGAGCAGTTGTTTCTCAGTGTAGTTGGTGTTGGCACCAGTGTCCTTAGTAGTGACCAACTGTCTACACCCTTCCTACTTGGAGCACCCACGCCTTGCCCATTTGTGCCCACCTTCCTCTTCTGAGCTCAACCTCCTTTTCCTCACACTCACTGGCCCCTCAGTCTTCCTTTTCATCTCATCCATTTCACTTATATCAAAGCCCAGTGATGTCTGGAATCTAAATTCACTATCACCATCGTGTGCAAAGGTTACTAATTGTTATTATCTATCTATTATTAAAGTTCTCTGTAGAGATACCAAGGTGGCCACATGGTAGAGGGCCTTTTTTTGTTTTGTGTTTCTCTTGATATTGTAAATTCTTCCTTCCTTCCTTCCTTCCTTCCTTCCTTCCTTCCTTCCTTCCTTCCTTCCTCCCTTCTTTCCTTCCTTCCTTCCTCTCTCTCTCTCTCTCTCTCTCTCTCTCTCTCTCTCTCTCTCTCTCTCTCTTTCTTTCTTTCTTTCTTTTTTGAGGCTTTTCTGTGCTTTTTCCCTCCAACTAATTTAATACTACTAACCAGACTGGCTTATCTTACAAAAGTTAAATTATCCAAAGTGAGAAACTTTCCCTCGCCTCTGTAAAGCTTATACTGAAACCTTTTGTCCACAGACCCTAAATTTAAATGATAATCCTCCCAAGTTGAGGCTGTGTGACTCTAGACAACTTACTTAACATTTCTGTGATGTGCTTCCCTTTCCAACTAGCAAAGGAAGGTGGCAGAAAATATAGAACCCCATATAGGGAGTGGAGTGCTTTGCAGAGTTTGTGAGAGAATG
This sequence comes from Mus caroli, assembly GCF_978045245.1. NCBI lineage: Eukaryota > Metazoa > Chordata > Mammalia > Rodentia > Muridae > Mus > Mus caroli. Next base: position 13,904,575 of record NW_028227265.1, read on the forward strand.
GGGAGCCAGTGGCTGGCATACTGTTGATAACTTATTCAAAGATAAGACAAAATTTAACTGGAATAGAGTTAACAGACATGGGAAATATGGGGATGGGAAAGGAAATAAGAACATTGTGTTTAGCCAAATTCACCGTGTTAAATAAGACTCTGGACAGAAGTGGACCAGCCGTGAAGAATCAGCGCCACACTGTGTTCCCAGCCAGGAAGGACTTTAGAGGTCGCAGAGGGCAAGTCCACGCCCACTCTGAAGCTAGCCTTTCACTTCCTGGTGCTTTCCTTGCGAGTCATACGCAGCCTCCTTATAGAGTGGAGAGAAGAAAAGCTCAGAGTCCACACTCGCAGGCTAGAAGGTGGCATCACCTGTTGGTGTGTGTGTGTGTGTGTTAATAACCTTGCATTTATTCAGCCTCTCCCTGCAAGGCTCAGCAGCCCAGACTTTGTACAGGGGTGGGGTGTGGATATGGTGGCTTCTTTATTACCCTGGGGGTAGCTCAACTCCATTTCTCAACATTTATCCCCAATTATTTAAATTAATAATAATAATAAAAAGTTTGAAAGTCATTACCTATTAGTCTCACAAAAAGATGGCCAAGGCTAAGACATAGTTTAGAAGGCAGGACTTCTGGCTTCACTTCTCTGTAGGAGCATACAGTAGGTTGTGAGGGATGGCAGAGAGATTATGATGCTTTCCAAAGGGTCTGGACTCGATGCTTCCACACAGAGCCCATCTTCACCTGTTTTAGAGGTGAGGAAACCAGGGGAGTGGATGATCCATGAAAGAGAAGGATGTCCCGAAATGTAGGTTTGAGCTCCCATGCTGGGCTTTGAGCTATGAGCACAGATGGATTACTTCGTATGACCCTCCCAACGACCTTTTAGTCTTAGAGAGATGCTAAGATGTCAGGACAAACCAAGGTCATCAGTTAGCTAACCACAAGACAAGGAATAGCCAGGCCCCACATCACCACAAAGATGCCTTTCAGAGCGTGGCAGGAAGGGGAAGGTTGTGAGAGATGCAGCAGTAGACACAAAGGTTGGGGCTGTGTGATTGAAGACAAAGGGTGCCCAAGCCAACAAAGGTTCCTAGCACCTAGAAACAACAACAGAAAAGGCCAAGAAAGAAAGGTTTTTCTTCAGTGGTCCCAAAAGGAGAGCAGCTCCACAGTTGGTTAAACCAGCAGATGAGCTGCAGTTTAATAAGAATAGGATGCAATATTATTCCTACCATTCCACACTCAGGCCTGTTATTCAGGTTTATTCAGAGAGCTACAGAATTCCTGTAGTCTGGCAGGCAGAGGCTGCTCAAGTTTGGACGTCCTAAGGAAGCCTAGGAGGACTGTTCTGCTTGGAAGTGGGATTCACATCTAGCCACTCTGGCCCCAAGGATGCATAGAAGAGAAGTATTTTACTATCAGTTTCCATAGCCGCACCAGGAAGACTCCAGATGATACTGTGGCAGGGATGAGAGCCAGCAAGTCCCTGAGGGTCATAATTGTTACACTTGGTCATAATTGTTACACTTGGCCATCCCCTGGGCCAAGAGCCTGCCACACTAGCCTTCCTTCCCCTGGCCCTTTACAATTATTATTTTTTTCAACAAAAGCTACAATGTTAATAACCAGGCAGCTGGGTTTTTATTATTCATACTGATTTCTAAAAAGGAACATTCTGGCTTTAATTAGAGTGAAAAATATGAGTCGTAGAAATATTCAAATATCACATGGCGCCATTATTTACACCATTGATTCCAGCAGGCAGATAAACATAGTCAGATGTGTGCTCTGTGCTATTTAAAGAACAGAGCTGCCTTAATATGCTTCTAAATCGCTACACATGGATGAAGGCTGTAAAGAAGACTATGATGAGGATGCCAATGCATGTGTGGGAGAGACAGGTCCCAAAGAGATCCTAACCAAACATTTATTTTCATGCGGTGTCCTGTGTCAAACCCATGCCCCTGTGTGCTGGGATATTTGGTGAATGTCTATCCTCTTGGAGAATTACTTCACAAGGAGGTCAGAATTTGGGTTCATTTTAGAGATAGGTAGGTTGAGCTGCCCCCACCACCACCACCACTCTCTTGTGTATTTGAACATCTGGTCTACAGTTAGAGGTACAACCTTCAGATGGATAGCTGGCATAGGCTGGCCACAGAGTGTGGGTTTTGAAGTTTATACACACCTGAGCCTCTTGTTTCCTGTTCCTGCCTGTTGATGTGATATCACCAGCCACAATTCCCTTCCATCATAGATAGAGCCTCTTCTACCTGAGTGCCCTCCCTATGATGAACAGTATTCCCTTACACCATGAGCCAAATAGAAACAAACCCTTCTCCCTTAAGTTATTTCTACCAGGTATTTTGTCCCAACCATAAAAGAAACTAATCCAGAAGGCAGTGGAACAATCAGCATCTCCATCAGATTTGGAGACAAGGTTTCTCTCTCTCTCTCTGAACACCAAGTTTGCTAGTTTGGCTACACTGGCTGACCAGTGAGCCATGAAGATCTGTCTCTGCACAAATTGGGGTGCCACTCCCAGCTTTTGGTTAAACCCAGAGACCCTGAACTGAAGTCCTTATGCTTGTGCACCAAGATTTTTGCCCACTGAGTCATCTCTACACTCTCTATTCACCCATTTTAAAGATGTGAGGTATGTGAGGCCCACTGAGTCAGGATCAAACTGGAACATTCTAGAAACTCCTTTATCCATATAAGTAGCTTCCTAGTGGAATTTGTTTATGAATATAAAGAGATGTTTGTTTGTTTGTTTGTTTGTTTGTTTGTTTAAAGGAGAGTGTGTGGTGCCAACAAAAGTTGAATTCAGCTTTTGAATCCCCATCTTGTAGCTTCCAGGTCTTTGTCATGAAAATAAAAGTCCCTTGGCTGGGAGAACGCCCTTTTTTCTAGAGTACTGATCCTCTACTTGAATCCATTTAAACCCATGTTGGCTTTAAACATAGCAACCAATCATGGGCTCAGTACTTGTAGACCTCGGATAGCCCTGAGAGCAGGGTCTATATCTAAGCCTTCCATGGTTAACCTTCAATGTACCTTCATCCATTATGTGCCTAAGGGCACTCTCAGAGAGTGAGCTCTGGTCTCCTGGACAAGGGACTGGAGTCTTCTCTTCCTACATGCTGTAATGTAGCCAGTAGGTGGTGTTTAGTTGGCCACTAGGACCAGAAGAGCATGGTGGCTACTCGGATGTTCTACCTGACCCTTTTACCCCGACTATCGCAGTCCTTCCTGATAGCCTGCTTCATTCTCTCTCACTTTTACCACAACACCCCTAGCACACAGCACTATGACTTTCTTCTGGCTACTTTAACAAGAAATCATGAAAAGTTACTAACAGTGGAAAACAACATACACTGTTGCTTTCATAATCCAAGAGTCCCACATATGTGTGCGTATGTATATATGTGTGTGTGTGTAATGTATGTGTATATGTTTATATATGTATAGATAGATGTATATATATATATATATATATATATATATATATATATATATATGTATACACACACACACATAGTCCAGTCCCTGTCTTTGTGGTCACATGGCTTCCCACCTTCATACCTCTCTGTATAAGGTACAACTTTTTAAAAAATGGGCCCAGCTTTTGAATTAGGTCCAACCCACTCTAGTGTGATGCTACTATAATAATTATAACTTCAGAAAGTCCATTTTCAAATATTTTTTTCCTGTTCTTAGTGTCATGTCTTGAATGTGAAATGTCTTGCATAGACTCATGGGTTTGAACACTTGGTCTCCAGCTGATGGTGCAGTTTAGGGAAACTGGGAGCCTTTTAGGATATAGGGCCTCACTGGAGGATACAGGCCACTGCAAGGTAAGACTCAAGGGTTATAAGCCAGATTCTCTGATCCCTCTCTGTTTCCTGATTCTCCAGGAATGTGATACACTGTGCTGACAGTTCCCACTATCATGGATAAAAGTGAGCTACCCATCATACTTCCCCACCATGACCGATTGAATTCCCTGAGACCCTGATCTGAAATAAATGGTCCCTTCTTCGGGCTGCTTCTGTATGGTAATCTGTCCCATGACTAGAAGAGTAAAGAACACTCTTACATTTCAGGAGACAAGAATTTAGGGGAGACACTAGTTCACCCCAAAGCAAACTCACTCGGTTGGGAATCTTCAAAATCCCACACTGGATCATGTCACCACTCTATTGATATGCTTTCTTTTGTGCAATGGTGTTTGGAATAAAACCCAGTTCTTGGGCTAGAGAGCCAGTCCTGCTGCTAAGGGCACATACTGTTCTTATAAAGGACTCCAGTTTCATTGAGATCAGCCTTGCTGTGTGGCTCACCACCACTTTTAAGTTTCAAGAGGCTTACTAGACCCCTGGTCTCTGTCCACATCTGTATAGACAAATATATGATTTAGAAATACAAATAAATCTTTTAAAACTCCAACCTCTTTGCCAAGCCTACAGACTCTAATAGATTCAGGTGTGGACAGCAATCCCCAACCTTATCAGCCCAAAGTCCACCAGGACCTCGGCCCATGTGCTGGATTCCCATTATCAGGCCCACCTAACTGCCAGAGCCTAAGCCTCGTGTAATTCTTGGTTCAATTTTACATGGAGCAATAAACGGATTCAATAGGCATTTAGTAAATACCTACTGCATACATGGTTTGATGTTCCACGCTAAAGCTTAGGGAAGACTAGGACTAGGAGGTAGCTCCTGGTACCTCCTAGTACCACCGGAAGTAGCTCAGTGGTAGGCAACTTACCTGGCCTATCCAAGGCCCTGGATTCCACTCCAGTACGACAAAAATAAAATAAGGAAAACATGCATCCTATGTGGTTGGGGAGACATTTGAAACCAGATGATCAGAGTGTAGCCAGACAAAGCCAGTGAAAGATGCATGAGCTGAGGTCCCAGGAGGCCCAGAGGAGGAGGAAGCACTTTGGCCTATGGGACTAGGTGGAAGTGAGGGAGAGCCTCCCAGCAGAGCAGACTTCTGAACAGTCTGGAAGGAAGATTTTCTGTCTGACTCCGGGCTTCCAGGAATAGGAAGCCAATCATTACCGCAAGGAGCGCATGGAGGCTGCGCAGCAGCTCTAAGCGAGTCGGCCTCATCACCATCCCCATCTGATACCGCAACTCCGTTCCCTCTCCATTCTTGCTCGCTACCGCTTTCCATCAGTGACGCTTCGTGAGCATCCATGCAGAATGGACGGGGAGGAGCATGGGCTTGAACGTAGAAAACACTTCCTTTCAACATAAGCAGAGCAGCACAAACCCTCCTTCATCGTATTTATGTGAGGGGGAAATGAGGGTAAGCAGGTACTTCACTCCTCAGTACCTGCAGGGTTTAGTTCTAGGACCTCCATAGATCCCAACACCTACAAATACTAAAACTTATGCAAGACAGCATGGCCTCTGCACAGAACCTCTGCCCACCTCCTTCTTTACTTTAAACCACAACCAGGCTACTAGCAACAGCCATTACCATGTAGGTATCAGGCAGGTAGGAGCTTTACTGCATTGTCTGGGGGAATGTGTGTGTATGGTTAGTATATAGGTTACATTAGTTTTGTTTTGTCTCATTTTTGGAGCTGATCTCATGTAAGCTGGGTTGACTTCAAACTCACGATTTAGCGGAGGATGACCATCCTGTCCCTATGTCCCTTGTGCTGGCATCATGGGCACGCATGACTACACCCACTTTGCCCATCGCTCAGACTCAAAACCAGGGCTTTACATATGGTAGACAAGTTCTGTACTAACTCTCTGACATCTCTAGATGGCCTGTTACTAAGAAATATTTTTGAGAGGCTAGCAAAATGGCCAATCAGGGCATGACTTTAATCAGGGGAGAACTGACTTCTATAGTTACCTCTGAGCTCCACAAGAACCAGTAGCACATGTGGGCCCTGATACCTATAAAACACACAGACACAGAAACATACACGTGCACATACACACACACACACACACACACATACATGCATATGCATACACAATCACAGACACATACCAATTAACTAATTAAATGTGAAACGTTTAAAAAAATAGTTTTGATCCATTGAATCGTTCAGTTGAATCGTTGATATGGATGTGAATAGTCAATTCTCACATGTTTGGAGCTAGCTCCTTTAGATGCTAAAAAAACAAAACCAAAACAAAACAGGGCTTTGAACTGTGAGTGGAAGACAGCAGTGGAGTGCTTGCCTATCAAGACCAAGGTCCTGTGTTTGATCCCTAGAGCAGGAAAGGAAGGAAGGAAGGGAGGGAGGGAGGGAGGGAGGGAGGGAGGGAGGGAGGGAGGGAGGGAGGGAGGGAAGGTTGGTTGAATTTGCTGCCTAGGTCTTAAAGTTGTCTCTGGGTGGGTGGTCCTGGGGTCTAAGCGGACCCCTTGATCTAGATGGCTAGGTTATTGAGGAGAAAGCAGGTAAGAAGCAGGGTAGCAGAATCTTGGGCTGGAGATGAACCAGTCCCCCTAAAGAGATTAGTAGGCAAAGAAAACAGGCCCAGCACAGACAGAGTGCTTACTGAGCAGGAAGGTTTTCGGGGGCAGAAACCCCAGAAGACAAGGACTGTGACTTTCTGCACAATCCTTACCTGGGAGACTTAGGGGTCTGTCAGGCGAATGAAGCAGAAGGTGCCTAGCATCTCTGCAGCTTGTGGTGTTTCTGCCAGCTCAGAAGCAGCTGGGCCAGCCCTCTGTGTTTACCAGCCATCACTCTGGTCTCTGGAATCCCAGTGGGTGGAGAAGAGCCAGGCCCCCAGTGAGGTCACTGGGAGTCAAGCCTCCAGATCTAGATTAGACTCAATGGAAACCTTGCTTCAGACCAGCAAACCGTGTGTGTGTGTGTGTGTGTGTGTGTGTGTGTGTGTGTGTGTGTGTGTGTGTGCCAAAACAGATTGGCAGATTGGGAGAGGGATGGGAAATGACAAAAGCAAACTAATGTAAAGGAAGCAAGCACTGATAGGGTCTTGCCCATCCTCCCATCCTTTCTACATAGATTTCCTGCCAGGGGACACTGAGCAAAGGGAATGAATGCTCTACCCTTGAAGTTGGAGCAGACAGTGGTCCTGGAGAGAAGGAGAAGAACAATGAATAATCACTTCCTGGAAGACAGTCTTTTAATTGTTCTCTTAAGAGAAGGCATGGGGCTGCTAGGGGAGGGCCAGTACACAGTTATTGGGGTGTCCCCGATGGTTCAACCCATTGAGAAGCAGAGGAAATCCCCAGCCTCAGGCAAAGACCACAGCAGGAAAAGTTCTGAGCCTTCTTGGAGCTGATGCCTGGGAGGTAGCTTCAGAATCGTGGGCCTGCCAGGGTGGAGTAGGGGAAGGTTGTTTTCTTTCATCTTTATCTTCATTCCATCTGTGGCAGTTACTTAGCATGGGTGGCTTAGGGTGAGCATCGGGCAAGCGCTCCTGTCCCCATGCACGGACCCCACAAAACTTGCATCCCACATCACTGTAAATTCCTCATCAGTGAATATTGTAAAGCCTGCCTGGGCTAACCACATAGCTTAAGTGAGGTCATATATGAAACCCTGTAACCAGGGTAGGTAGGTAGCTAATGAGCCTCCGTTTATCCACTTCCTTCTTTCTCCTCCTTCTTCTCTTCCTCTCTTTCCCATTCTCCTCTTCGTCCTCCTTCATCTCCCCCTTTCTTCCTTCTTCTCCTCTTCCACATTTTCCTACTCTTCCTCTTCCTTATCCTTGGCCTGCCCTCTTCTTCCTTCTCCCCACCCTTCTTCCTCCTCCTCTTCCTCCTTCCCAACTTTCTCTTCCTCCTCCTCCCCATACTCCAATTTGCTCTCTTCCTTCTATTCTTTCTCCTCCTCCTCTTCCTCTCCTACTTCTTTCTTTTCCCTGACCTTCCCCTCCTCTCCTCCTCATCTTTCTCTTCTTCTCTCTCATAGCCTCTTCAATTTCCTCCTTCTCTTTCTCTTCTTTCTGTCCTCCTCTCTTTCCTTCTTCCTCCTCCTCTCCCTCCACCCCCTCCCCTCCCTCTCCTCCTCCTCCTCCTCCTCCTTCTCTGTTCTTCCCCATCCCTTTCCTTCTCTCTATCCCTCTACTCTCTTCTCTCCCATCTTTCCTCTCTCTTCTTTCTCCCCTTCCCCATTCTGCCTATCTTCCCTTTATTATTTCTCAAGTTGCCTTTGCTTCGTGGCTGGGAGACGGGGACACATTAGCTTTGTCATGAACCCTAGGGAACTAAGTGATACAAGGTGCTTTGATCCAAGAGCCCTTCCTGGAGGTGGAAGTTGCCTGGGAACAAGGGGCCCCCCCTAGGGACTGGAGGGGAGCTGCACCTGGAGAGTGGGTGAGCCCACATTCAGGGCACCCCATTTTACTTTATGCCCTACTTTCTTCGTGGTCTAACCACAGATGCTTCCTTCAATCTCATATTTGAAAAATCTGCCCCTGGTTTTCATACCATTTCCTGCCATCTCTTCGCTGTAATCTCAACTGCCACAATATAAGACCTTAGAAAAAATGGCAAGAAAGCTGTCCTGGCTGAGCCAGTTGCCTGTCTTTTGATGATCATGGGGCAAGTGGTATGCCCCTCAGCGTGTGCTGCAATGTAAGGACAATGACAGAGACAGCACAACGACCACAGTAGGTTCACCGACTCACTGGGCATCCTTCAAAATGTTCTCCATCTCTTATTCCATTCTGCTACCCAAAGAAGAAGAAGCTGGGGGCAGAGAGACACTAGGCAGATCATTCAAACAGGGTTTCAGGGCCAGAATCGGAACCCAATTGGCTCAAGAACGGGGACACAGAGTAACGAGCAGCCCTAGAGGAACTTGACTCTTTTCCTCAGCTAAGCCACAGAGAACAAGAAGGAGAGAGGCAAAAGTCATTGCTAAGCTGAAACCCAGCAGCAGCACCTGGGCAATGCAGAACAAATGCAGTTCCCAAGATCTGAGGCACAGTAGCCCAGAAATGCCCACCTGATAATAATCTCTGGACTTTTTAGAGTAAGCGAACCCTTCACTCTTCCAACCTGAAACAGCCTCAAGTCCTGCTTATCAGATGTCCATACAGAACAAGGACAGCTCATTTCTTTGGACCTGTCCTATCTCCCAGATCTGCAGGCCGTTTTTAAGCCTGGCATCTGGCTCCGGGTTTCTAAAGGAGAGGCAGCTCCATAGCCAAGTTTCAGAAATCTACAACTCAGAGCAGCAAGCACCACTCCAGAGTCCCTACACCGGCTCCAGGCCAGGGTTTTCATAATTGGTTTTCAGAACAGCCCGTCCATGATGTGTAATTGTTAGCAGTTGTAAAAAGATAACTCACATTTTTTAAAAGCTTAAAGCTTGCTCTGTGCAGATAAAAACTGTGACAAATTATATTCCGAAATATCATAAAAGTAGAGAGAGACATGTTAATAACCAAAGGTGGCATTTCATTTAGAGGTCAGCCAGAGCTATTAAAGTACTCCTGAATCGCCAGCTTTGGCAGTTGCGATTTGACCAAATCACTTATCTCCTCCGGACCATACCTAAGCATCTCCCTCAGTAAAAAAAAAAATAATAACAATAATAATAATCCACAGACAGTAATGCGGGAGGTCAAGGAAAGCGGTGGAGAAAAGCAATATGGCCCAAATAAACCCAGCTCCCAGCTAGAATCCACCAAGGCCACTCAGTGCTTCAGTACACACTGTGTCTCCCCACATTCCACATTAAGGGGTGTGCTCATATGCATGCCCATTAACAACCAAGTTCAGATGTGTGTGTGTGTGTGTGTGTCTGTGTGGGCACACACAAACACACACAGGTGCACATACTTATATGCCGTATGATGTAGGCAGTTAAAGAATATTCTGGAAACATGGGACAGCTCTACAGAGACAAGCCAACCTAAACTGATATGGGGTAGAGAGGATGTCTCATTTTCCCAAACTGAAAAAAATCTTTTTCTTCTTAGACAGAAGCAGGGTCAGAAGGAGGTGTCGAGGGTTTTGAAGCAGTGGCTGTAGATAGCATGAATGAGTACTGGGTACTGATTATTTGAAAATCAAATGAGCTGAGCTGTGGACTGGACTCTCGTACGGCCAGAATGTAATGGTCCACACAGGCTCATTAGTTTGGTCCCCAGCTTATGGTTGTGTTTTAGAAGGTTATGAATATTTGAAGCAGGAGGAAAGTCTAGAAGAAGTGAGTCACTTGAGGGGGATCTTTACAGCTTTTAGGCTAGCCCTGCTTCCTACCTGTGTACACTCATATCTCTTGGAAAAAGATGGAGGCCGAGAATCAGATTGACAGAATTCTAGCTCTACAGTGTTTTAATGGCTATCCCCTACCACCAAGGAAGCCTTTCAACTACCCTGGGCCTCTCTTACTCAGTTTTCCCATTCATAAAATGGGCAGATCTCGCCCACTGTGAAGATGAGTTTGAGATAATATTATCCCAGTGCTGGTGCAGGCACCCACCATGTTCCACTTGTCCTCTTTCTTCAAAATGTTTAGGACGTTCTAGAAGGCCTCTGTGTCCTGTCCAGATCAGCAGATTTCAGTCACTTTTTTTTTAATGTATTTCTTTTATTTGGCTATTGGTTCTTAGAAATAGACAAGAAAAGGGCAACAAAGGCTAAAAAGACAGGGACCCACGCTCTGGGAGGCAGCTTGCCTACAGATGCTTAGTATTTTTTTTTAATATGCACCTGAGAAAAGGGGAAAGCAAAAAGGGAAGCAGCCTCTCCATGATGGGGTTAAAGTCGCTTGAGACCTGTGCAAGGTGACTTGTGTGTTGGGAATCCTCTGTCTGTACACAGTGTGTTATGATAGGAAACTGTCTTAGTTAGAGTTTCACGCAAGTTGGGGAAGGAAAGTGTTTATTCAACTTATACTTCCACACTATGGTTCATCATCAAGGGAAGTCAGGACAAGAACTCAAACTGAGCAGGAACTGGAGGCAGGAGCTGATGCAGAGGCTATGGAGGGATGCTGCCCTCTGGTTTGCTTCCCCTGACTTTCTCACCTTGCTTTCTTATAGAACCCAGGACTACCAGCCCAGAGATGGCACCACTCACAATGGGCCCTCCACCAGTGATCACTAATTGAGAAAATGCCTTACAGCTGGATCTCATAGAGGCATCTTCTCAACGGAGGCTCCTTCCTCTCTGAGGACTCTAGTTTGTGTCAAATTGACATAAAAACCAGCTAGTACAGAAGCCCAGCTCATAGCAGACATTTGGTTTCTTAAACATCTCCCCAAACAGATTTTTTTTATAATGTTGAAATCTTAGTAACCACGAAATGCGAGCTTTCTGCAAATGTTCTAAAATTCATGTTATTTATCCATAGGCTAGACATAGGGAAATGTAGCTGGGTTTTTATGCCATTATAAATGAGAATAATTATGCATTTATTTGTTTGTTTGTTTGTTTGTTTGTTTGTTTGAGTTCTTCATAGACTTTCTATGCCACCCAAAGTATGAGAATGAAGAAAGAAATAGAAGAAAAGTAGCTCAGTGCTGTATCTGAGATGGCTCAGTTCACAGATCTGGGTAGGATATTGCAGCAGCACTTGGGGCAGGAGCACTTGGGGCATTTTGACTTGACCCACTTGTAACGAATTATTGCCATTTTTTTTGCTTTTTAATTTATAATCTATTAACTAATGTTTGGAGAGAGTTACTTAAAAAAAAACACTCTCCTCTTTTGAGAAATTCAAGTAGTAAGAAATGACTTAGCTGTTTTCACTGAGCCCTAAAGTGGTAAAGATGGTCTGTTCTTGTTCTTTACCACTCTTAAGCATTAGCCTTTCATTTAGATTACCAGAACTACTTAAAAGCAGCAAGGATTGGGAACAGCTCTCAAATATTTTGATACAGTCATTCGTTTTGCTCTATTAAGCATGTTGTCCTCCTCAACAGTCTGGGCATATACAGTTGATCAATAAATACCCATTACCATGTCCTTGTAAAAAAAATGCACATGCACAGAACACACACACACACACATACACACACACACACACACACACACACACACACTTACCACCATTCAGCCCAGAGCAGACTGCCTTGCTCACCTTACCCAACATGCATTGACTATTCATGTTTACTGATGGACTCTACCGAGCAATACCAGGATGACACGAATAACTTCCCACTGGGACTCATGCTCTGACCTGCTGGGTTTTTTTGTTTTTGTTTTTGTTTTGTTTTGTTTTTTTCTTTCTCCTTTAATAGTGGATGTTGGAATCTTAAGGGTGGATTTCCATCTATTAAGCAAGGATATAAATAGATATCAAAAAAAGCCTCTCCTGGTCCGTGGTGCATTAACATGATTTTCTAGTCCTTAGACATGCTTATGGGAGGGTTGAAGAGGGCAAAAATGTGGGATGAGGCTGAACAAATGCTTAGCACCAGCCAGGATCCATTTGCGGAAGGCACCCGCCATTGGGGGCAGGGAGCAAGTCCACTGAGAGAAGAGTTTCCTACCATTGCAATGTGCTGCAGGCTCCTGGCAAGGGTACAAGAGACTTTGCTTTATGTAAGATACTACCAATAACAAGACCAAAACAGCCTGTAAAAGTTTTTACAGTCGATAATTCATTCTGGAACATTCTACACTTGAAGCCTGGGAAGGGAATGGCACTTATGAGAGGCTCAACAATGTGAAATCTAAGCTTGTGTATCACAGTTTCTACGTGACCGAGAAAGCTGCCCGGGCTGAGCCCAGCTTCAGTTTCCTTCGCTGTATAACTGAGTAACACAGCCAGGTTGGGTTTTTCTATTTATGAAAACTTACAATAAATGTTCGCTGGGATTGAAAGACTCTCTTCTTGCACTGACGGTGACTTGACGACTACCCTGAGGGTCTCCCCCTGTATTTCACCTTCTGAGAGAGGCATCTGTGGCCCATTTCCTGACTGTAAAATCTTCTCTTTAACTCTCCTTCCATTTCTGATCCTCTCTGTCATCATGCTTCATCTTTTGTGATTGTAGGTTGTGTACAGACTATGCCTGTGTGTACAATACTATGTTTCCTTATCTACTTGCTTTCTTCTTCCTAAAGGTAGGCTCACACCTCCACAACTCACAGTCTGATGATATTTCTACTAGGTATTGAGAAAATCACCAATAAATCAATCAATGAACATCTTATTTCTTAAAATCACATTAAGAAGGATCAGTGACATGGCTCAGAAGATTAAAATGCTTGCCGCCAAGCCTGACAAACTGGATTAGATTCCCAGGACACACACTGTTGGAGGAAAGAACCTATCTCTCCAAGTTTTCCTCAGAACTCCACATGGTATGACATGTATACACACACACACACAGACCCACACACACACATATGTAAAAAAGTCGAAAATCAATTAAAATAAAACCTCAGGAACAGAGCAGACAAAGTATAACTTTATGATTTAAGTAGGCACTTGCAAATATCTGTGTAGATTGCTTCATTTTGCTTTCAATCTTTTTCTTTCCTTACAAGAAAAAAAAAACAGAATTTAAACTTGTGGGAAAGCAGTGGGTTTCTATGCATAAAAGCAGAATGCATTTTAAACTTCTCTTGGGCAGAGGCAATTTTGAAGAATTGGTAGTCTGTTAATCACTACGGTTGCTATGACCGATAAGCAATTCTACTCCCTTCATAAGTTAAATTGATTCATACACATTGGCAAGTTAGCTATTTCCCTCAAAGGGAGTTGCATTTATTTGGGCTGTATATTAATATCTTATTATCCTTTCTATGCACCTGTGACATGATCATTATTTCATCTCCTGTGTTTATTAGAATAAATGCTTTCAGATGTGGTATTGAAAAAGAACCTACCTATACTTAGCAATTTTTCTAGGCAGGCAAGTGTAAAATCTCCCTTTGGCCCATGGCTGTAGCTGTTCTCTGCTGACCCTTTGCAGCTCATCAGTTGCCAAAGATTGTCCCCCAGCAGCCCTCAGAAAAGCCACACTTTTTAACTACAATGTCAGGACATTGTTCAGTCATTCCTTCTGCCTTTGTGCATAAAGTTAGATTTGCCTTAGAACTTTACTCACAAAATCTGCTATTTCTGAGGAACAACTGGTCGACCCCTGCCTGCAATTGTGTTCAAGTGCTGTCTTATAATTGGGTCATATTTACTGTTGGACCTTGAGGAAAATGAAGAGTGGACAACTGGAATCTAGACGGGTCTACAGAAGGTGAGAACATAGAAATAAGGTTGTTATTGGATCTAGTTAAGCCTAAGGCTAGAGTCCAACACAAAGAAATCACAAGTCTGCCTTCAAGCTCCTAGACGGTAATGTTTTTCTGAAGTTATGTGAAGAAGTTATGTGAAGAGGGAGCAGAAAAGTAGGTTCCCTCTTCACATAACCATTCTTAAAGTCTATCCAGGCACATGAGTTTACATGAGCTCTCAGGCCGGCCGACCCATCCTCATTCTCCCCGTTCTCATCCTTTGGGTTTCCTCTTCTTTATCAGCCTTCTGACTCAGTTCTGATTCATGTGTCTTCCATGGTTACCCACATGTACATGCACATGCTAATGTGCACGCACACACATATACTCACATGTCCTTTGATCTATGTGTTCAAGTCAACAGAATGAGGTCACATGCAATTTGGACAAAGCCTGGGGGGAATGGAGAAAGCAAGTGAGTTAAACTGTCTAAATTTTCATAAACCTCACTGCCCTTGTATCAACAGTGACACTTATTCAGGATGCACTGTATTTGGGGGTCTCTCCTATATATGAATGATTAAAAATATAGCCAAATTTAATTTTTATTTAAATTTATTAAAATTAAACTTAGCTTAAAATCGCATTTCTCAGTTTAGTAGCCATATGTATGCATTTGCTTGATGGGCTTGTGTATCCACATCCAACAGTGTACATATAGGACATTTGCAACTTTATGGAATAGTTTGCTGTGTAGAGCTGACATAAAGGTCTAAGCCTATGTGTTCTGCATTAGATCTGTCAGAGGAAGCAAGAGGAGAGAATGTTAGTACTGTGTTGTGGTTGTTTTGAGGTCTCCTAGCAGGATTAGAGATTCATTTACCAAATGAAATTCCCACTTGCTCTGGAAGGAAAATGGTTATATTGTGTCTGAGAGAGAAGAAAAGAAATTCGTCTGACATGTTGATATTCTAGGTTGGTGACTTTGCTTGTGGCATTTTGGAACACGGATCAGAATCAGGGAAGTGTCACCCTAGTTGAAAGCTTCCCTGTAGGGAACCTCTCAGTCTGACCTAAAGTAAGTGGAAGAGACAGGGTGAGAGAAAGAGGAGTAGGGGAGGGTGTGTAATAAATGGCGCCCTGTCATATCACACTTGACATCTCTACAGGAAAAAGGGGCTGTGGAGCCATATGTGGGTTAAGCAAGGAAGTTCAAATCTTTCTCTCATCTTCATCTTGTGTCTCAAGGTTCAGTTTGAATGCAGGAACTCTGAGTTCAATTGAAATGTATCCAATCTGTGGAGTAACATGCTAGTCAAGGCAATGTGTTCTAACGTGAAGTGCACCCATTTTGGGACTTCCAAGTATCTGGGAAGGAACAGGGACAAGAAGAGTCCACTCCAAGACAAGAGGGCCTTGGATGGTCATGTGAAATTCCCTGACACTGTGCTCAGACAGAATGACAATATTCAGACACCTGACTGACTTCCCTCTGTTAGCCTCCAGGATCTCTCATCCAAGCAGATTGCTTGTTCCTAGTACTCAGCCAAGAGAACCTCAGCTCTCTGTATGGCACCGCTCACTCTCTCTGTGCACCGCAGTGTTCACTCTTCTCTGGAGTGCATTTTTTCTCCATTTATATTTTCCCAGAGTAACTTCACATCGCAAGCACACTTATCTGTTCTTCACATCAGCCTTAAAGATTGGGAGTATGGATCTGTTTTCCAGACCGACCGTCTGACTGTCTGACCTACGCTTGTTCACTCTCACAGAAAGGCATAATGTGACCCTTGTTAAAACCACAATTAGTCTAAGCCCTTTACAGGAAATATCGGTTTGGTAAGACGAGAGATATCGTTAATAGGAAGTCACGTGCTTGGTAGGGAGAGCAGGCACAAGCAGTCGGATGTACACAATTTCTTCTTATCATTGATCTCCTGCTGCAGCTGCTAGCTAATGAATGCAGGTTCGTGGGCACACGTGCCCTCTCTGCTGTGCCGAGAGGCCCCAGTGGGGGGTGACCCCACAAGCTCTTTAGGCCTGACATCTTCAGGGTTGCAGCTCTGATCCCAGGCATGGGAGGCTTTGCAGACACTTCCTATCACCTTCAGACAGACCACACTAGAAAGCCAACTTCCCTATTATCCCCAAGGCGGCCACCCTGTAGATGAATAACGAATCAAAGTCATATAAAAGTGGTGGAGCCAATGGTTTCTATTTTGGAATAGAAGTAGTCAGTAGTTCTGACCCATAATAGCAGTGACATTTTGGCCTCAGTCTTCTTTTCTGTACAGTGGGTGATACATCTTGGAAGCAGTAAATTTAAAGTCACTAGTCTGTAGAGCAGTGGACAAGTTACAGGCCATATGTTGGTTATTCTTTTGTAAGCAGACCAGTTAAGACACATATCATAAAACACAAGGATGGGAAGATGATGTTACCGCCCTAAATGCTAGGAATGGAAATGGCCTATGCTGTGTATTCTGCAGACCGGACACTGATACCTGTACCCCAGTGTATCAGGAGGAATGAGTGAGGTCATGTCAGCATGATTTTTTGGCACCTAAGAAGCTGTCATGTCATCCCCATTCTAACTTCCACCCTTCCTTGATGGCCAGGAACACCTTGGACACAGTAATATTCTTGTGTTTAGAGAAAGAGAACCCAAGGACTCACCCACAGTGCACAAGAGGAGGTCAGAGGACAATTTTGCAAGAGTTGATACTCTCCTTCAACTATGTGGGTACTGGGGACTGAACTCATGTCATCCAACTTGGCTGTAAATGCCTTTGTCCCCTGAGCCATTTCTCCTGCTTAAGACCAGGGCTTTATAACATGGAGTTGTTTGTTATCCATAGTGTATCAGATATTGAAAACCCCAAAGCAGGTCCTCTCTACGCCTAAAAATGAAAAAGGAAGATATGCACAAGAACTTCCTCTTTGGATGAATTTATTTTACTTATCTAAAGCAATGTGTCTCATTTTTTTTCCTTTTATTTATTCTTTTGTCTATTTTTTATTCATTTCTTGGTTTGGGGGTTGGTTGTTGTTTGAGACAGGGTTTCTCTGTATAACCCTGGCTGTCCTAGAACTCACTCTGTAGACCAGTCTGGCCTAGAAGTCAGAGATCTGTCTGCCTCTGCTTCCCAAGTGCTGGGAATAAAGAAGTGTACTCCCATGCCCAGCCTAGCAATGTGTTGTTTTTAAGTACAGTAAATTGCTTAATAAAAAGACATTTAAATGATATTTTAACTTGAAGACCAGAAAAAAAACATAATTTTATAGGGTTTCCTAGCTTGGGTTAGTATGTTCATATTCAAAAGCAGCTTGTGTGTGTGTGTGTGTGTGTGTGTGTGTGTGTGTGTGAGAGAGAGAGAGAGAGAGAGAGAGAGAGAGAGAGTCTGTCTGTCATCTGTCTGTCTGTGTGGGGTGCATGTGTGTCTATGTGTGTGCATGTCTATGTGTGTTCATTTGTGTGCATGTATGTGTGTTTATGTGGGTGAGTGTATGTACACATGTGTGTGGTTATATGTGCATAGATATGTGTACATAAGTGCATGTTTGTGCAAACTTGCTACTTCTGTGTGTCCCCTGTTCCTGTCTAAGTCTTAGAAATAATTTGAAATGGGCTAGGGAGAAGACTCAGTTGCTGAAGTGCCTGCTATGTAAGTATGAGGACCCGAGAGTTCAGATGCCCCAACCCCCACATAAAAACTAACGATGAAGGTGTGTGTTTATTACCCTAGTAACAGAGTGGGGCATATAGAGGTATAAACTCTGTCTCAAAAAAATAAGATTGAGAGAGACAGTTACCCAATATTGATCTCTAGCCTCCATGTACACACACATACACACCAAATAAAATAAAAATAGAAATTTTTAAATTAAAAACATAAAAAGAAATGTTTGGCCACACAGTTCCACTCTGGCAACTTGTGCATAAATGGGACACTAGGACACACTAGTGAAGTGAGCTTTCTTTAGACTGCAGAAGAGCTGGGTAAATATCTAACCACATAGCTCCCCCATTTCAGTGTCACAGCAGGCATTACTAGTGGTATAGGACACTCAGAGCTTTCAGTACAATTCTTCAGACAGACACAACCGATCCAGAAAAGCAGAGAAGCTAGATGAGCCCCCATTTCCTTTCACGAAGCTGGGAGAAAGTTTGTGGGCCAAGTCCACGACCCGGAGACGATCTTGCTCAAATTAGCTTCAAATTGCTTTGCTCCAAGCAGAAGCTGAATCTCAAAAAGCTTTGCAAAGAGAAAATTGTATTCTTGGGACAGAACTGGGTAATTGTCCTGAGAGAAGACTCTATTTTCTTATTCTTGTCCAAATAAGAACAGGCACTGAGTGTTTAAAGGAACACTTGGAAAATGTATACAAATTCATTGAATAATTCCATTTATGAGATGTTGAACTGCAGCAAGACAGTGTTGCTTGGGATTCTTCTAAAGTGAAAAGTGCTCACTGTAAGAGTGTGAAGAGCAAGCTGGGCGTTGTGGAGCACTCCTTTAACCCCAGCACTAGAGAGGAAGAGGCAGGCGGATTTCTGAGTTCAAGGCCAGCCTGGTCTACAAAGTGAGTTCCAGGACAGCCAGGGCTATAAAGAGAAACCCTGTCTTGAAAAACCAAAAAAAAAAAAAAAAAAAAAAAAAAGCAAGAAAAGAAAAGAAAAAGAAACAGTGTGAAGAGCACTAGCAATGGTAATCCGATGGGGGCTGGAGAGATGACTCGGTGGTTTTAACCTATGCCTCCAAGGGGCCTGAGTTCAGCCCACATTTGGTGACTTACAACTGCCTGTAACTCCAGAGCCAAGGGCTCCGATACCCTATTGAGGCCTCCAACATACCTGCACTTGTGTGTACATATGCATTCAGGTACATATATCATTAAAAAATAAATCTTTCCAAAATTATTTTAATAATTGAAATACTCAACAATAAGAAAAGAGGTCAATGTTAATGTTTAATGTTTTTGGTAAGTAAAGTTTGTGTGTGTGTTATGTGGTGTGAGTATGTTCGAAGGCATATGTGAGGGTGCATGTACATATGTGGTGGTAGGGGACACATGTAGCAGTGTATGTGTGGAGGTATGTTGTACATGGTGCATGTGTGGGGTGTGTATAGTGTATATGTGGTGTGTGTGTGTGTGTGTGTGTGTTGTGTGTGGACACATGAAGTCATATGTGTGTGGAGGTCACAGGTTGTTGTTACATGTCTTCCCAGGCATTCTCTACTTTATTTACCAAGATAGGATCTCTCTTTCAACCTCCAAGACCACCAGTTCCACTAGTGTAACTGGCCAGCTTGACCAGGGAATCCCTCATTCCTTTTTCCTGATCGCTGGAATTGAGGTTGGGCAGCCATGCCTGCATGACTCTTATGTGAGAACTAGGGATCCAAACTCCACTCCTGAGGCACAGGATGATCATTTTGTTCAAGGAGCCTTCTCACCTGCCCCTTCCACTGGGCTTATGCAGCAACTGAAGCAAATGTTTATGAAATATATGCACGACAGATGAATGCAAAAATATTTGAGGGAGATAAACATATTTACAACTGTGACATCTCAAGATGGTCACATTGGGAGTGAATATTTATTTTTTCCATTACTGGTGTTGCTATTTTTAATAATGTGTGATCACTTTTCATTAAAATTGCTCCTGAGGTATAACACATACAGAAAATTCTCAGACCACAAGCAAAAAAGGAAAAAAAGAAAGAAAGAAAACTCAATGAATTTTAATAGTATGAATACATGTTAATGTTCCTGATTAAAGTACACAGCAACTTGGGCACTTCATCTTGTTGAGCTTTTTGAGTTCAGTGGACTGTATCTTGGGTATTCTGTACATTTTTTGTTTGTTTGTTTGTTTGTTTTATGGCTAATATCCACTTATTAGTGAGTACATACCACACACGTCCTTTTGGTTCTGAGTTACCTCACTCAGGATGATATTTTCTAGTTCCATCCTTTTGCCTGCAAAACTCAGGATGTCCTCATTCTTAATAGCTGAATAGTACTCCATTGTGTAAATGAGCCACATTTTCTGTATCCATTCACCTCAATCCCACTTGGGAGAGAGAAGAAATCAATCACAAGTGGGGAGAGAGGGAAGGACCTACCTGGAAGGGAAAGTGGATGGGGTTGGGATGAGGTAGTGGGGGGGGGGGGCAGGGGGAGAGGGAAACCTGATCTGGTATTGGGTGAGGGAAAAGGACTGAAGTCCTGAGGACCAGAAGAAAGAATGCAAACAGGCAGCCTCAGGAAATAGGATGTTGAGGAACCCCCCAGAATGCACCAGAGACCTGGGAGGGGAGAGACTCCCAAGGACTCAAAGGGAGGAACCTTAGATGAAACACCCAACAGTAGGAAAAGGGAACTTATAGAGCCCATCTCCAGCAGGAAGACAGGACATCAAGTGAGGGATGGGGTGGCCATCCCACAGTCATGACTGACTCATAATTGCTCCTGTCTAAAAGAATTACAGGGATGGAAATGGAGAAAAGCCTGAGGAAATGAAGGTCTAGCAACAGACCCAAAGTGGAATCCAGCTCTAGGGGAGGTCCCAATGCCTGACACTATTACTGAGGCTATGGAGGGCTCACAAAAAGGAATCTGTCATGACTGCCCTCTGAAAGACCCAACAAGCAGCTGAAAGAGTCAGATGCAGATATTTGCACCCAAACAATTGACAGAAGCAGCTGACCCTTGTTGAATTAGAGAAGGTTGAAAGAAGCTGAGGAGAAGGGCAAACCTGTAGGAGGACTAGCAGTGTCAATTAATCTGTACCTCTGAGATCTCTCAAACACTGGACCACCAAACAGACAGCATACACCAGCTGAAATGAGGCCCCCAACACATATACAGTAGAGGACTTCTGGGTCTGTGGTCATTCAGAGATGATGCACCTAACCCTCAAGAGACTAGAGGCCCCAGGGAGTTTGGAGGTCAGATGGAGTGGAGGCCATCCATGTGGAGACACGGGGGTGGAAAGGAGGTGTGGGATGTGGAGCAGTAGGAGGTAGACAGGGGGGGGATGAAATATGGAGTATAAAAAATAAATTAAAAATAAAATTAAAAAAAATACACAGCAACTTCCCTTTGCCAATACTGTTTTGAATTTTATAACAGAGCAAAGTTTAACCACTTTGATTCTATTGGCTTCTTATTATCAATATGGTGATTCCAAGATCCAGCCATGTAGTTACATTTAGTTCCAATAGACTTGAAATTGCTGTATAGCACTCCATCTCCTGGCGATTACATTATTTGGTTTGATGGATTTTTCCATTTCTGAAACTTTCTGGTTGTAAATAAAACCGGCAGTTGCCAATGGAAGCTCATGCCTGCAATCTCTCTCCTGGAGAGCATGAAGGCAGGAGTGTCGCCATGAGTTTGAGGGAAATCCAGATCTACACAGTGCGTTACAGACTGAGGTTATAGCAAAGGAACCAAAAGAACGCAAGGGAAGACAAAGAAAAAAGGGGTGAGGGGTGAGGGAGGAGGGAGGAAGGAAGGGAAGGAGGGAGAAAGAAGGAAGGAAGGAAGGAAGGAAGGAAGGAAGGAAGGAAGGAAGGAGGGAAGGAAGGAAAGGAGGAAAGGAAGAGGAAAGGAGAGAGAAAGGAAGGAAGAAGAGAAGGAAAGAAGGGAGGAAGGAAGCAAGAAAGGAATGAAGGAAAGGAGGGAGGAAGGAAAGGAGGGAGGGATAAAGGAAGCAAGGAAGCAAGGAAGGAAGGGAGGAAGGAAGGAAGGAGGGAAGGAAGGAAGGAAGGAAGGAAGGAAGGAAGGAAGGAAGGAAGGAAGGAAATCAGCTAATGCAAAGCAATCTAAGAAGGAAGTCTGAACACACATAAGGCAGAGGCTTCCCTCCTGCCTTCTTCTTCCCCCTCTCACGGACACTCAGAGGAGCTACTGACTCACTGCTCTCCCAGGCAAGGTCAATGCTTTGAAAGCTCTTTGTTGACAGGATCCAAGACTGCCTTGCTCTCCATTCTGAAAGATTCCTTGTTAACCCTCATCCCTTCCCCCACATCTCTAGCAAGGCATTTGCTAGCTTCAGGATCTGCTCATGTTTACATGATTGTTTATGAAATCCCTCATCTCCACCTACTCTCAGTTTTATGCTCCTGGCATCTTCTCCTGCATTCCCCGAGAGTACACTGGGATGTCAAAAGGCACCAAGATAGACATGCAGGTGATTTTTAGGTGTAAACTATAGATTGTGTTTTCTGGTCTATAAACTTCAGCGGACCCAACTGCGGTGGGGTGCCCTAATAATTCCTTCCTGGCTGTGATACTCATATAGTAAAGAATATTATCATCATGATTAGCATCTTCATCATTATCACTACTACCACCACCATCATCACCACCACCATCACCACTACCATCTTCATTTTCACCACCATCATCGCCATCATCTTAATTATTACTATCACCACCATCATTACCATAATCTTCTTTGCCATTTTCCCTTTTCCATCTTCTCCTCTTCATCATCATTCTTCCTTATGGTTGTCACCACCACCACCATCGTCGTCGTCATCATCATTGTCATCATAACCATCATCACCATCGTGATGCCCCCTGAGAGATGGCATCACCCTGATTTCTGAGAATCCAGTTCCTCTCACAAAGTACCTTGGCATCTTCTACCTCGAAGATGGTACCTAATGGTGAGATAAATATGGTCTTTAGGAAGAGGAGAGGGATAAAACCTCTGTTCACAGCCTTGAGCTCTAAAGATCCTTGCCTACCAATCACAGGGTTTCCCGACTCACCTTGAGGCCCCAAACCCCACCTGCTGTCTGAATGTGGTGGAACACAGCTGTAATTCCAGCATTGGGGAGGCTGATGCAGGTAGATTTTTACTTTGAGGCTAGCCTAAGCTAAAAAGGAAGAGCCTGTCTCAAAAATATCAAACAATAAAACCTCTCCTGCTAGTGTCTGACTTTTCATACTAGATCAGATTCCATTACTTTATATATACCTCCCTTCCTTCCTTCCTTCCTTCCTTCCTTCCTTCCTTCTTTCCTTCCTTCCTTCCTTCCTTCCTTCCTTCCTTCCTTCCTTCCTTCCTTCCTTCTTTCCTTCCCTGATCACCAGGAACTTTGTTCAGCCCCAGGGTGTAAGCTAAGGGTTATAAAATAACATAATTTCCAGGTCCTGTCGCAGCCAATACCCAGTGTATGGGTGAGGACCTGAAAAAACTTGCAGTCAGTCCCCTACAAGCATGCACATGCAGAAGTCAGTTTTGAGGGGATAAACTCCATTTCCATACCCGACTCCCACTATCAAACCCTATCTCTATTTGGTTTGTTACCATTCAGGGTTGTCTAAAGGAGTGAATGAGAGATAATGAAAGGCAGGAGAAGGGAGGGAGGGAGGCAGAGGGGGAAGACAAATGACCTATTGCAGCTTCCCATGTCATTCTGCTTGCTCACTCCTCTATGAAATCTGTCACTCCCTTCCCCCTAGGAACCTGCCATTGGTTACACATCTGTCTCCCCTGGGAGGTCACAAGAGGCTTTATATCCCCATGCCTTCACGGTGCTGTTCTGTAATAGCATCATCAATAAATTCTCGCTGAATGGAAGCTTTGTAACTTAGAAATATTACCAGGTGTCACAAGAGAAAGATGCACCGGAAGGGACTCTTGAAAGATGTTAAGATGAAGGAAGAAGCCTATGGCTGCTATTGCCGTGATTCTAGGGAGAAACTCCAGAGATGGAAGTGAAAAAGAGATGAAGGCTGAGTAAAAGCAAGCATGCCATGGAGGGATGAGGTTGAAGGGAGGAAATTCCACAGAGCCTGTAGGTGAACAGACGTAACTTCTTGCACTCCACTATATCCCTTTGCCTTTGATATTCATTCATTCATTCATTCATTCATTCATTCATTCATTCTTCTTTCCATAAATCCTCACCAGGAACTTATTCTGTCTCCTTCCTTTGTTATATCTTCCAGGTGTCAGAAGGTAACACGAGTTCTAGGGACTGGAGAGGAAAATGAGAGAAGAGACAAAGTCCGAGAGATGTGGTGCAGTTCTAGGCTTAGGCAGCTGCAGAGAAGAGTGGCATTCATATTTCTGCTCTGGTGGGAAGGCACAGGACAGTGGATGATTGAAGAGCTCTTCAAGGGGAGCAGAAGGGATGTGGCTCAGTAACCAGAAGCATGTCCTCCACCCTTAGGTCAGAGACCATGCTGGATCTTCTAGATGCTACGTCTTGTGGGACATTGTAGTAGAGAAGATAAGAAAAAAGACCAGAGGCGTTTGGGTGTATCAAACAGTAAGATAATAAAACATAGTGAGGGATTGCTAACCTCTCAGGCTCACAAACATCTCCTGGTTCAATAGTTAGATTTTTTTAGATTTGTTTATTGGCTCCTTATTCTGCAAAGTACTGTGGATGCAATGATTAAGGGGGAAGGACCTCAATCACTGCACTTCTAAGAGTTTATAAGAGGGGTCAGAGATACCCAGATCCTTCCTATCTGAGGGGACCAATAGGATGAGTGTCACCGAGGCTATGGAAGTTTCACATGCTTCTTTAGAGCAAATAGACCTTGACAGACTTTATTTGAACACAATTAGGTTTACAATAAAGTTGAGTGGGAAGCAGACACTTCACAACTTGGGATCAGTGAATGTGAATGGCCTCCAGAGACTCATGTTTTAATTCTTGATCCCTAGTTGGCAGAACTGTTTGTGAAGGACTAGGGGGTGTGGCATTCTTGGAAGAATTGTGTCCCTGGGGTTTGGCTTTGAGGTTACACAAGCTCATAACATTTCAGTTAGTATTCTCCCCTTCTCAACCTCTCCTCTTCCTGCCTCATGGTAATCATGTCAACACGTGAGCTCTCAGACACTGCCCAAGCCTCTGCCTGCCTGCTGCCCGCCTGCTGCCATGTTCCCTTGCCATGATGGTCATTGACTCTACTATGTCCTAGAACCACAAGTTCCAAATTAAATGCCTTTTTAAATATGTAAGTTGCTTTGGTCATGGTGTCCTTTCAGAGCAACAGAAAAGTAATAAAGACAGCATCTTACACAAGCACAGCCTCCCTCATTAATATCCTCCACTAGCGTGGCACATTTGTTATAACTGACAGGCCACTGTCACCAAAAATCCACTGTGTATATTAGAGTCTACCATTGTGGAAAGCATCTTATGGGTCCTAACTATAATGCATGTATCTGCCAGTACTGTGTACATCTCACAGGAATGTACAGGGATATTGTACTGTGAACAACTCTCCAACGAAGACTTACACAGTAGGAGATGAATAAGGAAGTGTGTTGCTTACTTATTTTGTTGCCATGACAAGGCACAAGGCATAAACAGCTTAAAAAGTGAGGGATTTATTTTGGGTCAAGGACACAGTCAGCATAGTGGGGAAGGTAGGGAAGCAGGGGCATGAGGCAGCTGGGTACTTTGCATCCACATTTGGGAAGCAAAGCAGAGAGCCATGATCACAGGGTACAGCTCACCTTCTGTGAGCTTTGTATTTATTTAGCCCAGGACCCTAGCCCATAGGATGCAGCCATCCACATTCAGGGAGTGTCTTCCCAATTCAGTTAACCTAATAGGTTAGGTTAATTGAGGTAATCGCTCACAGACATACCCAGAAATCTGTTTCTTTGGTCACCCTAGATATTGTCAGGTTGACAATCAGTATGAACGAGAGGAAAGTACAGCTTGGGAAGAAGAATGAGTCCTGGGGTGGTAGGGAAGGGGGTGGATATGCGTGTCTGCTAAGAAAATCAGTGGACATGAAGTAGAGAGGGGCCAGACAGGAGGAGAGGCCAGTGGGGAAGATTGGAATCAAACCAAATAAGACTTGGTACAGCTCTGAACGGGTTTCAGGATAGAACCTGCCAGAGGGAGTGAATCACAGAAGGGGGACCAATATGAACTTTCTTAGCAACTGTGATTCACACATCTGGAGCCTGCTGGGGCCTCCCCCACCGGACCACAGCCTGCCCCTCTGCAGCTGATGATAAGGTACCCCAGTAGGTCACCACAGCCAAGACATTACCACGTCTCCTAGTTCTTTCCAGTCTGATGTCATCTTTCCAAAGACTGGCAGCAGTTGCAAGAAAACTGTTTCAGATAGCTATTAATATTTTAACATGCTTTTAAGAAAATTTTGGCCTTTTGTCGAGTCGGTCTCTAAGCAGACATATATCATAGCCCATGATAGACATTACACTTAGCCCTGTTTGGTGGGGATAGCTGCCTTGTTTTGATTCATTTTTTAACATCTATTATTAAAAAATCTTGCTGGTGTGTGTTTGCTCCTATATTCCCTGAGTTGCTTTGCTCTGTGCCCTCCCCATAAGGAGCAATGCACGGCTGATTCTGTGACCTGACCAGGGCTGTCAGAGATGACCACTTTCTAAACAACAGCAAGGCCATCTGGAACCCAGAGGGCAAACCAAACATCTCAGTAACGAGGAAATGATAGACTGACGCTGGTTTTGCACTTAGGGTGGGGGATAAATGATTTCTTTCCACTGATATATATTAGGAGGGACAGGCATAAAGCCCATTGGGAGAATACACAACTGAGGATACTCAGCTTAAGAGGCAAGCTGGAGACAGTTTTAAGGAGAGGCAATTCTGGCAGAAGGATAGCAGAAGAGTTCTAAGGTTGAGAAGAGAGGGTTTTGTGTGTTTGTGGAACAGGAAGAAGTCTGGTGTGGCTCAAGAGTGATGTGGGAGGAAACGTGGTGAAGGCAGCCAGGGCTGGGTCACAAGACATGGGTTGGGTGGCTAGAAAGTGACATTTTTTTTTCTGAGAACATGTACACGTGCACCCAGAAGCCAAGTGACAACCTTGGGTATGACTTCTCTGGAGCCAACAGCCATTTTGTTCTTTGAGACAGAATGTCCCATTGGCCTAATGTTCACCGGGTCGACTAGGCTGGGTGGCTAGGGAGCCCAGGGATCGACCCTGCCTTCATCTTCTCAGTGCTGGCATCATAAGTTCATGTCACCATCCTTGGCTTTGAATGCATCCATCTAGAGATTGATCTGGGGTCCTCATGTTTGCAAGGGAAGCACTTGACCCACCAGGCTCTCACCTCGTCCACTACTTCCTACTTTGAAGCATTCTTTATGGGTGCCTTAATCCCTATGCAAAGGACAGGTCATACAGTGGCACCCTAGTTACCTATTCAATCTGATGACAGATCTCTAGGTCACCTCACCAAGTCACCAAAATCAGAGACTAATGTGTATTTAGAGTCTCTAAACTAAGCTCTAGACAAAAAAAAACAAAACAAAAAAAAGCAGCAACGCCAGCTCGGGTTCTTCAGCAAGCAACCCCAAAAAGGAGCTTGATTCACCTTCTACAGAGCAAAACACTCATCCAGCTGAACTCTGCCTGGGTTCTTAGCTACATCATGAGATTCACAGTAAAAGCATGGTGATGGATGCCCAGTGTTGTGGAAGGCCTGATTGAAAGGGTGACAAAAATGTGTGGTGAGGTGACTATGCTGAAGATAGAGAAGTGCAGCTACTCCAAAGTGAAGTTTGGGGATGGAGGGCAGAGGGAAGGGACTCGACAGAAGATTTATCACGGGACTTGTTTTACCACCCAAGCAGATAGATGGGAGAGAGCCAGTGAGGTGAAGGAAAGAAGATTTGGTTTTTGCCTTGAAAGAACTCTTTGTTGGGTTGAATGTGAGATGGAAGCTAAAATCTTGGGTCAAGAGATAGGAGCAGAAGGGAGCCCACCTCTCTGCATCTTGCTTCAGCTCTTCTCCTTACAGATGCTCAAGTGTTCAGGGATGATTGATACACTGTTGTCTTTGAGCAAGCAGAAGCCTGACAAGACAAGATGGAGGCAGGGCTTCAGTATGTCTAGACATCACATAACCAGAGGACTTCCCCCACCACACACAGACCGCCTCACATCTTGGGCTGTCAAGGGGCTCCTGATGGTCTCTGACACCAGCGTTGCTCATCCACTGTAGCCCACAGACGCTATTAACAGATAATCTCCCATCTCATCCCAAAGAAGGGCTTAAGACCACAGGAGTTCTCAATGTTGGTTCCATCCCCAGGTGCCCCCAGCCAAATGGAAAGTCAATACACCACTCTTTTCCCTTGTGGAAACTTCCCGAATACACTCTTGCCAGGTGAGCCCCTGGGGAAAGAAACTTCTAGAAGAGTCTTCCTATGCCTCCTGATGCTGACCCAGTAACAAGTCGAGTGGATGAGACCGGTTCCTCTCATCTCAGCATTTTATTTAGGTCTTTGGTTGAGTCACTCCTGTGCCATTTTCCAGTGGGGAGCAATAAGTTAGCAGATCCACGAGGTCAGGAGAGATCTCGGGCGGTGGAGGCCACCGCTGAGGAACTGGTGGCCTGACATTTGCGGAATCTCACTTCTCTTTTTAGTTATTGCTTTACTGAGGCTGAGCCTTGGGCCTCAAAAATCTGTTCTTCCAGAAAGGATTCACAATTTGAGATGAGTCAGGTGGGGAGTCACCACAGCCCAGCTGAGAACTGGCAGGGAGAAAGGAAATGTGTGGGAGAAGGGTAACCCCTTCTGCTATGACTCTGGGCTTCTTCTTGGTTAGCTGTACTCATTACCTTTCTATTCTCCATGATACAGCGTCCAACCAAAGCAACTTAGGCGAACAAGGAATGGTTTATTTTGGCTCACAATTGATGAAATCCATCATGGCGGGAAAGACATGGCAGCTGGTCACATGACATCCACTGCCATGAAGCAGAGAGAGATGAACCCTGGTGCTCACCTATTTATGCATTGGAAGATCCCAGACCATGGGATAGCACTGCCTACACTGGAGAGTAGTCTTTCCTCCTCAATTAACCTAATGTAAAAATAAAATAAAATAGAATAAAATAAAATAAAATCCCTCACAGACACACCCAGAGTCTCCCTTTTTGGTTCCGGATCCTGTCAAGTTGACAATATTAACCACCATATCACCAGTTTACCCAAATGTGAGGTAGGAGCCATGCTGTAGTTTCTCCAAAATCCCATCTATTCAATCTCTCAGGTTTTAGGTTATTGGGGTTCCTGAAGTTTAACTATATGAAGCAGAACACCAGTTCATCCGAGCCCTGTCTGGATCCCATGCCTTAAAACTGAATTTTGCAATAAAATTATGGTCGTTTGAAGCTGCAATGATGGATAACCAGAATGGAAGGGAAGCTGTGGGGGAGCTTGAAGGAGGACGAATTAAAGAGAATCATTTGCAAACATACCCACAAGCTAACTACCCAGGAGTCCATATCTCTTCCCTAAGAATTTGTGAAGTCGGAGCACTCTCCTGCCTTCAAGGAGATCATAATTTTTTCTGGGTAGAAGAATGTCTGTCTTAACATAGAAATCAGAGAGATGGGATTGGAAAATGGGGAATTCTGGGATGCCTGACTGAGAGCACTGGACAGGGGAAGTGAAATGTGAGCTCCATGCTCAGAGCCCACTTGTCCATGTTGTGATCTAGCCCCTGGCGTGCAAAGACTAATCCAGATGTCCTTGGTGGATGAATTTATGAACACACCTTGCCTGATGCTTAGCTGCAAGAATTCAAACAACATCTGCAAGGTCTCTTTGCTTTGCCTCCCGTGAGCAGGCGTGGATGAAGGGAAGATAGCTCATCTGTCCAACAATGGCTTCCTAAGCAACTCTATGTGACCAACACTGTTCTAGGGGCTGACCACACCAGCAAACAAAGTACAAGAAACCCCTCACCTAGGTGGGTTTTAGTAGGACAACAAACTATCAACCAAACACCAACATGAATAAAATAGTTAGGTGTCACCTGAAGACATGGACACAGGAGGGGAGAGATCAGAGGTCATGCATGGGAGGCCAGAGAAAGTCCAGCT
This sequence comes from Mus caroli, assembly GCF_978045245.1. NCBI lineage: Eukaryota > Metazoa > Chordata > Mammalia > Rodentia > Muridae > Mus > Mus caroli. Next base: position 13,934,596 of record NW_028227265.1, read on the forward strand.
ATGGCAGCCTACAGGTGTAGAGCTGTGAGCATCAGAGGGAATACTACGTGCAAAGATCCTAAGGCAGGAGCTTAGATGGCACGCTGGACACATCTGCTAGCCACCGCCTATGAACCTAATGAGAAGAAATTAGAAAATGAGACCAAAGGCTAGCCGAAGCCACTCCGCTGAGGACACGAAGGTCATTTGGAAAAGGATGTTGACACTTACTCTGAAAACAAGTGTAATATTTCTAAGAGCATTGCAGCACATAGTAGGCCCTTCACAAAATACTTCTGTGTAACGTTTATGGAAACTGAACAAGATCACCTAACACAGTCGTGACTCCCAAAACATCACCATTATCAAAGGGGGCTCTGGGACTCTGGCACATGAATGCTAGAAAATGTCTTAGATCTGATCTTGATATGTAGCATGAGGCACTGTCTCCTTGCTCCTAGTTAACTCAACACTCCCTCTATGGATGAGAGTTCCAGGGCCTCGAGTACTCAGATGTAACCCATGCAGGTGCTTCAGAGAGATGTAGAGGGAAACCAGCCTGGCATTCTAGCTAATTCCCATCCTGTAGGATTCTCAGGCTCCAGAGACAAAGAAAGAGTCTGTCTTCCTGCCTGTTGGGATGCCAAGAGGCATTGGCAAGCTGGGGAACCTCCAGGTTCTGTGCAGGCCTGCAGAGACCCATTCCACGTGGCCCTTTCGGCATTCGCCACTGTCGGATAGTGTGTGAGATGATGAAACAGAAACCATGGTGTGTCTGTCCCTACATCTAGCCTGTGCCAACGTCTGGGATCCCAGAAGTACAGTGTTTAAAGGCCTTGCAGAGGCAGATTGAAGGAAGTACCAAGTGGCTTATGAAGGGTCTTAGGTGCTCAGGGGCTGTGGTTTTTCCAGGGCTGTGGTTTTTCCAGGGCTGTGTTCAATAGGATGGAAGATATAAGGAGTATGTGATTATTTCTGTGCAGTACTGAATGAACTAACATTAGATAGTCATACCAGGCAAAAGTCAAAGGCTCAGCAGTCATTTGTGACTTCCATGTTGGATAATTCCTTTGTAGTGGATGTTTCTACTGTGCCCCTAAATCCTTTGTGTATCCCTAAACTCTCTCCTCTCTCTCTCTCTCTCTCTCTCTCTCTCTCTCTCTCTCTCTCTCTCTCTCTCTCCCTCTCCCTCTCCCTCTCCCTCTCCCTCTCCCTCTCCCTCTCCCTCTCCCTCTCCCTCTCCCTCTCCCTCTCCCTCTCCCTCTCCCTCTCCCTCTCCCTCTCCCTCTCCCTCTCCCTCTCCCTCTCTCTCTCTCTCTCTCTCTCTCTCTCTCTCTCTGTCCCTGTCCCTGTCCCTAAATCCTCCTAGCATACCTGAAGAACTGTCATTGAGCATATGAGGAAGATGGGAACAGGGGGAACAGGGGGAACAAGGGGAACAAGGGGAACAGGGGGTTGCATTGTGAGTATCATGGTCAGGTAGTTCTGGTGGTGTCTGAGACCCTGACTTTCAGCAAGAGTCTCCATACTGTACACGGGATGGGAGAAATCTCAAAACTTCCAAATATCAAGAGAAAATAGAAAGTCGTCGTGGAAGACAGGCAACAGCACTTCCATGTAAGGATCCTTACTCCCAGGGCCCTGTGCTTATGGCAGGCTCTACTTTTAATCACATAAGAAAGCTGAGAAACAGAGGAGGGGCCCATCCTCCACTGAGTCCTGTTCGCGCAGCCGGAAGACTCAGGGTCTGGGATATGCAATGATACAACAGGGCATCTCCTCTCTCAGAGTCCCCTGGGGAGGCTGGGGAGGCTGAGGCACATGACAGGGACAATACAAATACTCCCTGACAATAGGGAAAAGAACCACAGACATCACACAAACACTTGTCCTGGGCTTACCTCCAGGCATGAAGAAAATTGAAATAATTGAAATAACCCAAGCTTCTCCTATTTTTGAATATCAGCCATAAGATTTGTGCTCATACACTTGGCCCATTTTCAGCAGGTATACCGTCTTTTAAAGCCGATTTTTCGTCATTTTCTTCAACTTCCTTTTTCTCTTCTTCTTCTTCCTCCTTCTCCTCCTCCCCCTTCGTTCTTCTTCCCCTTCGCTTTGTTTCTCCTCTCTTCCTCTCTATTTTGTGCCATGTCAGATTTACACAAACCACAAGACTCCCTTCCACTTCACTTGCCAGACAGCTTTATAGCCATTAATGTTAGAGTGCCTGCCCTGTCGGAGGAAAGGCGATGGAGAAGATGTGAAGCCTGCGTGCCAGGCAGGAAGTGAAGTTCCATTTCACATCCTTTGGAATCCCAGTAGGAATCCAGTGAGACAGGTATCGACAGGCCTTCCACCCAGGTAAGACATTGATGTGCAGAGAGGGACAACCCTCTTCAAGTGTCCAAGGCCAATTGTCAGTCTGGGATTCCTGCAGCAGAATGGCTGGCCCTGACAGAAAAGCTCTTTCTACTGGACCAAGTACCTTTTACCTTTTGCTTGTGACATAGTTTCATTGTAAAATTTTTCCTGCAGTTTCCTGTTTCTCACACTCTTGGCTTCCTTCCTGCCTTGAACTTGAAGGCTAGGCATCCACAGAGGGTTGGGAACGAGGTGCACAGCTTCTCATTCCCCTTTATGGGGTAAGACCCGTTTATGGGGTAACACTTTTTAAAAATATACTCCCCCAAACAAATTACACATGCATTGAAGGTTGTCGCTTGGAGAAAAACAAATTACAGATGCATTGAAGGTTGTCGCTTGGAGAATGGACTACTGAAGTGACTCACGCTGTGCTAATCTGAGCTGAAGAAGTCATGCCTACGAGCCCAAAATCCCTAAGGCACATATGTCCAAGTATACACATATAATAATAATATTTTTGTAAAGTACAGAAATAGAATACCTAGACTGTTTTGACCAGCATTAGGACCTACATCATTTTTGAGAGTAGGTGCAAGATGAAGATGCTTGCTCAAAGGGGAAAGTCACCTGCCTCCAAGCCTGATGACCTAATTCTCTGATCCCCAGGACCCACATGGAACAGAGAGAGAAGAGATTCTCACAAGTTGTCCTGTGACCTGCACGTAGGGTGTGCCTGTATGTGTGTGCGCGTGCGTGCATGCAAATAAGTAAATAAATAAAGAAGCAAACAAACAAACAAACAAAAGAACAGATGGGAAAAACGTGAGGCCTCATTAAAAAACAAAACAAAACAGGAAACCGTGCTATTAACTACTCTGAAAACGTAATGAAAACGGAAACTTTTCCTATTAGCCAAAGTGTTTTTCTCTCTAATCATTGTAGCACTTTTAAAATCTATTTCTTAATACTCTAAAGATGGAAGACTTAATTTTTTTTTTGTTAGCGTGACTTTGAATGTTCACTTTCATACTACAAAGTATTTTAAATACAACCATGATGTGTTTGTCTCACTCGGAGAATTACCAAATCACACACTCACGACTCAGAGGCTGGCAGGAGCACATGCCTCAGTCTCCCCACAACAGTGGGGGAAGCCAGGCAAGTCAGCACCGCTGCTCTGCCCCTCCTCTCACTGTGCACACACTCTACCACCTCTTGCTGAAGTGGGGTGGGGGTGGAGGTTTCCACGTCCTCACTCTCAGATGTGGCCACCCACTTCAGCAAAGGCACACGAGGAAGCTGGGACCCAAGATGACTCCATGGTCACTTAAGGTTCTTGGGACGTGGCTGTCTCCCTGCTGTGCTTAGAGCAGGTTCTGTTCTAAATAGAATCCCAGAAGCACAGGGCCGTCTGTGCCTTTGCACACGACCACTGTGGATACAACAGCTGCCCTCAGGCTTGCTAGGTTCCCTTGTCTTGAAGACCCACAAGAAACCCACCCACTCCTTACTACAGGACTCAGGATGATGGAGAACTTCCATCCGGAAGGTGCCAGCTATTGTGGAAGAGAGGAAGCAAATGGAAAACGGTCCTAGATTCCGAAGCTTCCAGCAGGAAGGAACACCCCTCCCTGTTCCAATTTCACTGGTCACAGCACAATTCACATTAGCACCGAGTCACACCCGGGGAAGGGAACGTACAATCCTAGGGTGTGTCTAAGGGACAAGAAAACACAAATGTACACGAAAATCTCTATTTGTTCTTTTAACTAAAAGAAATTCACTACTGATGAAATGGAGGGAGAGCATAGTTAGAAGATTTACCCAAGTGAGATCAGTCAACTTGGGGCATGACTACAGACAATAGGGGCTAACTCTGCCTACAGTCCTAACTTCTGCCTATACTTCCCAAGCTTTTTAGCTTCTTTAGATTCTGCCCCACAAGGTTTTTGTTGTCGTTTTGTTCTGTCCTGGTTTGTTTTGTTTTCGGATGGTTCCTTCACAGCCAGATATGTTTTACCCAGTACCCGTCCTTGAGTTTGGCATCTATCCCCTGATACAACTTCCCAGGCTTAGGGAAAGCTCCATTTCTCTCAAAATCAAATGTGCTAACCCAGGGATGTTCTGCAAACATTCAGAGAAGTGGAAAGCTTCTGAAGGAAAAGGCCTCTGACAGAAGAACGTCTTAAATGGCTTTGTAGAGGCATAGCGATGCAGAAGAGATCTAAGGATGAAATGTCTTTTTGTGCAAACGTGCAGAGGTTATACTGATGGTTGAATAGATCAGGCCACTAGTGGAATGGCCATTAGATCAAAAGCAGGTCAGAGCAGCTCATTCTAATGAGTTCTTAACCCCGGGCCAAGTGCTATGTGGAAAAGCTATCACTGGATAGAATGATTTATGTTAAATACCACACCCTGTCAAAGATTCCATATTTATGTAAGAAACAGCCCCCTTAAATAGTAACGATAATTTACTCTGAGATTCATGGAATTATGTTTTTTTATTCTAACTTAAAAGTTTATATTCAGAAAGGGTGACCTTAAGTGTCTGATTATCCTGCCTCTACTTCCTAAGGATGGAGATTACAGTCATATGTCACTATGCTACACTATGCTATTCTACCCTATGCTATACTACACTACAGGTTTACACAGCAAAGGAGATCAAACCCAGACCTTGTGCATGCCAGACAAGCATTCTCTCAATTGAGCTGCATGCCCAGTCTCTACAGAATCACTTTGAAGATAAGGATTTAAAACCATTTTGGTCCCAACCAGTCCAGTCTAGACCAGCCAACTGCTAGCCAGCACCAAGGCACAAATTTTTAAATCCTGCCAGCTGAAGTTAGGTGCGCTGCTTGGCTTTTGTCAGCTGGACACAAACTAGAGTCACTTGGGAAGCAGGGATCTCAGCTGAGGCATCGCCTCCATCAGATTGGCCTGTGGGTATATCTGTGGTGGCATCTTCTTGATTATTGACTGTGGGCAGAACTGCCCCTGGGCAGATGGTCCTGGGGTGTATAAGAGCGCAAGCTGAGAAAGCAAACCAGTAAGCAGGGTTCCTCCATGGCCTAGGTTTCAATTCCTGCCTTTGGGTTCCTGGCTCACCCTCAGGAGAGATTATAAATGATGAGCTGAAATAACCCCCCTTCCTCCCCTAGTTTCTTTGGGTCCACATTTTATCACAGAGACAGAAAGAAAACCAGAATACCAGGTCACCCAACCTCCCCAAACCAAACAGACACCCAGGAGACTTCTGAGGCTACAGTAAGACGAAGGGAGAAATGAGACCTCCTGGTCTCTAAACATAATGAAGACAACACCCCACTGTCCATCACTCCTCTAACAGCATTTCCACTGCTCTAGCTGTGTCCCAGGCTCTGTGTCGGCTCCAGATGTGGAGAACATTAATCCTGATATCCCTGTATCCAAGGACTCTCCTTTCTGGTAATTAATCAAGTAATTCCAGCAATTAATCAAACCATTCATCATGTAAACACACAGAGCAACGTGAAATCGCAGCTGCTAAACTCTGCTACAGAGAAGAATCCTGGGGGGGGGGTTGTAAGAGGGCAGTTGCAGGGCCTCCTCTGACAAGGGGATGGGGCATGATAGGGGAAGGAGCAAGGCGGACTCACCAGGGGGAAGGACTGCTTAGATTGGGATCTTCATTAGGTTAAAATAACTCACTGGGTGGCCATGAGACTGGGGCAGTCTCAGCACCTCTGGGTCCCAAATAAACAATCCAAAGCTCGCCCAGTACAGGCAGGTGAAGAAAACTAAAGCTTAACCAGCCAGGGGCCATTAACCTCCGGCTCTTAGCCTCTAACTAGAGATTTGTTTTGAACAAGGAGAAACCATCAAGGAATCTCTAACAAGGAAGTTCCCAGCTTAAGCAATCAAGTATTTTCTTTGTCTTGCTCCCCTGCCCCCCCCCCCCCCGCGCACATCCCCCCAAGGAGGACCTTATAAAGCTTTCCCTACCACACCCCATCAGTGGCACATAGGCAAATGTGTGTGGTCTGTTGATGAAGTAGCTGAATGCTGAAGTAAACTCATTAAACTTTTAATGTGCTCAACTTTACCTTTTAGCAAGTATGTATTACAGAACAGTTTAAACAGGTTCCTCCCTCGTTCACTGTATCTATGCAATGGCTCAGCCTCCTCAAGAGGTACTGCGGGGGGGGGGATCCCACAGGTGGGGGCTCCTGCTTAGGGATTCTCTTTGTGGGTAATTATGTCAGGACTTGGATCTGAAACCATATGCACACTCCCAGAGTAGAATATCCACATAGATGCCGAGAAATGAGAGCCGGAGATCATTCCACGTGTAACCTGCCAACTCTTCTAAATGGCACAGTGTTGGGAAGCAATGTCCCCCTTAGGGACCCTTCCTGACACGTTTGATCCATATCTATGATGTCACGTCCTCAATAGATTCAACAGTAAAGTCTCTATCCTCCCTATGTAGCTCAACCTTCCCATTCCCTGGTCAGAATTCCAGCAAATGGCATTGCCACCAGCCAGTCCGAGTAGGACATCTTCTGACTCTCTCTCTCTCTCTCTCTCTCTCTCTCTCTCTCTCTCTCTCTCTCTCTGATCTGTTACCAAGTACAGGAGCTTGTGACAGGAAGTACATTGCAGACAGTGTTCACCATCCAAGAGGCAAGGCTTCAATGTTCATTACACTTCCAGCATGTTTGCTAGTTTGTCCACCTTAAGTCCCAGCCATCCCAAATGATCCTCTACACAGCTGGAATCATACGATAAAATTCACATCAGTGGCTCCAGTTCTCAAAACCTTCCCATAGCCAATTCCCTAAGTAGCAGTTCCCTATGATGCACAGACTCTCCTAATGCCTATGACCCCATCCTCATCTCTCAGACTTCTCTAGCATCCTTCCAGGCCAGCTAACTTTGCCCTGGCCTCCACTGAACCACTGGCACCCCTCCATAGGTCACATGCTTTCACATTCTGGGTATTGTTCTTGTTCATGCCTTGTTAGAACATCCATCCATCTTGTGATCCCTTACAGCCTGTTTCAAATCCCTCTTGTGATGTCTCTAGCAGAATTCACCGTGCCTTCCTTTCAGTTTCCATGTATTTTAACAAATCTCCACTTTGACTCCCATCTATTTTGTAGTGTATTTTGTAATTGTTTTAATGTATCCCCTCCACTGGGCTGGCAGATCTTCAAAAGAGAGGGTGTCCTTCTAGGCAGGCATGTACACACACAGACACAGACACATAAACATACACACACACATACCTAATACATACATGCATGCAGACAGACAGGGACAGGCAGGCAAATAGACAGACAGACAGACAGACAGACAGACGCATAGACATGCATCCACACATATGCATGCATAGAGACACACACATAAATATACTCCGGTATGCACATATACTGTGAGTTAAGAGCTTTATACATGCCCTTCAGGTTTACATTGTTCAGATAGTTTTAAATTTGCCCCTCTCCTCAGCAGTTTCCTTCCTTCTTGGGACAGTGTAAAAGTGCAGAGGTAGTTTTGGAAGATGCAGTGAGTTTGAAGATAGACCGTTGCACTCCCATGCACAGTTAACAGGATCATCATAAAACAACAGACAGTTCATCATAAAACAACGACAGGCGGCATGAACTCTGACTTTGCATTTTGCTTTAACTTAAAACAAGTGTGTGCATTCTCTCCACTGTCTTGGGTCAAGTCAGGTGCTCTAACTGCATGCTCGCACATGCCATGCTCATAGTGTCAACTGTGCAGCTTACAGTTCCACTTCGTCTTCAGAGATCGCAATGGCACGTAGTCCAGCACATTTGTGCCCATAGGTTGTTCAAACTTTCTAAAGATCTATCCTCTTGAGAAGACTATTTTTAAAATTTTATTTTTATAATATGTGTGTATGCATGCATATATGTGTAGACAGGCACACATGCATGCTGTGGTGCATGTGTGGAAGCCAGAGAATAACTTACAGTAATCAGTTCTCTCTATCATGTAGACCCTCACACTCAAACTTGTCATCATCAGACTTGGCAGCAAGCAACTTAATTCATTGTGCTACCTTGTCACACCAAACAGACTACTTTTAATGGTGACTAAAATCTTGTGTTAGATGGTCAGTCTTTCTTGTCATCTTGACACTCATGTGACACACATGGCAGTTGTAGATTTGCTGCCATTACATTAGTCTGTGGTTTCTTGATTGGTGGCTGATTTAGGAGGGCCCAGCCCACTGTGGTCAGCACACCATCCCTGGGCAGGGGGGCTTGAGCTATATATATATATATTAAAAAAGAAGCTAGCTGAGAAAGCCAGAGAGATGGGGAAGAAGAAAGGGAGGGAGGGAGGGAAGGAGTGAGAAAGCTAGTAAGTAAGCAATTTTTCTTTTTGTTCATGATTTCCTACCTTAACCTCTTTCCCTGAGGTCCTTCCTTCCATAATGGAATATAACTTGTAGGCCAAATAGGCCTTTCCCTACCCCAGGTTGTGTTCTGTTGTGGTGTTTATCACAACAATATAATATAGCTAAAACATGTGCTAAGAACTTTCTATGAATCACCAAGTCTTGGCCTAAAGAGTCTCAGTGTCACCTTCTCCCCCACCACAGCCACCACTGGTACAAACATTTGAAGCAAGCATAGTTTTCCCACTCGGACATGTGGAGGGAATCTGTATGTAGCAGGGTATCTGCATGAATGGAATGTAGCAATGGCGTTAACATTGCTAAGAAGCCAAGAGTCTCTGAACTATTCCTTCTGAAACAAGCTAGCAACACATCCGGCTGTACTGCATGTTCAAGATCCCCCGCTTAAACACTTAGAGGACATCACTTACTTACTCTGTTCCCATGAGTTTACAACCATCATTTTTTTAAGATTCTATTTCCATTCATGTGCACATGTGTATGTGCACATTCATGTAAGTGCCTGAGAATAAGGGGAGAGGGGGTCAGATGTATTTACAAGCAATTGTGAGCCACCCAATGTGAATGCTGGGAACTGAACTTGGGTCTGATAGAGGAATAGCAAGTTCTCCTTAGTGCTGAGCCATCTCCTAACCCTAATGTCTTTACTTTTAAGATGAGGAAATGAGGGGAGCAGGGCACAGCTAACAACTCTATCTCCTGGGCAGATAGAGCCAGGGAGTGTCTGTGATTCCGGAGCCCACCATCCTAATCAGAAGCAATTGTACACAGGGCTGGCAACCCCTAGCCCGCAGAATTTAGGAAACATTTAAACCAATGGCAATAGGTTTGGTCAAGATGTTTGCCACCAAACAGTTCTGGTCCTGCCCTTTCTTTACCCACACACATGTCTGTCTGCAGGAGATTGTACATCTAGTATATATTTTTTTCTTGATCCCTTCACAGTCTCCATAAAATTGAAATCGAAATGATGTCAGTTTGTGGGGCACTGGACACCCACTTACCCTGGGAGACGAAAGACCACCAAATCTGTACATAAAACAACCCAGAAAAAAAATCAATTTTCTGTGCAGACACAATTTCTCGTGAAAGGTGACACAGTCCTTTAAAAATAGCTATGGGCTCCATTGTGCAAAGATCCTGACAGAGACTGACAGCTTTTAGAGACGTGTAAGATTCCCAGGCAGTCAGCCTGCATGGTTCTCACAGATACAGATCAGTAATTCGATCCAGGGTAGAGTGTTAAATGTTGGAGGTTAAGCTGCTGTGTTCTTATTACTAATCAAACTGCAACATCACGCCTCTGTCTCCTCCATCCCTGGAAGGAAGGGACAAATTACTGAGAGGAAGCAGCCCCGACTGACTCCAGGCTTTATAAGTCCTGCTTGTTGCCAGCATCCTTCTTGACTCCATCGTGATGAGGGGCTCTGAGGGTTTCCCGTGGATGCTTGGAGATTAAAGGGTTAAAGAATAACCCCCTCCAGCCTCCTTCTGCTCTTCCCATGCAGGCAGAGATTGCAAAGAGGACATTGGAGCAAACTTCTGGCAAGTTCCTTCTAGGTCTCTCTCTCTCTCTCTCTCTCTCTCTCTCTCTCTCTCTCTCTCTCTCTCTCTCTGTGTGTGTGTGTGTATGTGTGTGCTCGCGTGTGTGTGTACATGAATACTTGAGTGAGTGTGGGCACAGGCTTATAGGAGAGTGGGTGTGCTTGTGTGCACATGTGCATTTGCAGGTCAAAGGACAACGACGGGGTCATTCCTTTTCCATAGGAGCTTCTGGTTTTCTTTGCTTTGACAGAGTCTCTCACTGCCTTGAAACTTGCCATGTAAGCTAGGCTGGCTAACCAGCAGGCCTCAGACATCCTCCACTTCCCTGGGCACTTGAATTATAAAGGCATGCCCTCATGCCCAACTTGGTCTTACTTTTTATTAGTTTTTTTTTAATGTTTCATGCGACATAGTCTGTTCATATTTACCCCCTGCCCAACTTTTCTCCTGATTCACTGCCCCCCAGCTCCCTACTTAGCCACTCTGTGTCCTTTTGTTCTGTAATCCATTAAGACAAACTTGTGCTACCCAAATATTCTTGGACGTGTGGTCTTGCACTGGAGTGTGCTCGGCTTACCAGGGGCTACACTGTAGAGAAACTGTGTCTCCAATAGCTCCACATCTAAGGGTAGGATTGTGTGCCCAACTCCCTTCTCTGTGATGAGACTGGGTCTGGCTTGAGTTTGTACAGGGTTTGTACATGCTGTTCCAGCCGCCATCAATTCCTATCTACAGCTGCCCTACTATGTGTGGAATGGATACGGGTCCTTATTTATAAGCCAAGCACTTTACTGACTAAGCTGTCTCCCTAGCCCTCTCTCCAGACACTCACTGGAGGCTGAAGGAGCATCTCTGGGGCCTGCTGTTCCTCTGTACCACTGAGTCCTTTACAAGGTTACAAGATGGTCCTTCTAGAAAAATTGGTTATTAAACAGACAACCCTTTCACCAGCAGAAAGAGACCCTCCTTCTGTGACATACCTCCAAACTATCAGGCTTGACCGCCATGTCAGAATTTGGGTGGGATCATGTCATAGTCTCAGATTCTGCCTTCTTGCCAACAAGCGTCATCAAAATTTGAAAAAAAAAAAAAAAAAAAAAAAAAAAACCACTGATGGGCATCACAGAGCAGGGTTGAGGTCACAGGTCAGGCTGATGTATCTGGGACACCCGACTGTGGTTTAATCCTAACCAGTGTCATTCTGCATTCAACCCAAGTGTTCTGGGATCTCTGCCTCCTCCAGAGCACCAGCCTCTCACTCTAAGTAATTTCTGAGTTGGATGAAAAGGCCCCCAGTCTTTCCTCTGCAGGCATGGCCTGTCCTGTGAAGCAGCTGTGCTAGGAGAGGCTGCTGTAATTCTTACTGCATAATCCAAGGCGGTAGTGCCAAGGTAATGGGAAAGTGCCTGTGGCCATCTGAGCATCGTCGTGTGCTGGATAGGAGTCCTGGCTGCTCCGTTGTTTGTACTTTGACCAAGTACATCACACAGCAACTTAAGCTGCAGGCGAGCTGCTGCAGTCCTGGTCCCCCTGAGAGCAGCAGAACCTGACCAAGAAATAGCATTTATTCCTCCCTACAGAGATGTCTGATCCTGAGCAGGAAGGAGGGTGTGTTTCTTCCTCATCCATACCATCTTGGTGATGGGTGGAAGAGACCAGGACCAGAACTCTATACTGCAGCTTTGTCCCCAGACTCTATTGTCCCACTTAGGAGGGTGGCCATGGTTCAGGAAGCACCCACACACACACAATTGAGCTCTGAAGTGATAGAAGGTGGAGGAAGGGGTGGATTCCAGGCAGCGGAAATCCAGAATGTGAAGGCCTTGTGGGGTAAGGACAAAAGGTAAGCTTAGGGATCTATAAATTGCTCAGTGAGAAAGGGCAGAGGGTGCAAAGGGAGCTGCTACAGGAGACACTCGTCTTGCTATTTGACATAAGAGCTGTGGAAATCCAGAAGCCTCTGACGCCAGATAGTTAAGGTGTTAGTGGCGAGTAGGGACTTATTCTAAAAATTACCCTGGTTATGAGGAGATCGGGTTACAAGGCATCAAGAGTGGATTCTGAGTGAGCAGTTGGGAACCTACTGCAATGGTCCAGGCAGGAGGTGGCGGTAACATAGACTAGGGTGGTAACAACGGAATTAGGAGAAGAGCAAAGCTGAGAAATATCTAGGTCAAAAGTTCAGGACCAGCAGTGATAGGATGTGTTGAAGTGGATGTGTCATGGGTTGGATACAGTTTAGCCCTGGATCTGTACCGATAAAAAACTCCAGGACTGAAATTAAAATTAGAAATTTTTTTTGCAGAACTGGAAATCCTATTTTGTTTTATGTATGAGAGTTTTGCCTCTGTGTGTGTGTGTGTGTGTGTGTGTGTGTGTGTGTGTGTCTGAGAGAGAGAGAGAGAGAGAGAGAGAGAGAGAGAGAGAGAGAGAGAGTTTATGTCTGAGTAACACATATGAATGCCAGTTACTCATGGAGACCAGAAGAGAGTGTTAGATCCACTGCTTTTATAATTTCTTCCTCATGGAGAAAAGACATCTGGACCCATAGACAGTTGTGAGGCACCATGTAGATGCCAAGACCTGAATCCAAGTCTTCTGTAGAGAAGCCAATAACCTTAACCACTGAGCCATCTCTTCTGCCCCAAAAGTTGTATTAATCCACCGTTAATGTCCTGCTCTGAATCTGGATGGGGACAGGGAGGGGAGTCTCAATAATTAATAGTTGAGTAACTAGCCCAAAAAGGAAGTGGAGAAGACAGGTCACGAGAAGTATGCATCAGGTGGAGATGAGCAGGGAGGTAGGTCCAGGATACAGAAGCAGGAGGTACATCATGGAGGATGTTGAGGCAGGAGGAGATGTGCTTGTGTCAGAATGGAATGCATTTGGGGATGCATATGTGTGAATGCACTTGTGAACACGTGAGTGACTGACTCTAAAGAGAAGAGGAAAGAGAGGGGCATAGAAAATTCTAGAAGCCCTAGCTATGGCAAACATCAAGAAACCATCTTTCCAGGTTTTGTATTTTTATTTGGAAATTGTGTATGTTTCATTCAAAGAAAACCTCCTCTACTTTGGGGGATGGTATGAGTGTGACTGAAAGCTCAAGGCTTAAGGGTTGTTATGGCAGCCAACCCCCTTGCTCCACGCAGCCATGTTGCTGGTGAGACTGGTTTGGCAGGCAGTGGTCTAGCTGTCGCTGCGTCATAGCCTTCCCAAGGGAACTTCCCGTTCTTGTTGGATTTCCATCTCCAGGCACTTCTAGAAGAGGCTTCACTTTAGCTTAAGAAGTCATCTGCCCCATGATCCCCCTCCCCATTCACTCAGGAGAAACAGGGGGACAGGACAGATTCCTTGAGAGAGGAGATGAGACTGGGGATGTCAGACAGTAAAGACCTGGGAAGCAAATGCATTTTTCCAATGCCAGATCCCAGGTTCTGCCCCCAACCCCGGACATCCCTCCCTCAGTTTCAGAATTCTAGGCCAAGGAAGGACCCTGGCCCCACCTCTCTCTAACCATGAAGGACCCTCCTGAGGCTCTGTGAGGTTCCACTACTAGCATAAGATTTGGTTATAAGTTGGAGTCTTCTAATGAGCCAAGGAACTGGGAGACGAAGGTAAACAACACATCATCTTGGTGTCGTTTTTCCTTCCTGCTCTATCTCTGGGGGAACCAGACTCCATCCTGAGCTATGCCCTCACTGGACAACCATTCCTGTTTGGTGCCTGTAAACTCACTTCCCACCCTGGCTTCTACCGCTCCCGGTTAGAGATCCAATTCTATTTTAGGAACATGGAATGCATTTTCCAGGAGAGAACATTGTGAAATATCGGGGAGTCGAGGCCAAGCTCGGCTGAAGCATGTGGGAGTTTGAGGAAGGACCCCTCCAGAAAACAGACTTAGGATTAACTGTCCCTCCGAGCGAGGCATCACTTGAGTGGTGAAGGGGAGAAGCCTAATCTTATCAAGAAGGGAGAAATCTTTTATTTTCCAGCCAATTTTGGTTTTAACATGTTAGGAAATAACTTCTGACTGTTTCCCAAACAGCTCTCTTCTTCCTCCATGCCTCGTCAGCTCTTCGGTTCTGTCTCTCACATCCTCTGCTCTCAGTCGGACACTGCCACTCTACATTTCTAGCTGCCAAATTTGGTTTTCTGTGTTCCCCTGGTGTTTGTACACGTGCTCATTCATTAGAAGTGCCAAACTCTGTCCTCTTACATTTGAGTTAGACTCATTTTTTTCCTAAGGCTCTGAGCACAGGCATGAAGTAGAAGCCCTATTATGGTGGCAAGGTGCAAGCTAACTAACTAACTAACTAACTAACTAACTAACTAACTAAGAGCTGAGCATGGTGGAGCACACCTATAGTCCCTACATCAGAGATTCTGAAACCAGAGAATTGCTGCATTCTGAGGCCAGCCTAAGGTGCCTAGATAAGCCTTGGCTACAGAGGGAAATTCTGTCTCAAAACACAGAACTAAAAGGTCCCCCAAGAAGTTCTTGCTCCCCAAGTGGATGTTGTCTCCCTGGACATATGAACACCAGGAGGCTCATAGTCATTATTTTTTTTCTCCCCCACTGGATCAGTTTGGCTTCTGAAGAGACGTAAGTTCTCAGAACACTGTCACCCCATCCCATCTGCCAGACCTGACCTACTCCTAGCTGTCCATGTGTGGCTCCCCTGTTCTTGCCTCTCTTACATACCTCAGTGGTTTCTCTCCTGAAAATCTCCATTCTCATCCCCTGTGGTGGAACATGTGCACTCCTAGCTACCATCTGGCTCTGGCCAAGGTGTAGTATCTGTTACCCACCAGTGGAGAAGGAAATGTCTGCTGTACTCCAAAGCCTGTGTTCCTTCTGCCTAGTCTCAACATTGCCTCTGTGTTCCTCTCCTCTCGTAAAGTCAAAAATGACTCTCATAGATGACCACGAAACTCTGCTTGACATGAATAGTCAGGACATCCTGGCAAATATATAGGGATACCTCCGAAATGCTTGTGAGTCTAGAAAGCTCAGAAGGCTTGTTGTGGTGTTAAGAAGTCACCTGTCACACAATGCTGGGGGAGGACAATCAGAAGACATTATACATCCCTTGTGACCCCCACCCCTATCCCAGGAATTCCGATAATCATCTTAACCATTTTGATTTAAATCTCAGAACTATTAAAGACTGGCTATCCAATTTAGTCCAGGCCCCATTGCCCTCTTAGGACTTTAGCCACACTCCTGGAAAAGCCATATACTAAGAGTCTGCCTTCTGGGTCTTGGGAAATTTAGACAACATGATAGGCATTAAACTCCCAGAAGAACATGTGGGTGACCCTCTCCTGGAGGCATCTTTCATTTAGAATTCTGTGAGATGGGAACATCTATTGTGTAGTAGAACATGGCCACTGGTCTATAAACACATTCAACACAGCCGGACTTTTAAGCTCAAAATAGTCTTCTTTCTCTCCCCTCTTCTCCCTGTTCTTCTCTTCCATTACCTGCGCACCCCATGCTACCTTAGCCATGGGGTAAGGTCTGTAATTGTTGAACTCCTATAATGTGACTCCACTTTTCAGAGTCTACATGCTCACATGCCTGTATTCCACTTACTCATGATCTACTGTAATTGCTCTTACCCAGCAGTGAGCCAGGCCCCTCTTTCCATCAGCCCCAACATCTGGCAATACCTGGAGAGATATGTGCTATTGATACAAGGTGGAGGTATGTGCTATTGACACCTAGATACACATTCCATAGCACATAGCCAGCCCCACCAAAAGGAATTATCTGTCAAAAAAGGTCAGTCGTGTAACCATGGTTACCCTGAGCAGTCAGATCTGTTGGTGATGCCTGAAAGCCAAATTCTTGGCTAACCACTCCCACCTCTCAGTAGCCAAATGGCCTTGGGTGTTTGTTTGGGATGGTATAGAGTAGAGTGTGTGTGTGTGTGTGTGTGTGTGTTCTATAAATCATCTCTAGGTCCTTAGTTTCACATGGCAAGCACTTTGTCAAATGAGCTATTTTTCCCAAGCCCCTGTCTACCAATTTTTAAAATCTAATCAGAAGGTATAGAATGCTTCACTAATAAAGTTGCTCAAATGAAATGGTACACAGTCCTCGTCCACATTGCCAGCTACTCTTATTTCATGCAATTCCATTAACAGCTCTCAGGCTTAGAAATTTCCAAGTCCTCAGCTGACTAAGAAGAGAGTCAGGAATCAACCATGGTCCCTCTCTGGTCCCTTCTCCGTGGTCTTAAGTACTGTGTTCTCATGGCTCTTTAGTCTTGGCTTTGGCGGCTAAACGTCCTGGAGCAACCTTCGTAATTCTAGAAGAGGTGGCCCATGAGTTTTGCTAAGGAACCCAGTAGTGACAGAGGCAAGTGACGAGAGTCTCCAGCATGACGTCATTGTCTTTGGCCCTAAACTCTGCTGGACCTGAGGGGATGACTTAAGTTGGAGTCAAGGGTGTGGCTGCCTCAGCTTTTGGCAGGACATTCTGTGATCTGATCCACTCACTCGCCCAGGTCTCTCAAGCAGGTGCCACATCCCCTAAGAATAAGTCTGAATGAGTCTCTGGCTGCCCAAGTGCTCTGGACAGACACTTCCTGGGCAGCTCAAAGCTGGAGACAGGAACCAGGGCCAAAAAAAATGACGGCGTAGCCTCTACGGGTGACATTTCTACTCTGAGCGGTGTCCCAGTCTGTTCACCTCAGGCTGAAAAAAAAAAAAGAGGTTGATTGACATCATTAGTGTCTATATGTTTTTCCAGGGGTATCAAAGTAGATAGGGCAGCACCCGTAGGAAACCTCTCCATGAGTAGGGTTGCCCAACTGCCTGACTCCGTACAGGTGAAAAAGTAGGTACCCACAAGGCCCTGCAAGGTCTTACTGATACTTGTCACTGGGGACCCAACATGTCACTTCCTGTAACACCTCAGTGTGGAGGGACCAAGCTCCTCTTCCGTCCCACTTCAGATACGGACGGCCACTGTGGGTGCATTTGTTTCTTGTTGCTTCTGACCACAGCTTTGATTTGACTTTCCTGCCTTGACTCCTCCCATTGAGGTGGACCATGACCTAAAAAATGTAAGCTGAAGAAACCCTTCTTGTCCTCTCAGTTGCCTTTTGTTCAGGGGTGCATTTTTATTGAAGCAACAGAAAAGAAAACCGAGCACACGAAGATGCGGATTTTGGGAGGGACCAGAAGGATGCCATCTCAGAGTTCACAGGGTGCCATCTGTCATTGGAAACAAAATGACAATAAAAACCTCTAAGAAGCCTGGAACAAAAGCCTGTGACAGCAGGCTACAGAGACTGCGCCCACAGTTAGGTAAAGTGCTGGACTCCTGAGCACAGAGAAACCTGTGCTCCATCCCGGGCCTCCACGTAGGAATCAAGCATCTGCAATCACGGTCCTGAGGAGGCAGAGACAGGAGCACTCTGGGAACGTATTGGCCGGTCAGCCTAGCTGGATCAGTAAGATCCAAGTTTAGTGGGAGAGTCTGTCAAAAATAATGTGGAGAGCAATGGAAGAAGACAGCAAACACTGACCCCTGGCCTTGACATGCACCATGCACACATACTGGCATATTGGCACGTCCAGGAATCCACACATTAAAAAAAAAAAGGTAGGGCTGAATGTGGTGGTGCGTACCACCTTGGATCCCAGCTCTCAGGAGGTGGAGGCAGATAGATAGATCTTTGTGAGTCTGAGGTCTACGCAGAAATTAGGCAGGCCAGAGCTACACCTTAAGTCAAGTTATAAATAAATAAATAAATAAATAAATGTCTTAGATTTTAAAATTGAAATTTAAAAAATGAAAGCATGTATACTTGTGAGAAATATTCTCTGGGCACGACAGAGGACCTGGTCCCGCCTGCTTTTCTTATTCATAAATCGGTATAATGACCAGGACCCAGGAGTTATTATGTGCTTTAGATGTATCTGCCAGACTCACAGTGAGTGCTGGACCAACTGAGGAGTCCTTCTTTGCTGCACTAACTACAGGACTAGGGAAAGTATAGACTCAGGTGCCAGGGCTGGGACAGAGCAAAAGACTGCAGAGCCCAGGAACTGAGTCTCCATGAATCTGGGGCACTGAGCACCTGGGGTCACTGGAGTGGTAAATGCAATCACCTGAAGACACTAAGGCCAGACACTGGTGCGACTTACTGGCCTGACTCATTTGGGGTCAATAGGAGAACTGCCTCCGATCATCAGGATTCTTGACAGCAGCGCTCATTTCCCGGTGAGAGAACCCAGTATCCTGAAAAACCCACCCCTCATTGTTGAGCCCTGTCAATGAACGTCACCGGTCCAAACGGCACTTTGGTTTCTCTGTCATTGAAGTTTGGCCTGATGATGTGACGGGGACACTTTGAATTCTTCAAAGAGTGACTCTCACTTACCTTCTTGCCTCTTTCCCCTTCAGGTTCAACTCCTTTTATCACACTAAAGTGCCAATCAATATTGCGAGATAGATGTTACATCTTCGCTTTTTATAACACTGCCTGTCCCAGAAGGGACACTGTATCTTTAAGGAAATGGACCCCGTATCCTGTTTCCGAAGGATTAAAACCCTTTAAAGAGACAGAAGAGGCTGTAAACCCCGATCATATTCTTACTCTCTCTTCATTATCCTGTCCACTATCTATCCCTGCTGAGTAAATCTGGTTGTGTGTTTCTCCAAAGTGGTCATAAGAAGAAATTTATTTACTCCGCTTTGCACTGGAGGGGCATTACCAGGCTTCAAGGCTCTCCGAAGTCATAAAGATTTTGCAGTGTGTGCAAAAGGAGCAGAGATTCAGAACTTCTTTCCCCCTCTGAGGTCGTTTGGCCATCCAAAGGGGGAGTCACTTCTCATTTTCTGACAGGGTTTATTTCCGTAAGATTTTCCAATTAGCAGGAAAAGGTCACACTAATGTTGGTGCTGGGTAGGGGAAGAGATCAAACTATGCAAATAGAAACATCCTTGAAAGGACAATATTAAAAAAGAGAGTGCATTTCCTAATTTTTAATTGCATGTGTGTATGTGCATATACATGCATGTGTGTGTGTATGTGTGTGATGTGTATGTATATACATGTGTGCATGTATATATGTATTTATATGTGTGTGCATGTATATATGTGTGTGTACATATATATGCATGTATATTTGAGTGTGCATATGTATATGTATGAGTGTCTATATATCTATATATATACATATATGTGCATAGAGATAGATAGATAGATAGATAGATAGATAGATAGATAGATAGATAGATAGATAGATAACCATCCTTTTGCTGCCAGGGAGGAAAAGGGTGATTGTAACTGTGCAACTGAATTTGACCTGCTGTTCTCACCTGTGTTGAAACAACCTGAGTCCAGCCATTGATGCTGCACCAGAGGGAAACTGAGTACCCAAGATGGGTGCCCTCTCCTGCCCTCCTGGTCATTCATTGTGTAGGGACAGGGCTTGTGAGGCTGCAGAGCAGGAGTCAGGCAGCTAGCAGGCTCTGTGGACGCTGATAATGGCCAGACCGTCCCCAGCCTGGCATAGCTTTCGCTAGCATATCATTTTAAACCCACCTCCAATCTTTCTCTGCTCCTGCCCTGCCACTTTGGTTTCCCCACTCTGTGCATGAAGAGCACAAGGACTTTCCCTGATTATAGGCAGGGCTGGGAGCCATGTCAGAAAAGATGTACTCCAGCCATGCTGAGGACAGAAGTTGCTGGTGCCCATTAAAGCAGGGTCCCGGGGGGGACAGCTTTTCTTTGAGTTTGGAGAGAACTTGGCTTGTCAGAGCTGAGGACATGCTATGCAAATCTCAGCAGCAATCCTCCAGTCTGGGTTCTAGCTATTACCTGATGGGTGTGTCAGAGTCCTGTGTGAGTGAGAGAGTCTGGCTTTGCAAGGCTTTAACAGGCCTCTGCCTCCATGACCCTCATGGGCACCAGCAAAGGCATCGTGGAAAGGAAAGCTCTGTTTCTCCAGCTGGGTTCCTCTTCTCCAGACAGGGAAAACCTCAAGCGCTATTTATAGTCTGGGCCTGGTCTGGTTATTAGTCACTGGTCACATCTATCTAGAACCTTCCCAATACCAGGTGCCAAAGGAGGGTGCTCACTCCAGGTCAGAGTGTGGCTCACTGTCCGAGTATAGATAAAGGTCCAGTGTAACAACCTGTGTCTACCCTGCCATATAGGTTTTACTTATTAGAAGCTTTTTTAAAACCAGGTCAGTGGATCAGTCCTGTAGTGTCTGGAGGACGCTGTTTCCTTGGAGTCCTCCATCACCATCACCGATGGCTCTTACAGTCTTCCTGCTTTCTCTTCCACAAAAGGCCCTGAACCTGCAGCAGAGGGTTTGATGAAGACGTCCCACTTAAGATTGCAGGCAAACTCACAGAGAGTGTGGTAGTATACACAGGGCCTCTACAGGTTCAAGCCAGATGGCATCCCAACACTGAGAGAGGGAAGTACGTACAGGTTCTCCTCCTAACCAAGAAAGATTAGTCTTCTCCAATGGAGTCTCTACGGCTATATTAACCTCACTTCAAGGTAGGCCCCATGCCCAGAGTAGATGGCCAACACAAAACAATGATATTTTAATTTTTTATAAACTTTTTTGTCTCTGTCTGGGTTTTTTTTTTTAATATATTTGAATTCGTCCTTTGCTTATATTTTGGTTTTGTGTTAGTGTGTGAGAGGCAGGGCGGGAGAGAATTTCTTGTTTGTTTCTGATTGGTTTTTTTAAAGAGAGGAAGAAAGGACTTGTAGTCGAGTGGTTAGGTAGATGGGTGTGATCTAGAGGGAACTGGGAAGGGGAAAACATGATCAAAATACATTGAATGAAAAATATGTTTTGAAGATTAAAAAACCTGTAGGGAAACTGAGGCAATGGATGACATCCCATCGGATACTAAAGAGCCTCTGTGGTCAGCTCCCTCTAGGATATAGGCAAAACAATGAGTCAGTGGTAGACGTTAGAAATCAGACATTCGAAATAGTTGTCTAAGTGATGTCCTGGCAAGACCATTGTTCAGCTGAGTTATCAATATGCAGAACAGCTGTGCACATGGTGACACAGGATATGACAGCACATGGGCTCTCTTATATCATTTAACTCTAGAATATTTATTTTCACCTGGAAGCATGAGACAGAAACAGCCTACCCCCCAGCTTGGAGACCCTATACTCTGAGAAGACAACCACCTACAGAAGTCATTTCATTTCTAATATGAAAGAGAAAGACTTTAAAAATTTGTTTTGCTATGAAACTCTTCCCTTCCTCTTATCAGGATATCATCTCTTTACGGAGCTTAGCAAGTATTAGTCATTACAACCAATACTCAGCCCTGTTTCTCCTTAGAACAAAATGAGATGGAACGAGAGTTACAAAGCATTAGTTAGCCCTGAGCCACAGGAGTGTGGCATGCTGTGAGGGGCTTGTTAACAGCTCCAAGTCCAGTCACAATAAGACCAAGTGTACCATATGCAAATCATGCTTTCGGCTTTCTCTGGAGAGAATTATCAAAGTAAATAAAACATACAAACAAATAAGTGCATAGTAACCATAGTACATAAACATTAGGGTGGTCTAATCCCCAACATTATGAAACTGGTATATACGTACCCTTGTAGAGCTGAATCAGTGAGTCTGGGGTAGGTCATAGGAACTCAATCTTTAAGACTCAAGGAAGCCTATGTCCTAATGTGTGCTCTTGCCCCTGTCTCATCAGGGTCATTCATAACATCATTTCTCTCTATGCAGCCATCCCAATTTGGACCATAGGTTGCATAATTAACCAGGACCCCCATGAGGTTCGTACAGCCAGGAAACCTGGGGAGGTAGAACTCTGCCCAAGTTCACAGAGGTGGGTCTGATCTTCAGTCACTAATGAGCCACGTGACCTGTAACCTCATTAGCTCTTCTCTTTTCTCACCCACAACACAGAGGCAAAGACAGCCAACTCTTGGCTGTTGATAGATGTGAAGATCATGTTGCTCCTCTCCAAAGAGGCAAAGTGCTTAGGAGGTGTTTAGGCAAACGCCACTTCCCATCTAATAAGGAGGGTTAAAAGTCCTTAAACATGCCATTAGAGGCCCTTGAAGATCATTCTTACACTATCTTATGGACTATGGGTATGTTGCAGGTGAGCTAATATGAACAGTTCAAACATTATAGGAGATATGTTCCCATGAGCATCAAGTTTTTAACCTAGGTAGGGCACTCTTACTATGAATTATCACAGTCACAACTTGATATCTCCTGACTTCACACACCCTGCTGGGAAAGGTGAGGGGTGAGAAAAACAGAAAGCCAATAAGCTAACTGCAAAGTTTCAGACCTACTGCTGAAGATAGCCAAGCTGCCAGCCCATTTATCAATACAAGAATTATAATAGACAAAGAGAAACACAGTCCAGATCACAAGCAAAGATTATTGATTCAAAATCAAGTGTGAGATGCTATAAACAGCCTTTACCACAAGTTTGGAGTTGCACCACCCATAGTGTGTACATTGAAACACCAATGGAAGGGTGGACACTCATGATGTCAACTGTGGCTCAGCCTGTGTAGTCTAGTGGCAAGTGAAATGAAAGTGTTTCCACTGGTCACTGTGGCTGGTGTGGGCTATGGATTCTGTTGGCCATTAAGGACACTTGTAGATTTTACAAATGTCATACAACCAGCCAGTTCCAAACCAATATATTCCTTCCCTTAAAAAGTGTCACCCACAGCCTTGATGATGGCACCAAGTGCTCACGTGCCTGCCTATGGAATCCCCCACTTATGAAGAAATAATGGGAATAGGGAGACTGGGAACAGACAAACTGGTGTGAGGTTTGTCGCTGTATTTTTGTGGTGGTGGTTGCTATTGTTTTTGGTTAGGTTCATTATTAGGGAAGATTTTCTGGGGGTCTGGTTGGGTCTCACAGGCATAATTTGTTATAATGTTAGATGTACAGCCCTAGGACACATTATTTTGATGGCAATGTGAGATGATGTCACTCAGAGGGATCCATCCAAATGCCTGTGCACTCCTTATAGCATCCATTGGCCCTGTCAATACCTGGGTACCTCTTACAGCATCTGTCAGCCCTGTCAAATCTCAACGTTTTTTCACTCTGACATAGATAGAGTTTTCACCGGGCTTGGGTGACAGGGATAATGTCAACATGATTTCTTCTTTCTTGAAGTGACTCATATTATTAGCATCGATGAGAAATGCTCATGGGATATTTTCATATTATGGAAAGTTTATCATAATAATAAATACTTTGGCCCAGGAAAGTCATGATCTCTTTAGCATGTTTTAATTCTAACTCAGTTACTCACTGGCTATGTGATGGAAGAAACTTCTTATACTTTTCCTAAGCGATAGTTTTCACATCTGTATTTTGAGGTAATAGTTAATAACTCACTTCACTGGATTCTAGTAGACTTCAGTAAGCTGTAGTATCTTTCACTCTGAAAACTTGTGTTATTAGAATTTGGTAAAGTTGACCTTGGTTCTGCTGACATTGAGAGTAATGGCAGTGGCAGTGATGGTGATATTGCTCGTGGTTATGTTGGAGATGACAGTGTTGACAGTGATGATGATGGTGGAATGGTGCTGATGTTGACTGACAATGATGATGGTGGTGGTAGAAATGGTGCTGATGTTGACAGTGATGGTGGTGAGAATGGTGCAGATATTGACACTGGTGATGACAAGGTGACAATGACAATACTCATGATCATAATGGTGATGGCCGTGATAGTGATGCCAATGATATTGATATTGATATTGATATTGATGATGGCCAACACTCATGATGCTGGTGGCAGTGATGATCATGATAATAGTGATGATAATAATTATTGTAGTGATGGTAGTAATAAACTCTTTGAATCCTTAAAACATCCAATAAGGAAAAGAAAAACTCAGAAAAGTACTTGGAAGTAGAACGGCTGAGACGTGTAAGCCCCACTGTTCCTGAAGCTGCAGCCTTTCTGTACTTGATCCTTGTGAATTGCTATGCCCAGCATACCAGGCTCTATTCCAAAGGTATAGAAAAAAAAAAGAAAGCTCATCCTTCCTTGGTAAGGCCATTTGTCTAGAAGATTCATAATGGAGAGAAAGTTGGTGGAATCCAGAGAGGGACAAATTAGAACCATGAAAGTGCCATGGTTTTGTATGACTTTAAAGAAAAGAGCCTGATTGATCCTCAGAACCCACTTGTAAAGTTTGGCATAGTACAAAATGTTCCTAACCCTAGTGCTGGGAGCTGGAGACAGGTAGCTAAATGGAGTTGCTGATCAGCTTGTCTAGAGGATTTAGCAAATTCTAGGCCAATGACAGACCCTAAATCTGTATCAAAAGTATTAGGAATATTAAGTATATGACACATAAGGAATGATGCTGGTGGTTAGCATATAGCCTCCAAATGCATATGCATACATCTGCATGTAAACACATATGCACACAAAGGGACCTGAACTTATCTAAACCCGTCAAGTCCCAAAAATCTGACTCTAATTGTTTTTCCTTGTCAGCCTTTGGAAATCAGAGGCACGTGTCTATACCTAGCACACAGGTACTGATGAAAGGCAACCATGAACTCTAAGAGCATCTCAGCCACTGTCTCCAAAGTGGATTAGCAACTACCCACATGGTAGGGATCATGTTACATTACAGAATCTACTAAATCTAGAAACACCGTTGGAGTTCCATCTCTTCCAGCACACCCACTCACCAGCATGTCTGTTCTCTTTCTTCCCTGGATGCACCTCAGTTGTAACACCTGATCTCCAAGCCACCCTTGGCATAGGTGACCACCCCTTGATCACTTCCCTGCCATGTTTCCCGACTGTCCCTCTGCTTCCACAATCTCCCTTTCTAGTTCACTCTCTACATCATAACCAGAACTGTGTATTTAAAATGCGAACAAATAATGTGACCCCTTACTAAAGCCCTCCCAGAGCAAGCCAGATAGTATCATATATGAGCCTGAGAATGACACTCAAGGTTGTCCTCTGGACTCTACATGATGTGCACCTGAAGGGAGAGAGAGACAGAGAGATAGAGGAGAGACAGGGACACAGAGAGACACATATACAGAAAGAGAGACAGATGGACAGAAAGAGACATAGAGAGATAGAGACATAGAGAGAGAAATATACACATAGAGAGAAAATGTGTCCTGTTATGTGATCTCTTCTATCATCTCAGCAGCAAAACAGAGCAGAAAGAGATTAAAGAAGGACACTCAAAGTTATCCTCTGACCTCTGGATGCATGTGTACATACTTGCATAGGCACATGCACATGCCTATGCACGCGCACACATGCACACACACACATACACACTCAGAGAGACAAAGAGAGAGAGACAGAGACAGAGAGAGAGAGACAGAGAGACAGAGAGAGGTACAAAGAGAGAGAGTGAGAGTGTGGAAGAGAGAGAAAGAGAATGTGTGGTGGTGGGGGAATCTCCCTGTGGTGTCTGCTAACTTTTCACAGTACCCACCAGAGACCAAGCCTTTAAAAGCTGGTATAAGACTATTAAACAAAATAATAATAATAGAGAAGTGTTGTTGTTGTTGTTGTTGTTGAGAAAATCAAGTCCCAGTTTCCGAAGCAGGCAGGAGAGCCACAGAGAAAGGCACTGTTAGTCCATTCGATCTGCTCAGCCATCCCTTTTGGCTGAGAGACAAGGAAGGAGGGGGCAGGCACTTGATAGAATCACCTCCCCCTCCATCCTGACCTCCTGGAGCAGCAGTCCACTAAGTGTTGCACTTGGCCAGAGCTCCCCATAGTAATTTGGTTAATTGGATGAACGGGCTCTTTAGTGACACCGCCTGGATTTCCACGCAGCAGTCCATCAAAACTAATCAGCTGGCCGGGTTCCATTGCTCAGCCACTGACAGCTTCGCCAGGTCGGCGAGTAGATGGTAACTTTTTAAATGGAGGAACTTGCTAAATGATGGCAGTTACCACTTGGCAGGATGAAGGGGCAGAGAAGAAAGGGATGCAGAGGCTTGGCTTTGTATTTCCTCCAAGACATAATCTCGTTGGGGATGGCTGATTGCAAGTTCCTTCCAAAGACACTGGTGAAGAGCAGTCACCCCCACAACTGAACTTTGTTCCTTCGCTGCAAAAAGAAAATGCCCCCAAAGCTGGTGCGCTGTGCTCTCTCTTTACTGGATGCTTATTAAACACTTGTTACGCCTTAGGAATGCCCGATTTAGCACACCCTATGAGTTACTGCGGCACCAGCTGCTGCAATAAGCAAGCCTTAACAATTTAGTAGCTTAACACTAGAAATCAAACTTCCTGTGAGTCTCATCAGGAGATCTTTGTTGGAAATGGCTCTGCCTTCCAGACAATAACCCATGCTTCTTCCATGCTTCTAGCCTCTAAATGTAGCTGTGTCCAAGCTGCAAACTACAGGCCTCTTTGGCTCTGGGGTAGCAATGAATGGGGGCTAGTATAAAACCTTAAACTTAATGAAAGCACTGTGAAGGGGTGTTCATGTGTTTGTTTTGCAATGTTTCCGTAAGTCAGGTGTGTGGTTCCCAAGTTTAAACTCTGTAGGGAGCAGTGTCATTTACAATGGCAAAAACTCAGATGTGTCGGCACAGTAAGGATCTCAGTGGAACCTATGTAAAAAGCCAGGAGTGGGGAAAAGGCTAAAACGGAGAAGATACACCCAGTTTTCAAAAGCCTTGGTCCAGAAGTAGTATGGGATGGTTTTGTTGATGTTTTGAATGAGGAATTGTGATGTGGCCATACCTAGCTCCCAATAGTTTGTTTACTGTTACAAAATACCTGAGACACACAACTTACAAGGAGGAAAGGGTTATTTCAACCCACGGATCCAGATCTGTTTGTGGTTGTTTTCCTCCACTGCTTTTTAGACATGGTAGAATGACATGACAGAGTCAGGCTGCTTACATAAGTCAGAGAGAACAAGAAGGTGAAGAGATGAGACACCCCTTCAAAGACACACACCTCAGTGACCCCCTTTCCCAACCAACTCCAACCTCCTAATAGCCTGTCCACCTAGGACTTGTCAACAACTCTACCTGTGTGCTAGTGCATGTGCATGTATATGCATGTAGGGGTGCACATGCATATGTGTGCTCATGGTTACATGTGAGGGCCAAGGGACAACTTCATATGTCATTCCCCGGCCACTGTCTACCTTTTCTTTTTGAGCCAGGGTCTCTCTCTTAGATTAGAGCTCAGCTGACTGTCTCGTGAGCCCCCAGGATCTGTTGCTTCACCCTGTCTCTAACCCCCACCCCCCAACACTCAAATTATAAGCTACTGTGTTCATGCTTTTCTCTTTGTGTTCTGGGGATCAAACTCAGATCCTCTGACTGCAGGGCAAGCACCTCACTGACTAAAGCCATCTCCCCAGCTCTCTCCAAATGTTGAAGCCATCGGTGAGCTTTCCTCCCTCATAATTGAGTCACCTCCACAAAGCTCATCTCCAGGTGGCTAAGCCTTGAAACTCAGGAGCCTTTTTGGAGAGCACCCATTGCTTGAGGGATCTGAGCAATGTGTCCCTTTGGAGTGACAACCCTGAATCGTGAAAGGAAAACGCTGGGCTTTTGTGGATAGAGAGCTATCTCAGCCACTGGCGGCATCCAACACAAGGAGAAATGATGGACATTTCCCTTCTTCTGATAAGCAAAGTGTGTCTCCGGTGAATAAATACACTTTCATGGACTTCTACCCTTGACAAAGAGCAAGGTCAAACCTTGTATACATATAACATAAAACCCACTGTCTTCCATCTCTCCTTAATTCTCCCTCCTGTCCTCACCCATTACCTCATTCTTTATTGTGTTTCCTCCGTCAGGAAAGGACATTGTGCCTTCTGTAACTTTGTATGTTTTCCACACGACTGTTCTGTCCACTGGGTTTGAATATCATCCCTACTGAGCTTTATAACCTAGACAAGGTTTGTCCAAGGCATGCCAGATCATTGCTCAAGCACTCAGTTTTGCTCTCAAAAATAAAGAAACCCCAGAAAGGAAATTGATAGAAAAGAGGTGTTCCTAAAAGGCACCTTGGATATTGTCACTACTTGACACATCAACCCCCAGTGTCTCCCTGTTATATCCATCACATATTAAAGTAGCTATTGTCTCTGGCACTGGGATGAGGGTGGCTAACTGGGTAAGAGTTCTTACTCTGCAAGCATGGATATAAGTTCAAATCCCTACCACTCACGTCAAATATCAGTTGTGGGTGTATGGTATACCTGTAACCCCAGCATTTGGGGCATGGAGACAGTGGCTCCTGAGAGCTTGTTAGCCAACCTAGCTGAAATGGATTCGGTGAGTTTCAAGGCAATAATGCAGAGAACAATAAAGGGACATGCCTGATATCCTCTTCTGCTCTCTTTATGCAACAACAGAGCTGCATGTACCTGCTACGATCTGCCTCAAAATGATCCCATACCCATGCTGGCTCCCCCTGTATCCCACCTGGCCTCTATAGCGCCTTGGCCCACTCATATCTGCCCAATGCAACCATACTAAGCTCCAGTTAATAAGCACTTGTGTGCTTTCCCATTTAGACTGTGGGATTCCTGAGAACAGTGTTCTCACCTCCTATGTGCCTAGCAAGGAGCCTGACACAGGCTATGTACATTCAATTGTAAGTGCAGGAAAGAAATCAGTCTAGCTACAAAGTAAGGTCATATACATGGAGTAAGCGCTCTCCTGTCTACTAGAAATTTAAACAGAAGAAAAGCCACATTTCACATTGGGTGAAACATGGATTGTGGGCTAGCTGTGCCTTCATGAGCTCCAGGTCCGCTTGAGACTTGTCTCAAACAAACTAACTAACCAACCAACCAACCAATAAACAAACAAAGAGGCTGTTGGTCTGAGGACTGATGCTGATACCAAGGTTTTCCTGTGGCTTCCACATGTAAATACACATGTGCAATGAGCACCCATGCATGTACATGTACAGATGCACACACACACACACACACTCAGTACATTCACAAGAAAAATAAAGTAAGGCAGGGAGGAGAGAGAGAGAGAGAGAGAGAGAGAGAGAGAGAGAGAGAGAGAGAGAGAGAGAGAAATTAAGAAGGGGAGGAAAGACAAAGAAAGAAAGGAAAGGAAAAGAAAGAAAGAGAGAGAGAAAAGTAATGGAAGAAAGAGAGAGCAAACATGAGAAATTAAGAAGGGGAGGAAGGAAGGAGAGAGAGAAGGAAGGAAGGAAGAGAGAGAGAATATGAGAAATTAAGATTAAGAAGGGAAGGAAATAGAGAATGAAGAGAAAGAAAGAAGGAAGGAAGGAAAGAAAGAGAGAGAGAGGAAGGAAGGAAGGAAGGAAAGAAAGAAAGAAAGAAAGAGAGAGAGAGAGAGAGAGAGAGAGAGAGAGGGAGAAGGAAAGAAAGAGAGAGGGAAAGAACGAGAGAGAAAGAAAAAGTGAGAGAAAGAAAGCAAGAGAGAAAGAGAGAGAGAGAAGTTAGCTTCTGGATGAAGTTATCATGCAGTGACTCTGTGCACTACCTGTGTATCATGGCTGCATGTCATAAAACACAGAGGACTGAATATTATAGTCTGAGTAGGGAGATTACAGAGGAGGCCATGACCTCCCCAAAACTCTAACTCCAGGGACCTCTGACCTACTCCCTCATGTTAACAAATACCCCGGGGCCTTTGGAGACCAGACACCAGTGCTCGTTGCTCAACTGCAGGGTTTGCATGGAAGCTCTCGGGGAGCGTGCCAGAGCCCATTTCTAAACAGTCTGATGATTTATTTGATGCCTTTGGATATTTAAGTAGTCTGCAGTATACACCAAGTGTCTAAAGTGTTTATTTTCTTTTGCTTTGCTTTAATGTGCGGGACCTCTCACAACGCCTTGTACACCCCAGGCACTCAATAAATATGATTTATGGAAGATGTAAATAAATCTAACCCAAGATTATGTCTGCGTTCATTAATTTGTAGCTCCAGCAGGCAGTCCCCATCTCGAAACTTGAAAAGGCGAGAAAAATCCACAGCAAATTACAGAGAAGAGAAAAGGGAAAACACACAACCCCTGGGCCAGTGTAAAAGTGGGGAAACTCCCCAGTGTACAGTATGAGACGCTTGCTGGTTGGGTTCTCTTTGCTTTTTTACGCACATGCTGTGTGACTTGGAGCCGGTTTCTTCGCTTTTCTGAGCTGTGTCTTCTGAAATAAATATTGAGCGGGTGTAGCCAGTGGGTTCTCATTGGAGATGCATTGCCTGGAGGCCACAAGCTCACAGGGTAAAGCTGAATTATAGTCTCTGCTGCCTCTGGGAGGAAGTGGTGGATGGAGAAGGGGTGTTAGCTCTGTGGCTCTGTGGCTCTGTGGCTCTAACTTTGTCCCCAGGATCTCATGGTGCTTCTGTATTGAAGATGGCTTATCCCACATTCCTGGATGTTCATTCATGGATCTCTGGTCTCTGGGGCCACTAGATTTCTGAGCATGCTCAGTGTAGCAGTCCTACTCAGCCCTGACTTCCCTGCAAACCTGGCTTTCCAGGGCCTTTGCCCACTCTGTTCTTGCCACCTCTGAGTAAAAGGGGAAACAAAATCCATGAGAGAGACGGACAATGGGTAGGGTTGCCAGCTGCCAGCAAAGCCTACCGGCTCCTAGAAGAAGATCCTACCATCAAGTCCCTGGCTGTCAGGCTCAGGGATCTTGACTATGTCAACCCTTCTGTCCCTGAGTCCCTCAGCACTTCAGATGCACTTAACACACCGCTGGTGCACACCAGTCCTCCGTTTTTGCTATTGTGCCTGCACACACTGGGCATGTGCACTGTGATTCATCAAGGCCCACTTCTCTGCCATTTCAGAATGCTTTACTGCAAATTTCCATTTCTTTATCCATCTTCCAATAGGCATTTGGGTTCTCAGCTCTATTTATAAAACTGCTATAAACATTTATGTATGTTTCTTTTGAGGGACAAATGTATGTTTGTTTGTTTGTTTTTTGTGGTAGCATGTTAAGTGTTGATTACATATGGTTAGGTATAAAGAGGTTTCTCCCCATTGGTAAAGGGTACATTCTTTGATTCCTAATGCCCAGAACTATAGATGGGTCTCAGCTCTATATGCTGTTTTCTTCTTGTTGTAGACCTTGGGAGCATCAGTGAAGGGTAAGAACTTTTATCTTTTCACATGATGGAATCATTTTACAGCTTCCTAGAGGAAGAAACTAAACTGCCATTTCTCTTACACTTAGGATATTATTAAATAAAGATTAACATAGTAAACACTATAATCCCATAAGAGTCGCTCTGAAAACCAACATGGAGATTCAATAACTAACAAGGGGAGGAACACTGAATAAAGGGCAGGATGGAGCCAGATAACCAACAATGTCATCGCACTACTTAGAATGCTGTGCCATTTTGTTAAATGGTAAAAATTTGTGAATATTTTCATCTGGTATTTCCCATTTAATATTTTTCAAGTCAGAGTTAATAGTAGGTAACTGAAACTATGAGAAAATACAATTCTAGATAAGGGAAATGCCTTGTGTTTATTACATGTTGTGATCAATGGTGGAAAAACATGCCCCAGCAAGGGCTATCAGACAAGTGGGTATTGGTGACATCAGTGGGTCCTTGTGGCTTTGGGTCCCAGCTTTAGATCAATTCCCCTTTCTTCTGGTCTTTGTGCATAAAGACATTTGCTTCTGTGAAATATTGTACCTGAACTTCAGGTTGCAATGAAGTGTTCAGCATTTCTCCCACATGTGGGAACCTGGAGTTCAAGTTGTCATAGATCCCTCTCTAGGATCATGGCCAATCTCATCAGCTAACCTCACTCATCCCGGTTTGGGTAACAGGGTCTGCTGGATCTGTGATCATGTCCCTTTGGCTAACCCCTCTGGTACTTCACGGGTTTAGCCCTTGTCCCAATAACCTCCCTTGGTCTCCCTTATGCTGAGGCTATGGGTGCAATGATAGAATAAGCCCACATCTAAGTCCATATTGGTTCCGATGGACCAATCCTTGATGCAGAGGTCAGATCAATGATGAAAACCACAGCTAATCAAAAGGATTTCCAACGCTGCAATTTGAATGATACAACCATATTCTTCTGACCGAAGGAGCCAGAGACTAGCACAGACCAGATCCCTGCTACCCCTCATGTCCTGCTAAGATGCACTGAGGGCACCTTGTGTAGACTCAACTCAGGCAATTATGCTCTCATCCACCTTACAGTGTGAGAGGTGGTGTTTAGGGTACTTGATATCCACCAGTCCATCTCCAGAGGTTGGAGTACAGGGGTGAGCTAGATTACAAAGTGCAAAACCTAGAATAGGATTGTGTGGATCCAGGGCCTTGTGCATACTCTACAAATGTTCTACCACTAAGTCACAACCCAGCCATCATAGGAATTGGGGTCCACAATACCTCACTGTGTATCCCAGCTAGAACTGCCCAGTGAGACAAGTGAGCCAGAGGTCCGTTTCTCTCCAGGCTGTGATGTGTAATGAAGAATCTCGCTAGCCTTGGTGACAAGCCTTGCTACCAATAACTGCTTTTCTGGTTTTGTGGGAGGCTTAGCTCATCAAATTGTATCTCAGTGTACCCATCTGTAATGTGGGGCTAACCTTGTGACATTAAGGATAGATGAAGCTGCTACAAAAACACCAAATAGCCTGGAATATATATTTGATCCATACTAACTTCTGTGATTGTTATTATGAGTACCCGCCCCCTTCTTTTCTCCCTAAGGAGGCCTTGCTGAGGGTTAAATAAGATCAAGTGTAAAAATGGATAAATAAGTAGAGTGTCAGTCCTTTGCTAAAGAAATATTGCATGCACACTAAGAAGAGGCAGAATTGGAGCAAGGGCACTTTGATTATCACTTTATTGTCTATTTATATTTCCCTCTTCAGCTGTTAATCAAGTACCCAACCTGTGCTGGGAGTTCCTGTAGACACTTGAGCCACGCCTTTGAGTGAGGCAAAAACTGTCCTCGTGAGCTGTCCTAGTGGTGGGCAACAGAGAGATTAGCATGTGCACGTGTGTCTGTCAGTGGCGTTAGTTTAAGACAAACCAGACAGAGTGAATGATGGAGTCTGGAGGCTGGAGTGCTGCAGTGAGGGAGTCTCTTCCAGGAGGACATGTGTGTAATGGGAGCTGGATGAGAGGAAGAAGAAGATGGACAGCAGGGCAGAGATTTCCAGGAGAAAAAAAAAGACCAGGGCTGAGTAGGTGGGAGCTGGGAGAAATAGGAGAGTCAAGAATAGCAGGAGCTGGGAAAAGCCATGGGGAGGTGAGACCATGTTGATCTGGATTTTGGCTAAGGATGGGGAAGCCATATGTGGGTTAGATCTATAAAGAAAACTGCCAGCTTCACCTAGAGGCACAATGACATGAGAGAAAACAGGCACATGGCTACGGATTCTACTGTGAGTGAGCTGTATGCCACAGTGGCCCAGGCAAAGAGACTCTCACATCCTTAGGAAACGTTCTGTTATGTGTTGTCCCCATTTCGCAGATAGGCAAACCAAGTTGAAAACACTGAGAAAAGTCCAGATACCAGAGTTGCAGAGGGAGAAAAGAGTCAGGAAACAGGGTGGGTTAGAGAAAGTATTCATTTTCAGCTAGGTGTGGTGGCTCAGGCCTGTACCTGCAGCACTAGGAAGCTGAGACATAAGGATGAGGAGGTTGGATCAAACATGAGCTACATAGTGAGCTACATAGGCTAGCCTGAGCTATGCTGAAGAGGAAAGAAAGGAGAAGAGGGGAGGGGAGGGGAGGGGAGGGGAGGGGAGGGGAGGGGAGGGGAGGGGAGGGGAAGGGAGGGGAGGGGAGGGGAGGGGAGGGGAGGACACTACTTTTACTTCATGGCATCCTATCAAGCTTCATGAGACTCGCCTAATACTTCTTGCACTCTGCAGCCCAGGTGCTGACACCTCCCTCTCCTGGCTCTGGTGCATCTGAGTGGCAGCCACACACTCTCTAATGACTGGCTTCTCAAGCCAGGGCAAAAGACTAAGAAACATCGTTTTCATCTTCCGTGTGGGATTAGGCCGGCATTAGCTCTTTATTTGTTGAGGGACTTGATCTCATTACAGATCAATTGGCTGAGTATTGAATACATGGGACAGGGAGGTGCTTCATTCTCTCAGCTGCCCCGCACTGGTCCTGAAGTATCTGAAGCCGTGTCCATGCCTGCACAGAGACTAACTCACGTTCCTGTTCTACGAGTTTCCATGGGTTTCCTCCTGTTGTCTGTCACTCAGGGGCTTGGCTGTCATAGCCAGTGTTTATGATATTTTGCAAGATAAGAAAGGTGAAGGCAGAAAGGAAACTTTGAAGGAGCTCAGGCCTGGCAGAGAGTAACTCTTGCTAGCTGCTTCCGTGATGACTGTCAGGGTATAGCCTGGATAGCTTGCTCCCCTCTCTCTGCCAGCTTCCAGCCCTGTTAGACCCCAGGGAGGACAGTGTCTGTTCACAGAGACCGAAGATCATTACCGTGCTCATGTCTCAAGCATGTAAATCCTGTACCTGGATCCTGGTTGGTAGGGAAAGTGATTTATTCTGGAAGTGTTTCCCATTAGATGCCTAATAAAATACTTATCCTAAACTACTGAGCTTTGATCTTTCTGTCTTTTCTCTCCGGCATCACACACACACACACACACACACACACACACACGCACGCACACGCACACGTGCACACGCACACACACACACACGCGCGCATGCATTCACACACGCACACACACGCATGCACACTCACACAGACACACAGACACACAGACACACGCATGCATGCACACACACACACACACACACACAGATGCATGCACATGCACCTGGGGGTCTCCTCTTTGGCTTTCTCCAAGCCCTTTAAGGTGCTTGCCCTAATTGTGGCACAGGGCATAACCACACGTGTCTCACCTTCCTCCCACCCCTGCTCAAAGATGGAGTTAGCATCCATGGACCTGGAGCTTCCAAAGTGTTTGGTTGAAAAAAAAAAGTCACACATACAAAACTTCTAGGTCCCTTGTCCAGCCTTGGAAACCAGTGGGTCTCAGTCTATCTCTGTCTGTGAGAGGCCTGGGGGTTTTAGTTTCTTTAACAAATTCACAACCTATACTATTTTTTCCTTCTCAAAATTTTGGACGCAGGCTAGCATCAAACTGTGCCTGGAATGGTCAGAACACAAAGGAGGGTGAACCATAAAATTGGATTGGTGTGCTGTGTGTATAGATAACCTTTGACCTCTCGAGGAAGAACAGCAGGGTAAGAACCCTCACGCCTGTTCTTTTATCAGATCAATGAAGGACCAAACAGACTTGCCAGCTCAATGGGTCAAAACTGTGTTTTAACTGAGGTACTTTGGATTACTAGTAATATGAAACACGAAAGCTTATTGGTCAGGACCTTACCTATAATTTTGTGCTCATTTTCATTTGGCAGAGTGTTTAATGTATGTCTCTTCTGTGTGCTGCATGGATATTGACTATACAACCAATGTCTTCCCATGGGAACCGATTAAGAATGATAAATTGGAAGAGAGCAATTTGGGGGTTGTTTCCGGGCTGTATTTAAATAGAAAGCAGGCCTCTTTTACTTGGATTAAATATTACATGTCCATAAAAGATAGATCAGTTCTCTGAAGTTGCTTTGACTTATTTTACAAAAGAAAGTCTTCTATAGGAAGGAAGGAGAAGCTTTGGCTTGTAGTTTGATGTACAGTCCATCATGGCGGCAGGAGCAAAGCTGTAACAGTCAGGGAGCAGAGAGAGATGGAGACCAGTGTTGGAACAACATGAGCTTGAAAATAAGCACCAGAGGGAGAGGGGCGAGCTGTAAAACAGACTCCTGTTCAGAGCTGTCATTATGAGGGAGTCCTAAGGACAGAAGCCACCATGGAGGACCGCAGAGGATGCAAAGCTGCTCTTGATTCCGCATCTCCCATCTGTGCCTAGCCCTAAACACAAATCACATAGGCCAAGCTGGGACTGAAAGCTAACTATCTTGGCAGAGAGTTAGCCAGGGCTTAAGGTAGCCATATCCTGGCATTCAATCAGATAAAGGGGTGTGTGGAACATCCGAAAAAGGAATGATTCTTCAAAGGGTTCCACTTTAATTACAAACGAGTTGGAGACTATTCCTTCCCAAGCCCTCCTTCTACCTGGGTTCACTTCCAAAATGTAATGGAGTTAGATTAGCCAAATGAAAGACTCCCCGGGTCATAGTGACAACTTCCCAGCCCAGCCTCTATCCACTCTGTCTTAGTACAGGTGCTGGCTGGGCTCAGCTCTAGGGATTTTAGCCTCTGAAGAGAATTAGCTTGCCCTATTTCATTAGGAGACTGGCTGCAGATCAAAAAGAAAGGAGTAGAAAGAGGGAGGGAGGGAGAGGGGGAGGGGGAGGGGGGGGGGGAAATGTGTTATACTTACCATGCAGGCCTGTATGCTGAGATTTCCATCCTGCCCCAGCCTCCAGGAAGAACCTGCAAGTCTCATTATGCTGCCTTCCATGCTTTCTGGCCCAACCAAATGGTTCCCCCAAGGCTGAAGTTTCCCTACCATGCCTCAAATTTTATTTCCTTTGTTTCAATACTATCCTGAAAACAAAAGATGATGCTTTTAATGGAGACCGTTCACTATGACAGTGATCTTAGCCTAGCAGGTAAGCCCTGCAAAATCAGAATAGATAGATAGATAGATAGATAGATAGATAGATAGATAGATAGATAGATAGATACATAGATAGATAGATAGATACATAGATAGATAGATAGATAGATAGATAGATAGATAGATAGATAGATAGATAGATAGATAGATTTGAGAGACATATATTAATATAAAAGTCTAACACATGAATTAGGCACCTACTGAATGCCAGGCTCCTATGTTTACTTTGCAAACACGCTGCTGTGGGAAACACAACCTTCTTTTCCTTTTCGCTTACCTGTTTTAATTGAGAGTGCTGGGGAGCCAGCATCTACAGGGCACAAAGGAGCAAATCGAAGCTCCAGGAAGCTCAGACCACATGCTCGGATTCTCCTATCTTAGGAAAACAGCCACGGGAGGCTTGCCCCAATCTGGTGGGTTCTTAAGAAGATTTTATGGTGATCTAGCAGGGCATTGGAGAGAGCAAGACCCTGCAAAGGATGTTTGCCTAGGAGTTAGCAGTACTGCAAAAGCTTCCCGAGTTTCTATGAGGGCTTTAAGTTTCTCCATCCTAAAAGGGGATTCAGAGGGTATTCTCCCTAATGGGCTTCTTGTGGCAATTCAAAGAGATGAAGTAGGCAAGACCTGCAACCATGCAAGGCTTTACAAGGGACTTTATTCTTTGTGTGTGTGTTTGCATGAGAGCACACGTACACTGTGAAGAGGCAGACCAGAGATCAACCCCCTGAGATTGCCTCCAGACTTGATGGTTTTTAAATAGAGTCTCTCGAGTGTCTAGAACTCACCAGGTAGACTAGACTGACTTTTGAGTGAGCCCTAGGCATCTGCCTGTCTCTGCTTCCACAGCAGTGTGGGATTACAAAGAGAGATCACCACGAGCTGCTTTGTATGTGGAAGCTTTGGACTGAACTTGGATCCCCATGCTGTCAAGGCAAGCCCTCCATTGACTGACTGAGCCATCTCTGAAACCCATTCAAGGGAGGCTGCTCTGATTAACAATTCATGTCACTTACAAAGAGGAAATGTCTCATCTGGGCTAAGACAACACCTTTTCTTCCTTGTAGGCTGCTCTAGGTAGGAGGGATTCAATTGTGATCATGTCATCTAGCTTGCTCACGGCTCCCTCCTTTGTCAAGTGATAATTCAGACTCAGATAATTCATGACGGAGTAACTCAGTTGGGGTTACCATCCATCCCTTAGCCCTCTGCCTCCAAGGGAAACCTCCCCAAGAAAGAGCTACAGCGGACAGTAAAATATCCTTAAGAACCAAAAACATACTCTACACTATCGCATGCCTGAGAAAACAAAGGTCATTGTGAGAGAACTTTCTGGGGGGGGAAAAAAGGCAAACAAACCAAGGATGGACACCCCCCAAGCTTAGGAACTCCATCTTCACCTTTTCCCCCAAAATACTTTTCCCTGCTTTCCCCTCCCGCCCCCCAGCATTCCAGCCTTGAGCCATTCTTCAGAAACTGGGCTTTTAAAAAGCCTTTGAAAATTTAAAAATCCAGTCGGCTTCTGCTGAACACCCACAGAGATTTGCCTGTTTCTGAGCCAGCTCCAGTGCTGTGACAGGGCCAGCAAATGGAGCTGTTCAAAAAGGCACCCTCAGAGGCCAGAGGGCCTGGGGTTCACACCCCCTGGCTGCCACTTACCGTGGCAATCGCCTTGGGCAAGGAATTCAGAGCCTCAGGACCCGAATTCAAGCTTATTCCTTCTGGAATCCTTCATCTGTTTTTCTCTTGTTTGAAAAATCTGCTCATTTCCTGTTCAGACTCTCCCAGACTCTACCCTGCTTCCCTAGATGCCTGGAGAATTACTAGTGATGTCTGAAAATGTCCCCAGCACCCCAGTTCAGAGAGTAGGCAACCTAGACCTTCAGGCCTAGCCCAGCCTCTTTATCTTTCAGGAAGTAAAAGTTTTATTGGAGCACGGCCACGCCCCTTCATTTACATCTTCTCTATGGCTACTTTCCCCACTCAAACTGCAGGCTTCAACAACCCCCACAAGACTCCTTCCTTTGGGGTGGGAAGCTTCAAATATTTACTGTGTGCCTGCTTGTAGAAAACGCCTGCTTTCCTTGCCCTACTTCGGGGTCTCCAAAACTAATATAGGGTGCAGAAAATCTAGCCGCATGATCCCTTCTCTTGAGAGTTACAACGTGTTGCTTCATCCAACAGGAATTGATTAAATATAGATATTGTGCTAAATTAGAGATGAGTGAGAGTGCAGATTTTTTGCTCATTTATTTATTTTTTTCAGTACTGGGGATCAAACTCCGGGCCTCATATATACTAGTGGAGTGTGCTATCACGGAGTTACATTCCCAGCCCAGTGGTACTAACATGCATTTTTAAACGCTGCAATTTGGAGTGGGAATTGATTTATCTCTCTTTCCTTTTCCTTCCTTCTTTCCTTCTTCCTACTAGTTCCATCCTCCATTGCCTCCTCCCTTCCTCCCATGCCAAGGATAGAACCCAGGACCTTGTACAAACTGAGCCAATGTTCTAATTGTCACTGAGATATGTAGACTGGCAATGTAATGGTTGGGGGAAAACGCCTTGTTGGTTAAATTTTTGGACGGTGAACTGGGTGAAGGACCTCATGGCAAACGTGTTAAGTACCAAATCTTCTAGATACCGTGAGAGCTGGGTCGACGTGTACTACTAGTTCAGTGAATCGTCACGATAACTCTGTGAGCTTGCTGTCATGAACATTTCTACAACAGGAGGCAAATGTCCACCGTGTCACCAATGAAGCCTTCAGGCTTCAGAAGCAAGAAATGGCATAATTTTCCAGACTTTATGTACAAAATGAGAGTGAACTTGATGAAGTCACCAAAAGCCGTACAGGTGGTGACATGTCAGAACCGTTATCTTACACCAGGGTTCCCGAGGTTGACCTGTTAGCTTCATTGCCTGCCTGTTAGGCTCAATGGCATGGTGTCAGTCCCCAGAAGTGTTGAGATGTAAGAATCCCGAAAAGTCATGAACACTTGAGTCTCCTTCCTCATGACTCACTTCACATCTCGGGATTTATACCTCCGTTTAAGCTCTTTTTATTTTATTTTATTTTATTTTATTTTATTTTATTTTATTTTATGATTTTTATTAGATATTTTCTTCATTTACATTTCTAATGCTATCCCAAAAGTCCCCTATACCCTCCCCCCGCCCTGCTCCCCTACCCACTCACTCCTACTTCTTGGCCCTGGCTTTCCCCTGTACTGGGGCATATAAAGTTTGCTAGACCAAGGGGCCTCTCTTCCCAATGATGGCCAACCAGGCCATCTTCTGCTACATATGCAGCTAAAGACATGAGTTTTGGGGGTACTGATTAGTTCATATTGTTGTTCCACCTATAGGGTTACAGACTCCTTCAGCTCTTGGGTACTTTTTCTAGCTCCTACATTGGGGGCCCTGTGTTCCATCCTATAGATGACTGTGAGCATCCACTTCTGTATTTGCCAGGCACTTTATTGATGTATTTACTGTTGATGGGCAGCACCAAGGCAAGGGCAGAGCTGAGGGGCGGGGCATGCTGCTTCAAATTGTCCTCTTTTAACTTGGCATGGCAGCCTCAGGGTACATTGATAGCTTGCTTTGTTCTTACTTAGAGAGAGTGTGTGTGTGTGTGTTTGAGTGTGTGAGAGAGAAAGAGAGTAGGTGAGTGTGTTTGAGTGTATGTGAGCATGTATGTGAGTGGGTGAGCATATGTTTGTGCATGTATGAGCATGTGTCTGTGTGTGCCTATGAGAGAGCATATGTGAGTATCTATGTGTTTGTGCATGTATGTATGTGAACATGTGTACCTGAGAAAGCATATGTGTGTGTGCATGTCTGTGTATGTATGTGTTCTTGTTAGCATACATACCTTAACTCGACAGGAGCCTCTGGAGATGGTCTGTCTATATTTGAACCCTAGTCCTCATTACTAGCTGTGGGGTTCCAGGAGAAGCCAGGAATATGATTTAAACTCAGTGCCACGTCCTGCTAAGTTTCCATGGTATAGCATCTAAAGGCCATACTTTAGTGGTGTGCTCATGGTACTGGAAGCAAGACAGCAGTTTGTGCAGTGGTTTCAGGTTTCTTTTGGGCTCACTCTATCTGCCTTGTACTCTGTAATGGGCTGAAACGTGTCACTTCCGAGGGATATGCCCAGAGCCTGGGGGGGTGCAGCCTTACTAGCAGGAGCCTTTGTAAATGCAATTAAATTGAAGATCTTAAGTCGAGATCACCATAGATTAGTGCACTGGTTACTCTTCCATTGTTGTGATAAGACACTATGACCAAGGCCACTTCTGAAAGGAGGACATTATTTGGGTTTATGGTTTCAGAGGGAAAGTTCATAATGGGCAGGAAGACAAGGCAGTAAGTGGTAGCCATGGCAGCAAAGAGGTAGGAACCCACACTCTTAACCACAGCCAGAAGCAGAGGGAGCAAACCAAAGGAAGCATGAGGCTTTTAAATGCAAAGCCTGCCCCTAGTGACATACCTCCTCCAAGAGATTTCACCACCTAACATCCCTCCCCCAACCCGCCCCCAGCCCCCACCCCCAGCCTCCCCACCCTACCCCCACCCCTGACTAACAGTGTCACCAGCTGAGAAACAAGCATTCAAACACTTGAGCTTCCAGGAAATTTCTCACTCAAACACCACAATGAGGATGAACCCTTCATCCTGTGATAACAAAGTATGAACTGATGAGAGAAGGTAAGGAAAGAGCCCACAGGGAAGGAATGTGGATGGATGAAGAGATGGGAGGGAAGTGTCTACAACCAGGAGAATTCTATAGTCTCTATCAACTACCGGAAGCTGGAAGAGACAAAGCAGATTGTCTCCTAGGAGCCCCCACAGGGAGTATGGCCCCGCACCTTAACCAAAGACATCTGTTCTCCAGAATTATGACTTAATCAACCAAGCCTCTGTTCATCTGTTACAGCAGTCACAAGGCACGGAGATGGCCTTGCTTCACATCTGCTTTTGATCACCTTTCCATCGGTGGCCATCTGCCTGTTCACATCTCCAGACATGGTTGGCAACCTACACAAGGATTCACATCCTGACTCTGCTGCTTATTACCTGGGTGTTTCAAATCCAATCTCATAGCTATCCTGATCCTCCTCTTCTATCTCTTACATGCATAAGCAATAATGATTTCTCATAGGTCTATTATTATTATTATTATTATATAGTGAGTACGACAATATCCATCAAAATCAGATGATGTGTGAGCCCATTCCTGCTTACATGTTTCAGATGAAGAAACTAAGTCATAATGAGTTGAAAATAAGTTGTCTGACATCACCTAAATACAAAATTTGTGTGATTGTGACTTAAGCAAATCTTACGGTGATGGGCTCTACTGCCAGTACTGGAGGTCAACCGAGGTTACACCCGAGACAGCTACATCTACAATAACTCTGCCTGTGCTACCGGAATTGAGTGAGTACTCCGCCACTGTGACTCCATGCTGCCCTCTGAGCCCTCTGTGGAGAATAAAAGAAATAAAGGGAAGGATTGAGTGACTCCAAGTTCACACTCACTCTCTGGAGATCATGTTACCTCTGCTTCACTAAGGGTTCATCTACAGAGCCAGAAGTTCCCTTCATG
Organism: Mus caroli; assembly: GCF_978045245.1. Taxonomy (NCBI): domain Eukaryota; kingdom Metazoa; phylum Chordata; class Mammalia; order Rodentia; family Muridae; genus Mus; species Mus caroli. The sequence goes on from NW_028227265.1 coordinate 13,977,175, forward strand.
ATTTCCTCCGTCTTGCTGGGAAGCAGCTCTCAGGATGGGGCTTGTTCTCCATGCTCTTGTGCTGTGTGAGGAGAATCAGTCTCCAGGACATGGTGCAGACCAGTGCATCACCTCCCAAGAGCATCACCTCACCTCAAAGCTAACTATCTGCTCTCAGCAGATGTACCCTGCCCTGTTGCCTGTTTGCATCCCAAAGGAGGCCATTCCTTGTCCCCTCTTTTCAATTGTATGTATATTTTTATCCATGAGTCTTACAACCTTGAATTCATTTCCATCCCTTCTTTTTTTCATTGTTTTTGCTTCTTTTTAAAAACTGCTGTGGTGAGAGACATGTATATAAATAACTCCAACACCTGGGATGCTGAGGCAGGAAGATGAAGAGTTAGAGTCTAACATGAACTAGATAGCAAGATACAGACCGATCTGGGTAGATATCAGGACCTTCTCTCAAACAAAGAAACAATCAACCAACCAACAAACAAACCAACAAACAAAAAGTTAACATCAAGCACATAGTTTTTGCAGAGGAAAAGATCACAGAGGTGTCTTTTAAAATGAGAAGTAACCCATCAAAGTTCACAGGTTCTTATCTCCAATCAGACCCACTTTATATACCAAGTTCTTTTTGTAATCCCCAGTGTCACCCTCTCCCCCTTCCAGCTACTGCCATGGAACAGATGGACTTTCGACTTGGCCGAGTCACCAAATCCTAAGCCTCACCTAAGAGAAATCAGGCCTCCTCAGACCTATAAACTGTCAGAAGAAACACATTTGCCACCCTTGACCTCACTGGCCTCACCTCTCCAGTTTGCATATCCCCAACCACAACCTCATACCAAGCTCAAGCGATACCCCAAAATACCACCTGTTCAGTAGTAGCTGGTACTCATTGTACTAAGTCAGCATCAAGCAATTTGATCTGTGCTAGTGTCATCCTTTGGTGTCTCCCCTACAAATAGGAAGGTCTGTACCAGCTCCCTCACTCTCCCTGGCACTCGATGTGCATCTGGCTCTAAAGAGAAGCTAATGTAGTTTTTGCTTTGTTCCTTTTTATCCTCTACATAGAATGCCCAGGTCTCCCAACCCCATTGCCTTTGTCTGCAGTGAACTGTGTTTCTCAGATCTCAGCAGGATCCTGGAAAGGAGACTTTCCTCTCTATGTTAAGCTTGGCACAGAGTCACTCATTTGCCGGCCACTGTGTCCCCTGGGGAGTCTACAAAGTGGTCAGGAGCCCACTGAATGCCAACACTCTTCTTAAAGACACTATGAAGTATTGTTGAGCATAAAGGCAAAAACTCTGCCCCTAACGTGACATCCAGGGCTGCATCCACCCTTGACTTTATTCTTGGCTGCCTCTCTTCCTTGCACACACTTGCATTGCTGAGCAGTCCTCCATGGGTCCTGACTGCGTGCCTGCCCTGAGCCCTTTCCTCTATTGCAAAGCTCTTCCTTGCAGACTCAGATAAGCCCACTCCTCCTACTTAGAACATCACTATTTCCCAAGTGGTATCATAATCATGCCTCTCTCACCAGCCCTAGGTCCTTGCAGTCCCGTCCCTCACTTCCTTTGTACAAAATATACAATTGGCTGTTTGCATTAGACTTCCAGAAATAACTTACATCTTTCTGAAATCCAGACTAAGCCTGGCCTTGGCCCTGTGCTGTAACTAAGTTGCTTTTAGCTGCTGTTGGGTGCCCAAGACTATGCCCTGAAATTTCCTTTGTAGAAAATTCTAGAAGTCGGGTCTAAAAGACTATCATGGCTATAGGCATCTGCTGCCAAACCCAATGCCTGGCACAGAGCAGCTGCCCTTAAACACCTGGTGGAAACCAACAGTAAGGATCACAGTGACATCTTCAACAGAGAGGAGAGTGAATGAGTCAAAGATTAGATACAAGCTGGGCACTGGGGTCCACACTTTTTCTGACTAGACTGTTATTTTAGTTGGGGGATCCATTGCTGTAAAAAGACAGCATGACCAAGGCAACTCTTATGAGGGACAACACTCAATTGAGGCTGGCTTACAGTTTCAGAGATTCTGTCCATTATCATAACAGCAGGAAACATGGCAGCATCTAAGCAGACAACGTGCTGGAAAAGAGCTGATAGATTTATATCTTGATCCAAAGACAACCAGCAGGAGACTGTCTTCTGCAGGCATCCAGAGGGAGGGTCTCTGTGTGGAGTTTGAGCACTGAGATCTCAAAGCCCACCCCCACAGTGACACACTTCCTCCAACAAGGCCACACCTCCTAATAGTGCCACTTCCCATGGGCCAAGCATATTCAAACCACCACAACTGTGATCCCACTGGGTTTACGATACCCTGCTCACTTTTCAGAAAGGGAATAGGCCTGCATTTCCTATGTGGAGCTGTGTTGCAGACTGAGCGAGCTGATCCACACATAAAAGAAGTGACACAGGGCCTCCCAAATACTCTAAGTTCCAGGCCTTGTACAAGCATCCATCCCAATCAACCCAAGCACACCTGATTCTTCTTAAAGCCAGTCACTGTGGTACTTGGTGAGGAGGACTGAAGATGAGCATTAATTAACTACACTTGTTAGCATCTAGTTTCCAGCTGTGTGCATTATAAGACATTGGGGTGTGTGTGTGTGTGTGTGTGTGTGTGTGTGTGTGTGTGTGTGTCACAAATAGTTGGAGGCATTGATCCACAGCACTTCTAAAGTTTATTTCAATTAGAAAGAGTTTTAGATAAAGATCAAATTAATTAAGTCCTCCTCCCCCTTAAAGTTCATCTTAATTAGTCATTTTTTTTTTCCTTGCGGATGGCTTCTAATTGGTTGGGCTTCATCCTGGACATGGAAGAATTAGAAGGGGACCTCAGAAGAAGGCACCGGCATCTAGCACATTCATAGATGCTGGGCCTTGGTGAGGGCATGCACAGCATTTAGAGGGGAGGGACACGCTAAATAAAGGACTAAGCTTTGGGAGTAAAACCTATAGCTTATCCCCACCAATGAGATTTCCAACTGTCGCAGCAAAACAACAAATGTCTGGACAAGACTTCTTTTTTGTCTCTATGCCTTAAATCTATCTTTGTGAATTTCATGAAACCTGGCAGTTGTGAGGGCTGCAGAGAACTGGGCTAGCAGATCGACAGTGGGGATGATTCCACAAGACCAGTAATCCAGATTGCAGCTTGGGATAGGATAAAGTGGGGAGGACCTTCTGGCACAGTGGTTTCTAGTGACCTGAGATGCCCTCTTCCGATGCTTCTTGAAGCCTTGAGAGCATTTTATGGCCCGCTCTTTGGTGCTTAGGCAAACAGGCACAATCACTGTTAAGTGATAGAACATGTCACACAGATCATTTTTTAAAAGGAGCCGTGAAATGGATGTATCCAACAGAATATAATGTTTAATTTACTCCTTCCGAGAAGAAGAGATGCCGTGCCAGAGGCTGTCTGCAGCAAATCATCCTCCGAGTCCACAGCACCTGGAGATGTGGTTTCGGGAACCTCCCTTGTTGGCAGGTGCAGGGCTGTGTTGATGGGTCGGTGCTGTCTCGTTCCAGGGCAGGCTCCTGACTATTGCAATTGGTAACTTCATGTTGCCAGGGAATCAAAGGCCGTGAGTATTGGACACTTGAGAAAAGTCTGCTGTGCTGGGCAGAGGAAGCCCAGCCTTGGAGGGCAGGTAGGATAAGACGGTTTATTTCAATCGACTGCCATACTGATAGCGTCAGTAGACTCTGCCTTCCTCGATCGCACTCCTCTTCTCCTTAATCCAATGTCCTGATGTCATCCATCAGCCCAGACACGAAGCTAAAACTAGCAATACCTATTTGTCTGGATCTTCATCCAGGGGCTTCTCTCTCTCTCTCTCTCTCTCTCTCTCTCTCTCTCTCTCTCTCTCTCTCTCTCTCCTGCCCCTCTGCAATGCACTTTGGGTATTCTATGGATTTTAACACTTCATTTTCCATCTGCCTCCCCCCAACCCAATAACCTTTCTATGTGTTCTGAATACAATTGTTGGCATGCTGGAAGAGATGGAAAGCCATCAGATATTCCAGTGAGAGGCTACTTAGGGCCACTTCCAGTGGGTAGTCTCTGAGAGGAGATAGATGCTTTAACTCCCCAAAGTGGGTGTCAGACAAAGTCAAGGAAGGAGAGTGGGAACACTGAGCCCCAGAGAACCAAGCATTTCTCCCTGACTGGTTCCATTTTGGTCACCATGGAAGTTGGCCGACATCCTGTAGTCTGCTCTGTGTGGACATCTGCCTTCTCTGTGTTGGGTCAACATGGTAGTCCAAGATGCATCTAGAACATCTGCCAGCCCCGTGTTCTCTGGAAAGAGATGTGGTAATCTTGTGGGCACCATCTTCACCTAAATAAGGCAACTGTCAACTTCAAAGTGGTCTCCACAATCAAATCAGGTATGGAAACAGTGTGCCACTGGGTGAGTCACATTCTAAAAAGTACCCACGCCCTGATGTGGCCCTGAGCTATGTTTCTACCAAAATAAACTCATGTCTTGCATATTAACATTATATGTGTTGGTGATAAGCCAAAATGACAAGTGAGTCTTGGTCTTCAAAACAAACCAGTCCACTTTGGAATGACCAACAACTCATACAATGTTGTTGGGTTTTTTGTTTGTTTGTTTGTTTTGTTTTGTTTTTTGCTTTGTTTGTTTGTTTGGCTTTTGTTTTTGATTAGTAGATGCTTGTGGCCACCAACAGCCTTGAAAAAGAGTAGGGATCCCCCGATGGGCAGACTGATGAGGAGAAAGGGAGCCCCCCCCTCCAGATATCACTGGAGTGCTTTCCTGGACAGCCTCACTCTCAGTTCTTGAAGATGCCTTATTTTTTAGAATGGGTATCAGGGAGCAGGACATACCAGAGAAGTCAGACTCAAGCCTTGTAGAGTGCACTCAGCACTGCAATTTCCTCCTATACTGAAGAACCCCAACCCTTATTTCAACCATCTGATTGAGTAACTCCCCTGGTACCAGTGTTCCAACAGCTCTGTGGTTTATACTCAGGTTCCCGGGCTTGACAGAGCAAAGGCAAAGCCTGGATCCAGCACTCACTGGTATGAACTCAGCTACCTCCTCACCTGTATAATGGGTAGATTAAAAAATAATATGCATTTAGAATGTACAATAAGTCTGTGCCACCCAGGAAGCCCAGTTGAGTGGTGTGACTATTCGTAGACACTGTAAGAATCTAAAACATATTTATAATGAAGTTTTACAAACTTGAGATAGTTATTTATATATATATATATATATATATATACACACACACACACACACACATATATATATATATATATATATATATATATATATATAGAGAGAGAGAGAGAGAGAGAGAGAGAGAGAGAGAGTGCTGGGGATCAAACTCAATGCCTTAAACATGCTAAGTACAAAATTCCCTATTACCACTGAAATACATCTCCAGCATTGTTTAAATTTGTTGTTGTTGTTGTTGTTTTCTCCATTTTAAAATACAGTCTCAATAAGTTACAATGACTGTTCTTGAACTTGTGACCCTCCTACCTCAGCCTCCAGATTATAGGCTGGGATTATAGGTGTGGGCCACCTCCTCTTACTGAAATCAGAATGTTATAATCCATAGATGTGAACGTTCATTAGTCCGAATACGATTTTATAATTAAAACACCGGTTTTGTGGTGACACTCCACTCCATAGTCCTATGGATGGCTTAGTTTCTTCACATGCTTACAGCTCCTGGTATCACTTCCTGGCAGGCTTTATGGTTATTGATTTGTTATTGTCTAGCTCTTCCCACTGGACTGTAAGCCCCATGACAGCCGGGATGTTATTTCATTCACTCCTGTATACCGACTCTAGAGGAGTACCGGGCACATGAGAGACATTCAATAATACTTATTAAATGCATGAACACAGAAAATTAATAATATCAAGAGCACAAAGGACCCAGCCGTATAGGTAGTGCCTGCACTAGTTGATTTTCTCACTGGAGTGTTTAAAATGCTTGCCAGAAGTAACTGAAGGAAGAGGGTTGATTTGGGTTTACAGTTTGAAGGTGTAGCGTGCATGCCATGGTGGGAAAAGCATGGGAGGTGAGGGAAGAGTATTGAGCACGTTGCATCTACAGTCAGAGGCAGGAAGCAATGAATACTGGTCCTTAGCTAGCTCTCTCCTTATTTACCCATTCTAGAAACCCAGAACATGGAACGTTGCTGCTCACATTTAGGGAAGTCCCATCCTTATGTGCCCTCCAGACATGCCAGGGGGGTGGGGTGGATCTCCTAGGTGATTCCAAGTCTCGTCCAGTCAGCAAAGAAAATTAACTTCTGTTATCACACTATGTCCGTGCTACCTAGAGACCAGGGTGATCTCACCCCTCTTTGTCCTTCTGAATGTCCTTTCTAACAAAAGAAGAGCTAGGAAGACCCTCCCATCCTCTGAGAGTTGTTCTGAGTTTCCCAGGGGAGATTCCCACAGGCTGCAGGTAACCAGAGAGGTCTGTCATCTGTGAAAATGGCTGCATGCTATCTGGGCCTCTGAGTCTCTCTGGGTTGTTTCTTGAAGCCCATAATGTAGAAAACCAGACTTCTCTAGGTCCTGTACCATCTTTGCTTTCAAGAGCCTCTAAGGGAGCCAGCTATGGAGACATCTGACTTGACTCTGATGGAACTGGCCCAACAGGTGGCCCCTTGAGAGCAAAAAGCTCAGGGCCTCATTGTCACTCTAGGAAGTCCATCTTCTTATGCCCTTACTCTCTGTTCCACCAGCTGTACTGGATCCTGGGTGATTCATTTATTCTTATTGGAGGATTTGGAGCTAACATCTGATGGACACTGTCCCAGAGCCTCACTGTGGTCCATCCCCAGGCATGGAATTTCCCTGTTCATTTTGAGTCACTTATCCGAGCTTTAGGAAGTATCCTAGATCATCACATGAGGACAAATGTCCTCAATGTAAGAAACAGAGAGTAAGGGCCACAGGGAAGCTGCCCACCTGAATGCCACTCCTCTGCAGAAGCTGAATGCCTTGGCAGTGTTTGGTCACAGTAGCCAGTTTCACAGGTCACAGTAATAGTGAGTTTCCTCCATTCAAAGGCTTTGTTGACCATTGACACACCATGAATTTAGGATTACCCTACCAGGAGCAGGTATGAAGAATGAATCCCACTACTGGGAGCCGTCAATGGCAGCTCACACTCAGAGTTAGAAATGCTAAAATCCAGAGCCCATGTCTCAGAAACAAAGGCACCTAGCTGCAAAAGCCACCGCTTACCCACAGTCACTATGTCCATCAACCTGGAAGGTGTCCCTTGGTATCTCATTGATTCTTACAATATCAGATCATCACAGAATAACTCAAGCTGTAGGCTCCTCTACACTGAATCCGATTAGAAACCATCAGGATCTGTGTGCCAATGCCCAAAGTTTGTGCTGTGCCTGCTGACCTCTCTGCCTTTAATATGCATTGGTTGGAAACCTGAGCTCAGGTTTTTTTTAGGGGTCTTGTGTTCTCCACTGGGATGCTGACAAAGGATTTTCTTGTTATTCTATCCATCCTGAAATGTTGAGCCTGAGAGCTAAGCATCATGGGAGCCCATAGAGAAAGGACTTTGGCTGTGTGGGTGGGTCCTGGTCATTAGCCTTGATCCTGGCTCCTTTTCACTCAGCCTGTCTTACTAGAGAATGTATGCTTCCATTCTCATTCTTCACAATGCAGACTGGTCATGCCATGGAATGAAACCTTGCCATCACCTCCCTTGGCTTTGAGAAGATTCACTACGTAAGTGCCTGACAAGAATGTATATGCTAGGCACTGAACTGGTCCCTTCCTAACAAGCTTGAGAAATGAAAATGACTCTCTCTCTCTCTCTCTCTCTCTCTCTCTCTCTCTCTCTCTCTCTCTCTCTCTCTCTCTCTCTCTCCCTCCCTCCCTCCCTCCCTCCCTCCCTCCCTCCCTCCTTCCCTCCCTCCCTCTCTCCCTCCTTCCCTCCCTCCCTCCCTCCTTCCCTCTCTCTCTACATGCAATCCTTTGTCCACCCTCTCCTTCTCACTTCATGCTGTGCAAAAGACACCATATAACAGAGAGTTTAAGCCACCTTTAGAGTTGCATCCAGCCAAATATCAGATCCTTGCCTGGTTGCATGGAAGTCCACAAGCAAAGGCATGAGTCTTTGAGACAGTGAAGAGGAACAGCCAGCAGCCAGTACCCTTTATCAGAGATGTAGGTGAGATAAGACAAGATCCACTCTCTTTCCTGGGAGATGGCTGAAGACAGACTCAGTGAGCAGATAGGAAGGGAGCAGCCTATTGGTTATAGAGTAATTGCCTGTTCCTTGACCTTGAAGGCTGAGACGTTTCCCATAGAGACTGTCTTGTATGCATCCACCACAGGTCACAGAGCAGGAGCTCTAGAAGGAACGGCTGTCTTTCCTTCTGCTGTGGCTGGTGGAGACTTTAATAAAACCCAAATCAGCACTTTGGAATTGGAGTGTGTGCCACAATGGAGACACTAGTGGAGAGAGAAGCTTTCTTCGGAACAAACATAGTGAGCTAGCCTATGGGAGAGGCACATATCAAAGTGAGCAAAATTGATTAAATCAGACATCAGAGAAGATAGTTATTATTTTATATCCATTTTCTGACTCAGGCTTGGGTGGGTGGGTGCCATTTACCATTTCACAAATCTCTGCCCCCATGTCTGTGGAGGATGGAGGGAAGGGCTGGAAGAGCACGCCCCAGTCATCAATCTTCTGTGCACTTTCCTTTCAATCTGCATGGAAACATTAGTCTCAAAATAGTTGTCATGAAGGAAGGAGAAGGAAGAGAAAGAAGAGAAGACAGAAAGAAAGCTAGTTAAGAGAAAGACTGATAAAAGAAAGAACACCCAGTGTGTGTGTATGTGGGGGTGGGGTGGGGGTATATATGTGTATATGGGTGACTCTGTCTGTGTGTGTGTATGTGTTGGTGTATATGTGTGGTTATGTGTCTGTATGTATGTGTATGTTTATGTGTGTGTGTCTGTGTCTGTCTGTCTCTCTCTCTCTGTGTGTGTGTGTGTGTGTGAGTGCGCGCACACACGTGCATGCACACGCGCCCTTGCTTACGAAGGCCAGAGGTCAGTCTCAGATGTCTTTCTCAGGATGATCTCCTCCACCTTGCCTTATTGGAAACAGGGTTTCCTACTGACTGGGAACCTACCACACGGCTCAACTGATGGGCTAGTAAACCCCAGCACCAGTTTTGTAAGCTCACCCCCCAATGTCTGGCTTTTTTATTCTGAAGGCTCTGGTGATGGGTTCCAGTTCCCTGCAGTTTTGGTGGTCCTGGAGCAGACTTTGTGGGTTCAAGCAGAAGCTGGAAAAGTAGAATAAAAAGCTTTACGTGGGGGGAAAAAGTTTTTCCTGCTATGAAACTGAGTCCCTAAATAAAACAGCAGGAGGTTCTGGGTTTGCTGACCTCAGCCAGGGAGGTGTTTCTGGTCTAGTCTGGGCTTGGCCTCTTGCCTCTCCATTTGGTCTGTTGACCATGTTACATCACTGCACCCTTCTCTGCCAGAGGCTGCTGTGAACTGCAGATTGGAGGTCATTTTCAAAATCATTCCACGTGGGTTTTGTAAAAACCAGGATGGCTTTTTTTTTTTCACACCAAACCCTGAACATGACAGTCTATTTGGGAAAGTTCTCATTACCCAGTGGGTCACAGCCAAAGCCCATGCTCTTCATTTCAACAACAACAAGAGTAGAAAAGATAATAACAATACCTGTGTGCTGCTCCTGAGCCAAAGAAAAATGGCAGAAATCGGGGCTAGTTTAAAGGGAAGAATCACAGCTAAGAAGGAGTGAGTAAGATGCTCTTCGGATGCAGACCTTTGCCTTCTCTGTGCTTGAACCAACTTTGAGCCTAGAGAGAAGAGGGCAGGAAAGAGCAAGCTCCCAGCAGGGAGAAGGAACCTGGGAGGCAATCTAGGTTAAGGAGTTCCTGCTATGCCATTGGGGTGAGTCTTGTTGAGGATAGGGCTGCTTGAATCTGATGCCCTTGGCAGGTAGAAGCAGCAGCCCTGGAAGGAGCCCATGCTCCCGGGAGCAGCAGAGCAGCAGCAAGGCAGTTTGCTGAAGAGGCACAGCCTTCTGCCCCACACCTGCCAGCCCGAAGGCACTGCCAAGAGCAACCGGGTCCCAACTTCCATAATCTAGCAGCTCAGTATTTAAATAATGCGACAAGGCTCGTTTGGAACCTGACCAGGGACAGCTCAGAGCAGTAATTTTCCTTTTAGCCGCGGGAGCTGAGAATCTACAATTTTCCAAAGCTAACACTCTATCCTTCCCTAGAAGGGCTCAGAACAGGGGTCAGCAGAGGGACAAGAAACTGACCAGTAAACAGCTGACCATCATGGAACAAATCACAGTTCCTGACCAAGAACCATGATCCTGAGTGTGGTGAACTCAAAACAGGGGCTTTAAGTCAATCACCTTGCTGGTGAGATGAAGCATCCTTGTGGGGCCCTGGCTATGCCAGCCAAACTCTAGATACAGATGCCAGGGCATCAGCCACCCAAATCAGACTAGCTACATCTAGAGACATAAGACTGCTCATTTCATTTCTTTTGTCCCAAATGGCAATTACCAATAGGTCCCTTTTGGCTAATTCATACCATCTCCTTTAGATGGTTTTTGATGACTCTCCCTCCCCACTGGGAACTTCTGGGATTCATGGTGGTGAGTGAATCAGAGATTGGCTTTATGTACAAAAAGGTGGCTGGAACTTGTACAAATGACATTAAGGCTTCATGGTGCCCTGACCCACTGAAGGAAAAAAAATAGAGAAAAATACTCCATGTTTTATTAATTCTTGATATGACAGTTCATTCTTCTTTTGATATTTATCCATCTCATCTGATAACTGACCACTGTTGGCCATGTGATAAATAATGCCCTTTAAGCCACGGTGTAAGTTACACTAATGCCACCAGGCTATTAACCTCTGGATATTTGCATTATTAGTCAATTCACAAGTCCTTGGAGTTAAACCAATGAGTGGAAATTTTTTTTATGTTTTAATTTCCATCTTGCACGAGCTAGGGTGCGCACACGGCAGCTATGTGGATTTCCTTTGGTAAGGAGACATGGCTGAGATTCTTTGCTTTGCTCTTAGGATTTTGTTTGAAAGGGACCATCTACATCCCCAGACTGGCTGGGAGGGAGATATGCTAATACACACTTGGTAATTTATGGTAGAAGTTTAACGCAGGAAACACCTTCTAAATAACCCGACATGTTTGTCCTCAGTGACTGGAGGACTGGGATGCGGTTTCTCTGCCATGGAGTCTGCACTGAGGCAGAAGCATTTTAGCTCTTGACAGGAGTTATGAGCCTCCTGTAAAAATAAAATATATGTCCAGATAAAAATCCCTGCTCCATCATGTGAGGCAAGGCACCAAAATCTAGGGCAAAATAGTTGACAGGTAAAGCCCAACTTGAACATGAAGACATAAGCTGCCACCCAGGCTGCTCAAGGGAAAGCAGGGGGAGGTGGGGTTCTACAGAAAGCTAAACCACTGTAGAAATAAAGGCAGGGAGAGGAGGGGGGGAAGAGGACGACAACGACGAGAGGGGGGAGCAAGATAGAACTGCAAAGCTGACAAAATGGTGGCCTTAAGTGAATCTTCTACAAATAGCCAATAAAGACAATTATGTAACAAGCGACTGTGAGCGGCTGGCCATGACTCAAGGTGTCAGCCAAAGGAGGTCACCCATTCGTAAACCGGGAGACTGCAGAATACCATATTGCTTTTTTGTATTGTTCTGCCAGCTTTCAATAGCTCCACGTGTCCTGGTTTACTGAAATCCACTAGTGTCCAGAACTCAGACCTCATTCCAGTCTTAGGCTGCTAAAACCCTGAACCCCACCCATCTGCATTGGAGCCACATCAGGGCTGGCCCCTAGCAATCTCACTGCATGGTACTCAGTTCATATATTAATACTATGTCGGGGGGGGGGGGGAGGGATACGGGGTGGGAGAAGGTGAGGGGGAGGGTTGAGAAAGGGGAGAGGGAGAGAGAGTTTGGGTTGGCCTCTATCTACAGCCAAGAATCTATCTTGAGCCTTTGATCTTTCTTGCCTTCAGTTTCCAAATTCTGGGATTATAGGCACGTACCGCAACATCTGGAGACTGACTCCAGATTTCCCTGAAGGCCTGGGCAAGTAGTCTATCAAGTCAACTCCATTCTCAGTCCATAGTCCATAGTCTTTTCTTACAGAAACGGCTCATCGCCTCTAAGATGGGACACCTGCATTTTCTATGCTACCAGATAGCCATTGCTGAGTCTTGGGGAAGTGCTGTGGCTTGTGAGTGGTAGGAAGAAGAGTCCAGAGGCAGGAGAACTGTAGCTATGTCTTACTGAGACTAACTGAGACTTACAGTTTCTTATCTCTGCAGCTAGGAGCAAGTTGATGCTTCCTGTCTCTTTAAAGCTCATATGATTGCTTTGGAGATTAAAGGCCATGCTTGCCAAAGGCAGACATCTGTCAATATGCACCCAGGAGTCTGTTAATAGGGTTTCAGTGGGCTGGAGGTTGGCTCAGTAGTCAAGTGTTTTTCCAGTATGTGAAAAGCCTTGGGTTCTATGCCCAGCACCATTTAAAAAGAGGCAGGGGTAGGCAGGGGAAAGCTTCCATATTTCTAGATGTCAACACAAAATGTGGTCTTTGCACAATAGAAAATCCCTCTTCAGAATAAACCATGCAAATAACAGTTGACGTCTATTTATGAGTTCCTATCTTTTCTGCCGAGTATTTCAATGTTCCATCGCATAGCTCCTGAACTTTCAGATAGCTGAGTTGAGGTTCAGAGAGGTTACTTACCTGACCTCAGTAGTGTGACAGAAGAGATGCTCAGAGACCCATCTCCCACCACACAAGACTTCTCTGAAGTCTAAGGTGTTTTATAAGCTTATCAGCTTACCTTCTTTACAACGTGAGTCCTTCCTTGTTTAACTGGGACCCCATGGGAAAATTCCCTGACCTCTGGCCCAGCCGATCTGATCATTCCCAGTGTCCTAAGTGATCAATGCGGACCCATGTCGGGTCAATTCAACCATAGTGATCGCTATTGATCACCTAGACAGCCTCATCGATCAGGTCAGCAGGCCTATAGGTCTTCAGAGGCACCGAGGACTTGCCACAGAGTGACTCCCAAGTGTTCTGTCAATTATTATTGCCAGGGTGCTCACAGCGAAGGAAACTGAGGCAGTGCAGATCATCTCGTGACACTTGTAAAAGTATGGGCTATACTTGGTCAGAATCCTGTCCAGTATCCACCACAGTAAAGGACCAGGAAGTGAAAGGACAGGCCATGGAGGTAACACTTCCTGGATTTCTATAAAGCTCTGTGATGTTATCTTACAACTGAGTAACTGGCAAGTCACAGTGACTGTCATTCTAGAACATTCCAGGACCTAAGTATTTTATATATCTTAAAGTTTGAGAAGAATTTTCAGCCCTGATGGCTGAAAAGCAGGTATGTAGCAGAGAAAGAAAAGTCCAACTTGGTCTAACTGCTTGTCTAACCCATTAGCCCACCTGTGGTTACATCTCATGTGGTTTATGTGGCCTTTTTTGTATGTAATTAAAAATAACACTGAAGTCTGGCATTTCTTATGATCGTTTCCTGTCATTTGGAGAATGGGTGTCCTTTGAAAGTCCCTGTAGGCCTCTTCAGTCCTCCAGCTAGAGAATGTCCTGCAGTCACCCAGGAGGAGCTGATGGGTTGTTTCCAGCCATCTCTAAGGCAGAATCCTAGCCCAGGTCTTCCCACCAGGGACCTGAGTCGGTGTTTCCTACTTTCCCCTGCAATCAAGTGTTCCCAGTTCGGATACCCTGTGACTCTTGCCTCCATAACTGGGGCAGATAGAGGGCTTCTGCCTTGCCACGCCACTGGGGAGTGGTGAGCATATGAAGAAGCCAGTGGTGGGCAGGCCCTGTGGTCAGCTGCCCTGGGGTCACACCGACCTCAGCCTTAGCTGAAAGATTGTCCACAATCACTAAACTTACCACAAAGCTCCCATGTCTTGACTGGGGGTTTCCTCTCATTGGGTACTGGGAACATCCTCTTTCTCTCCTCAAGTCTCATGTGAAGAAAAGACAGGTTTTATGGTTCCACTTGCAAACAAGGTCTTCCATGAGTGGCGTTTTAGTGGGACACTAACAGCTACAACAACCATCCAGCAGATTGTGTGAATAAAAGCCTGTGACCTTCTAGGTGCTCCTAAGTGCTTTTCGTAGAAATACCTCACTTAGTGTTTGGGAGATGGCTCAGTGGATAAAACTCGTGCCCTGCAAGCCTCAAGTGTGAGGCCCCAAGCTGGATTCACAAAACCTATGTTTTGCTTGCAATCTCATGGATGACAGATAGCAAGCAGATCCCTGGAGCTCACCTGCCATCCCCCCACCCCCACTCCCCAAGCTTAACTTATCAAGGATCGAGACCAATGAGAGACCTTATCTCAAAGTAAAGAGTAAAATGAAGCCAAGGCTAAGGGTGTCCAGGTAGACAAATGTGCGTAAACACACACAGGCACACATTTAGAGGGCTAGGGAGATAAGGTAGGTCCGTGAGTGAAGGTGCGATTTGAACTGAGTCCACATAAAGAGCTGGGCATGGCTAATGTGTCTATAAGCTTAGTGCTATGGAGGGTATAGACAAGAAGATCACTTGAACTTGCTGACAGCCAGCCTTAGCTCCAGGCTGAGTAAGAGACTCTATCTAAAGAATAAGGTAGAGAGTGACAGAGTAGGATACCTGATGGCCTCCTTCTTGGCCCTGTGTTTCGCCCCCTGTCCCCCCCCCCCCGAGATACACATATAACACACAAACATACTATACACATACTCCACATACGTACTCTGTCTTATACACAACAGCTGATTTATCCTTCATAGTCCTATGATGTAGCTACTTTCACCTCCCCATTTGATAGAAAGGAAGTTGAGGCAAAGACATTGCTTGGCCACAGAAAGATAACTAGTAAAGGGCTGAGAACTTGAGTGTAGAATCCCACCTCATACTGAATACTGGAGCTGTCAGATTGGCCAACCCATCAGCATGAAGATGGTGATACTAACAGTGATCAAGCTAGTGATCACATCAACAGTAGAGCCCGGATATGTAGCAAGCACAGGGTCAAAGCCTTCACTCACAGCATTCCCAGAAAGTGTAAGGCCATTGTGTTTACCTCTTTCAAACATACCTACTTTACTAACATGTCTTCTAAGACCCAGTCATGCTAACATCCTGTTGGCTCCATTTCTTGCAGAAGGCTGAAGTCTGTGCTATGGTTCTGGTCCATCTTAAGAAGAGATTTGGGTATTGGAATGGCTGCATGGATCGTGTAAGGGCTATGAAGCAGTACAACAGTAGGAGTGGCAGCAGAAACACTGGCACAGTCCTGCATTCGCAAGCTACTCATACAAAACGTAAATTACCCCCTTATGAATCCTTGGCCGACAGAGGCACCTCTTCCTCACCTAACAGAGAAGCCAAAACAGTGCATTTCCCAGCTTCCCTGGGAAATTAATAGGCTCATGACCTGTATCAGAGAATGATACAAGAATTCCAGGCCCCAAATGTCACCATGGGAGCCTAGAGGGTCCAAGTAATCCTGGGGCTGCAGGATCTCTAAAAATAGGGAGGTATGCTGTGGTCCCTGTGTCCCAGGGTGTCGTAGGTCCAGAGGCCATAAATGCTGCAGCTGCAGAGCTTGCCTGAAGTTGTGCTTCCCTGTTCTCTAAGCCTCGTCTTCCAGCTTTCTTGTAAGCCCATCATCACCCCTTCAGCCATGTTCTTCTCGACTGCTTGCAGCCAGAATCTTGTCTATTATAGCTCAGGTTCAAGGTGATGTTTCATCCATAGCCTCAAATCCCATTTGGTTTCTCTGTTATCTCTCAGGTGTGCTAGGAGGGTCTAAGCTTCAGAAGCCTGACGCAGTCCCTCCTAGGGACCTCTGAGGCATCACTACTGATCGCTACGGCGTGAGGTACAGAAAATACCACAGATAGCTCCAAGGATCAGTGCGCCCCTCAGTCATATATTCTCAGCAGCCCTAAGGAGGAAAATGTATCCACAGCTTTGGTTTTCCAGACTCTAACGGCAGACCGGCTTGGAAGTAGGTCAGGGCTGGGTGCTGCTACCAGCCACTCCTTCTGCATTCCTGGCTCCCCTTCCTGAGCAGTGTGGCTCTTCTCCAGGTCTGAGCTGTGCAGCCCGGCAGCTCGATACAGTCAGAGGCTTATTGTTGGCTGAACCAAAGTCGTGGATGCAGTTCCCTTACCCTGATTGGACCTCCCTCCCACTGCCAAGCTGCTCCCCAAGAGCAAGGGTTCCTGGCTTCTTGCTGTGACCTTGTTTTCTCTGAACATTCCAGTACACATTGAAATGGATGCTAGCTGTAATTACTCATCCCATGTGATTCTATAGGCCATTCTTCACACCAGAGTCAAGAACCTCTCTCACCTCCATCATCCGGAGTCTTCAATTACTGAATGCCATGCTAGTCATTCTGAATCAGGGCTCATTAATGACCTGGTAGTTCTAGAGACTCCATGTTTATTGTTCTGATGTCAAGGGTTAGCCAAGCAGCTGCTTTGCAATACCATTCTCATGACTTTTGCTCTGTCATGGGAAGAAACAAAGGAGGTGTGGGGAGGGGGACATATTTGTCTACTTTTTTGTGTGTTCTGTTTTCTGGACCAAAAGTGTTCCATAATACATGATTAATAGGGCAGAATCATTTTCCATTTCAGAACCACACATACTATGCCTCGTGTGTCTGTGTGTGAGTGTGTGTGTGTGCATGCATGCATGCTCTCTCTCTCTCTCTGCCTCTGTCTCTCTCTCTGCCTCTGTCTCTCTCTCTGTGTGTCTCTCTCTCTGTCTCTCTGTCTCTCTGTCTCTCTGTCTCTCTGTCTCTCTGTCTCTCTGTCTCTCTGTCTCTCTGTCTCTCTCTCTCTCTCTCTCTCTCTCTCTCTCTCTCTCTCACACACACACACACACACACATGTATATGTCCTTATAGAGGCCAAAGGTCAATACTGGGTGTCTTACTCACTCAGTCTCCATCTTAGAGAAAAAGTATTTCTATTGCTGTGGTAGAACACCACGATCGATGTAATTTAGAGAGGAAGGGCTTTGTTAAGCTTGCGGATCCAAGGGGAGTGCACACTGGCAGAACAGAGGGAGTGGGTAGCTAGATCCGCAGCTGAGAGCTTAGATCTCCAACAACCTAACAGGAAGCAGAACCTAGGCACTGGAATGCATGGATCTTGAAACCTCAGAGCCAACCCATAGTAACAAATATCCTCAAGCAAGGCCATACCTCCTAAAGCTACCTAAACAGTTATCACCAACTAGGACGAAAGGATTCAGCTGGCCATTAGCTAAGATGGATGACATTCATTCAAACCATTTTATTTTTTGAGGCATGGACTCTCACCAAATAGGCTGTTTGCCTGGCAATCCTAAGGGATTCTCTTCTCTCAGCCCTCCATGCTCTAGCCCTGCCCAGCTCTGAGGTTACGGTCACCTATTCCATGACTCCTGCTTTTCCCTGTGGTTGCTAGGGATTTGAACTTGGGTCCTCATGCTTCATAGCCAAAGGCTGTGCCAACTGAGTCTCCTCAGCTCTATTTCTCAAATTTGGAATTCAGTAAATACCTCCTACCTTTCTCCTCACAACCCTCTCTGACTTCTCTTTTGTTCAGTCCATCCCCCAAAATATTTAAATTACCCCTCCCTAAAAAAAGCAAAACAGAGCAAAAATTAATGGCAAAACTATTCCAATGATCTCCAACCAAACGGCAAGCTCAAGATGAAATTTTTCTTAAGCTCTAGAACAGGAGGATTAAAAAGAAAGCAACACTTCCTCTCTGGTGTTCTTACATGGGGATCTGAAACGGAACTATCCAAGTGGGGTAAATGCATCCTTAGCTCCTGCTAGTATAGTAGGTCTCACTGGAGAGACGCTTGCCTGGGAGGAGGAGGGAGGGATGCCTCCCAGGCTGACATTGATGTTCCTACAAGGACATTCTGCCAGGGTGCGACAGGTCACCACCAAATGAATTGCTCCCCAGTGGGCTAGACTCCAGTCATGTTGTCAGGTAAACACAGAAATATTCTGTCTTCGCCTGCCAAACCTTGTCAAGTGTCTGTATTTGTTATTGAATCTTGGGTCCCACAAGTACCTCCCTCATATTTCTTTATAGTGGAAATGAAAACCATATGCTTTTGCCTTATTCCCACTGAATGTATCCAAACTCTGCCTGGAGCCAGGCATAATTTTTTACAGTGCTTGTTCTCAGCAAAGTACATCAGCTCAGAGCTCTCCCCACCACCACCCCCATTTTCCTATCATTTAAGTGGATTTGACTTTCTGGTGTAGATACGGGAGTCTTTGATATGAAGAAGTAGGCTCTGGTTGTCTTAGCCTGTTCTCTGTTTTGGCTTTTAATAAACGTTGGCTTGCGGCAATAAATAACATCAGGGTCTAATAGCCAATGACAGCTCTGTTTTCTCTGTATGTATCTCAGAATCTTTCTCCACACAATGTTCTATCTTTGTGAATTAGTAGGTGGTGTCATCTGCTATGTCAACGGAAGACCTGCATGCTTCAAGCAAGTGTGGGAACATGAACACGTGTGTATGTGTGTGTATGTGTGTGTATCTGTATGCACATGCACATAAAAGCAGGAGTTTGTATAAGCCATAGGTCAACCTTGAGTATCTTGTTTAGTCTTTTTCCATCTTGCCTTTTGAGAAAGGTCTCACAGTTACCTGATTCAGCTAAGAAGGCTAGTCAAGAAGCTCCAGGAAATCCTCCTGCCTCTGCCTTCCCATAACTGGGATTACAAGTTTGTACCACCGCTCCTGAGTGTTTCATGTGAGCCCTGGGCACCAAATTCAGGTCCTTGAACTTAGGCATCAAGCCATCTTCCCAGTCCCTAGAGATGGCTTATTCACTATTATATTATTATTATTGTTATTATTATTATTATTATTATCAGTAGTAATAGCAGTAGTAGTAGTAGTAGTAGTGCTTTTTTCCGGGACAGGGACTCTGTATAGCACTGAATGTCCTGAAACTCACTCTGCAGAACAAGCTGGCCTCAAATTCAGAGACCCACAGGCCTCTGCCTTTGGAGTGCTTGGTTAACGGTGCCGTCTAGAGATGTGTGTTTTAAGAAGTTAGTGGGCACTGGGGTTTGGTCAGCACCCTTTGGAGCAGGAGCTTCTAGCTGTCTAGTTCCTAGCATGCCTGCAAATAGTGCTCCCAAGTTTAAAAAGGGAGTTAGAGTCCAGCCCTATCAGTGGACCTTTTAGACAAGTTTCGGCCTGAGTGATATTGAAAGCTGATACTTCCCAGATCTCACACTCTTTGAAGAAGTAGCCAATGCCTTTAACTTCCTACTGCAATCCCCAGTCCGGGCTCTGAAGCTATCTTAAGCCCTACTATTTATCTGCCTGATGGGGCACGAAACTTACTTATTAAAAACATATCTATCATGGTTAATGACTTGAGTTTGCTGTTTAATACTGTACAATGGAAGGTGTGAGGGGAAGGAGAGAGTCGGGTGCTGCCACAGTGGCTCAGAGATGACTCAACCACCAGCCTTGCTCCATGGTGCAGAGGCAGGGATGGGGGCCAGGGGGACACACCACTCATGCCTTCTCCCCCAACACAAACATACAAATGCACCTAGCTACTCATACACACACACACACACACACACACACACACACACACACATCTCCATGCAGAGAGATTACATGCTTGTTTTGAATGGAAAATCATGTCATTTGCAGTTTCAGATAAAAGCATGTTTGAGTGCATATGGGAGACACCATCAGGAACAACTTGGAGCGCAGAGTGAAACGGGTCATTAGGCTTTTGTTTGTTGGAGAGTGTCCCCCATCTGACAGCGCCGAATGGTACCACTTTTAGCAGCTTATGTTCCCGGTTACATTAAACAGACAAACAGATTGGCTATTTTGCATTTCTCACTCGACAACAGCTTGCCTTCATTTGCCTCACACGGGTGGCGAAGCCGAAAGCATGGTGGATTACTGTAGCCAAGGTCCTGGTTTTGAATAACAGCAGATGCCAACATTGAACTTCAAAATCAATCAATTCTTTTTCCTGAGTGTGGATAAAAGGTCTGGTGGAGCGCCTGCAGGGGGATTTCTGCTGCTTACAGCTGAAAACAGAGAGGCCACATTCATTACCAAAGTTTTCTGCAAGAAATAACAAATCCGGGTAGTTTGCAGAGAAAGGGGTTTTGGAAGAATCCCATTCTCAGGAGTCGGTACCAATCCCAAGACTGGGGAACTTGACAGTAAGGGCATGTACTGTGGAGCTCCTTTGGGGTAAGGCGAGAGCTGTGTTCATCAATCCGGCGGCTTTGCTCCAAAGCTTGTGCCTGGTAGGGTAACGAGAAGCTTGGTGTAAGAAGAAGACAGTCCTCACCAGAGACTAGAAGGCCAGCAGCCTGGTTTGAGTTCAAGCAGAATTCATTTCGGGGTCATTGTGGCCTCCTGGGGCTGCTGAAGGCCCTCCAGAAGGAGTCCTAGCCATGGGTAGTGGTAGTCTCCTGCACTGTTGACACTGAAGTCGGAGGTTGGATCCCAGCATTCACTGGCTCTCTCACTGTGGCAAGCCAAGTGTAGAAAGGCATTCCCAAGTGGCATGGAAGAGACACAGGCAAAAGTCTGGCCCCTATGGGAAGTCTGTCTCCTGTCTCAGAACAACTCTGAGGCCAAATGGTCAAGAAGACACTAATAGGTCTGATGCGACCCATTGTACTCAGGCTGAGCACAAGCCATTGCTCAACTCCCGTGCTGTGCTTCTAAGAGGAACCTAGCTCCTCTGAGCCAGCTTCCTTACGCAATGCCGGTTTACTAATGCTAACATGGGGTCACAGGAGATGGTCATGGGTGACTATGTATAGCAGAAAGCTGGTATGCAAATAACTACATCTATTATGTGGGCAAGGTACTTAACAAGAATCATTAAAGTAAAACAAACAGGCATGGGTTTAGAGTTACAGTACATACCTTGTATGTAAAATGATAGAACCATGTCCCTGAAGCCATGTGACCTAGAAGACAGGGCCAGCACACTCCAACCTTGAGCTCCTTCAGCTTTGCCATACGCAAGTGCATTATCTCTGGGGGAAGGGAAAAGGGGTGGATGGGAAATGTATTCAATTTCATAACAACATCAATTTCTTATTCAAAGTCGTCCCTACCCCGGGCAGTAAGAATTGCTGTTAACCCTCAAAACCATTCTGAAGTGGACATTGCTGGCTAGGAGAGACGATGTCACAGTCCCCAAGGCTGGTAGGGCAATGGATCAGCAGGCATTGATAGCCCTGGAGCCTCCCACATCATGTCAGTGTCACTACCCTCCAGGGTGTTCCCCCAAGATGTTGAAATGGAATCCTATCAATCCAGTCGCCAGTTCTCCCCAGCACTAACTTGCCTTGCAGCAGTACCTGCTTGGACCGACCTCCAGGGACTGCAGGGTTCTTCTTTGTTAGCCCCAGGAAGCTTTCACAGGGACACCCCCAAGCCTCTCACCACTGTCCCCTTGTTCCCCTTTCCTAGGTCCTCACCCCTTATCACCTCCTGGCCCTTCCCTTTCTTTCTTCTTCTTCTTCCTCCTCTTTATGTGCTGATAAAGCACAGACCCTGGTGGAAACATCTAAGCTTTTGCATATCGCAATAGCTTTGTGAATAATCCCTTGTAAATCAACAAACAAACCAGTGCTCTTATTGCCAAGGAATTGTTGTTGCTGTTGTTGTTGTTGTTCCAGTATTTGGTTTGGTTTGTTTCCCACCGTCTTCACAAATACATAAAATCCTAGGATAAATCTAAGATTTGCGATGAGGCCTCTTACAAGTTCAATCATTAACGGCACTAAGAATCAACAGTCAATACCTGCTATAAGTTTACATTTTTTTCCATATCCTTATCTGGCTTAGGACTAAATCTTTAGCCCTTATACCTGCTATGACACAAATTGAGCCCAGCACTGATTCATATTTAAACTTTCCACAACTAAATATTTTTGGACTATGGTCCTGGTCCCATTAGTAGTCCCGTGTAGTGAGGAGATTACTCCAGGGCTCTCATTACAAGGAACCAGAAGAGGCAGACAGACAGCTTGAGGTAGGTGAACAATGTCAGAAAGCACTGCTCCTGGCCTAGGGTACCACTCACTTGCCTGACACACACACAAATACCTGGGTCCAGTTATCAGCACCAAATAAAAACCAACCCTAGAATTGTGTAACTATAACCCCAGCACTTAAGAGCTTAGAGGTAGGAGGATTAGAAGTTCAAAGTCATCCTTGGCTACATAGAGAGGTTGAAACCAGTCTGTGATTCATGAGACTGTCCCCAAAAATAAAAAATAAAAATATAAACAATACACAATACACAATGTGTGTATATTTCAATCATTGACAACACAAAAAGTCAGCAGTCAATAAATGTTATCAGTTTAAATTTAGCCATTACACTTAATATAATACAAATTGAAACAACCAATAATTCATATTCATATTTGAATCTTCCACAACTAAACATTCTTCTTGTGTGTGTGTGTGTGTGTGTGTGTGTGTGTGTGTAGAGAGAGAGAGAGACAGACAGACAGACAGACAGACAGACAGAGACAGAGACACAGAGACAGAGACAGAGACAGAAAAGGGGGTGGGAAAGTAGCATCAACAAGCAGTTTTGACCAGGTACTCTGACAGGCTGGCATTGTCATGGAGCTGTGGTGCCCAAGAAGGATCAAGATCAGGGTGCTTATAGGCTGCTGGGCAGGACACTCAAGGTTCTTCTATGGTCCTGGACATTTAGATAGAAAATCTTCAGGGTGTGGACACTTGGTGCAGGGCGGGAGCAGCCACACCCCTCACAAGAGATCAAGCACACCAACTCCCAGTTAATTGAGTTTTCTTCTCTTTCTTGGCTTCCTTCCTCTCTAGCCTGCTGTCCGCCTCCCCCTTGTGCTCCTGGACTGTCAATTTGGACCTTTTGTTGGCTTAATAGAGACTGAAACCCCTTAGGGTCTGGAGTTTGCTGTTTTCATTCAACAGTGGAAGGGGCTTTTTTTTTTTCTTTTTCTGTCATTGTTTGTTCATCTAAGCTGGGGTACAATACCTCTGCCAGGCAGAAGCAGTGTGCTGGGAGCTCTAGATCCGGAACAAAACTCTCATTAATGGGGTGGTGGGATTTCCTGGTCACAGATTTTAGACAAAGGGCAAAGGTCTCCCATTAACCAATCTCCAGTCTAAACAACACTGTGTAAAATGACAGGGAGGGGAGGGAGAGAGAGAGAGAGAAAAAAAAAAGCCAAATATTTGTTCCCTATTGAGGAGCAGCAATAGAAGGGGGGCCCATCAGTGCTACATACTGCCCCCTAAGGGACATCCCAGAAGGGGCTGTAGTGTCATCCTGCCACCAGGAGCTAGCTCTGGCAGTAGTTTCTAGGAGTTCTTAAACTCAGGCTGCGACTGGCATGAGAACTCTGCTTGCTATCATGTGTGTTTGCACCTGTCTTTGGACTCCTACCCCATTGAATGCTACCCAAGATGGAAACAGGAACTTGCTGGGTGGAGACACAATTTCCTTTGGTTTCCCCTGCAAATAGAACTCTCTAGAAATGCTTTAAGACTAGCAAGAACCTGGCAGGTGTGTGTAGTTAATTAGATACCTATCTCTTTTCTATGTTCCTCAAACTAAATCCCCACAGGCCTTCCATCCCGGTGTCTATAACATGCAACCACATGGCCTCTGCTTCTAATTCTCACCAGGGCCTTGCATGTGGAGTGCTATTTATTGTTGTCCGTGCCACATTCCTGCCCACTGTTTCTTCACCCAGGTAGGAGGAAGAGCTGGTCAATGGCCCTGATCTCAGCCCAGTCCAGAGTTCACTCCTCCGTTCTTTCCTCCTTAGCTGCAGCTGACATGCAAGGCAAATATTTGGGTTCATAGCTCCTCAACTTGTGGGGGGTGGGGGGGACTTATTGAGTCTGCCTGTCAATATTAGATGCATGTAACCTCCGTAGAAGAAAGTGCTAGCTAGATGCTATGAACTCACAAGCAAAACCACTCCAGTCCCTTCAGCAAAGTGCCTGCTTCTCAATACAGGGAGAACTCTATGTTTATGAATTATTGATCCAAAAATGGCTGCCCCCTTCACTAACTCACCAACATAGGAGCTACTTCTTCCAACGGGATGGGGTGTCCATGAGCTCAGACAAAGGATAGAGGATTAAATTATTCTGGAAGATCTTAACATCTTAACATCAGGATGCATAACACCTGGCAGGAG
Organism: Mus caroli; assembly: GCF_978045245.1. Lineage (NCBI taxonomy): Eukaryota > Metazoa > Chordata > Mammalia > Rodentia > Muridae > Mus > Mus caroli. Next base: position 14,001,547 of record NW_028227265.1, read on the forward strand.
ACCCTGGCTTCTTGTTTCCTCTCCCTTGGTCGTTTTGGACCCAGGGCTCTACCTTTTCCTTCCATAGCATATCCTACAAATGATCCAGGCAGTTAGGACCTTTGCTGTATATTGGAATCACCTGTGAAGGGTTTTTCTGGGTCCTGTACAAGAGGGTGGATTAAATGGGGTAAAGCTCCTAGGTAGCCACAGTATGGACTCCCCCAGATTGGGGAAACCCTAGCCATTGATGGAGACCAGAGGAGGTGAATATTCTCCCAGAAGGGAGAAGTCTCAATCATGTGTTTGCTTTTGAAATTTTATTTTATTATACTTATTTATTTGATGGGTATGTTCATTCCCACATGTGGACATATGTGTGCCACAGCACACATGTGGATGTCAGAGGATAACTTGTATGATCAGACTCTCTCCTTTTGCTATTTGAATCCTAGGGATCAAAGTCCATGGATTTGTAAGTTTGGCAGCAAGTGCCTTTACCGACTGAGACATCTCATTGGAACCTCAACCCCATATTTTTGTGGACCTCAGTCCTATCCATACCCTAGCACAGAGCATACTTACAGTAATATTAGCATGGAGGACTGTAATGATAACATTTACTGAGTGCTCACTGTTGACCAGGCACTTCTGCAGAATACTTTTTAATACCCTTTGGAGATCCTCTGAGGGGATAGCCATGTTCTTTCCCTTCTCCAATGGGGAAGCTGAAGTTCTGAAGTCAGTAGTTTGCCCCAAGACTCACAGCTGCCATACGTGTCCAATTCAGTTTCAACTTCCTCATTCGGCATCTGAATTTCTTACAAAATTGCAATATCCTCCAAGGCATAACTAGGTAATTCTCCATCTGTTTTCAAAACATCAGGACCAAGACACTGTCCAGCAAAGAATGTCCTCATTTTTCCTAGAGTCCAAATCTGGGAGAGTATATCTATAATTCCAAGACTGGGGAAATAGAAATAAAAAGATTCCTAGTTTGAAAACAGCCTGTATTACAGAGTAAGTGTAAGGCCAACTGAGGTTATAGTGAGTTCTTGCCTCAAAATAAAATAAGACAGAGTCAAACACAAAAATGAAGAGCGAGGGATGTGGCTTAGTGGTAGGGTTAGTCTAGCACACACTAGGTCTCAGATCGAATCCCTAAGGACACAACTAGGGAGAAATTCTTCTATGAAAATTTCTACCATGATTTTGCTACTTTCAATATTGATTCAATGCAATCAAAAGTAGTTGCCAAGAAAACACTTCTGATATTTTCTTTCATGTTGCCTCATTTGGATGATCTGTGTTGTCTTGCGACATTCTGGTGGCCTTGAACTAAACTACGAAGCAGGACTTCATGACAAAAAAAAAAAAACCGCCAACATGACTCAGAGTTAATGCCCACAAGTGTGATGATGAAGAAGACGCCATTCGAAAGGGAGAAGTGGCTATGAGCAGGGAGTGGTGGCTCACTCTTGTAAAACCAGCCCTTGGGATGAAAGTGGGAAGGTCAGGAGTTCAAGGCCAAGTTCCACTGTAAAGATCTTGAGACAGGCCTAGGTTACAAACGAGACTGTATCAAAAGAGAAAATGAAGGGAATAAAAGAAAAGGGACTATGGGCCAGCACAGGGGACTCAGCTATGCAGCATGCCCCCAACCTACTGCCAAGCAAAGCACCTTTACCAAGGACTTTTTTTTTTTCGAAAAACAAAGTTACATGTCCTCATAGAGAGGAGTCCAGTGGCCAGGACATCAAGAGTGGATGGACATCAAGCTCAGAAAAAGGCGGGAAGGAAAATTGACCATCTCCAGAGCTTTGAATTACAGTGGGGAGATAGTAGGTAGCTTGGAGAGAAATTGAACAGTGTGTTTCCCATTAATCTGTGAGCTAGCTGGGTGGAGCCTTCCCTGGCTCTTACGTTTCTGCTTTCCTTGATCCTGGGGAGAAAAGAACAAGGCTAAGGGCTTAGTTGGATCAATAGACTTAAAGAGCTTGGGAAGTTGAAACAAAACAACAGCAACGTGAATCCTTGAAACATCAAGGGAAAACTTGAGGGAAACGGCTGGAATACACCACGGAGCCAATATTTTGAAGGTTTGGAGGTAGATTTGTTTGAAACAGGAGATCATGTAGCCAAGGCTAGCCTTGAGGTCACTGTGTATCTGAAAAAAACCTTGAACTTCTGATCCACCCACCTCCACCTCCCCCAGTGCTAAGATTGAGGGGCTGTAGCGCCATCCTTGGTTTTGTTTGTTGGCTCTTATGAGGTGCTTGAGATCAAACAAGGTTTCATACACTCCAAGCAAGCACCCTGTCTATAGACTGAGCTTGTGTCCAACCCCAAGCTCGCTTAAAAACTTTAATTCTGCTAATTGTGTATGTTCTCTTAACCTCCATGGATTCATATCATGAGCAGATTAGTGACATAGACCATATTTCTTGTTTCTTGCCTTATTTGATCTGACAGTGTTAGTACAAAGGACTTACCATCATCCCATTTTCCAGAACAGTCTAAGAGAGGCTGAAATGAGCTCTAGACTTTTGTCTCTCCATAGCCACTTGTCTCTCTTGAACAACTCAGTTGGCTGGTAAAGGTGATGGGGTGAGTGTTCTAGATAGAGCTGTCTTCATTCTGGTATGCAGATCCAGCAAGGTGACACATTGACTTCCAGAAGACCACTGAGCAAAGAACATGACTGCAGAATGTAACTATTGCTGTTTTGTTGTCCCCAAAAGCTCAGACATGTCATGGCTTCAGCTTCTGTGGAGTAGATAAGTCCAGAGTCCCCATAGCAGGGTTCATTCAAGAATTTAAAGAGAAAATGCTTCCTGGAGTGCTTGGTACAAAGCTGGGCTCCAAAAAAAAAAAAAAAAAAAAAACAGTCTCCACTGCCCCCTGTTAGATGTCACCATCCCTAAACAACACATGTCTTGGGGCTCACTGGCATCAGACTTTAATCCTTGGTGTGTAAATAGATTCAAAGATTGGGTTGGCAACACATGGTGAAGCATAGGTTGACAATCCCAGCCCTTGAATAGCTTCACATATATAGCCCAGTGGTTATGATTTTCTTGTTCATGAAAATTCATTGCTCATCGCCCCACATATATACGGACAGAGAATGTACTGGCTGGTTTTGTGTGTCAACTTTACCCAAACTAGAGTTATCACAGAGAAAGGAGCCTCCCTTGAGGAAATGCTTCTAAGAGATCCAAGCTGTAAGGCATTTTCTCAATTCGTGATCAAGGGTGGGAGGGCCCATTGTGGCTGATGCCATCCCTGGGCTGGTAGTCTTGGGTTCTATAAGAAAGCAAGCTGAGCAAGCCAGGAGAAGCAAGCCAGTAAGGAATATCCCTCCATGGCCTCTACATCAGCTCCTGCTTCCTGACCTGCTTGAGTTCCAGTCCTAACTTCCTTTGGTGATGAACAGCAGTATGGAAGTGTAAGTTGAACAAATCCTTTCCTCCCCAGCTTGCTTCTTGGTCGTGATGTTTGTAGGGGAACAGAAACCCTAAGACAGCTAACTACTTTTTTACATTAGCTTATAACAAATTAAATAATGACCATGCCAAAAAAAAAAAAAAAAAAACTTTCCTAAGAAGTCAACTCTTACTTACTTGCCTAACCATGGCAACTGATGGAGAGGGGAGGAAGGCAGTCCTTCTACGGCCACAGCTTGATGATTGAGAGGCCAGCTGAACAGTTGAGTAATGTTTAAAACTGGATTTGTAACGTTTTTCTTGTAGTTTGAATGGGATTTAGTCCTGAGAGAGGCCAGATTGCTCATTATTAGATCAAGCTGACTCCAAAGGGTAGACTTTGGAACTAGATAAGCTTGCCTTCCACTCCTCCTGTCCTCCCAACCCCCTAGCTAGTAAAAGAGTAAGTAGATGATCTCCTTAAGCTCTCAGAGACCAACTTCCTCTGAAAACTGTTTTACCTAAAAGTGTTTACCTAAAAGCCTTGAGACCAACACTGACGAAGGAGACACTTCCTGATAATGTCACAACAACCCGAATATTCCCAAGGACTCTGTGTGGATAACACCCATCCTCCTTAGCAGCCTCAAGTGTGCTCCATGGCTGGGACTGGATAGAGGACATCTGAGGCGAATCCCAGCCTCCTCAGGAGGAGAATGTAGCTTTCCCCAAGTAGTTCACACTTGCTCTTAGGAAAACTGAGGAGCAAGGACCTTCTCCAAGAGGAACGAGGCCCACTGATCAAAGACACAGTTGCTTAGAAACAGTTGTCTCATCAGGCAGTGATTGTCACAGTTCCCCAATTCAATTCTCCTCCCAGGAAAAAGAAACCGAAGTACATGAGTCTAAGAGGAGGAACACCAAGGGGAGCTCAGAGGAAATGACTGCACCACGCAGGAGCACTTTGCATTCAAAGAATGACCCTGACATTATCTCCAAAGGAGCTGAGGCCTTGCTTTGTCCCTGCATTCAAGTCCCTTCAGAATTCCCTAGGAACACTGAAGCCGAAGGGCCTGTAGATTCCCATGTCGATTACGATGGGATCTCAGATCCCCCCGGGGGCTGCTACCTCTTACACAATCACTGTATCTCTCTCCTTATTATCCAAAATCTGTGGGGAAAATCTTTCCACTGGGCCCCATCCAGCCAATGGCCTATCAGCTGGGAGAGCACAGGACTGAAATAAAGGCCCTGATCCCATTCTGAGATAGAGTCAAAGCCTGGCCTCTCCTCCCCTGCTTGTGTCCCCCTACCCCACTACCCCTGCTCTTATCCCAGGGGGCAGCAGCAGCTGTGACAGGCACAGGGAAGGGTAGTTCTTGTGTCCTGGGGCCAACAATGGATGTTCTGATATAGATGCCTTCTCTTCCTAAGACATCCCACATAGGTTTTCCTTGGGAACTCCACCAAAGAGCAATACAAGGCTCAGGGAAACGAAGGAATAGGCATGTTGGGCCCATACCAGTTTCGGCCAGTTACTCCAGATCAACCAGGGTATTAAAGCCTCATCATGGGTCAGACCTCAGTGAGTCATTTTCTATCTCTGGGGCACAACTCTGATACCACTCCTTTGACAAATGTCAGCCATAGCATTTTATACTATGTACATATAGCATATGCAGGTCTATAGCTAATGCGTGGAGAGTTTACATCAAGTAATAACAGGCCTTTTAAAGATCCTATTTCCATTCTTTTTTGTTGGCAGAAAGTGCTGTGATTTATTTTGAGGATAGTCACAAAACTGGATCTGTGTGAGTGGCAGGGTTTCCATGCCCATCCTTTCTCTGAGATGTATGTTTTGGGTAGCCATAAGATTGGGATCCTGCTATACAGCAGCTCAGCCCCAAATCCGGGATCCCCCGGGGCCCTCCCTCCCCCCTCCCCCCTGCCACAAGTATATATTTAAAGCAACAGAAATGAGCTCCTTGCAGTTCTGGAGGTTGGCAACAGAATTACAAAGAGCTGTGTTCCCTCTGAGGCTTTTGGGGACAGCTGTGAGGGAACCTCTCTACCTCAGGGGCTGCCGCACATCCCACAGTGGAACTGAACTACCCCTATCTGTGTGTATGTGTACACGGGGTGTCTTCCTCCAAGAATGTCACCTTAGGGACCCTCCCCTTATCTCTGACTTTAGGTCCTAGCCACCCCCTAAACACATCCTCTGGACCCGATTGTGTATTCACTGATTGGGTGAGTGAATAATTGATTGATCTATTGCTGTGGTAGGGACTGAGCCTATGGACTTCCATGTGCTTGTCATGTGCTCCATGGCTAGCTATACACCAAGCCCATTTTGTTTTGTTTTGGTTTGGTTTTATGTTTTTGAGACGCAGTCTCAAGAAGTTACCCAGACTGCTCATGAATTCCTGATCCTCGTGCTTAGCCTCTGGAGTAGCTGATTTTCCAGGCCCTTGCCACCAGGCACAACTAAGTAATTTCAACATGTCTTGTGAGATAGAATTGAAGCCCTAATAATACTGCCTGTGGTACCTGCCTGCAGAACCTTATTCCAGCATCTCCTTTGAAACATATGAGTATGTTCTCAGAGCACATGGATCTTTGGTGTGTCATCTCTCCTCGTTGATGCCTCAGTTTCTTTATCTGGTTTTTTGTTTGTTTGTATTGTTTTCTTTGAGAAGGAGTCTCTCACGTAGACCAGGCTGACCTTGTACTTACTCTGCTGTGGATGTCTTTGAACTTCTGATCATCCTGCTTATACCTCCTGAAATCTGAGATGGTAGGTGTGCATCACTGTGACCTGTTTATACAGTGCTGGGACCCTTAAGGGCCCAACTTACATCCCCAGAGTCCTACATCTGTTTGAAAGGGAGTCAGTGCCACCTGCTAAGCAGAGCTCATCTCTGCCATTGTTCTTCCCCCAGACTATCTGCTTCTCTGCAGGTGCTTGCATACTCTAGTTCTTTGTGCAAGGTGAGCTGTCTCCCCCACCAGACAGGCTGGCACCACTAGCTCTTATTCCCATTGTGTTCCCAGCACATGGGGTCTGTGCATAGCGTCCAATAGGTGCACAGCACATACTTCAGAATAGATGATTAATGGGCACAAACTTTTCAGCCTCTTGCCTAGCACTGAAAGCTCGCCATGGCCTGTGAACAGCTTGGGAAGTCCTGATGTTCCCTCTGTTTGAATTTCTTCCTGAGCTATGCTTTTCCACATCAGTTGAAGTGCCATCAGTAAAATAAGATTTGACTCATATATGTCCAGAGAAAGGAATCTAATATGAGGTTGGCACAGGAGAGCTACAAGGAAAAAGTCAAACAATGAACAGACTATTAAGTAGAAGTCCAGGTCAGATTGGCTAGGCTATGAGGCACAAGCTGGACCCAGTGCCCACCAATGAGACAGAACCCCTGAAGGAGACAGTGTATTTCCTAGCTTTGGCCTTCTCTCCACCCAACCATCCCAAACTGGTACCCCCTACCTTTGTCCAAAGCAACTGAGATGCTGGTGGGGAAAGACAGGGGGTCCCTGCCATACAGACCAAGGATGAAGAAGCGAAAAGAGATCCTCTCACTCTCCCCAGCACATAGATGACTATTCTGTTTCCCAAAGGCAGCATGGCTGTAAGTTAGGCTTTGGTACTTGTGGCAGGTCATAATGATATGGAAATATCCCTACATTGAAAGGATGTGTCACTCAGGAGCTTGCCATGGAGAGTGTCAGCCTGTGGCCACATACATACTGCTAAATACCCAGGAGGAAACAGGGGAAGTTTAGTTTATTAAACTCTATGCCAGTCACAAGAAGCTTAGGCTAAGTGCCTACAGAGCAAAACCAGGCTCTACAACCCAGAGGCTACTATCTCACGGAGTATCTGCAATGCCCCTTCAGTTGACTGAGAACCAGCCCATCCGAGAAGCATTCAGTTAGCTCTAGGAGACAGGGGTGTCGTAGATTTCCCCCAGGGAGGAATGGGACAGCACTTGGACTTGGTAGGTAGCATCTTGAAGCTTTATTATGTGATTGTACAGTCCAAATCCCACATCAAGAGTTCTGTCTGCTCTTTATTAAAGCCACTGCATATAGCACAGTGGGTAAGCCTACAGCCTGTGCAGGCAGCTGTGGCTGGTTTAAAACTCAGCTCCATGGCTAAACCTTCCTTACAAAGACTGTTGTGGAACCAGGTATGAAGGCACAGGCTTGGACTTCCAACGCTTTTCAGAGAGAGGCAGAAGCATCTAAGTACAAGGCAAGCCTGGGCTACATAGAGAAGTACTATCTCCCACAAAAAAGGAGTTAGAAGGGCGGAGAGATGTCTTCATCAGTCAGTTACTGCTATGCAAGCTTGAGAACCTGAGGTTGATCCCCTGTGCCAATGGAAAAAGCCTAGCGTGGCATTGCTCTCTAATGCGAGAACTTGAGAGCAGAGACAGGAGCATCCCCAATGAGCAAGCTCCCGTTTCAGTAAGAGACCCTGTCTCAGAAGCTAAACTGGAGATTAATAAAGACACGTGGCATTAACACATTAGCATCTGGCCTACATGCACAGAACACACACACACACACACACACACACACCTAGCAATTGTAATCACCCAGGACCTACAGTACTTTCTTTAACTGAAAAGGATGTTTAGAAGGAAAAGATTTCTCCCTTTGGGGCACAGATTCGGTGACCCGTGTAACCAGTCCTGGGGAAAGATAATTGTAGAGCTGAGCCCTAATGAGTTAAGGGAAATTAATATGTAAAGGTGGCCATATCTCTTATCAGATAAGAGTTGGCCTTGTTGAATACTCTGCCCTCTGTTCTAAGCTGCCGGGAAAGATAACTTTCTTATCTGATTGGAGGTTGCTTCTCTGCCTGTGGGGTCTCAGATTTGGGATTTTATGAGGATTTTAAAGACAAGTATTCATCCGTGGGGGGGTGGGGGGTGGCCTGCCCCGGGGATTGACTGTGGGAGGCCGATAGCAGAAGAGGGAACCCAACCTGATGTTACTTCCCTCCCTGTGACATCACTGAAGAATGATTCCACTTCTCTAAACCTCTGTTTCCCCAGTCCTGAAATGGGCATGATGTGGCCCCATTCAGGCTCCTCTGCAAAGCTGATATGAAAACTATGTGTCTGTAGTGGAGATCCTTGTCTGGTGGTCTCAGCTATTCACGGACAACACCTCCTGCCCCCCTGTCTTAGACACAGATTCTAGAATGGTCTCGAAACATTGTCTAGTTAAATCATTCCCTCTGGGTATCACCTTCCAACTGCATATATTTGCTTCTTTTGCATTCTCTGTCACAGGGGGCGGACAGACCATCCCCAACCTCCCACACGAGTTACAGAGGTGCCAGTGTATAGTTTTATCTTTTCTCTTTCAGTGTCTCATCTAAACGTCCCCGATGGCCTTCCAATTTAACCATATAGAGAGATCCCATCTCCTCTGTTAGTCACCCACTTCTGCATAACAAACCCCCCACCCAAATCATCAAGGTCCCAAGCTGCCCAGTATTATTGCATAGAAAACCCCTCTGAGTCGGAAATGTGCAGGGTATAGAATGCGCAGTGATGTTGGGTACAGATCTGTGAGAACTCCAAGAGCCAAAGGATTGTCAGGGGCACAGGCAAGGGACTATCTCTTCATGTGACCTCTCTGGGCTTCTAGCTTGGGTTTCCTTGCAGCCTGATGGCCTAGAAGTCTACATGTGGTGGCTCTGTGAGGGAAAAGAAAAAAAACTGCCCCAAATGACAGAATTGACATAATGTCACTTTAACTGCCCAGTGTCAAGTCATCTGGGGAACCTGGACCCACTTCATTTTTTAAATTATTTTAATTTATGAGTTGGGGGGGGGGCTCATTCATGAGTGCAGGTGCCCTATGAGTCCAGAAGAGGGTGTTGGATCCTCTGGAGTTTCCAGTGTTTGTGAGCTTCCAGTGTAGGTTTTCTGAAAGAGGAGTGCACACTCCTAGCTACTGAGCCATCTCTTTTAACCCCTGAGCCCATTTCTTGATGTCAGAAATGTCAAAGAAACCTTGGCCCTCTTTAATCTATTATGATGGTTTGTTTTTGAGAAAATACCCCCCCCCCCGGTCTCAGGGATTTTTCTTCTCTGCTTTCTGCTAGGAATTGATTGGGTAGAGAAAACAACCTTCCCCTGGAAGTCAGGAGTCAGCTCCTTAAGTAAAGGAGCCAGAACTCATCGGATGTGCTATTTAGAACATAGCAGATTTTAGAGAAAGAGGCACCCTGGGTAGAAGGGCTAGCTAGCAGCACTGAAGAGGAGTTTGTCAGACTCTGACTGGTCTTTAGCCACTGCCTAGCATAGAGAACCTAACCCATAAGAACTTTTCACAAGGAGACAGACCAGTGTGAGTGTGTGTGTGTGTGTGTGTGTGTGTGTGTGTGTCTGTGTGTATGTATGTATGTATGTACAAAGAATTCAGTGTTTAACTGAATTATGCTTCTTCCACATAGGAATTATTCCAAGTGATTTGGAATACTGCAAACTGATGTCTTGTTCCTGCCTGGGTAGATGCACCCACCTTCATTATCCACAGGTCACGGCAGGACTCTGGGGAATGAGGGATGGAGAGATAGCCCTGGGCCTCATGCCACCATCCTCACAATAGAACAGGGTCTTCCCTGCCAGCTGCCGGTCTCACATCAGCTGTGTCTACCCAGGCCCTGCCTCCCCGGGAAGGGGTTGGTTAGCAGAGTTGAACCCCTCTCAAGGCCGAGGGCCCGGGAGGGCTTCCTCTTTGCCTGCTGTAGAACAGCAGCTGGGCCCCCGAGCATGGCAGGTGTCTAACAGCCCTCGGCAATCCTGCAAAACAGGAAGTGAGAGAGAACACCATATCCAATTGAAACTGCAGTGGACTGTGGGCTGCAATGCTTAATTAACCACCCTTAGTCATTGCACAGATCTCTGTTGTTGCAGGAGAGGGGGAAGGGGGGCAGAGCACACGGAGGACAACAAAGCCGTTTCTGGAATGTGTTTGTACTTCACTCCCTGGTCTTGTTCACTTATCCTGGATCCTGCTGACAAAAATGCAGACCTGATCACTCTCAGGTTAGGTTCTACACCCAGCTCAAGCTTAGATTTGTGCCATCGTCTTTGCACTTTGCGATGTGTATTGAGTAAGAATACATAACAGACATTTATTTATTTTATTTTTAAACAGGTTTTTCCATCTATCTATCTATCTATCTATCTATCTATCTATCTATCTATTTATTGTTGGTTGGGTGAATGCCAACCCATGCACGTGGAAGCCAGCAGATGATAACTTGCAGAAGACTGTCTGGGTCTCCAGGATTGAACTGTCACTGTGATTGCTGGCAAGTGAGAATGTGTTTGTGGGTAGCTCTGAGCATCACTTGGCTCTTTGGGATACTCTAGCACATCTAGGCAGGATCACTCTTTCCCCTACACGGGCTATTCCCTGTTCAGGAGGATGTGGATCTGTTAGAATGGGTGTGAGGAGTATCTGAGGAATGGGATTGTATGTTTGAAAGAACAAAAGGGTAGTTACTAAGCAGTTGACACTGAACTTCACACTATGACAGGCTTGCTATTGGATGATAGGGGCATGCATCTTAGAAATGAGGTAACTTGGGTTTCTCCCTTCAGCGAACATAGTCAAGTGGCTTCTCCACAGACTTGGCATCTAAACTTGTCTTGACTGTTGACTTGGAAGGACATTTGGGTTATTCTTGGAGGACTATAAAACCCAGGGAGATGTGAGTGTATTAAAACCTGCTAAGGAGTGCCCTCTGGCTGGTACGTGCAGATTCTTTACATTAACTATCCTCTCAACGACCTTTCCAAGTAGGAATGGCCATTCACTTTCAGAGTCGACAAGCTCAAGTCACTGGTATGTGGCAGAACCAAGAATTGAAGACACACTGCCAACCTTTACAGATTCTACAAAGTCCATAAATATCAGGGTGGGGAAGGATCTCTTTTGTGGGGCTAATGAGCAACAAGAAATAATTAACTGTCCCATCAAATGGGCCAGAGGCTCATCCAGTGAGTCTCAGAATGGCTCCTGAAAGAACTGCAAATGCAGATCCACACGTACATGGTGGCAAATTTTGCAGTCACTTTTGCTTCTTGCACCCTCCCAAAGCCACCAAGTGCTGGGATTTGAACTCAGGACCTCTGGAAGAGCAGTCAGTTTTCTTAACCACTGAGCCATCTCTCCAGCCCTGCAATAAGCTTCTTAAGACAGCAATGTCCATGTCTCACCCCCAAGACACTCAGAGTCAGTGGCTATGGAGAGACACCAAGAGCTTTCATTGTTTATAAATCTCCTCCCACTTTCCACCCAATACCCAATTGACTATAATAGGTATTCCCAAGGACCAGACTAGAGGGAATTGTTCAGCAGATATCCAAGCATTTGAACTGAGGCTCTCTTTCCACTGTGTCTGAAGGATTGCACAAAAGAAGGTTATTGCCGAGAGGTGGCTTCATGGGTAAAGTATTTGTCTTGCAAGCTTGAGGACCTTAATTCTATCCCAAGAACCTATGTCAAAACAAACAAAACTAAACAAAACAAAACACAACCAGACCTGGTGGTTTTGCATAATCCCAGCACTGGGGAGGGAAGCAGAAACAGGCATATCCCTGGGGCATACTGGCCAGCCAGCCTCATCAAATTGGTGAGCTCCAGGCTAGACAGAGACCTTGTCTCAAAAGAGTTGATCAGCTCCTAAGGGACAGCACGAAGGTTGTTCTTTTGCTTGCACATGGACTCACAAAAACGTATGCAACAAGTGAACACACACCCACATACCGTGCAGAGGAAGCCATAACTCTAAGGCTGCAGCTGGACTTGACTAAGCAAGGTCCAGCCTGGACTGTCAGAAGGTGGGGCCTATGTAGTTCTCCAGGACCTGATCTGCCATGGCAGGCAATATATCTTTAAGTACCACCAGAAGAGGCCCGAGCAAATGTCCACGGGAAACCAGGCATCCCTCAGGAAATGTAAATGGGTCAGGGACTCTTAAAGAATTTAAATGAGCATGAAATAGGTGTAGAGGGTTTTCTGGGCCAATATGCAAGCAAACTAGTAAATAACTATTTTCAGCACCGGGTTTGGTTGGCGAAATTTGCATAGACATGTGATGCGCCTGAGTGTCTATTTTTACCATGCAAATCTGCAATCTGTAAAGAGAACTTCGTGCCCCTTGTGGAGATCTAGGCTCAGACTGTTGGCTGGAAAGAGCTGATTTTCACTGGGGCTGGATCTGGAATTCTCTACAGTAAAGAGTCCAGGTGAGAGCTGGGGGAGGAGCAGAAAAAGAGAGAGGGGTGGGGGAGGGACTCTGTTCTCTGTTGAGTCCTCGGGAACACCAAGATCTTCCCCTGAGCAAAGTGCCATCCTGTCCTTGAGAGATGGGGAGTTCAAGTGGAAAGTTTGACATTTTCTGTGACGCCAGGCTTGCGCACCACTTCCTAACCTTTCTTAGAAAGCCACCGCCATCATTATTAACTTATTATGTCAGTGTGAATCTGATCTTCAACATGGAGATGAGGGTGTGCCCTTGACAAATATCGCAGAACTGGAAGCGTCTCTGCCTTCTGCCCGCCTTGCCTTTTATTTCACGTGTCAGCCATGACTTACAGCTAAAGATTTGGGGTAAATTTTTTCATGCTTTGTTTTAAGTTCTGCATATGGCTACCAAGTGGGTATTTTATGGTTGTACAATGGGCTCCCCGGAGGCATGATTTGCCCATGAACTTGGCATCTGTCTTCAAGTTATTAGGCAATAGTAAATTTCCTTGGCCTTTTCCTGTTTTCCAAATGCACGTGGCAGAACAGAGAGAAGAGCATCTATCATAGCAAGACCTTGTGTAGGGCAGAGAGCTCTGTATGGGTTATAAGTGGGATGGTGGTGGCTTGTAAGTGTCTTTTGCTCACTGGCTGAAACATTATAAAAGCTACGCTAAATAACTACTCAGTAGTGGCCATTTCTAGGTGTGGATTTGCCACAGAGGTCAGGATATTTGTTTTATTAAAATAATTCCTAGGATGGGGGAGATGGCACATGGCTACAACAAACCACTTGACAAAAGCCTCTGAGACAGGAAGGTTGATGGGGGCTCCCAGCTCCAGGGGATATAATTCGTTGCAGCAGGGACATCATGACCATAGGAACCCATTGGTCATACTGTGTCTCTATCAGGAAGCAGGGGCTGTTACTCAGCTCAAGTTCTTCTCTCTGCTCAGTTTAGGACCCCAAGCCTATGGGTTGGTGCTACTCACATTTGGGGTAAGTCTTTCTGTTTCTGTTAAGCTAGTCTATACAGTCCTCCCCCTAGACATCCCCAGAGGGTACCTAATCTGGATGCTCCCTCACAGGCATGTCTAGAGGCTTGTGTACTATGTGTGTCTAACTCCAGCTCGGTCAGAGACCCTGTCTCAAAAGATAGTTGTATAGCAACAGAGGGAGACACCCTACATGGACTTCTATCCTCTGAACACACACACACACACACATTAACTTGTAGGAACATGATCAATACAAAGTGGCACTCAAAGGATCCTCCCTTACCATCACTGTTTTATTTTTCAAGGAGAGGCAAGGTCAAGTATGATAAGTGGATTGCTGCCCCCCACCCCATAGCCCTGGCTGAGGAAGACAGGCTCTTCCTTACAATGGCAAAATAGAACAATCTGGTGAAAATCGTGGTGTTTGCCCAAGGCCTAAGAGCAGCCAAGTGCAGGTTCCTGGCATCTGGAGCTCTGGCATATGCCTGTGTGTGGCCCTTAGATACTTTCATTTTCAATATATTAGTTCTTTGTCCGCCCTCAAGTCTGTGGCAACTGCTGAGCAACAGGTTGCGGCAACGCTACCATATTTGGACACTTTTCAGAAACTACGAAGATTTCTGTGACAGCTCTGAGAACTTGCCGAATGTACTTTTCAAGGGGGAGATCTGAAACTATTTTCTTTTTCCTAAAACAGAGAAATCCATGCTTTCCTGTTCCATCAGTAATTGGGAAAACACAAAATGAAATGAAGGAGATACATGTATAAGTTTAGGACTATAGACTTTTGGGGTACTCTGTTTTGTCTTTAAGGCAAAGTCTTCTATGTGTAACCCAGGCTGGCCTTCGAGTGGTGACCCTGCTGTTCCTGCTTCTTGAGTCCTAGGACTATAGGTGGTCCCCACTGTACCCAGCTTTTTTTTTTTGTAAAATACAGTGATTTATGCATACACTAATCTTTTATAAAGAATAAGTGTTTGCAAACTCTTGGGCTATGTGCAGTACATTTGAAGTGTGTTTCTTGAGACCTATGTGGAAGTGTCTTACACCTAGTGTAATGTGATGTGCTTCTCGAAAATGGCATTTCTTTTCACATCAGTGAATCTAAAAGAATTAGTAGGTAGTATTTTAATAAACCCCATCCAACCACCCATCCGTATCCATCTGCCGATACACTTATCCATTCATTCAACCATATGGCCTTATATGAATGCCTCTATCCATTATTCCATCCATACGTACCTTAATTCATCCATTTACTCATACATACATATATGCATCCATCCATCCTCCCATCTGCCTACTTATCTTGTCCATCCATATAGCTATCCATGTATCTGTCCTCACCTACCCACTCATATACATACATACACACACACACACACACACACACACACACACACACACACACACACACTTGCACTCACTATTCCATCCATCTATCCACTCGTCTATCCATCCACCCCTCTATCATTCACCCACATATGCACACAGACTTGTTCTCTAGTGTGTGCAAGGTATTTGCAGTTCAGCCTGTTACTGTCAGAGATGAATTAGAATCGACCCTATTCTCCTCCATCCTGGAGCTCAAAACCTTATACAATAGACTCTCAGCAGGTACAGATTTAGAATTTTGGAATTTTGACTATTTGTGAGCAATCCTGTGACTTCTTCATAGCCTGCTATTCCCATTGCTGCATGAATATAGAAAACGCCCTCGATGAAACTAATGAGCAAGAAGAAATCTCTGAATGCATTAGTGAGCTTAGCTGACAGCCCAGCATCTGCCCAGAAACCAACGTTGTGATTCTATGTACCGTTCCTCTTCTCGGAGGGAGGATAAAATGCTGCTCCTGGGGGGGATTCAATAGCACACCCCACAAAACACCTGTCAAATCTACTTTGAGCATTTATGCTGGCATGGAGGTCAGCCACATAGTGGACAAGGAGTCACATGATGCGGAAGGGAGAATGTGAGAGAGAGAGAGAGAGAGAGAGAGAGAGAGAGAGAGAGCCCTAGTGATTTAATAGAATAGAAAAGAAAAAGGCATGTTTAGAAAAGAGAAAGAAGAAAAAGAAAAGTTGTGTTTTTCTGAGTAATTCAGAAAAGCGGGGAAGACTTAATAAAGCTGTGTGGCTGTGGTTCTGTAAGCCACTGCCCCACTTAACATTTGAATGGGGAGGGTTTAGATGACACAGCCTCTGAAGCTGTGAAGTTTCCATCAAGGCTCTCAGTAATACCAAAGGTCTTCGTTGACTGAAGAATGCAAGTTTTATCCTGTTGCCATGGTCCCTGGAGCCTAATTTTGGAGCAATTACAAATATTTGGTGGCTGAACTTTCACAGGTCCAAGTTCCTCTCGGCTTGGATGTCCATTGGTGACATCATTAATGAGTTGCGGGAGGGAGGGACACTAGGGACCAAGTCATGGATTCTCCATGACAATCCCATACAGTTGCAATTCTTCTCTAATCTCAAAGGTAAGAGAAAGAATCTTGCAAGCTCCCCAGTCTTATAACCTCAAGGAGACATTACCCAATGTCAAGTCCATGCAAAGTCTCTTCACCACATAGAAAAGACAGATGTCCCCAGTGAAGGCGCAGAGTCACTGAACTTGATGTCACCCTTTAACCCTTTATTGTTGGAGTATGTTGATCCCAGTGTTCCAAGTCACAAGTTCCCCGGGTACCATAACCCCTCTTGATTGTTCTGAAGGGAGGTTACTGCTTGGGTAATACCTGGCTCAATTCTTCTAGCTTCAGAGACTGAGGGGAGTCACATTGCTATTGCTTTAGCTATGGTACCTTTAGCTGTTGCTCAGTTACCCCTATCAATTCATATAGCATGCACATGATCTCATTGCATGGTGAGATAAGTATGTGTGAGTCCTTGTATCCACTACCTTTTGCATTGCTCTGAAAAAAACAGCTGAGGAAAAGTAGGGTTTATTTTAGTTCAACAATTGAGGGTCTACCATATCAGGGAGGCATGGGCACAGGAACATAAGGCAGCCGCTGGTCCCACTGCATCAATGGTCAGGAATCAGAGACGAAGTTGGCACTCAGCTCACTTCCCCTTCTTTAGCCACCTCATTTCATTGAATTGATACTTCCCACAGTTAGGATGGAGCCCTCCTCCTCAGTTAAACTTCTCTGGAGCCAGAAGTAAATCCACATCTAATCAAATTGATGTGAAGATCAACCATTCTACCCCTCGGAGTGGGAGAATAGGTTTAGGTGGTATGGAAGACTGAATGAGAATATTCTGCATAGGTACTTGTGTTTGAATGTTTGGTCCCTGGTTGGATGGAACTATTTGGGAAGGATGAGGAGATATGGTTTTGATGGAGGAGGTTTGTCACTAAGGATGGGCTTTGGGGGTCTCCAAAGCTCATGCCATTCCCAGTTAGCTCACTCTGCATGGTGCTTGTGGATCAGATGTAAGTTCTTAGCTGCTGCTCTATCCCCATACCTGCCTGCCTGTTGCTATGCTCCTTGCCATGATGGTCATGGACTCTAACCCTCTGAACCTGTAAGCCCTAAATAAATGCTTTCTTTTATAAGTCACTATTGTCTTGTCAATTACCAGTATCTTATCCTAGAAGTAGAAAGACAGCTGAGATGGGTGGTAATTGGCCCCAAGCTGAACCATGTTTCTTGATTTGCTTGTAGAACCTCAGAGTTACCAAAGCTATTAGAATATAAGCCTGTCTCACAGACTCTTGTGAACATATTTGCCAAAATCGTTGTTGTTAATAGTTTTGTACTTTGATTTGCAATTCTTATAAGTGTAGGCTGCCAAGTCTTCTTGACCCTCAGAGGCTGCTGTAGTCTCCTTCTCCAGGAAGACTAAAAAAATAAGGCTGCTTAGAAAAGTTCTACTTAGAGCCAGACTCAGAAAGACAAATATTAGCTTTTTATTTCTCACATTTGGAATCTAGGCTTAAATAAAAAATAGCAGGGAGACTCTTTAGAGAGAAGAAGGGGGCTGATAATAAGTGGAGGGGAGAGCAAGAAATGGAAAAGACAGGTACCCCATGTTTCTCACAAGGTTCCCCAAAACAAACCAAAGTCCCATCCACCAAATGTCACAACGGGGAACCAATGAGTTTATTAGGGCTACTTACATAGCATGAGGGATGAGGGATGGGCAGAAGTGTGGGTGACCTAGAGCATTCTCGCTGGAAGATCTGCACCTAGCATGGCTTCCTCACAGATTTGTCAGTGGAGCACCCTTCCTTTAGTCCTTCCAGACTATATTCCTCAGCTTCTCCAGAAGATGGCATGGAATTAGGGAGATTTTGCATAAAGTTGGCTGGGAGAGGTGCCTGGATACTCAGAGGAGGGTCTCAAGACCTTCTCAAGCCCCTCCCTCTAGGAGGGGACACTCATCAACTATCAGTAAGTCCAGCTCGATGTTTCTTTTTTCTTTTCTTTTCTTTTTTCTTTTTCTTTTCTTTTCTTTTTTTTTTTTTTTGAACAGGCCCAGCTGAATTCATGAAGGTTATTATAGTTTGGCTCATAAAATAATCCTGTATGACAGTCTATCTATCTATCTATCTATCTATCTATCTATCTATCTATCTGTCATCTATCTATTTATATTAGGATATATGTTTTGTCCATAGTGCACACATTCACACACACACACAAACACACAGATAATAGGAGATGAATGCAAACAAAATATAATAATATCTATGTATAAAATTATCCTAACAAAAACTTAAAACATGCAATTAGAAAACAAATGTGAAATATAATTTATAGAGCATCTTCCACCACTTCTAGCATGGAAAGTCACACATGCCTCGTCAGCTAGGCTAACCTTTTCTGGATTTTCTTTAGTGTAATTTTCTCCCTGATCAATGAAAGCCAACAATCACTGTTGGTTAACAGAGCAGCTTAAGACAACTTCAGGGTCTTCCTGTGGCCTCATCACTGGCAACATCACATCATCATCTTCAGATGAACTACCCTACAGTAAAAGGATGGCAGAGTCTACTAAGCCTGTATTTCACAGCCAAGTCTTTGACCACCCCTGAGGCCCCTACAGCATCCTGAGTGAGCCTTTTCTTTATAATATTTTCCAAATCAGTGTGATTTAGGTGACCTTCACATGAAGATTGCGCTGGAATTCCCCCACATTGTCCCATGCTTTGCTCAACAAAAGGCAGGTCTTCACAAGGGATTTGGGGGTGCAAAAGACCAGAGTCTTTCTAAGAACGGGGGAGAGCCTGAGACAGCCACAGGATGCTAATATCAGAGACAGAGGTGAGGGTGCCTAATCCCAAAGAGGCTGTGCATGTGGGGGAGGGGAGACAGAGCCTGCAGGACCTGGCCTTCTAGACTCACTTTGGGGAACTAAGGCTGAGCTACTCCGGAATGCCCCTTTGCAAATGTTCATCTCCCATGCCCTATACCTAAGGTTCTAGCCACAGTAGGTATCTACATTGTCTCTGGTCCCTGTCCTGACTCAAAAAGCAAATCCCCAGAGTGTGTTTGTAGAAGACATGCTGAGCTCTGTACATGTTCCTCTCTAAAGAAGGAGCCTCTTTGAGATAATGATCCCATTTCCATCTACCTGAGATGGCCATTGCTTTCATTCTTGCATCTCTCAAGAGGATAGTAGGACTCAAGGAGACACAGACAGACAGCCCAATGGGGGGAAAAAATAGGTACACAGGACCCAGCCTATGGATATAAGGGTATGCATGAGAAAAGCAGAAAAAGTAGTTTTTAATTCTACCAGGTTCTTCATACTTGGTGGCTCTTCTCTCTAAAAAGTTGCTGGAATCAGACCAGGCACGGTGGCCTGTTCCTCTAATGTGAGCACTTAGGAGACAGGTGCATGAGAATGGCTGCAGAGTGGAGGCCAGCCTCCTGTCCCCCCAGATACAAAATACAGCATGCATTAATACAGATATTAGTACCTCAGAGAGCAAATTAGACATAAGAGTTAAATATCAACTATATTCCAAATTCACAGCATATACCCCTGAAAATAAAAAGCACACTGTATCCTACATACACACATTTCTGGAGTCTGGAACAGGATCACAAATTTCAGATTCTCCCTGTTTCAGCTCGCTGCTTCTGGTAGCCTTATTCCCAGGCAAGAGAGCTAGGGTCTACTTTCATTTCTAGATACACTTTTAAAGGATCTGGTCCTAAGACCTGCAGTTGCTAATGGCCGACATGTCGGGGCAGGTGGAAGACAGGAAGACATGAGGTCACCCTCTGTCCCACGGGCAGCATGCTTCCTTTGGGGGTAGTTTAGAGAGTTTCCTTAGTGTGTAAATGACAGCAAGAGCAAAGCTCAGGTTTTGAAATGTCGAGGTCCTTCTACCCACAGATCCCAAGCCCTCCACTTCCTCGCTCTAAGGAAAATGCACAGCTGCAGGAGACCCCTTGCTTCCGAAGGACTTTGAAAGTCAGCAGCCTCTATTTTCTGAACAGAAGGCTCTACTAGAGTGCTTAGGGGGAAAGAAAAAGCTGATGGAAACTCCAGCCAGAGGCTTTGCAAGAGAGAAATCTTGGAAAGTTTTGCTTATTTCTTTTCCTCTCTCTCCTCCAGCAAAACACAACGGTTTTCACTTCCTGTAGGAAGGTAGCATTGATTTAAAAAAAAAACAAAAATAAAAAAACCCCACTATTTTGAACCCATGATGTTCAGTTTCAGAAAAATAACAAAAGAATCACAAGCCTACACCTAAAGGATGCCTGAATGTTTCTTGTCCTCTCCAGAGGCCCAGCTACACCTGGTCTCTGGGCTGAGAATGGCCATCAGCTGGTGCCCTCATTTCTCACTTTTGCCTCTGAACCCAAATGGGCAGCACTGGGACAGCTCTGCCTGCTCCTAATTAACCCTTTCATTTCCCTATGAATGGAAAAGAGATGTTCCTTAATATGGGGCTGCAGCCCCACAAGGTTTACAAGCGCAAACTGCATTCAAGAACAGCATGAAAATATTCTCCTTCTGGACCCGGCCTGTGGACAGGGCTCTGAGGCTGCATTCTCAGCTGATGCCCTTCCAAATTGATTCACAAGTGTTCTTCCCCTCTTACCACACCAACACAGCACATTCCGTGGGCCAGAATGTCTTAGCTAGTCAGTCTCCTAATTGTTGAATTGAGTAATGGTCATATTTATGCACTTCTGTCAAATTACAACAACAACAACAAGTCACCTCCAGTTTCAAAGATGGAGACAGAGAAGTGTAAGATCACTTCCATCTGGTCACACAGCAAAGACCAATTGATTTTGTAGTGCCTGTACTGTTTCTAAAACCATCACCTATTTTAACCCCTAGAAGGTCCAGGTAACCCCCTGTTTCCCTCTGTATTAGTGGAGATGAGAAAGATAGCACTGATCGTCAAAGGTGAAATGACACGTGAGGTAGCGATGCAATGGGAAGTCAAACATTTCTGAGGATCACTGGCCACTACCATAAGCTGGAAAAGACAAAGATGGGTTCTCTATTGGAGTCTCCTTCGGTTCAGATATTTGGTATCAGACATGGGAAAGAATAGATTCCTGCTATTTTGAGCTCCACTGTCTGTGCTCATTTATCAAGGAGACCCTAGGAAAATATTGAGAAACTATACTCCTTTCTACCGGAGCATTACTATCACCACTGTAATGACCCTCATTCCACAGGGACCTAGGACTGGGACCACAGAGCAGCTCCCTCTGCTGGAAGAGATGGGCGAGTCAGGAATTGTTCTGCTAAAGATCATGCCCTCCACTTGGACGTACCCAACGTTGCCTGGTTTGGGTATTATCCAGACTTTTTAA
This sequence comes from Mus caroli, assembly GCF_978045245.1. Taxonomy (NCBI): domain Eukaryota; kingdom Metazoa; phylum Chordata; class Mammalia; order Rodentia; family Muridae; genus Mus; species Mus caroli. Next base: position 14,023,040 of record NW_028227265.1, read on the forward strand.
AGACTTCTTTTACAAGTACACGTACATTTGTCCTTTTTGATGCTTTCCCAAGCTTCCTCCAGCTTGTGTAATGTAGACTTCTCCCCAGGGAAATATTTCAAGAGACGGAAAGACGGAGAAATGGCAGCTCCGGAACGGTGGGTAAACATTAGCTCCTTTCACAGCCTGGCTTTCTCAGATGACGAATCTGTGGTCAGGCCCCCAAATCCCAAGGAGGCATGCTTCAAACATTCATTTAGACCAGTCCAAAGGGTCAAGGACCTGCTATATAAAAAGTCCCTAAATGTACACAGATGATGGGACATGCATGCTGGCACAGACATTCCAAAAGTGGCTTGGGGTTAGGCTGTGGTCCATTTCAAATTTACTTTTTAGCCAAGACAGGGTTTCCAAACTGGTCTGTGTTTCAACTCTTCACCATGGTCCTCCCCCACCCCACCCTTTGTCTTCCTGTAGAAGATAGAAGTTTAAAAATCAATCTATGAGTACATTGGTGGTGGTATCTCCCAAGTCAAAAAGGCAGAAAGAGAAGCCAGGCTTGGCAGTGGTTTAGCTGACCCAAAGTCTAGATTGTCCAAGGGAATCTCAGCATGAACTCATGTCCACTGAAGAGTTCTGGTGTGATAGGCTATAGTCTCAAAGGAGAAAGAAGCAGAGTGAAGGGAGGAGAGGAAGACAGAGAGAGAGAGAGAGAGAGAGAGAGAGAGTAGAAGGAAAGAGAGATGTGGGGCACCAACCTTGTATCCATAACAGATCCACACAAGGTGACTAATCCAGTCCCATGTTAACAACCTTAATCACCCAAAGAGCAAAGCCTTCATGATCTAATTGCCTCTCATTAAACCCTATTCCCTAACCTTGTTGCACTGTTGATTCAGCCCTGACTCCTGATTTGGGGAGGGGGCGTCGCATCAAGCCAGTGTCCTCCCCTCAGTGAATTGGGAAGGGCTGCTGCTAACACATCAGCTTCAGTCCAATGACACCCAATTGGAGCTCTGACTTCCAAAAATATAAAGTAGGGCTGAGAAGATGGCTCAGTGGGCAAAATGCTTATTGCACCAGCACAAAGAACTAAATTTGGGTCCCCAAATCCACATGAAAATCTGCATATGGTGGCTCTTGCTCTAGCACAGGAAGAGCTGACACACCTGGGTCCCCAGTGCTCAGTGGCCAGTCTGTGGTGAGCATTAGGTTCAGTGACAATTCCTGTCTCAAACAAGTGAGATGAAGAAGAACTGGCATCAGGTTTTGGCCTCCACATTCACATCCATGCATGGGCACACACCACACCCACCCACCCACCCCCACACACACAGATACACATAGAGACAGACACACACAGAGATGTGCACATGCACACACACATGCACACCCACACGCACACTGTAAAGTACTAAGTTGTATCTTTTGGGGCCACCAAACACATGGTGCTTGGTCTTCCCAGCAACAGGACTCATCACTAGGGAAGACTGGGATGCAGAGCCCCATGCTGCTATGAGAAGGTCAGGCTGACTCTTGCCTTTCTCACCACCCTGTGGATAGATGCTGGGGTCTTTGCAGGAGCCAATGGGCTGCACTGTACCCTGGCAGGAGTTAAGACAGTAGCAAGTTCCCAAGGAGTTGAGAAGAGGATTTAAGGATCTAAATGTCTGATTAAATGTATCTTATGACCCTCCACAAAACAACAGCAGCACACAAGAGTTCCTACTTGGGGTAGATTTTCACATTTTACTGCCAGTAAATCCAGAAGGCTGAAGTTTTAAAATCTGCCGTCTTTCCTTACATTTATGTTTGTTGATTTAGGCCTTTGAAACATTTTGGGTTACATGAAACTCAGGGGGAAAGAGGGCCCTGAAATAACCAAAGCTCAGAGCCTCTGATCAGACTTTGGCAGGGAGTCAGTGTCAGGAGTTGGCCAATAAACAGCAAGGCCAAAAGAAGGGAATCAGAGAGAGACAGCAAGCAGAAACTAACCTGAGTTACATGAGACTTTGTAATATGTACACACACACACACACACACACACACTCACACAAACACATTCACACACTCATACACACAGACACACACATATACATGCACACGAACACATACATACAGATATATGCACAAACATTAAATAAGAGATAAACATGAACAATTAAGAGGGAAAAATTAATGTGTGAATGAATGATATACTATATGGAGGAATGAATGAATGAATGAATGATTTAACTCTAAGCCTCAGGTTTTCATGTATTTGGGACTCCCCTGATGCTATAACCTTCCCATGTCTACCCCAAACTCCGGAAGTTCTATGGTGGGTGTGGCTATGTGGTCACAGGTGACAAATGTCCTACTTGGAACAGTGCTGTGGTCTGGTCCTTAGCAAGGTGGTGTGATCAGCACCTCCCTCCACTGAAGCAGTTGGCAATGGGAACCGCACACACCAGGCCTCAGGGAGTGGTGGGTTGCAGGGAGCTGGCTGACACTACCATTCTCTGTCTGTTACTCTTGGGCTGGGACACAGAGGGACTTAGGTTTCTGCCCTGTTTCATGTGGCGCCTTTTAGAATCGGAATCCACTTGAAGTGGTTTGGGCTTTTCTGCTTTCCCGCCTGGTGTTCGCTGCAGAGAAACACCTACAAATGCGCACTGTGCTGCTCAACGCCTCTGTCCCCGGGTGAGTTCAGAAGAGCCCCACAGGCCACATCAAGATGAACATCTATCATCAGAGACGCCCCGGTGGGGCCCTGCCTGCCACTCACTCAAAAGGGTTTTCTTCTACCTCCATTAAACACCCTCTCCAACACTGGCTCACACGTGTTCCCTGTCTGGGAGAACAAGCCACCCTTGTTTGACTGAAAAGACGTGTTTGGGGCTGCTGAAAGGCAAAATAACCTCTGCTTGATTTTACATCCCATATGGACCCTGATTTCCTTTGCAGTCAGTGACTCCATCCTACAGGTGACAACCTGGTCACCTTCCTGGAACTTGCCTAAGAAACAGAGAAAGTTCTTTGGCTAGCCATCAGTTTTTTTTTCCCCCTGGGGTCTCCCTAAAAGCTTCTTGACCCCATTATGCACAACATTATGAAAGAAAACAGTCCCGAGTAAGAAGGAAGACTGCTGGATATCTGTCTCAAGCAAGATCCCCAGAGATGCCCCATCAGCTTCAGGTGTTTGATTGAAAATGACTTACTGACCTTAACCAGCCAGATGTATATTTATTGATGGTTCCTTACCAATATTAATGATGCATTTTGATCAATATCAGCAGACTGGTGTGTAAGTGATAAAACCCACAATTGGACATCATTTTAATGCTATAGTTATTCAGGCTGTGACCACTGCTGACATCTACCTAGTTAGTGAGAGCAAAAAACTGTGAGGAGAAGACAAGTTAATTTTCATATTTTACAGCTCAGGGGATTGTTGGCTGACATGTACAGAGTGACTGGACACTTCTGTTGCATCAGAGCACCTTGCTTACAAACTCTGAGGTTTAAAGGTATTTATGTGCCTGCGGGATGGTATAGTAGAAATGTCATGGAACAGTTGCTGTTGAGACTATAGGTCTTCTGACGTCTCTACTCCCATATTTCTAAGTGGAAAAGCAAGGACCTGGGGCTCTGATAGGATTTTCCCTTCACTGCCTAGCTCCCACCCTAGTGTGTGTGTGTGTGTGTGTGTGTGTGTGTGTGTGTGTGTGTGTGCATGTGTGTAGGGAGCTGATAGGGGTGGGACTGATCTGAAACCTTCCAAGTCATACACTTTGGGGTCACTAATAAATAGCAGAAGGTCTCCTTCCAAGCCACCGAGAACTCCTTTCATGTTTCTCTTTTCTCCATCATGAATACATTGGTTCTTGAGAGCTGGTTGAGCTATGGAGCTCCTGCACGTAAATTTAGAATTATGCCCAGAGGAAGCCAACGCCCACCTGATGCAATGGAAGGCCTGTAGTAAAACCCTTCCCTCCGGTGCTGGTCTACAAAAGACTGGCAGGAGTGATGCTAAATTCCCAGCCCCCTTCCTTTTAGAAAAGGAAACTAAGAACCCAACATAGGTACTGGTTGCCCCCAAGGCTGTAGGACTCAGAATGTGTACATATCTCTTTTCTGTTCTTGTTCTATCCTGTACTTTCTTCTCTGTCCTGAGCAGATATCCTGGCTAGAAGGCCTCCCCTGATCCTCCTTGCTCTCAAGAACTATGTTACACATCCTTTCTTTCTAAACCCAATCAACACAAGAAAAAGTCCCTGGGAGCCCTCAAGGGCACACAGTATGACCTGGCTCAGGAAGAGTCCTACTTGCCAAGGGCTTCCTCAAGCCTTTCTATCCTGACTGCTCAGTCATCCCCTGGTCTCCATATGTCTGTGGTTTTGAGTCTCCATTGAGTTTACAATACTGGAGAGACATGGTGGGTTGTAGGCATCCACGAGCCCCTTGGAGCAGTGCATTTGCTCTCCACTTGAGAAAATTGGTGAGGTTGGGCGTATCTCTCAAGTTTCGTTTCTGGATTTAAGATGGTACTAGAAGCCAGCAAGCCCTTGGCACAGGCATCAGCTCGGGCAGAATTTCTTCAGAGGTTGCCTTACAAAATAGAAACTAGGTCCCTGGAGGTCTGAGGTGGTCACATCCCTCCACTTCCCTTCTTATGTGGCTGCCCCACACCCTACAGAGGCAATTTGCATGAGAGGAAGTCTGAGAGGCAGGGACAGCCCCCAGCCTTCAAGTCACAGGCCACAGAGAAGGAAGATGAGGCAAATCTAGAGTGAGTCTCATTCCATTCTAGCCCCCGAAGTTCACTGGGGTTTCAAAATGGCCATATTCTCTCCCCAACCCCCCACCCCATGACCTTATTTCTACATGGGGGAACCTCGGGTTGTCATTTCATCACAACTTGCTCTTAGATTGAGGATGGGGAGAACAAAAGACAAGGAGACTGGTAGCCAAAGTAGGATTTTGGCTCACTTGGGGTGGTAGTTGGGTTTTCAGCCCCATCCCCTCACCTCCCGTTTCATTGCCACTTATGATGAAAAGAGAAACAGATAGGAAGAGAGGCTCTCCATGAGAACTGCCAGGGGTCCCTCACAAAGGCCATAGGAACCCACCTGTAGGACAGAACAAAATCAAGTTTGAATGATTGAGTATAGGGGACAAGATAAGGAAAAGGCACGACTCCTTCAGGTGCCAAGAAGCACTGGGCCACTGCTGTTAGAAGCCATTCATTCCATCACCAGAATAAGCCCAGTCCTGCCCCTGTCTCCCATCCCATTGTGAGTTCTGATTCTACACTGTAAGGCAAGTATTATAGATTTGGTCTAATGTTGTTTGGATTATGTTAATCTGGGTCCCCAAAATGTGTACAAGAATCAGCATATCCACTCATAAGACACTGAGGAAACCCTGCCCCCAGTTGATTTTGATTGGTAAATAAAGTTGTCGGTGGGCAATGGTTGGGCAGAAAGACAGAGGTGGGGCTTTTAGGATTCCCAGACAAGGGACAGAGGAAGGAGGAAGGGAGGGAGAGATCCACCAAGCTGGGAGAAGGAGAAACAAGACACCATGCCTAAGAAGTGCAGGACAGAGAGCATAGCTGACATATAGGAGCCAAGGGATCATGGCCCAAGAAGGCTACTAGTCTGGGTCTAGGGCAGCAAAGATGGAATATAGATTTTTAGTAAGTAATAACTCAGGAATATCGAAGGGGGTAGAATAGCCACAAGGAGGTTAGAAAGCGACCAAGTCATTGAGCTATTTAGGCTTACCAAAATATAAAGGCTGTGTGTGTGTGTGTGTGTGTGTGTGTGTGTGTGTGTGTATGCACGTGCATGCACAGATTCCATTTGGGAACCCAGAACACTGGGGTGGGTAGCACCACCTTTGGAATTAATTTGAGTAGCATTAATTTGGTACTGATACAGGCAAACACCTGGACAACTTGGGCAGTGATCAGTTACTGTGGGTACTTGAGACAAAGAATCCAAAATTGTGACAGGCTCCACAATGAGAGGAAAGTAAAGAGACTTTCCATAAAGATTTGGGCAAGAGAAAGAAAGGTAGGAAAATAATGTATCAACCAAATGCTTCAAGGGTTTTTTTATTTCCTTTAAGTATCACAGTCTTAAGAAGTCTTAGTTAGCTCTTATTTATTAGGAAGAAAATGAGGTAAAAGAGTGAAACCCATCCAAGCATGCAAAAGAAGAACTCCATCCTAGAGTCTAATGATGTCTTGAGTTTGGAGGTGGGTTTGGGAGAAAGAAAGACTACCTTAGGGGCGAACAACCCATTGGGAATTCATCTCTCCTACTGGTTCTCCTTTGAAAGCCATGGAAATTCATGCCTACCCTCACTGGGCTCCCTATTGCCAATGCTCCTGTGTATCTTGCTTTCCTTCACCCAAAAGGACAGGTCATGTAATCATGCCAGGCATCTTGGTTTGCCCATCAGATTGTTTTCCCCTTGTGGAACTGAATCATCTCTCTGCTTATCAAGCTTTGATCCTGGGATACCTGTGCACACAAGGCTACCTGCTGACCTGTGCAGCTTCCGGCTCTGGTAGAATCTTCTTTATATATCATCTAGGTGTATTTGCTGTCAGAATGATCTTGTGGGGTTGGCACCCTTGTTGTTCTTCCCAGTCCACAAATGATACATTTGAGGCTGAGGGAAACATGAAAACCACAGACTTAGGCAGTAGACAGTAGAAGATGATTCTAGATCAAAGCACAGCTCCTTCTAAGATTAGGCTTCAATTCCAAGCCCAGAAGGGCCACGTTTCCCTCATGAGGTGAAGAAGGAACCCACAATTCACAGAGTGAAGATGCTTAACTTCTGCCACTGCCTGAGTAGCACATGCCCGCACTCCATGGTCCTCAAGAGAGTGGGCAATGCCAGATGAGTCCACTAGTGGCCACTATGTTTCCTTTGGGATTTAGCATCTGGATCAAAATAGTCAGGATGTCAGGTGAGAGTTAAGAGACCCAATTCTCCTCAAAGAGAGACCACTGTGGCTTGGTGCCAGCAGAACTGCATGACTGGTGATGAAGGCACCATTTAGAAATTCTCATAAGCTGGAAAGCCACCCTGCCCACGCTCCAGATTCTCAAAAGTGGGCAAGTAGTACCTGAGCTTTCTATAACTGTCACTCTGCAGACCACTGTGCTTTTGGACTTATTGTCCCACCTTCAGATAGCTACGCTCCCATAGGAGTCTTCCTACTGGCATCTCAGCAGGACACAGATGAAGGAAGGATGGGTCATGTAACCCCATTTGATAGGAGGAAAAGCAGAGTTTCACAAAGTTTAAGGAGATTCCTGTCACCTCCACATCATAGCACAGAGACAACAGTGTCACCCAGCTTCCCCCATACATCTGGCTGATTGGTCATATGCTAAGCTGTCCTTGAGTCTCTATGGGGATTGTCACCCTTGGTACTTGGCCAACCAAAAGCAATTTAGAAGCAACAGGCAAAGGAGATATCTCCTAGTTTCTTTTTTTGAAACCTTCTCTTACTCCATTCACCTCTCATCCACCTCTCACACATTTAGAGAACTCCAACCTTACATAGTATCTCCCTTTCTGGCCACTTTGTCATGTCCAGGAACAGTGTGAGCATACCTAGGCATGATTATCTTATTGTGAATTCCAGCTTGATCTCCACTATCATCATGGTGCATTTAGCCAGTGACTCTCCACATTTAAAATAATAGCAACTGCTTGGCCAGTTGCAACTTCTTGAACAGACTACTAAGATCCATGCGTTATGGCCTGTGATTGAGTGAAATAAATCTTTCCTCTTTAAGCTCCTGAGATGCCGAGGATCTACTGACTATGCAGTGAGTTACACTGGTAAAGTCTTTTCATTTCCATGGGGATTTACATTGTAGTTATAGAGACAGCCTTGTGGCCAATCATTTTGAACCATGAGTGTTGTACTCATGTCCACTGAGGGCCACCAGATGCTTTCCTGTGCTCTAATCCAGAAATGTGCCCCTCCTTAGAGACCTCCCAAAATGTGTCATCCTTGCAATTTCCTGTGGATATTTCTATTTCTTCCCCATAACACCTTTATAAGTATCACTAGTGTATACCATTCTCAGCAAAGCTGGGACCAGAACTGATTCAGTGCCTACTGATTCCCGATTCCAATAGTAGTTGTGTAGTAAATATTTCTTCAAGGACCTAATGTATAAATGAATTCATTCTGTCTACTCTCAACTGTGATAGCTTTTCTTGGTTGTTAACTTGACTACGTCTGGAACTGACTAAAATCCCAGTGGTTTGGTGCACCTATAAGAGATATTTCTTAATTAAATTACTTTGAAGTTGGAATACCCACCTTTAATGCAGATCTTTGAAGGTGCAAAGATGCACCCTTAATCTTGGCCATCACATGGTGACGGCTTTATATTTTAAAGGACATGGAAGAAAGAAGCCATTGTTCTTTGCCTTCTTGCTCTTGCTTGCACTAGCAAGTTAATTCCTTCTCTGGCATTAAAACCTACTTCTTCAGGTCTCCAGTGTATATTGAAGACCATCTGAGACATCCGACCTCATGGACTCTACAACTACCTGATTTTTGGACTTTCTGCTGGTAGACAACCAGACAGCCATTGGTGGACTAGCTATACCACAGGCTATAAGCTACTGAAGGGGGCGGGGGAGGAGGGGAAGAGGGGAAGAGAGAGGGAAACAGAGAATAGATGGCAAATAGATAATTAGATAGATAAATAGATAGATATTCATTCTATCGGTTCCATTCCTCTAGAGAAATTCTGCTAAGTATACCCAATCGCATTGTCCTTAATATTCCAAGGTGAAGAATTTGTTTGAAACCTGGATGTTTAATTCTTTATTATTATTATTATTATTATTAGTAGTAGTAGTAGTAGTAGTAGTAGTAGTAGTAGTAGTAGTAGTTACTTTATATCCTACTCACTGTCCCCCTTCTGGTCACCCCTTCCCCAGTCCTTTCCCTTTCCCCGTCTCCTTCTCTTCCGAGAGGGTGGAGACCCCTGTATATCTCCCCACCCTGGTGCATTGAGTCTCTGCAAGACTAGGCTCATCCTCTCCCACTGAGGCCAGACAAGGCAAATCAACTAGAAGAACATGTCCCACAGACAGGCAGCAGCTTTTGGGATCGCTCCTGCTCCAGTTATTCAGAATCCACATATGTAGCAGATGTGAAGGGGAGGGCTAGGTAAATGTTTCGGTTTCTGAGAGTCCTAAGGGTTCAGGCTAGTTGACTCTATTAGACAGGAAGTTCCTACCCCCTTCAGGGCCCAAAATCCTTGCCCCAGCTCTTCCATAAGAGTCCCCCAGCTTCACCCGCTGTTTGCCTGTGGGTGTCTAATCTATCTGAGTCAGCTTCTAGATGGAGCCTCTCAAAGGACAGCCATGCTAGACTCTTGTTTGCAAGCATAACAGTATCGTTAATAGTATCAGGAATTGGTGCTTGCCCACAGGATGGGTCTCAAATTGGGTCGGTTATTGGCTAGTCATCTGGATGCTTAATTCTTTTACTGTGGGCATTTTTTAAAAATTGGGTCTTTAAGTTTTGTTTTTGTTTACTTTCAATCACTCTTTAGGATAGCATGTAAAATTGAAAAGTTAATTATTATATACAATGAGAAAATCATCACCATAGATGGACAGAAGATACAGATCTTACACAGAAAATTTTTCCTTAGGAACAACTCTAGCCCATTTGTTCTCTGCAATCTCCCCTTCTCTCTGCTCCCCCTGTACACACACACCTCATTGTCACCAAAGATACTCCTCTGGCCTCTCTGGTTACTCATTCTTTGTCTCTGATAATCTAGTCCTCAACTCCCCTGCATGAAACTGTTTATTCTAGACACATTGACAACCTGTCTCCCTTAGGGTTACAGAACAGATGGGTCAAGATTAGAGACCCAGTTGACTGAAGACAGAAGAGTCTGAAAGCTCACTCATTTCTAGGTCCAAGGGCAGGAAGACAAGACCCAGGTGAACAAGGGGGACTGATGGATGCATAGGGGGCTGATATTTAGAAATAAAGTCTGGCCATTTCCAACTACTATACATTTGACCATTTTATGTTAAAGAGGTAGAATTTTATTTATTTTGCCAATGGAAATTGTGTGTGTGTGTGTGTTTAATTTGAATGACACTCAACATTATCCACACATCACTAGACCCTTTGACTCCCTTGTTCTCTGTGGCACATTGGGAAACTCACTGAAGTAGAAAGAGACAAACCTGATCTTAAAGTCAGGTTTTTCAAAGAGCTTCCTCAAGAGTCAATTTCAATGGAAGATCAAAGATTAGTCATAGGCAAATTCTGGTTCCCACAGCTTCCCTTCCTCCAAGTTTCCCCATTGACCCTACAAGCCTATGAATAGTATCAGAGGGGAGGAACTGGTGGTCAGAACATGAATGAAGCAATGGTCTCTATCTCCCAAAAGGCTCATGGCATGCTCCTGATGGAAGGTCTTCTTGGAGTGACCACAGACTAAGGACATGATTCAGTTGATAAAGTGTTTGTCTTGTGGGTGTAGGGAGCTGAGTTTTATCTCTAAAACCCATGTTTAAAATGACAGGCATAGTAGCTAACACTCATAATCTCAACACTGGAGAAGGGAAGGCAGGAAGATGCTTGGGAATAGAATGTGCTGTCCTCATTAACAACAAGTTCCATACCAGTGAGAGGCCCTACCTCAAAGAAATGGTGTGAACTTCTGAGGAATGACACCTGAGATTAATCTTTGACCTGTACATATGTGCACACATCTGTACCAGCATATACATGAGCACACACATGTACAGCTGCACACACAAAGAAAGGGCATGGCTTAAAATGTTTTGTCACAAGATGGGTTAAAGAGCAAACCATGTGCAAAGGGCTCAGCTCAGTCTTTGAGGTCACTGGGATGTTCAAGGGCAAGTAGCTGTTGAATTCCTCTGTCAGGGACCATATACTAAGGTTATTCAAGACCACATTTGCTTTATTTTCTTTGAGTTTTGAACTGGGATAGAAAGCTCAGATTCAGGGTGTAACCTTGCAGTTTATTGCTCTCTGGTCTTAATCCCCCACCCCCAAGATTCTACTTCCTTTTAAGTTCTATTGAGTCTCTTCTACTCAAGTGTGGCTGGTGTGTCTAGTTTGCCTATCAGTGATCATAGAACTCTTGCCGTGTACAAAGTTCATCTGTAGGCATCATCTTGTCAGATGAAACACGCGTCTAGGAACCAGAATCCATCATTCAGGAGACCAGATGGAAAAGACTGATGGAAGCACCTAGAAATGGCACTGGTACCCCAAGTTGCACGCACATGAAATCACCTGCTGCCTGTTTTGCATGCTATCAGGGAGATCAGACACAAGGTTCTAGTTGCCTGGCAATGAACCCCCAGGAAGCTGCACACTAAGCTTAAGGGAAAATGAGTTAAAAGTATGTGTTCCGACCCTCTCCACAGCCAAACACAAAACAACAGGCTCAAAACCCTGTGGTTTAAAGTGCAGCACAGACAAAATAACCAAGATTAGCTTAAGGAAAAAGAAGAAAAACCCCCACCAAAACAGAATAAAGAGTGAGAAGCCTACAAGGGAACATTTATTGATATAAAGCAACAAAGTAGATTTCAGAACTGTGCTGTCTAAGCCCCGTCGGACGTAAACTCTAAACATGCCTAGATCTTCTAAAGAAGAGAATACAGAGAAATAACATCTTCTTTAAAACAGCCAGACATGAGGCGGGAGACATGGCTTGGTCGGTAAAGTACTTATCAAGCAAGTATAAAGATGTGAGTTCAGAACCTTGGCCCTCAAGTCTTGCTGAATATGTGAACTCCAGTTTCAGAGAGAGAGAGAGAGCAATTAATGAAAACACCTTACACATATACGTAAAAAAAAAAAACATCATATATACACAGATACAAAAATAACTAGACATAGAAAGGACATTGTATCATTCTAGTGTGTTGCTATTTCTAACTAGAGACTGCCAGTCATTTGTTTGGCTTGGAAGTGATGGAGAATAAGCCCACAGCCTTACACATAATGTGCAGCTATATTATCATCAAAGCAGCACCCCCAGCCCTATATGTGCTCAACCTAATCCCTGCCTTGAGTTCACCCACAAAACGACTGTGTTGCCAGATCCAAAAGCCTACAGGTGAGACCGTTTAATGACTCAGTCATGGATCTGAGGTGTGACTGTGGGCTTAATTATCAGCTCCTGGACCTGGACCCCTCTCCGTACACTAGGGCTGTGAGCTCACTGGGGGACACTGCCTTTGTTAACCTCTTCTATTGCCTTGACCAAAGTATCTGATGGAAACAAGGGAACAGAGATTCCTTTGAGCATACAGTTTCAAAGAGTTTCGGTCTGCCATGTTGATCAAGGGAGTCAGGCTGACACATATTACACCAGTGGGAATATATGAAATAGGCTGTTTTTATCAGAATGGCCCAGGAATCAGAGAGGAGGGGTGGGAAGTCATAATATATAAGTACATGTTGAATAATATGCATGAACAGTGGCCATAGCATAAGGAAGCAGAAAAACATTACTAGTGTTCTGAGGGTTAGATGGTCAGAGTCGCCATCTCTTTGATTAAACCTGCATGTGGATTCTGGTTTGTTCTTTGGTATTCCCAGAAAAACACACCTTGTAAGAGCATAAGGTGCCTGTCTCCGTTCTTCAGAGACAGGCACGACTACTTTCCTCCCCCTTCCAATGTCATTCATTCACCACCACCGATGGTCACTTCCTGATCTGCACAGGGATCTCACTCTGGGAGAGGCATGGGTTGAGGCTTGTCCCCAACAGAGAAGTTCTGGGCAACTCTTACTTCTTCCTAGGGCATTCAGACCAACTGCTGAGTGAACAGTCAATTCTTTCTATGTAAGGCAGTTGTGCGCCTATCTTCAGCTGTCTTGGTGGATATTCCTCTTTCTACTTCATTTGCAAGCTCTGCTTCCTTTGCTGGCTCTGCCTCATGGCAATGGAATAGTCGCCAGCCTCCTCTGCCACCTTCGCACACTTCCATGCCTCTGCCCGGAGCACCCTTCCTGGGATGGGGTTGAACAACAGATTTCTGCCCGAGGCCCTTGACCTACCAGATCTTGTCTTGGGGCTCTCTCACCAGGTCTAGAGCTTTTAGCCACAAAAAAAGTCCCAAAATATTTCCACCACCACCCCACCCCCATTCTCATGCCCTTGGTCTACATTTCCTATTACTTTAGGCACAGAGCCCAGAGATCTATTTTCGATTAAATGCAAGACTGTGGCTGTTAGAATACGAGTTTCAAATGTGGATAAATCTGGCTAGAGAATTGGAATCCCAGGCTGCTGTGGCTCAGGGTGACAGGACTCAGTTTCCAATCATGTCTTGTCTGGAGAGGTGCTCATTGTGCATCATAGTGACATCAAGGGACATAGGCAAAAATTCCTGACACATGATAGGGGTTTGTTTTGTTTTGTTTTGTTTTTTGATGCTCTAGTCAGTCCCCTGGACTAGCCATTCTGTTCTCAGTGTGACAGTCTGGATCGAGAACACATTTTCTGTCTAATGAGGCACCCACTGAACTGGCCTAGGTCCTGATGCTGTGGGGCAGGTCAGTCACCCAAATTCCTTCAGGATGCCCCCTGCTGCCGACACACTGAGTAGCCCCTAGAAAGGCCAGACAGACGACTTCAGGAAAGCATGGGCTCTCTGCTACCTCTCTCCTCTGCTAGAACCAAGGCTTGACTGTGGCTCTCTGCAACCCCCACCATAGCTCCCACCAACAGGACTAAAGGCCAGTGGTGATGAACACGAACGTCCAAAATTGTCTGTCAGCCCAATTCCGTTTCGGGAATGCATCCATTCTACAATGCTACTAAGGAGTGAACAGAAACGGGCTCTCTGTATCCAGCCTGGGCAGCTGTGTGAGCTGCTGGGGCAAAGCAGGAGGACCTTTCTTTAGGGTTCAGTACAGGGCATTGTACTTCATAGGTAGTCAGTAAATATTGCGTGAGGAAATGAATAAGTGGTGTGTGTGTGTGTGTGTGTGTGTGTGTGTGTGTGTGTGTGTGTGAAGATGACTGAATCTACACTGTCATCTTCATAGCCCTGGGGGCTTCATGTGTCCTGTCTCAGGAGGAAAGAAAGAGACACTGTACAGATATTGTGGCTTGAATGGGAAATACCCTCCCTGTGGGCTTGTGTATTTGGGACATGTCTTCCCCAGTTGATGGCACAGTTTGGGGAGGTAATGGAACCTTTATGAGGTGCAACCTTGCCAGAGGAAGAACATCACCAAAGGGCTGGGCTTGAGGGTTCATAACCTCAGATCCTTCCATCCCACAACTCCAAGCTGTCTCCCAATGTCCCTTCCCTCAAGCTCAGTGCCCTCTGACGGAACTATCAGAAAAGCTCCCACATCATCTCTCTGACCCTAACACCAGCCTGCCACATAGTCATCTTTTCCAGAAGACCTGTCTGGTCATGTTCCTTTTTGATGTGATGTCCCCACCTGGGTTCTGGACTTTGCTCTAGAAACCAGGAGTGCCAGTGAGATAGCTCAAACTGAAATGGTGCTTGCTGTCTAGCCTAATGATTCACGTTCAATCCCCAGGTCCCACATAGTTGAAGGAAAGAGCCCTCTCCAACAAGTTGTCACCCTACCGCCATATATATTGTTTCCTGTGCCAGCCAATAACAGTCATGACATCACAAACAGGTACAATATGCATTCTTGAACATTGCCATTAAGATAAAGACCAAACACATATGTGGCCCCATGCCTTTGCCTCTGACTGTAGAGAGCTCACTGGTTTGTGTCAAGTGGTCAACAGGCACTAAGGTATTCAAAAGTGTTTTCATGGAGTGATTACTATGTGCCAGGCTTCTGTTCTCAACTGTTCTCATTATGTACTTACTCTAGTGGTAATGAAAAAAAAGATAAGGGAGACAAGTTTATATAACTGACTTTTGATAGCACATCGTAAAGACAGGAAAGACGAATAGAAGAAGGAGACAGGAAAGCTCCTGTATATTACTCCAGTATATGTATATATACTCCATTATAGTAGGTAGATCCCTACATCTTTTGTATCTAGCTGTCTCACCCCACACTCAGGATTGCCATATAACATTACCACCATGCACTGGAAAGGTTCACCTCTCCTACCTTAATCTGAAATTGTTCCCTCTTCCATTCCCATGTGTGCTTCTGCCTACCAACTCTCTCTCTCTCTCTCTCTCTCTCTCTGTGTGTGTGTGGGGGGGGGGGTATGTACATGTGTAGAGTTCAGAAGACAATTTGTGAGAGTTGGTTTCTGCCTGTCAACTCTGTGTGTTTGTGTTGTGTGTGTTTGTATGCTTGTGTGTGTGTACATGTGTAGAGTTCAGAGGACAATTTGTGAGCATTGGTTTCTACCTGTCATCTGTGTGTGTGTGTGTGTGTGTGTGTGTGTGTGTGTGTGTGTGTGTATACATGTGTAGAGTTCAGAGGATAATTTGTAAGAGTTGGTTCTCTCCTTATACCATTTTGGTTCCAGGGAATGATCTCAAGCGGTGAGGTTGGTTACAAGTGAATCTACCCACTGTACCACCTCACGAGTCTACCTGTATACTTTCAAGTCTACCAGAGCTGCTCTGGTCCCTGCTTCTTACCTTATTTGAACTGCATCCAGTCTTCTCTGGGTACTATAGACCATTTTTTACTTCTATCACTATGGCTCTTCTATTGTCCTATGTCTGTCTGTCCCTGTCCAGTTGCATTCTTTGGGGTTAATGTGATACTGCCATGTATTAGCTCCTGTACTTTCTACCTGGTGGCTTAGACGTAGTAGATGTGACCATCGTGTCCCTCAGAACCTACCAAACTTCTACAGCCCCTGTACTAGTGCCCAGACTGCATTGTGAGTTCTGGGGACGACAGGATGCCTGGCTCCTGCTTCTTATCACCTCAGCATCTTTTGGACAACATCAGCATCTTTGAAAAGATTGAAATGAATAATCCTACATATACAAGTCATTCAGAAAGGACATGTTGCCCCAGTCGTTCCCCTGAGTTACAGATGAAAACACACAGAGATGTCTCTGGGGAGCCTCTTCTTATTGTTCAGGGACAGTGACGTGATCCAAACAGGTGACCTTTGATTCCAGAATCTGCTCATCTTAACCAACTTGAAACAGCCTGTCATAGCTGGGCTGGGAAGATGTTTTTCTGGCTTCTCTCACATCTCTCCACAAACCACCATCCTGTGGAAGAACTCCAACATTATACGTCATCATACAGGTGCATTTAGTAGGGTCACTGATAGGGCTAGGCTCATCTCTTCTCACCTGGCCTTGAGATGCTCAGAAGCTTAAGAGGGGGATCTGAGAGAGACATATCATGTGTGTCAAAGGGCTGCATCTTTGCGATGTGACCCTCCACACTGTCATCCAGTGGCCACAGTGGAGAAGAACAGTACTGCAGTTCCCAATCCTAAGACATCAACAATGTCACCCCTTTTGTCCAGGAAAGCAAGTTTGCATGTAAAAAGATGGACTTCTAGGCTAGGGAGTAATAGCTGCATTCTCTCCTCATCCCACTAGCCCAGCATCCAGAGATGGTTTAGTGGATACCTATAGCATAGACCACCCAGCTCAGAGCACATTGGCTCCAACTTCTCAGGAGTGAAAATGAAAACAATAACCAAGCAAATGACCTTAAGTCATTTCTGTTGCTGTAAGTAAAAGCCATAGGTGGGTGATTTATAAAGAAGGAAAATTTAGAAGGTATAAGAACTTGATGCCAATATCTACTCTGCCTCTGGTTAGGGTCTTACTGCAGGGTATGGTCAGGCACAGGGTACCACTCCATGAGCCAGAGCAAACTGTAGCCCTCCAATCCATTATCAGATTATTCCACTCATGGGTCACAGTCTTCGTGCTCCAATGACTACTCCCCACTTGAAGGTTGCACTTCCAAACACTGTTCATGTATGGCTTGGAAATTGACT